>NC_080094.1:8023500-8630000 GCF_950005125.1 Chionomys nivalis | reverse complement strand
ACACAGAGGTGCTGGTTTTAACGTTTGTATTTTTTATTAAGATTTGTGTGTGCAAGTGCATACATGCACACATCACAATGTGAGTGTGGAGGTCAGAGGACAACCTTGTGGGACTGGTTACCTCTTTCCAACTTTGTGGGCATTCCAGGATCGAAACTTAGGCCTCCAGGCTTGCATGAACCCATGCCTTCACCGTCTGAGCCATCTTGACAACCGCTTGTTTATATTTTACCTGATACATAAAACTTGTGTATATTCGTGGGGTACAGTGTGATATTATGAAGTATGTATAAACAAGGTGTAGTCAACATTTTCAACAGAAACACTTTTCAGTCCTAGTTTAATTTTAGTCCTCCAGTTTAAATTTAAGGTTCTGGAATAATGTTCTACCCAGTCGGGCAATGCTGAACCATTCCTTGACTCTGTGTCACCCCACAGGCACAGGGTTGGTAGGGAGAAGCAGGAAGAATGAGGAGTTGTCCCTTCTTAAGCCAAATGAGCATGTGGAACCCCGCCCCCCAGAATCAGAAAGGAAGCCCCTGGGGAAAGTGAGAACTGATCCTGCAAACAGGACTCGGGGCCAAGGAAGAAAGGAAAAGAGAGGCCAGAAAACACCAAGAGAAACCACACTTCCTCCCCAGGCTAGGACCCAGCTCCAGCCTTCAGGAAGCATTGTGACCCACAGGGCCAAGCAGTGTTGCAATGAGCCTGACTTCCACAGACTAACGTGTGGACCCCAATTCCCTCTACAAAGGAAACCCACTCCAAACGTTTTAATGTGGGCTGGCCATTGCCACCACCATGGTAAGACTGTACTTATGTAACAAGCCCCACTCAAGAATTTTTAGGTGTCCTGTTTAGAAATACACGGAGAGGGGGCAAGTAAAGGATAAATATGGAAATCAAGTGTTAGAAAGGAAGAAAGAAAGAAAGAAAGAAAGAAAGAAAGAAAGAAAGAAAGAAAGAAAGAAAGAAAGAACCCTCCTGGTTCTTGCAAGCCACTTCCTGGGGGAATTTTCCTGTATGTTCTTTCTCCTTCCACTCACGGACTGACTGCTCGTCATTAAGGAAATCTGTGAGGATCTGGCAGAACAGGAACTGTACACCGGGGCTCCCGTCCTCATTTGCATATCCCAGTTTTTGATTGGCAGCTGTACATGAAATGCCATATCAGTTGAAAGTATGTTGTGAGCTAGCACTAATGATCCCATGGCTCCAGGGAAGCCTGCCATATTGTAATTTGGCTATCAGGCATGAAAGAAATAATTCTAAGTGCCAGGAATGCAAGCCTGAATAAATGTTTCACCGCTGCAGGTTGCCAAGGGTGACACTTCTGATTTAGTATAAACGAATGCCCCGTTGCCTTTGGGGTACCCGGAGTTTGCATTGTATCTGAGCTGTGTATATAAAACGTTAGTCTAAGAAAATGGCTTCGGTGTGAGATGGGAAACAGAGACCCGCTCCCAGAAGGCAGTGGAATATTTACAGAAAATCGCTGGATGGAAGGACTTTGCTACCGTCTGTAATGACAGGCAAGCAGGGTTGCCTTTTCCTGTGATGGAGAATAATGGTTATGTTAACTCTGCCTCGCCTTTTTTTTTTTTTTAATGAAATGCTCTTCTGTAAAGAAAATCACATCTGTTTCCTTTTATATATGAAAGGGACATAAATTCTTTTCTTTCTCCTTCCCTACGTGTGAATAGCCAGTTGATGTACTTTGGAATTTAATAGCTCTTTCTGAGGTCACCCTGATGTCAAAGGCTGGAACGTGGCAGCCACTTCCTCTTTGATGGCTTTTGAATCCACAGGCCTGTCTGGATAGAGGGGGTCTTTTAACATGGGGAGGGGGTGCTTTTGTGTGGATTTTCATTTGGCTCTGACTACAGTTATCTATACTCCCCTTCCCCGTGCCTCATTTCCATTATAAGCCTCCTGTGCTTTCTCTGTCTGAAATGTCAGAAACAGTGGCCCAAAGAGCTGAGGGAGCCACGCTTCCTCCAGCCTCTGTCACCATCTGGCTCCTCATTTGAGGATCACGTTCACCCTGGGTTGATTGTCGCTCGCTTCTGTGCTGGAAAGTTCTCGGAGTCTACCTTTGGACTTTCTCACTTCACTGTCTGAGGTGTCCAGTTGCTGGTCCCTGTCTGGACAAGGCAGGGAGGCAGTCGACGGAAAACACCGCTTACCAGTTTAAACAGTGAGTGAAGACCGGCAGGGTAAACGAAGGCAGGGTAGACGGATCCTGGACTCCTTTTGTTCTCAATTCTCCAACTTGGGAGACAGCAGCTCGATGGTGAGGCTCTGTCTCGGGGAGACAGCATCCTCACCCCTGTGCTGACTAGATTCATGTCAACCTGAGACAGACAACAGTTATCTGAGGGGAGGAAACCTCAATTGAGAAGACGCCTTCATAAGATCAGGCTGTGGGCCAGCCTGTAGAGCATTTTCTTAATTAGTAATTAATTAATTAGTAATTGACGGGGGGGCCCCAGCCTACTGTGGGTAGTGCTATCCCTGGGCTGGTAGTCCTGGGTTCCTATAAGAAAGCAGGCTGAGCAAGCCAGTAACGGAACTCCTTCATCAGCTCCTGCCTCCAGGTGCCTGCCCTGTTTGAGTTCCTGCCCTGACTTCCTTCAGTGGTGAACAGTGATATGGAAGTGTAAGCCAAAGAAATCCTTTCCTCCCCAACTTGCTTTTTGGTCATGGTGTCTCATCACAGCAATAGAAACCTAAGACACCCACACACGCGTTGAAGCACTGAGGGAGTGAAAAGCCAAGGCTGTTACACGACAGTTAAGAATATGATTGGAATCACTGGGCACGGTGGTACACACCTATAATCCGGCACTCAATGGGCACGGTGGTACACACCTATAATCCGGCACTCAATGGGCACGGTTCTACACACATATAATCCGGTACTCACTGGGCACGGTGGTACACACCTATAATCCGGTACTCACGGCATGGTGGCACACACATATAATCCCGGTACTCACTGGACACAGTGGTACACACATATAATCCCGGTACTCGGGAAGCTTAGACTAGAGGATTCTGAGTTTGAGGCCAGCCTGGGCTCCATATTGAAACCTGTCTAAAACCAAGCATATGGGGGTATTTACTCACAAAGAGGCCTTGTGACCTCTGGCAAACCCATCGCCCCTGCTTTAAGGACACCAGAAAGATTGAGCAGAAACGAGGCAGGGTTTCCTGAGCACTCACTGCGCATCTTAAGATCGTGTTCTACACCGATGCCCCAAACCCAGAAGATATATTTCTATTAGCTCGGAAACGATTCCGAAAGTGAAGCAAAAGCCACTGAAGGAGAGGCTGATTCCAACTCGTGGTCATGTGCTTGCGTGAAATACCATGCACTGCTGGGTATTGGGATGTAAAAATAAATGAGGTGACACATAGCATTTGTGAGTAGAAACAGGAGAACTGGGAATTCCGGGCCAGGCTGGACTCTGTATCAAAATAAATCAGTAAAAGGAATAGCAGTAACTGAGGCTAGAGCTACAGTAACAGCTCAGTGGGAAATAGACATTAAAACATGCAGATCAACCTCCACCAACCACAGAACCCTAGCCCACACGAGTGACACAGGCATTAGGGGACAGATGACACAAGAGAAAAGCCCAGTTACTAAAAACATGGAAGCACAGGTGTGTTTGCTATGTCTTTAATCCCAGCACTTAGGAGGCAGAGGCAGAGGAATGTCTGTGAGTTCGAGGACGGCCTGGTTTACAAAGTGAGTTCCAGGACAATCAGGGCTACACAGAGAAGCCCTGTCTCAAAACAAACAAACAAAAAAGATACATAGATGCAAAAGCTGGACCTCTCTGGATATTTCCAAGAATAATATAGATTTAGGTTTAAATTCAGAAAGCCACTTCAGGACATGCATGCTGGAAACAGAGGCAAACAGAAATCTAATTAATTAAGACAGATGAAGTGAACTTTGCAAAGAAGCCGGTCTGTGTAGAGTGCACACCACGGCTTCCTCTATCACTGGGTGTTTTCTAAAAGCAAGGGCGAGCATTCCAAGGTCCAGAGGTGGTAGGTAAGGATGCCCTGCCAGCTTGCCTTTAATGTACCTCAGTACTTCTCAACATTAGCACAAAATGATTGGACAGTCAGCTCTGTAAGTCATTCATGATGAGGAGAAGGAATAGGTTTGAGGAATTTTTCCAAAGGAGCTTTTGTCATATGCTTTCATTCTGGTCATGACTCTGTGGCTGCGCCAGCATCACTTGCTGGGAATGTGGTGAGAGCTCAAGGGAAACTGAGGCTGACTGCACGCCACCTTGGAGAGCCTCCCAGCTTCAACACCTCTATTAAGTACATTTGCCTGTTATTTAGTGTGTGAATCCATGTGCACATGTTCATGTTTGTGTGCGTGTGTGGGTACCCACAAGTACATGTGCATATGGAAGCCAGAGGTCAACATAGGCTGTCTTTCTCTTTCTGTTCCGTTTTTTGTTTTGTTTTGTTTCTGTTTATTTTATTTTTTATTTTATTGAGACAGAATGCTACTGCTTATTCCTGGCTAGCCTGAAACTCTAAAAACCAGGCTGGCTTTGAATTCAAAGAGATCAATCAGCTTCTGTTTCCTGGGTGCTGGGATTAAAGGAATGTGCCACCGCATCCTGACCACTTTTAGTTTTGGAAACAGGATCTCTCACCAAATCTGGAGGTCACTGATTTCACTAGACTGTCTGGCCAGAGAGTCTTGGCCGTCCTGTCTCAACTTCCCCAAATTTGGATTACAGGCATTCACCATCACAGGAAGCATTTCATATGGGTGCCAGAGAGCTGAACTCGGGCCTCAAGCACTTTACCGATTGTACTTGACCCGCCTGTGCTCTTTAACATAGACACGTCTATTGTCACGGTTAAGGAAGAGGGCTGGAGATGTCCCTGCTGAGTGCCAGTCCCCGGGACAGAGTGACCTAGCCTGAGACGTGAGTAGCGCTGGCTGCAAACGCTTGGCTTCTCACTGCTGCGGTGTCGGGTGAGTCAAGCTACTGAGTATGTGAAAAGGTGGCTTGAACTTCACGTGTCAGTATGCAGCTGTCTCCGGACAAATGTTTACTTCAAGCTCTGTCCCTTTGGAGCGGGTGGGGGCGGGGGGAGAACGCAGCTTTAGAAAGAAATATTAACCTCGCAAATGTACACATTTTCAATTCCCGTCACAGTGACAGGCTACAACTTGTAATCAGTATAAAATGATTTTCCGCGAGAGTAAATGCTTATTTTCGCTGTCTTGATGCTGGAACTGGATTACTCGGTATTAATCCCAGGGTGACACAGTCACATCTGGAAGCCGTGAGATTTGTTTGGATGTCTTATGGGGCCGGGGGCAGCCTTCATTTCGCATCCTTGATCTTGGAGAATTTGAATAATAGAACAGTTTTTCTGTGTACCCAAGGAGAGGGAGGGGGAAGGTAGCCACCCGGGATGAATTTAAGAGCCTAGAAAGCCAGGCAAAGGGAGAAAGGAGAGTGGGTGGGTATCACCATGGCCACACCCACCACGAACACCCCAAACAAGGACCTATTAGGCATCAACGGTACATTTGTTCCCTCTATACAAGAGAAAACTAAATCAAAAGTCTGCACCCTCTCACTCCAATGTACAACACCGCCTCTCCCTCGGGTATCCCCTCCTTACACCTCTGCCTGGGATAGCTGTCCTGATGAAATTCTGCCAGAATCATCCCTTGCCCCTAGGTTTTAGCTACAACAGAAACCAGTGACCTTTTTCCATAAAGGGCCACATAGTAAATATCTTCAGCTTTGCCGGCCATATGGTTACCATGGTAACTACTATGCACCCACATAGCACGAAAACAGCCATAGACAGTAAGTAAATGAATGAGCAGTGCCGTGCTGCAATAAAACTTTATTTATCAAAAGCAGGCAGTGAAGTACAATGTCCTAGGGCCTGAAATTTACCAGCTCCTGATCCACAGTAATTGCCAGCATTGTGGCTCAGATGGGAAGAGACCCCGGCAGTGGGGAGCCAAGGAAGGCCACAAAGTCACAGTACGTGTAGCAGCTTAGAGCCCTGCTCCAGGAAAAGGTTTCCCCAGTGCAAATGTAACCGCTCTGCTCTGCTAGGGGAAAGTTTCCCCAGTGAAAGTGTTAAAGCTTTGCTCCCTCGGGCTCTGGAGAAAACTGTTACAGCTGGGCTTTTCTCAGGGGAAAGTGTCACACCCACCAGAGATTCATCGGGAAGAAAGACTTCAGGAGGGTGGCTGCCTCTAGGGTAAGAACCAGCAGCAAACAGAACTTATATAGGGTTTCTTGGAGGGAGGGGCTTTTCAGGGTGGCTTGGGATTGATGAATTTTTGTAGTCTGATTCTGGGGCAAATTCAGGGATTGCTGGGATTTCGTGCTCAGGGATTAATGGCATTTCAAGCTCAGGGACCTCAGGGATTGGTGGGATTCTGCAGCCTGGCTCTGGGACACCTGGTTTTAGAGTCAAGTCAGTATCAGGGTGTTTTTCTTTAGCGCTTTTCACCCTACTATAATGGGCACCATTCTTTAGAAATACTGCCTTCTAAATATTTAAGCAACCCTATTAATAAGGTAAGGATTATGCTTTGTGGATTTTTTGATCTTATGTGTATGGGTGTTTTGCTTCCGTGAATGTCTGTTGAACCATGTGCATGTAGTGACCAAGGAGGCCAAGAAGGGACTGACTGACTCCTCTGGGACTGGAGTTACAGGTGATTGTGGGCCACCATTGTAGGTGCTGGGAATTGAACCTGGATCTTCTGGTAGAGTAGTCAGTGTTCTTAACTGCTGAGTCATTTCTCCAGCCCTCTAGGTAATTATTATATTTTATCCAATAGTTTCCTATTTCAGAATCTTGTCTTAATGCATTTGAATTCACATAAAGATATTTTGGAACAAAGATTTAACATAGATCCTGGAGAGAACTAAGAGGTTATTTTATTACGTTCAGCACTGTTTCTGGCTTCAGTGAGTCTGTTCAGTCCTTTAGAGGAGTTTTTCCAGTATGGTAAATCTATTTCAGTAGTCCACTACTTCTGTGGGGTTGTCTCTCGTCCGTTCAGGAGAGGTGAGAAAGGTGGGTGAGTTGGTCTGACTTATATAAAGGAAGGTGTGGATGGTATGTGAATGACAACCCCCCTCTCTTGTCCTCTAAAGTGGATGCACTTCTGAGGTTCTGGAATTGAAACCACGGCCTTGCACATACGAGGAAAGTGCTCCCCCACTAAAGGACAGCTGTAGCAAGGCGGGTATGTCTCGGAACTGGGTTTGGTTTTAATTTCATTTTTTTGAGAATTTTATATGACAGGGACAGCGCTAACATCATTTCCATACCTCCCTGTTACCCTGGAACTCCTCCCATGCCCTCCCGCTTCCTCTCATGGCTTCTTCTCCTCTAATTATTGTTATAATGGGTATATTTACTAAGGCCATTTTGTGTTCAGAGCTGACCGCTTAGGATTAGAGAACCTTGCAGGGGCTCATCCCTGGGGAGGACTGGCTCCCTCTCCCAGCAGCCAGTGATTCCCTGTAGCTCTTCATCTAGAGATGGGCTCTTGCGAGATTCCCCCCCTTCCACGCTAGTGTGTCAACTGATATTGTCACTGTGCTGGGCTCGTTCAAACGACCGTGTTGTTGAGAGTTCCTGGGTGCCGCTTCCCTGTCATGTCTAGGAGACACCGTTTCGCAGTGGATGTCCTGGTCTCCTGACTCTCGCATTCTTCCCGTCTGTCTTCTGAGACACCCAGGCCTTGGGTCTCGGTCACGCGGCAAGTGCCTCAGCTGTACCTGTTTGGCACGCCATAGCCGCTTGTTCTCTAGTTTGAGCGGCTGCCGCTTTCAGAACAGTTTGGGATTCCGGGGCAGACGTCTCCAGAGGACTCTTGGAGGAGAGGGAAGAAGAGCAAGCGCCATTCTCGAGGAAAACGGCAATATCCTGGTGTTTTCACATTCTCGTCGACTGGTTCTTTTACATTGTGTTACTGAAACAACACACACACACACACACACAAAACTAAGTGCTTGGTGCTAAAAGAGCTTCTACTGCTGTTCTTGCTACATCTCCATCCACTAACTCTCCAGACACGCTGAGCGTCTGCCCTGTGCCAATGCTGTTCTAGACTCTGGGGATGTGGCAACAGATCCTCACAGTTGCTGCCCTTGAAGCTTGCAGTTTAAGAAAGAAAAAAATCCTTAACCCCAGTCTGAGTGTGTCTGCATGCTTTTCCTGTACCTTCAAAACTCTCTGGGGCTCCATTTCCCTCTCTTGGCCTTTATGCAGATATCACTAATCAATCATGGCAGGGTTTGGTGTTGTTTGTTTGTTTGTTTGTTTGTTTGTTTGTTATTGAGCATCAAGGAAGACCTGGGTTTATAATCCTGTGAAAACTCAGACATTGCTGGCATTGGGGCAGGGTAATTCTTTGTTGAAGAAAGCTAACTTGAGCTCTGGAAAGTGTGTGGCAGGAGCACCCGGGGATGGCACCAACACTCTCAGATGTCACTCATCATAACAACCAAAACCATCCCCAGAGATGCCCAGGTAGCACCTGGGGTTGGAGGAGGGAAAGCCAACTGACTACATGGCTGCTACCAATGGCCAGAGTTGACTCACCCGAAAACTATTTGCCACTGTGGGGACAGGGGCTTGTTCCAGTCTCTCCCTAAACTCGTACTCTCCAGTTCCATCAACCAGGAAAAGAGAGTCCAGCACTCTTTGTATCTAATGGAACCAGGGATCAAAGATAAAGAAGCTGAGACTCTGAGAGATGTTAATCTTCCCAGATTTTCATCTTTCCAGTTGGCACCAGTCCTGGCTTCCAGGCTGGATCTCCGGCTCATGGCACAAGAGGACAATGTACTCTTCCACCCTGTGCTCTGTGTACCACCCAGGTAACTCTTCCTGTAAAATCTGTGGCTTTATGGCAATCAATCGGCCAGGCATCTGGGGAAGTGGGCTTCTCATGAGGCATCCAGCTCCCAGTGACTGCCCTGGGTTGAAACTGAACATTCTTCTTTCGATCTCCTCTGAGTGACTCGACAACAGTATTTAAATAAGAAATAGGTAGGTTGCCACTATTTGTTCAGATGGAAGCAAAGCCTCATGGGTAACCTACCATCAGGAGGCTCCTGGAGACTAGTCTCCAGTGTGTGTGGGTTGGAGGCTGTGGAAGGTGCATCTGTAAATGCTAAAGCAGGCAGAGACCTAATAGGATGGACCAGTTTGAGCCAGGGTGTGGTGCTCAGGAGGAATGCACAGCCAAAGCGAAAAGATACTTGAAAACCATTCTGTCGTCATTGCAGCCTCCTTCGAAATGCCAAAGGGATGGACAGTTACTCATTAAAACCACTCCTTGGCCTTCTTTGTTCATCCACAGCCTCACGCCACGTGAGGCACCAGCTGTCCCTGACAGTTCGCCCCCAAAATGTTCCAAAGTCCCTTCCAAGCCCAGCCTCCCCTGGCTCAGCTCCGCTTTCCTTCTTCCCACCCATCTCCCTCTGCGCCCTCCTTGGACGTAGGTGAAGGAATCATCAGCCCCTCTCTGTAATCCTCTTGCTCAGTTCCTCCCAAGGCCTGGGAGTCTCCCTGGGGTGTGGTGTTCTTGGGAGCGCACTAGAATGATGGGGAAGGTGCAAATGCAGGGTCGTTCCGATAGAGAGCTCAGTAACGTGAAACAGAAGCTGGAAGATGAAAAAGAGTGAGGACAACTCACAGGTAACCAGATGTGTGCCAACCATGGGAGAAGGCACTTTGGAAAACTCATGGCATGATAATGGTTTCTGGAGGCAGGAAAAGGTGACTCTGAGGTGGCGTTTGGAGAACCTGTGGATTTACAAGGGATGGATGGGAGCAGCAGAAGGCTCCAGTGTCGGTATAAGGAGAGAGTAGTACTCTGCTGGACAGGGCTGCGTGTGCTCACAGAGCCCAGATTCATCCCTACACAGAGGCCTCTTGAGTTCATTTCCTGTCAAGGGCATTCTATGACACATTTCCAAATGAGAAAGTCATTCCCCATTGAGCTAGCCAAGTATCTTGAATAAATAATGTAGAGATTATTAAGACATTTTCCAGAGGACCCCAGCATTTCCTGTCTTGACAATGAAGCTGGATTTGACATCAGCTGAATCAAGAGGTTACAAATAAAAGCTGTGACCCGAGCCAAACTTCCCCTCCAAGTGTTTCTCAATAATCTGAGATTGGATGCAAGACAGCACTCGTAATCAATTTTTATAAAACATCGCAACACGCCTTCCATTAAGTCGTGAGCGTGGCCATGCAGACTCTCTGTTGGCTACTGCCCTGGGTGACAGACCAGGCAGGAAGACTGAAATGAACTCTGACCCCATTGGTCCATCAGTCAAATGTTAAAAGAAGAGGTGGTGAAGAAAAATTAAAAAAAAAAAATCTGGCATGAGAGATGATTTGGGGCTGATGAGATGTGCATGTTGGGAGATATTAATGATCGTGGAAGGAGTCGTACAAGAAATATTAATGCAAGGTACTATTGCTCACATCTGCTACCTAATTTACTGATGATGATGGGCTGAAAGAAGTGAGGTATGGAAATATGCACATGGCATAAGTGAAGAGGAGGAAGCAGCTCCCCCAAGGTCCCATCATCAGCAAGAGAGTGTCAGCGTGTGCATTAGTTACTCTTCTGCTGCTGTGACCAAAGCAGCTGGAGGAGAACTGGTTCATTTTGGTTCACAGTTTCAGAGGGACAGAGTCCATCACAATGGGAAAGACAAGCCAACAGGCAGGGAAGGCACGGTAACAGGAGCAGACACTGAGGCTCGGCTATAGACCTCAAAGGCCACCCCAGTGACATACTTCCTCCTGCAAGCTTCCACCTCCCCAAATAGTGCCACCAGCTGGGGACAGAGTGTTAAAACACAGGAGCCTGTGGAGGGCTTTTCACATTCAAGCCGTGACAGTATGTCTGTCTCTCTAAGAAATGCCCAGCAGCGGAGCTGAGGTCAAAACACTAGGTTCTTCTCCAAACACCCGACCATCAGAGACCCAGAAATGCGGTTGCCTTAGCCTACTCAGGAAGACAGGTGGGCTTAGCCTGGATGCAAGGAACTAAACCCAGAGTCTGAACAAAGAGCTTCCCCTTCCAGGCAAGTGAGCATCCATTTGCTCGTGGCACAATGGACTGAAAATACCTGCTTGCTAAATGACAGATGATCCCCAAAAACTCCTCAGACACTAGTAGGCTGGTGTGGGGACAGGGGGAAGACCAGCCACAAGAGCGTGTCCCTTTCCTTTCTCATCACCATGACAGAATACTACTGTGCCCTTTGGTCTGTGATGGATGGAAGTTATGACAGAGCTGCTCCACCATGGTGGTGGTGGTGGTAGTGGTGGTAGTGATGATGGTGGTGATGGCGATGGTGATGGTGGTGATGGTGGTGGTGATAATGGTGGTAGTGTTGATAATAATAGTGGTCGTGGTGATGATAATGGTGGTGGTGGTGGCGGCGGCGGCGGCGGAGGTAGCAGTGATGGTGGCAGTGATGGTGGTGGCGGCGGCAGCGGCGGTGGTGGCAGTGATGGTAGCAGTGGTGGTGGTGGTGGTGATAATGGTCATGGTGGTGGTCATGGTAGCATTCAGTAGAGTTCTTTGTATAGCAACTAGACAAGATAGCAGAAGCTAGACCAAAACCAGGGCTTGGATCTCACCTTCAACTCCACCAGTCCTTCACAATTTCCCCACCAAAGGAGTGCCAAGAGCCGGGACCAGGTGCTCACAAGCAGGCCCCTATAGAGGATGTCTCAGACCCAAACTATGACGAGAAGTATCTATAGTCCCAAAAGTCGATTCCACTTATGCATTTCATTCATAGGCAACTTGGAATCCTCCCTAATTATCAACTGTTTCATATGTAAAGTATTGCAATATAGTGTGGTTCTGGTGAAAATTAAATTGCATGATGTACTCAAGGTGAAACGTACTCAAGATGGGCACCAGGCTTGGTCCCTTGCTCACAGCGAAAGCACAATAAATGTTAAATAATAATAATAAAGAAACTGTAGCTTCAGCCTGCATTCTGCTTGCTTAATTACAACCTGTTTGATGCTGTAGAGCACTTCAGCTAGTAAGAAATAAAATTAATAATTAATGACGGAACTTTAACCTAATAAGGTGGCCACTCCCAAGGTTTAGCGTATTCCAGCAGAAGGCTAATGGCATGTTCGTCATTGTTCATGCGCGGAGCGGTGAGGCACCATGCATAATGGATCAGAGTCCCTGCTAACAGCAGAATCACGCACAATAATTTAAACTTGTTTGTATGGAAATAAAGGGCGAGTCTTTGAAGTGTGTTCTAATGAGATGCCGCTTGATCTTCGGGGTGTCCTGGGAGAGAGAGTTCAATTTCTCCCCAAGCACCAGGCACATGTTGGTGCATGTAAGAAAGAAAGGGCTGACTTAAATTATGAATGGCCCTTCTTGTCTTTGTGGTGGCAGGTGAGGAAGGCGGGTGGGTGCTCATCCAGGGATGGGGGGTGGGGATCTCCTGGGAGACAACTGTGCTTCTCCAAGGTGGCTTCTGCTTGAGAAACTTGAAGGAGAAAACAGAGCGTGACCATCGAGGGCAGGTAAAGTGAGGTGACAAAGAGCACCTGATGGTCCTCCCTGAAGGATAGGTAGGATGGGGTGACGGAGTGTTGTGGTCCTTGGCATTTCAGTTCTGCTCACACACACACATACACACACGCACACACATACACACATGCACACGCACACACATGTGCACACACATGCACACACACACATACATGCACACACGCATACACACACACACACACACACACACACACCACTCCTGATCCTCTGAGACCTGGAAGCAGTCCATTGCCAGTGAGTTCTAGCTGACCAACACTACCGGCTGAGGTGTCCCAGAAAACTGACCCACCCGCTCACAAGGTCCCGGGAAGTGAGAGTGCTTTGATTGACAGGAGAAAGAGTCAATGATTGGCCAGAGTGGTAGCACAGGTCTACAGTCCCAGTACTTAGAGTACTGAGGCAGGAGGATCACAAGTTCAAGACCATGCTGGGTTCGAGTGAGGGTCAGGACAGCCAGGCCTGTAGTATGAGACTGTTGTGCTTCCAACAAGAGAAGCATATAAAATCAATGCTTGCAGAGAAGGCTGTGAGAGAGGTGTCCCTTCTCAGGAAACACAAACGTCACGGGGAGATAACTGTGGAGTGCTGAGCACAAGCTGAGTAAACACTGTAGAGTGCTGGCTGCGTGGTCCATGCTGCCTTGCTTTTCTCATTACGTCTAGCTCCGAGGGCTCTCGAGTCTCCTGTCCTTTTAGGATCAAGTAACTGTGGCTGGCCTCTGAGAGTAGGTGTACACTGAAGTCCTGTGATGTCTGGCGACACAAGCCTAAAGTGATGGAGGTCCTGTGTTGACCCCTGTACCAGCCACTAGTTTCAGACACTCCAGGTATTACCAGTCTAGGAAAATCTCACAGACATGCCCAGAAGTGTGCCTCCTAGGTAAGGCTAGAGTCTGTCCGTCTTCCAACAGTATCAACCATTACGTCATTCAGCATTACAGCATCCGGGTCAGTGCCAGAGCCCACATGCAGAACCACAGCCATTGGAGTGGTCTCCCTTGCCTGAGCAATCCACCCCGGCTATCACAGAAGCTCACAAAGTCTGTCCTCATCCTGTCGTACACACTCTTCTCCCGATGGAGCTCTTGGTTGTTAAAATTCTGTCGCTGAGACTTGCCTCGAGACAGTTTCACAGGCTGGTGAGATGACTCAGTGGATTAAGGAGATTGCAACCAAGCCTGGTGACCTAAATTCAATCCCTGATACACACGTGATAAAAGTAGAGTTTTCTTCCAACTTCTATATACACACATATAGGTATGCTGTGTTTACACACACACACAATAGATAGATAGATAGATAGATAGATAGATAGATAGATAGATAGATAGATAGATAGATAGATGGATAGATGATAGATAGATAGATAGATAGATAGATAGATAGATGATAGATAGATAGATAGATAGATAGATAGATAGATAGATAGATAGATGATAGACCTATATAATTTAAATCTGGAGGGCAAAACAAAAGCGTTTCAAGCAGCCAACGTTTCCCTCCTCTACCAGCAGATCCATTCTAGTGTGCTAATTCCTTCTGCTGAATAGAGACAGCGTTTCCTGTTTTGATGACTAACCCAACCACGAGCCAAAAACATCACAATTAAATAAAATAAACAGATTCCCCCATAGGTCTTCAAGGGAACAGCAAGTTTTTTTAATAATCAAAATCTGTGTGTATCTCACTTCATTGTTATGTGAAGATGTGGGAAAGGACTCGATCTTTATAGCCATGACCTGGTCTCCGAGCGCAGGAAAATCCATTCCCTCACTTAATCTCACCCTGACTTTACAGCTATCCCATGGCCCAAGCTAGCCATGCCAACATTTTAGGAACAGGCTTTTTCTTAATTTCTTTAAGGGCAGGAATGGAATCTCTTTGTATTGAACACAAGTGGGGGAAAAAACTACATTACAGAATCAAGCTTCAAACGCTTTTCTGGAATTTTCCTTCTAATCCCGCCTGTAATGGAGTTGACCTCACCTTCACCTATGATTCCTCTGGCTGGGAGTTCAGATTTCATGCCAATTAACATGTTAATGACATATATCATTTAAAGAACCCATCATAACTTTTACCACATCGTGTTACATCTATTTCCTTGTAATTAAATCTGAATTACAGGGTGTAATTACTTTTCTTTCTCTGAAGACCCCGTTCCTTTCAGACATTTAAATTCAAGTGCAAGCATGAAAAGACAGTTGAAACCAACAACCTAACAAAAATATTATCAATTAGTGAACGTGTAGGGTTTCTCCAACGCTCTGCTTTCTTTGGAACGCGTTTCTTTCTGTCCGCATTCTTTGTATGACAGGGAATGACTGGCCATCTCTAGTCAGACATAAACCCTCTCCAGTCCTCAGGGCCCTACTCCCTATTAGTATGCAATGTTCTCACGTGTAAATATAATTACATATAATTATTAGCGGAAAAGGATCAGATAAGGTTTATTAAGGAAATATCTTGTAATTAGGAAAGCCTAAGACTTCCCTTTCCATGTCAGCTCAGCTGAGGATTGGCATCCTCAAGACCCACCCACAAAGTAGCTACACACTTTGATTTCACCTTGGAAAATCAATAGTAGGAGACAAAATCATTGCCGAAATACTTTCTTGTGCAAAAGTTGTAAAACAAACAAACAAATAAATAAATAATCAATCTAGCCAGACCAACTCCATAAAACCTATTATCCAAGATAATGCTTTGGCTACCCATGGTCTGTAGCTGGACGTTTCTCTCCTGCCCACCAGTTCCCAAATAAGCACTCTGAGGCTTAATATTAGTTATAATTGTTTGACTGATGACTCAGGCTTATTACTGGCTGGGTCTTAACATTTAAATTAATCCATTCTATTGTTCTATATTTTACCACGAGGCTCGTGGCTTGTTAGCTCACGTCTTGCTTCCCCAGTGACTGCTGGCGTCTCTCCATACCCCATCTTCTTTTCCCCTTTATCTTTGCTTGGATTTCCTGCCTGACTCTGTACTGCCAGGCTATTGGTCAAATCAGCTTCTTTATTACCCAACAGTAATAAAAGATATTCCCAGCACACAGAAAGTCAATGGTCTTCTACATCCTTTCTCCCATTTTTCTTTTAAATTTATTTTATTTTTAATGATATGTAAGCATGTGTAGGTATGTGCAAGAGAATGCCATGCCACCGAGGGCAGAAGAGGACAGCAGATTCCCTGGCCACCTGATATGGGTGTTGGGAATGGAACTCCAGCCCTCTGTGAGAACAGTGAGTGTTCTTAGCTCTGCCCACTTTTTCAGCACTTCTAAAATTAAATTTTAAAGCTTAAAGTTCTGTGATGATTAATTGATTAATATTTACTGGTTGATTGATTGATTCATTGATTCATTGATTGATTCTGAGACAGGGTCTTACTATGTTATCCCAGCTGTCCTGGAACAGGCTACACAGGCCAGGTTTACCTCAAATTCAGAGATCCAAGTGCCACTGCCTCCTGAGTGCTGGGATTAAAGGTGGGCGCTACTATGTTCCTCGATTTTTTTTTCACTATATGGTTTTACGCTTAATATTTTTTTAAATTTGTGTAGGGGTGGGTACATAGGTGTACACGAGCACATCTGCCTTTGTCTGTGTTTGGAGAGAAGGAAACGGCCCATCCCCTCAGCTATGACCTTTCATTGAACCTGTAGCTTACCACTTAGCAACTAGGCTGGCTCATCAAATAAGTCCCAGCAATCCTCCTGTCTCTGTGACCCCCTCAGGGCTGGGGACACAAGCTCTCCTGGACATGCCTTACTTCTACAAGGGCAAGAGTCCAAACTCGGGTCCTCATGCTAGTGCAACAAGAACTTTACTTACTGAGCCAGTTTCCCAGCTCAAAATGTCTTAGTTTTGAGCCTCATTAGAACACTATAATGCCTAAGAGACATGAGAGGAAGCTGTAGGTATGGCCTCGCCTCTGGCCATCTTGTCAGAATGTGGGCAACAGCATCATGGTGCTGTTTCAGGGACACAGCGTGGGAAGATGGATAGAAAGGCAGCTTCTCTGTCGTCAGAAAGGTCTACATACTTAGTTAGGTCAGCTGACTCATTCATCTGTAAATTCCCATTGGGTTCCTGGAATGGTGAAGTATGATTTAGTCCTCGGCTATGAATAGCATGGACAAGGTCATCATCACCAAAATGCTAACATCCTAAGGATGCAGAGCAGACCTCAAATGTGAAGACAACAGCGTTAATAAAACCATGACCGGGGCTGGAGAGATGGCTCAGAGGTTAAGAGCACTGTCTGCTCTTCCAAAGGTCCTGAGTTCAATTACCAGCAACCACATGTGGCTCACAACCATCTGTAATGAGGTCTGGTGCCCTCTTCTGGCCTGCAGGCATACACACAGACAGAATACTGTATACTTAATAAATAAATAATTTGAAAAAAAAAAAAAAACATCACCATGAGTAATGAGTGAAGGAGGGAAAGACAGTGAGTGACCGTGAGGGGGTGGAATGTTCTCGGCATGGCAGTCAATAAGGAAGGCTACTCAGAGGTGCCCAAGCAGGGAACTGAAACCCAACTGATGAGAAAGGATCACAGGAGTCTCAGGGAGACTCGAAGACCCAAGTACCAAGACACTCAGAGGAACAAGAAGGGTGCTTTGAGAGAAGGAAGAGGAGGGGATGCGGTTAGAATGAAGACAGCTGTAGAGAAAGGGACCACTGGAGTGGTGCTGAGACTGGCAACAGTACCATAGCTTTGTTTCATGAGCAACGGGAAGCAAATCTGGGGTTTTTAAGAAAGTGGTGGCATTGTCAGGAATGAACCTTGGATAGTCTTGAGTATGGGGAGTGCATTTGGAGGGTTCAGAAGCAGTCAGACATCTATTGATGGGGTGGGGAAGTAAAGATACAAGCTTGAAATGAAGAAGTGCCAGACTAGAGCCAGAGCCCAGGCTATGGCAGGAGGAAGGGCAGGGGCTCCTCCCCAGGCTGCCGTACCTTGCAAGACGCCCTATGTCCCTCTTACGTTTTGTTACACAAATAATTGCATTTATGAGCACTAAAGTGAACAAATCACAGGACATTCCCACCCTTGATGATCCTAAATAAGGGAGAAAGATGCCCTTCACACAACCAGCTCATCACATAATTGCAAGTTAGGTGAAGATAGGTGTCTGGAAACGAGGGAAATGGGACCTGGAACTGCAGGGTGGGCAGAGAAGGAGGGAAAACTACTTTAGACTACATGCCCAGCGCGGCACACATGAAACCATGACATCTGAATGGCTCTGTAAGTGGCACCATGAGGTGAGCCCAAATACCAGCTGGTCTCCTGTCTTCCTACTCCCAACATGCTTGTCCCTTTTTACACTTAACATCAACTCCATACACAGCACTAGGAAGCAGGGAGATCATAGATAATTTGCACCCAAGACACAGAGAGGAAGACAGGGGCTTTGATACCCCGGCTCATACTTTTGTGGATGTCGTCGCTAGGGTTACCATTGTTCTGATGAAACACCACGACCAAAGCAACTTGGAGAGGAAAGGGTTTTGTTGTTGTTTTGTTTTGTTTTGTTTGTTTTGGTCTGGGGGTTACTTTTGTTTTTCATTTTTATCTTATGCTTCCACATCACTGTTCATCATAGAAGTCGGGACAGGAACATAAATGAATGTGTACATGAGTATGCGTGTGCACACGCATATACACACACACACAAACACACACACCTATTCTCAGGCTTTTGTAAAGTAAACTGCAGGCCAGAATTGGCCATCCTGATTAAAAGGCTTGATGCAAGCACCAGGTGATTTGGTTTAGTTTGGTTTTTCTGAGGCAAGAGTCATCCTGACTGACGCTAGCTTTCAACTCTGATCCTCCTGCCTCCACCTTCCAAGTTCTGAGATCACAGGCCTGGACCACCATGCCTGGCTCCTCTGGGTTCTTCAGCTCATCCTCTCAGGGTCCTGCCATCTTCCTGGGGAGAAAGCATAGTGGCATTCAGCCACAGGTACACCCTCCACCTCCAGGGGGCCATTTCACCAACTGTAGGTCTCCCACAGAAGACCTGTCCCTTCTCACTCACTAGACCTGAAATCTAAGCTCAGGAGGGGAGGAGACTGCCTGTCCAGCCTGATGTCCCCAGTCTTCAGCCCAGAGCCAAGCAGGTACTCAAGCCGCATTAGCGGAGAAAAGAAATCAAACTTGCTGGAAAGGCACAGTGTCCTGCGTGCAGTCCTCCGGCCTGGCACCGCTAATGCTACAAAAAAAATAATAATAATAAAACCATTACTTACCAGAAAGATGAATAATTGACCATTTCTCAAAACCTGAAGGGATGGGCAACAAGGAAGAAGAAATCGCATTGCGGGCCCCGTGAGTAATAGGTTTAAATGCCTTCTTGAGATCCAGAGCCCATAAGCCCTGCTGTAAAGCCTGCCCATCGATTTCCAAATGAGTTGAAACCATTTTCTGACAGTTTGGGGGAAAGGGACCAAACCAATAGGCTTCCAGTCTGCCTTCAATATTCAGCAGTGGGGAACTGGCCTTATGTGAAGCTTGATCTGCCATGATTGTTAATACAGAGACGGGACAGTTTGATCCAAATGGAATCTGACTGTCCGTGCAACCCAGAGCTAAGCAACTTCCCGCGCATCCTTCATCGGAGCTGACTGACGTCAATTTGATCGGAGCAGTGTGTGCTCCCCTCAGATGGCGCAAGGCACAGCTGTGTCTCGCGCACTTCTCCACTGCATCTTTTCGAGCTGACAGCACAGCCAGCACCCTGAGCTTGCCCGTCCATCTTCAGTCAGCCACTGGTTCCCTCTCTCTCCTTATTAGCCTGGGCAATGATTGGGATAATTTAGGATTTACACCCCTTGATCATCTGTGCAGTTACAACAAATAAAACATTTTAATATGAGCAATCACTGCCTGTTGACTGTATCGTATTGCTGAGAGCTGAACGGATACCAGACATGATCACAGAAGGGGGACGCAAACCCTGGAATGCTGACACTAATAGGGAAATTACAAAAGGCCCAACAAATGGCATTTGTGTTAAATCAATAATGTTTGCCTCGTGTGGTTTTTTTTTTAATTCTAATCTTTCTTTTAAAAAAATTATCTTTCTAAACAGTTGGCAATTCCTATTCTTGTTCATCTTCCCAAACATAATTAAAAACATGTTGTAGCGTCTACTTAAGACATCAACTTTCCCAAGGCTGTCTTGTCCACTGTGTCTTAAACAGAGATACTTGCTTTGGCATGGTGCCCTTAATTAATCATTGCAGGCCTTATTGCTGTGAGGGAAAAAAAATGTCTTTGCTTAATGATTCACCACAAGCCTGATTTCTGTAGAACTTAATCAAATACAGAACTAACTTTCTAATCAGCTTAAATGCAAACTAAAAACGACGTAGGCCTTGTTTCCTCTGGTTGTTATTTGATGAAGGAAATGTTGATATAGGACATGCTGTCAATACAGGCTACTTAGGAGTGACGGGGCTGGGTACTCACCTGCACATGGGACTATAGAAGCCGGAGGTCAATGTCGGTGCCTTCCTTTAGTGCTCTCTGCCCTATTTCTTTAAACAGAAGTTCTCTCGCTGACCCTGGAGTATGGCTAAACCAGTTGGCCAGTGAGTCTCCACTATTGGCTTCTCCCTGCCCATCTCTGCACATAGACACATGGACACACAGACACTTGGACACACACACACCACCACCACCACCAGGGCTGTAGGCATACACAGCTAAGCCTGGCTTTTATGTGAGCACTGGGGATTTGAACTCATGCTTGTATTTATGCAGTAAGCTTTACCAGCCGAGCCATCTCTCAAGTCCAGGGAGCCCCTCATAGACATCGTAGTCACCCCCTGCTTTTGAGCCTGTACGTCCATTATCTGTTGAAATAATAGAAACTCTCGGGGCCCAGTGAGCGCTGCTCAGCACATCAGCCCTGTAGAGCAGGAACCTGTCCTAGAAGGCACCTTTGGAATTCACAATCTGTTTCATAATTTGTCAAGTTTGCTGAGTTAGATGGCTCATCCCAAGGCCACAGCTTTTCCAGGAGGCACCCAGCCTGGCCTTGCTTGCCCCTTAGTGACTGTGGACTCTCTATATCACTGATTTTCAAAGCCACCAGCACCACCACCGTTCTCATTATATCTTCTTTCCCAAGGCACATCCACGAGCCAAACCCACATAGATCACCCTGATGCAAGACATAGCTGAGCAAACTGGGGTACCTAGGTATGTGGAGTTGGATCTAGGATCTGAAGAGAAGTCTCAATAGATAACAAGATGCTGGAGAGGATGTTTATCTTTTGAGACAAAGTACCTTGGAAAAATGTCACGAGCTGGAGAAATGGCTCAGCCCTTAAGAGCCACTCTTGCAGAGGACCCAGGTTCTGTTCTTAGTTCACAACAATCCAAAACTTCCACTCCCGGGGGATCTGACACCCTCTTCTGGCCACTTTCAGGCACTGTATACATGTAATGCATGGGCATACATGTAGGCAAACACTCATAAAAATAAATAATAAATCAATTACTTTCTCAACTCAGTGGCTGTGACGCCCTCATCAGAATTTTAAGTGCTGTGTTACTGGCTTGTATTATGTTAATTTTTATTTGTTATTGCACATGCATGGCATGTGTGTATACATGGAGGGTGTTGCCATGGTACACATGTTGTAGTCTGAAAACACATTGTGGTATCAACCCTCTCCTTCCACTTTTATGTTGGTTCCAGGGTTGAGTTCATGTCATTAGGCTTGCACGGCAAGTGCTTTTGCCTGCTGTACCATCTTGCTGGCCTTGATGATGATGATGATGATGATGATGATGATGATGATGATGATGAAGATGATGATATTTGTAAGAACTTTAAGCCTATAATATTGCTTGTTAGTAAGGTTTCTTATGGTTCATTATGCATCATAACTTCATATTTTTTTTGCTAACTGTTGCTGCTTAGAGTTTAATGTGATTAAGTTGTTGATGGAAGACTTTCTGCCCAGAGCTATGTTTAATACTTTTGGATCATCTTTTGCAGGAGTGCTCTGCCCATGAGTAATCACAGTCATCTATGATAGTTAGTTTTAACTGTCAACTTGACACAACCTAGAAACACTTGGGAAGAGAGTCTTAATGAGGAATTAGCTAGATGATGTTACCTATGGGCATCTAGATAAGGTTATCCTATAGGCAACTAGTTAAGGTTATCCTATGGGCATGTCTGTGGGGGAAGGCCTTGATTATTAATTGAGGCAAGTAGACCTTCCTTAATTGAGGAAGGCAGCATTCCATGGACAAGGCTCTGAACCATGTAGCAGAGAAGGAAGCTAGCTAAGCAGAGGCAGCAAGAAGGCAACATGAGTGGTTTTGTTTCTCTTTGTTCCTAACCGGGGATGTGCTGTGCTTGGCTGTTGGAGTTCCTGACTTGAATTTCCCTCCCCAGCAGACAGTAACCAGGAATTGTAAACTAAGAGAGTTTTTTTTTTTTTCCTTCCAA
The DNA here is from genome assembly GCF_950005125.1 of Chionomys nivalis. Classification (NCBI taxonomy): domain Eukaryota; kingdom Metazoa; phylum Chordata; class Mammalia; order Rodentia; family Cricetidae; genus Chionomys; species Chionomys nivalis. The sequence continues at coordinate 8,607,859 of NC_080094.1, read as the reverse complement.
TGTGTTGCTTTTTCTCAGGGAGTTTCATCACATCAACAGAAGTGACACCAGGACATCTTTAACCAGAGATGTTCCCAATGCTGGGGCCGTGGTCTTGATTTCCTCAAACCTCTTGATGAGATATGGAGCCCCTGGGGGCCTCTGGTCTCAGCTCACCCCACCTCAGCCTGTCTTACCCAGATGGAAGCTCCCATGAGCATCTCATGCATACCACAGGCAGCTTCTGGAATCTTAGTCACTGGACGAGTGCTGTGTCCTAACTGCTGGCTATTGAGACACAGTGGTTTCAAACAGGGCCATAGACTGTGGCAGCCCTAGCCTTAGCTCGCAGCTCCTACTGCAAGCCCCTGGAAGACCTACAGAACCTCCCTGAGCCTCGTTTCCTCGTCTGAAAAGTGAGTTCTGGGAATTGAACCCAGGTCTTCCACAAGAGCATCCAGTGCTCTTATCTGCTGAGACCTTTTCCCTGCCTGAGTCCTCTGCCTATCTTTAGTATAGCCTATTATCAAAAGCCCCTAAGACTTCTGTTGATAACAAAATGGCAGGTTGACTATTATCCGAGAGTTTTGTTTTGTTGTTTTGCGTTGTTGTGACAGGGCCTTCCCTTAAGCTCACTACTACATGAGTAGCTAAGAATGGCTTTGAACTCCAAATCCCCTTCTTCCATCTCTCAAGTGCTGGGATTTTGGGTGTGCCCCACCACACAGGCTGAAGTATTGGACTTCATCGCTCAATGAACAGCTTGGGAACTACTATGGGGGGAGGGTGGGGTTTACAACGTGGAGCAGTGGAATTACCAAGACAGAAAATTCCAGGGAAGCCAGGGACTATTATTTCTACTGCACTCTGCACCCCTTGCTATTCTCTAGGCACACCCCTCTCTGAATTAAATCACTGAATTAAATCACTCATTCTATGCTAATCTTATGCTACAGAGAACTGGTCTACCCATCCCTATCCATACAACCCCAAGTCCATAAAACAGTCTAACCTTGTCATACAAATAAAAAGGGAAATGACCTCACAAGCCAGGTATGGTGGTAGGATATCTATAACTGCCCTACTTAAGAATTGGAGGCAGTAAGATCAGTAGTTCAAGATCATCTTCAATCACACAGTGATTTTGAGGTCAGTCTGAGCTACTTGAGAGTTGGTCTCAAAAACCAAAAAAAGAGAGGGACTAAAGAAATGTTTCCACAGTTAAGAATACATACTGCTTCTACAGAAGATCCAAGTTCAATTCCCAGTACCTGTGCTGGTTGGTTAATAACACGTGCACTCCAACTTCAGGGGTTCTAATACTTCTGACCTTCCTGGGTGCTGTTCTTACATGCGCACACACTCACACAGACACACAGATACGCATAAGCTAAAATAAAAATAAATATTTTTGAAAGAAGAAGAAAGAAAACTACATCACAGTAAAATACAATCTTAGAAAGAATAATGTAGCCCAGTGGTGGCTCACACCTTTAATCCCAGCACTTGGGAGGCAGAGGCAAGCAGATCTCTGTGACTTTGAGATCAGCCTGGTCTACAAAGCAAGTTCTAGGACAGTCATGGCTACATGCAAAGAAACCGTGTCTCAAAAAAACAAAAAGGATAGAAGGAAGGAAGGAAGGAAGGAAGGAAGGAAGGAAGGAAGGAAGGAAGGAAGGAAGAAAGGAAGAAAGGAAGGAAGAAAAAGAGAGAGAAAGAAGGAAAAAAGGAGTAATATACATATATGTATACATGATACATGCATGAATGTATCAGTATATGCATACATCTATAATTTGTGGCTTTATATATAACATATTCAGGAACCAGTGTTAGAAGACAGAAGTGTAAGACTAAAAAGTAGGACATGACACATCTAATTCCTTAGTTTTTTATAACTGGTATTTTGAAATAAAAAATAAATAATGTATATGCACATAAGTTTGTATCTGTGTGCTCATGTACACATTGGTATTGTGTGTGTGGTGTATTAATGGTGGGGTGGATGTGGTATGAATGTAGCGATGTCTATACAGTGTATATGGGTATATGAATGTGATGTGTGTAGTGGTTTTATATGGGCATATGACAACCAAAAGTCCCATTCCTCAGGGGCCAACTACTTTTTTTGCAACAAAGTCTCTCACTGGCCCAGAACTTGCCAAGCAAGCTAGGCTAGTGGCCAGTTAATCCCAGGGCTCCACCTGTCTCCGCGTCCCCGGTGCTGGGATTACAAATGGGTCCTGAGGATTGAACTCAGGTCCTTGTGCTTGTGCATGCAAGGAAGCCCTTGCTGACTGAGCCGTCTCTTCAAACCCAAAGCCAACAGGGTCTCCAAGTGCTGGGTTCTTAACCACAACGCCTTTCCACCAAGGGAAGCTGATTAAAAAGGGAGGGAAAAGTCGCTGTTCTTTCTGGTTCCAGCCACAAAAAGAAGCCGAGTGTCACCAGGTAAGCAGCAGTGTGCCCTCCCTCCTGACAGCGTGAGCACCTACTCCTGCTGGGCACGTCATCCTAAGTGACCCTTGATGTCACTTGTTAACTACACCTGTCCCCGCCCTGATCATGATGCTGAGCCCGATGGCTGGAGGTGCCGTGCACTGTTCCTCTGTCCCCATCATGATGCCACTCCAATTCTTTGTCCTGTGTGTAAAGCAGGAATTCACAAGTTTACTCGTTTGCTATTCAACCAGCATTCATCTTTGAATGTATTTCCTGTGTGCACGGTATGTGTGTAACTGGTTTATAAGGGTGTTCAGGTGTGTTCTCACAGATGTAGGGGCCACAGATCAACCTCGGCTGCTGTTCCTCAGGCACTGTCCACCCTATGTTGTGAGACAGGGTCTCTCCTGCAGTTCTCCAGGTAGGTGAGGACAGCTGACCAACGAGCCCCACAGAACCACCCGTTTCCTCCTTCACACTGCTAGGATTACAAGTGTGTGCCTCTTTTTCACATGGGTTCTGGGGATCAAACTCAGGTATTCCGGCTTGCATAGCAAGCACTTTACCTACTCCTGAGTCCACCATTAAATTTTCTAAGTGGCCATCTCCCGAGTTCCCCCAGCTAGCTTTCCTTAGGTGACCTCCCACCAGCCCCACTGCTGTATACAAAACTAAGACAGACTGGGGCCCAGACTCCTTGCAATCACACTCTGGAGGGCAGAGTGTCCAGAAACTAAAATATGCAACCTGCTGAGGGCACTGAACAATATAAGTGTCCAGGAGAGCAGGGGAAGGGTCAGAGCCAGGCACAGAGAGGGGGCTTGAGGGAACAGGGAGTGAAGGAAGGCCTCAAAGCTGAGAGAAAAAGTGAGCTACAGCAATCTTCTGGGAAAGAAAATCCCAGGCAGAGGAAAGTAACAAAAGCCACCAGTGGCCCTCTGAAAGATAAAAAATTTCCTAAGTTTCATTCCTCGAAATACCAGCCCAAGATGCTCCCTGAGAACAGAGTGCCAGGCTCCAGGTTTACAAACAACATGCACAGCCCACTTCAGGGACTCGTATTAGCAGTAAGACGGCGAGACATCCTGTTGGCGTCCTACAGAGCTTTGTTCCCGTGGAAACCAACTTGGGGTGCTTTGCTTTCAATTAAGACCCCTTTCTCTACAATAGTGTCCGATTTCTTAATTCTCTTTCCCACACCCAGCAAACATCCCTTGGAGTCTCTCTTGGTTAGTGTCAGGTCCTGTGTTCTACCGAGCTGGTCATGGAGTGAGGGACACCCACGGCCTCCAGTGTGAGAGTCACACCTGGGGCTGGAGAAGTGGCTCAGCTGTTAAGAGCACTGATTGTTCTTGCAGAGAACCCAGGTTTTGCTCTCAGCACCTATGACCGGGCAGCTCACAATAGCACTAACCCCAGCTCCGGGGGATCCAAGGCCATCTTCTGGCCTCTACGGACACACACACATGCAGTTATATACAGATATATAGACAACACAGACGCATAACTTAAAATAAGTCTTTCCAAACTAAAATTAAAAATCACCCCCCACAGAGCCAGCAAATGACTTCCCAGGAAGATTCTAGAATGCAGATGCTGACGCATCCGCCAGTTCAGTGACCCAAGCTTCCAGGGAGACAGTCTGAGAGCTGTGAACAGGAACAGGGCTATTTCCAACCCCTCCTCTCCTCCCCTGTGATAATTCACCCCTCGGTCTCACCAGCATTGGCAGGACACAGGAAAATGAATCTCACCAGATCTGAGCGGCATTTTTGAAGGACAGAAACAGTGGTTGCCTGGAGATGAGACAAAAGGGAAAGACCTGTGTAATTTATACCTTCTCAACACCTTCTCAGGGCGCAGGGAACTGGAAATGCTGAGAGCCACCCCCTGCAGATCCAATTTCAAACACACACCCATCTCCAACACCCAGTTTAAGCAGCCTCAGAGTTAGAATAAATTGACTCCTATCGCCACATACACACCTGCCAGCCAGCCTTCACATTTGCCACCTGCACAGGATTAATTTTCAAAAGCCGGGCTTTTCTCCTAACAGCCTGCGGGTGAAAGGACCAGAAACAGAGGTGGAGAGTGGGGAGAACAGGACCTGATTTATTACTTGTAAAACATACTTTAAAAAAAAAAAAAACTGGGAGTGTGTCTATGTCTGGATGTGGGTGCGTGTTCATGTCGGGGAGGTGAGTGTATAACCTTGGGTGTCGTTCTTCAGGAACACCCACCTTGGTTTTTGAGGCAGAGTCTCTCACACTGGGACCTGGAGCTTATTCATAGCACCAGTTAGTTAAAATAGGGGTCCACCTGTCTCTGATTCCTCAGGGCTAACATTACAAGCCCACACAACCATACCCAGATTTTCACGTGGGTACCCTAGATCCAAACTCAGGTTCTCATGCTTTGCACAGCAAGCATTTTACCAGCTGAGTCATTTCCTCAGTCCAAAACTGGGCCTACCCCAAGTACATTAATGTTTGCTTCAAAAACTTCACGCTTCCTCTGTGTACAGTAAGGATGTCTGGAGTTAACCACAGTAGGGTGACTTCCTGCTTTGGGTCACTTTCTATTAAGGCCTTCCCTATTTTTCATGCCTCACCCTGTCGTTGGACCCATTTTATAGATCACAAAATAGAGGCATTACAACAGTCAGTAATTTAGCCAACATTACAGAGAAAGCTATGCACCCAACAACAACAACAACAGATTGCCACAAAGTGGAGAGGGAGCCGAGAGTCAACAATGTCTTCTCCTCCCTGTGAAAGCATGTACTGGGGTCTTGATGTACTTGAATGTCAACCCCAGTTCATTGACGCCTGGACACCTAGCATGCATGTCCTTTCTGCTCCTGTTATGACCATGCTTCCTTACCCTGGGAAGTGCAGGAGGCCTGCATTAGTTACTATTCTGCTGCTGTGACAAGCACCATGACTACAGGTGACTTACGGAAGAGAGGATCTATTCGGGCACATGTTTTCAGAGGGATGAGAGCACTTAATGACAGGGAGGCATAGCACAGGGCAGGAAGCTGAGTGATCACATCCTCAACCCCATACATTGAAGCAGAGGGAGTAAACTGGGAGTGGGGTGAGGCTATTAAACCCACAAAGCCCACCCCCAGCGATGGACTTCCTCCAGCAAGGCTGTACGCCCAAACCTACCTAAACAGTGCCACCAAATGGGGACCAAATGGGGACCAAATACCTGAGACCGTGAAGGCAATTCTCATTCAAAGCCTCATGCAGCCCTTTCTACCAGGCCAGGCGAGGGTACCCACTTGGTCCAGGGGACTGAACCACCCTTTCATATCCTTTCCCTCTTCGGGGGTACTTTATAGAGTGCCAGCCACTTTAGGAACTCTCCCAACATCAGTTATGTTCTAGAAACTTCCCCAAGGACATGTACAGACCACCTTATTGTGTCTGCAAAGTGTTCCTAGGAGATACACTGGTTGATCTTCCTTTGACTTGTCAAGCAACTGTCGCTCAAGAGCATCATGGAGAGTTAGGGGTGTTGCTTAGTTGGTAGAATGTTTGCCTAGCATACAAGGTAGCGCTGCGCAAATCAGATGTGATGCTGCCCATGTGTGATCCCAACACTCAGGTGAGCCAGAAAGTGCAAAAGTGCAACCTTATCCCACATGTGGAGGTAGAGCTCTGCCTGATCTGGAGGTCCCGCCTCCCCCCCAAAAAAAGGGGGGGGCAGGAGGGATAGAGGGAGGGAAAAGGAAATGAGGATAGAAGGAAAGAAAGAATCAAGAACTGCCCACGTTCAGGGAGCATCCCTCCACATCAGTTACACCTCTCTGGGAAAATCTTCATAGACAATCTATTAGGTGTGTCTGCTAGGTGACTCTAAGTGTCTTCAAGTTAGTGATGAAGAGTAACCATCACAAAAACCTTGGATTTTGTTTTGTTTTTTGTTTTTTTGTTTTGTTTTGTTTTTCTGTAGCTTTGAAACCTGTCCTGGAACTCACTTTGTAGACCAGACTGGCCTCAAACTCACAGAGATCCTCCTGCCTCTGCCTCCTGAGTGCTGGGATTAAAGGCACGCGCCACCACTGCCCGGCCACCTTGGCATATTTTATGGAAAGAAAGAGTAGCTTTTGCACTTCTTTGCCACGGTAGTGTTAGTGTCAGGAATGACCAGTCTTCATTTCCCGGTGCTGAAGTTGTCAGTTCTTGTCAGTTAGACTCTGAGGACCACACCACAGGCTAGAAACATAGACCATGGTTGTCTTTTCTGTTTCAGTCAGTAGTCTGTGCTGGGGCCCCCACCATGACTACAAAATGAATCAGCTATTAATCTGAAGCAGACTACACGAGAAAGCTGCCAGCCATCTACCTCAGGGTTCTCAGGGCCTAGCAAATCTTTGTCACCGAGGGAGAGTGCCTTCCCTCAGGCACTGGGCAGCAGAAAAGGTGAATGAAATCAGCCAATTGCCTGGAGTCTGTCCTTCTGCATAATCTACATACTCATTTCTCAGAAACTGGAGACATCTTCACAGGTATTCCTTGCTGAAGAGCTTCCATGGCTGGAGAAACTGAGGCAGAGCCAGACCCAGGCAAACTTCTCATGCTGATGTAAAACAGAGGTTAGAAAGCCTTTTCTGCCAGGGTCCAGACAGTAAGCATTCCAGATGTTGCAGGTCACATGACCTCAGTTAGGGCTGTTCACGGGCCTTCTTGGCATATGGCCACAGGTGACATCCAATGACGAGGTCTGACCTCATGTCAGTAAAACTAGATTTTCAGGCACTGAAATGGGAATTTCCTGTTACTTTTGTGTCACAGATATTCTTTGCATTTTCCTCCCGATTACTTAAAAAGGTAAAAATCATGCCGAGCAGTCTGGGCAGTTCAAAACACTAGAATCAGGCGAGGTTCAGCCCATTGCCCATCCACAGAACACCACAAAAGAGGAAAAATCCATATATTCCTACTTGTTTATAAAAAGGAGACAGTGGCCCTGTTTGGAAGTTGATTTGATTTGAATCAATAAGAATTAATCTTCCAGCACCTGAACTTGGGGAATGTTCTATTTTCATAGCCCTGGACAAACATAATACAGAATCTTTTTTTCACAGCCTGCTGTAACTGCATGAAGTTACCAGTGAACTGGCATTCTTTAGAGCTAGTTAAAAAATAAAAGCAGGAAGACCAGAGAGATGGCTCTGTGGTTAAGGACATATACTGTTCTTCCTGATGACCCAAATTCAGTTCCCAGCACCCAAGCCAGGGTGTAAGTCCTGCAAATCCAGGTCCAGAGGAATCCAACTCCTCTAGCTCTTTAGGCAACATGGGAATACTTCTACAGACACACATATTCACGTGCACACACACACCCTAAATTTAAAATAATAAAAATAAATCTTTTAAAATCAGAAAAGAAACACTTGGATTTGCATTTCTAGGCTTTGTAAACACAATTCCCTCAGGTTCCACGTGGAAGTGGTCATGAAGGGTAGACTGACACCAACTCCTGTCACCTCTCCACTGGCACAGGAAATCACATGACATTAAGGGGACAGACCCTGGGCCCAGAACTTCCAGGTGCCTATAAAGTTCTCATCAGAGGCTGGAATGATGTCTCAGCAGTTAAGAGCACTGGTTGCTCTTCCAGGGGACCCCAAGTCAATTCCCAGCACCCACACAGCACTCATAACCATAACCATCTGTAACTCCAGTCCCAGAGGTTCTGACGCCCTCTTCTGGCTCCTATGGGCACTGCAGGCACATATAAGCAGACATTCATGCAGGAAAACACCATACACATAAAATAAGTGAAAAAAAAAATCTAAAATAAAAGCAAAGCAATGACAAAGTTCTCATCAACAGTGGGGTTCCAGCTTTTAAAGAAATTCTGCTTCATCATCTTTTAAGTTACCAAAAAAAAAAATCACCATTTTCAGATTTTTCAAACTGCTTAAAAAACTTTTCTCCCCGCCTCCCCTGGTGGAGGTCAGTCACTTTTAAGATATAAGAGAATTTGAGAGCAGATTAATGACAAAGACAAATGATGATTTTTATCTTAGCGGAAGTTTCGATGCGTTGGCTGCCTGGCCCAGCTAGGGATAATAAAGTACAATTGACGTGTGACTGGGCACGTTCTTCGCTTTAAAGTTCAAGGGGGGAATCAAAAGACTGAATTCTCTCTTCAAAAAAGAAAACATCCTAGAAGGAGAAATAAAGGAAAAGTTGCTGCTGGGGGGAAGTGAAGAACCTCCTGGCTCCCCTTTGTCTCTGCCCCCCACCTCCTCTTTGTAGCCCAGAGACGAAGCACTGAGTGACTTCTTCAGAAAGGAGATCGGTGGAATTGTCAGTTGATTACTTCTCCTTGATTAGCATATATAAGAGCCCTGTGATACAGTATTTGCATTCCTATTTAGCCGTGATTTTTGTGGGGCACCAATGATTAAACTTGTCACGGGGCTTGATTGACGGGGTCAGATCTTCACTTTCTACTCTTTTGAAATTAAAAACAAATGTGTCAGCTCCCTTCATGGGCCGGAGCTCCGTGAAGCTCGCCTGGCTTGTCATTGCAGATAGGTCAGGAATGTTTTAATTTTAGGGATGGAATTCGGCTTGTCAAGTCGAGTGTGATGGCGTGTGGTTGTGGAGATGAGATGTGAAGGGTGTTACACAAAGAAGGGGAGGACAAAGACAAAGACACTCACATTATTAGACAGATTTAATTAGTCTGAATGGATATTATGCTAGATGAAGCGGTGAGCTGTGAAATTAACCCTTGATTATGGATTGGCGGATCACACTCACGAAAAGAATCAAACCTTTGTGGAGAACCACCAAGGTGTGGTTTCGGTACACACACCCCACTCCCACCTCCTACACACATACACCACACCCACCCACCCACAAACACATGCCCCAGCCCTTCTGGGTCGTCTGTCAGATCCCCACCCCTATCTCCCACCCCTGTCCCCTTGAACACCATTGGTCTTGAACTTGTGAAGGCAGGTGTTCCTAGAGAAGGGACCCCATCCACCAACAGCAGTTGGATGTGAGGCCAAGGGGACATGAGGCAAGGATACCCATTTCTTAATTCAAGTTAGATGACAAAAGAAGGTACTTTGGGCCAAAAGACACTTAATCCAAGTCTTTGCATTGAGTCATTCTGTCAACTTCCATGGAGGGTCACCTCTAGAAACATCTGCCCTTCATCCACCCTTCATCCAACTTATTTCTTCCCATCACAATCTTCTTCAGCAGGCTCCTTGTCACTTGCAGAAATCCCAAAGCATATTCAAAGGGGGTGGGGGGTTCTACTACTCCAGGCCACATCCTGTCTCAAAAGCCTTCAGTTTAGGGTCCTGGGAAGGTGTCACTGCTACATGGGTGAACACAGCTGCAATTATTGGCGTCTCCTTTTTTCTCAAAGATTGTACTGTGTTTGGAAGGCATTGCTCTCTTCTTTGACTTGCCTCCTCTGAAATTTTGCGGAGGAGGGGACCTTAAGAAACCTTTTGAGGAGCATCTCAGCACCATGGAGTATGACCTAAGCCTTGACGTAACATAGCAGTTCAGGGGGCTCTTGGACAACCATTTTTAATGTATTTGTCTTCAAGCTGTATGTGTGTGTCTGTGTCAAGGTTCTGCAACTTTGCCACCACTGACATTTGGCAGGATAATTCTCTGTCATGGCTCCACCTTGTATGTCTTAGGATGCTGAGCATCTTTTCTGGCTTCTTCCCATCAGAATCCAGTATCAACAGCATCTCAGGTGAGACCAAAGTATTCCCAGTCAATCCCAAGTGCTATCTGACAGACAAAGTCACCCCTAGTTGAATAACGCTAGTATAAGCGACTTCTGGGATAGTGTGGCTTAGGATAGGCTTCCAAAAGGAATTCACACAGAGAAAAGCAATCATTTAAAAAAAAATGAAGTCTGGAGAGATGGCTCAGTGGCTCCAATCACTTGCTGTTCTTGCAAAGGAACAAGGTTCAGTTCCCAGCACTCACATTTTGTAGCTTACAATCACCTGTAACTCCAGCTCCAGGGGATCCAATGCCCTCTTCTAGATTCCACCAGCACCTACACTCATGTGCACATACACATATTCAGACATACATACAATTAAAATTAAGTTGTTTAATGATAGAAAAACTAGATGACCACATTTGGCAGAAATCAAGGTTTTAGCGGCCAGAAGGAGATTAAGAAAAGTTGGCTACCACTTTCCTGTTGCTGCGATGAAAGTGATCTGACAAAATTATCTTAAGGGAGAAAGGTTTTGCTTTGACTCACACCATTCAGGGGGCAGGTCAGTTAACATCATATCAGGAAGCATGGAAGCAGGAGACCAAGGGAGTCGGTCACATGACATCCATGGTAAGAAGAAAGAGCAATGAGCGCATGCGTGCCTGTGCTCAGCTCAATTTCTCCATTCTCATCCCTGTCAGGATCCCCTGCACAGGGAATGGTGCCTCCCACAGTGGATATGTTCTCCTGACTCCATTATCATGACTGAGACAGTCCCCCACAAACATGCCTAGAGGATAGCCAGGTCTAGACGATCCTTCCCTGAGACTGTTTCCCTAGGAGACTAGATTGTGTGACGCTGACAGTTAAAACCGACCACCAGAGGAAACACGTGCTCCAGACATGATCACAAGCCACTCGCCTCTGTTAGTCTCACAGAGATTATGCTTCAGAAAAGCCATAGCCAATGCTTACCCGTAGCATGCTGCCAGGCATGTGGGAAGAGCCACAAGCCCTGATCTGGTGACACGGGCACCGCTTTAAGCTCTGTGTGTGCAACAGCTCATTTAACAATCTACAGTATGTGGGGCGGGAGTCCCTGGAAATGAGAGTTGAGGAAATAAATGAAATAAAACTATGTGATGTCATCAGGGGACTGCAGACAAGACAAAGCAATTCACCGCATACTCTCTCACACCTGTTAAAATATGTTTCCCGTGGAGGGATGGCTCAACAGTATGAGCACTTGTTGTTCTTGCAGAGAACCCAAGTTTAATCCCCAAAACCCATGTGGTGACTCCATTTCCAGGTGACTCTATTTCCACCTGACCTCCATGGGCACCAAGAGTGCACATTTTATGCATGCTTATTTATAGGCAAAATACTCATACACACGATATAAATAAATAAATCTAATTATATAAACATGTAAATAAATCTAAAAAAACCTATTCCCTTGATTTGGCCATAACTATATAAATATGTAAATAAATCAAAAAATCTATTCCCTTGATCTGGCCATGATCAGTCACACTTGGTTTTTGTTTTTGGGGGTGTTTTTGTAATTGTTTTTATTGAGCTCTACATTTTTCTCTGCTTCCCTCACTTCCTCTCCCCTCCCCTTCAACTCTCTCCCATGGTCCCCATGCTCCCAATTTACTCAGGAAATCTTGTCTTTTTCTACTTCCTATGTAGATTAGATCCATGTATGTCTCTCTTAGGGTCCTCATTGTTGTCTAGATTCTCTGGGATTGTGAATTATAGGCTGGTTTTTCTTTGCTTTATGTCTAAAAGCCAGTTATGAGTGAGTACATATGATAATTGTCTTTCTGGATCTGGGTTACCTCACTCAAAATGATGTTTTCTAGATCCATCCATTTACCTGCAAATTTCACTATGTCATTATTTTTTCTGCTGTGTAGTACTCCATTGTGTAAATGTACCACATTTTCCTTATCCATTCTTCAGCAGAGGGGCATTTAGGTTGTTTCCAGGTTCTGGCTATGACAAACAATGTTGTTATGAATATAGCTGAGCACATGTCATTGTGGTATGATTAAGCATACTTTGGGTATATACCTAAAGGTGGTATTGCTGGGTCTTGAGGAAGGGTGTTTCCTAATTTTCTGAGAAATCACCACACTGACATTCAAAGGGGTTGTACCAGCTTGCAGTCCCACCAGCAATGCAGAAGTGTTCCTTTTGCCCCACATCCTCTCCAGCATAAGTTGTCATCAGTGTTTTTGATCTTGGCTATTCTTACAGGTGTAAGATGGAATCTCAGAGTTGTTTTGATTTGCATTTTTCTGAGGGCTAAGGAGCTCACTCACACTTATAATTGCAGTCCTTGGGAGGTTGAGGCAAAAGGATCAGAAGTTTGAGGTCGTTCTTGGCTAGAGAGTTGGGGCCCACCTACGCTACTTGGGATCTTGTCTCATAAAACCAAAACAAACATTAAAAAAATATATTTCACTTCGTATCTACTGCGTGCCCAGAAATATGCATCCTACAACTCAGAGAACATGTTGAACTCACATCTCATCAGTCATTATTCCTGTGGCCCTGTGTGCTGCTTCTGAGCTAATGGAAGCCTGTATTAGCTATTTCTTGAAAGTCCATCATGAGAAACTAGAGACCCTGGTTTTATAACTGAGATTTCAAAGTTGTTTTCTAACTAGGGGAAAAAAAAAACAAGAAGGTTCTAAATTTTAAAAGTTTGGGGCTACAAATTTTTTTTTAAATTATATTACAATGATTTGGATAGATCAGGATGAAGGGACTTCCAGAGTCAATGGCAATAGCATTGGGTCAGGAGCATGGTTTAGGAAATGATCCTGTGGCATGGTCTTCACAGAAGCCCCACCTCTGCAAGATGGCTTCCACCGTTAGACATCCATCTGCATTCCCGGTGGAAAGAAAGTAGGGCAACGATTCTGTTTTTCATCTTTTTTCTCAGAGGTTAACTAGCTCCACCCTCTGATCTTCAGGCAAGCTTTCTTAGAGCACAAACAAGGCACCTTATAGGGGGAAAAGTTCGTCAATCTTATGGCTCCTGACAATGATGAGCACAGCATGGGGGGAGGGGCACGGCAGCAAGAGGGAGGAGCTACAGCCAAAGCAAAAAACCGAGGGCTCACATCCTCAACCCAGAGCACAGCAGGAAGAAAGTGAACTGGACGGGGCTCCAGGCTTTTATCCTCAAAGCCCACCCACAGTGTTATGAACCCTCCAGCAAGGCCACATCCCCTCGACAGCATCATCAACTGGGGACCAAGTGTCCAAATGCCTGAGACCCTGGGGAACATCCATCTTGCAAACAACCATAACGCCCTAGCCAGAATGGCAAACTTACTTTCTGTTTGTTTGTTGTTGTTTTGTTTTTTTGTTTTTCTGCAAGATGCTTTGAAACCCCTTGCTCGTCACAGAACCACAGAGAAAGAAGAGGGAGCTAGATAGAGATGGACAGTTAATGTCATCTGTCCCCAAGGCCATCTCAGTTGTCCCTTCCTTGTCTCTTCCTACCCAGTAGCCTGCAGGGGACTGAAAACCTGACATCTTTTCTGAATTGGTGTAGATATGTGACCAAATGCAACCAAATTAATAGTGTTGGCCAAATGTCCTGATGTCAATCAAGAGACTTGCTAGGCTGGCATACACAATAGGCGCTGGATGTCCGTGGTCTTAATTTAGGGGGAGAAACAAAACACTGCTTTGTCCCTAATAGATGCCAGGAAACACCTGTTATGACCAGGCTTGGGTGCACATCAAGTCACATTTCTCCGGAGGAACAAGATGAGCAGAATGAATGTATTATGACAGGGATTTTCAGATTGGTTTACACCGTAAGAGCTGGGTAGTCCAATGCTGGCTGCCTGGGTGCTGAAGGGGCTGAGGACCCCGTAGCTCCTCAGTCCCAGAGGCTGGCTGCCTCAACAGTCTCAGTCTGATGCTGAGGACATAGAAGATTCCTAGAGTCCCTGGTCTTCAGTCCACACTGAAAAGCTGAGGATTTGGGTTCTAGCGTCAGCAGAGAATGGTGGTGACAGCAGCAGGGACAGACACATCGTCAGCTGGAAGCAAAGGCAGGTAGAGAAAGCAAGGACCTTTCTGTGTACATGTCATTCCTGGGGCATCAGAAGGTGCCAGCTCTAGGAGAGAGTCCTCCCGCTTAGTTAGCCCTTCCTAGAAGTGCCCCCAAACAGCTGCCCAGAGACCTGTCTGATTGACTCCAGACTCCATCAAGTTGATGACGGAGAGGAGCCATAACAGGAACGAAAGCCATGTTTGGACAAGAACTCCAGAGTTGCCACTAGGGCCCTTCGTATGGATTCTGTGTACAATAGCCCCCAGGGTCAGAGGCAGGCTGACACACAGAACCAAGCACCATTCAGAGAGGCTGGAAAGGCACACAGCAAGTGTCCCACCGCTCAGCGTGTACGTTGTTTGGAGTTTCTGGCATGTGGGTGGCCTCTCAGGATCAGCTGACAGCCTTGCTCATCTACCTGATGGCATCAAGCACTTACACTGTGGCCAAGCTGAGTTCAGGTGGGCGTCTCTGCCCCTCCAGGGTGCACACTCATGTCACACCGCCTAAACACAAGCCAAAATTCCACCAACATGGAAAAAAAAAAGTCATTTCCTCCCCCTAAAAAAAGCCTGAGATGCGCAATGTTCCCAAACCATAAAAAGACACTAAGCCTTTAAGATGAGGAAGCCAGCCCCTTCTTTCAGGGAGCTCCCTGGTGGTTTGGAGACCACACAGCTCTTCAAACATTTATAAAGAGAAAAAAAAAAGTAAATTCAATGCAGTTCAAGTTAACCAGCACTCTGAGAAGTCACCATGTGTGGGGCCTCGTGCAAGGCACAATTGAGGGCAGAGACGGCTCAGTCACACAGCCTGAGGAACTTGTTGGGTGTAATCCTTTAGTTTCAGCACGAAGCAGGCAGATCTCTGTGAGTTCAAGGTCAGGCTTGACTATACAGCACAAGTCACAGGCCAGACACAGCTACATAGTGAGATCTTATCAAAAAAAAAGGGGGGGGATGGGAAAGAGAGAAAAAGACAGACAAAAACAGGAGGACCTGAGTTCAAAACCCCTAAAGCCCATTAAAAATAAAATAAAAGGACAGCACGGAATAAAGAGACGGCTCAGTGGTTATGGACAGTTATTGCTCTTGCAGAAGACCCGGGGTTCAGTTCCTAGCATCGTCCTGGGCCCTCTTTTAGCCTCTGCAGACTCCTGAACACGGATGGTATACATATATTCATGCAAGCTCACATACATGCACACAAAGAAAAAAATAGTAATTTTTTAAATTATTTCATATTTTCAAATTTTTATTTTAAAAGCTAGACACGCTGGCGCATGATTATAACGTCAGGACTGGGGAGGCAGAAACAGGTGGATCCCTGCCTGGGGCTTGCCGGCCAGACAGTCTAGCCAGATCTGCAAGCCCCACCCCCACCCATTTCCTTCCTCGCTTCTTCCCACATAAACCCTCACAATATTTCAAAGCCTTGTTCAATTCTCATTGTACCTATCGATCCGGCCCCCACACCAGAGCTTTCCTACCCTCCTCTAGCCATA
The DNA here is from genome assembly GCF_950005125.1 of Chionomys nivalis. Lineage (NCBI taxonomy): Eukaryota > Metazoa > Chordata > Mammalia > Rodentia > Cricetidae > Chionomys > Chionomys nivalis. Next base: position 8,592,119 of record NC_080094.1, on the reverse strand, counting down.
CAAAGGATGTCCCCTCCAAGTCTTGTTTAATCTGCCCCCCATTGGCTGACAATCGCAGAGGTGCCCAGACATGATAAATGTCATGCCAAAGAAAAAGGGAGAGAGATTCTATTGGACCCTGTGAAGGTCAAGGGGCAACAAAACTAGGCAGAGGGGAATCCAGGGTTGAAAGATGTTAGACACCTGGCTCTTTGGACCACCTTTCTTCTCTGGAAGCCTAATTCATGTTTCTAAACCTAGAAACCCCCAGCAGCCTCAGGCCCACCATCCCAGTGAAAAGAATTTCAGAGGTGAAAAGAAAAACAAAAGTTTTTTTCCTGGGGTGAGTTAGACCATGTGTCCATCCCTGAACAAACCTCTGTGCAGGAGAACAGAGCATGCGGATTAGCCAGACCTCAGTCGCATGGGCAGCCCTGTAACTGGGAAGTCAGGTGAGCCACATGAAAATCTCTGCACTGAGAAGACAACAGATGGTTCCCCAAAGGAAAATCTGCTTTGTAATTAGAGGGGAAAATATTTATCTACCTAGTTTGTCTTTTTTGTTTTAAAGGTTGATTTATTTGTGTGGGTGAGGCTAGGTGTGTGTGTTTGCACATACACCTGTGTGTGCTCATGGGTGTGGGTATGTGTGTGTGCAGGTGTGTTTGCACATACACCTGTGTGTGCTCATGGGTGTGGGTATGTGTGTGTGCAGGTGTGTTTGCACATACACCTGTGTGTGCTCATGGGTGTGGGTATGTGTGTGTGCAGGTGTGTTTGCACATACACCTGTGTGTGCTCATGGGTGTGGGTATGTGTGTGTGCAGGTGTGTTTGCACATACACCTGTGTGTGCTCATGGGTGTGGGTATGTGTGTGTGCATGTGTGTTTGCACATACAGCTGTGCGCGCTCACGGGGACCTGAACGTGTGTCAGCTGCCTTCTTCTACCACTCTCTACTTCTTCATTGAAGGCAGAGTCTCTCTCTGAACCTGGGACTCAGTTTCTCTCAGCTACTTTGGAAGGCAGAAAACCCCAATGGTGCTCTTGTCTCTGCCTCCCTGTGAGCTGGAGTGAGGAGCGCTCGGGATGCCCTGCTGGAACCTGGGATCCCAATGCCAGTCCTCAGGATTGCTTGGCAAGCACCACTGGCTCCTGGGCCACTCTTTCCAACCCCAGGGAGTCATCCTTTTTTAAAATAATATATTATTTTAAATTCATTTCCTTTTTTAATCTTTGAGAATTTTACAGATTTATACAAAGCATCTTAATCAGATGAAACCATCCCCAACTAACCCTTCCAAATCCCTCTGGCCTCCTTCTCTCCCTTCCAGCTTCAAGTTCAAGTGTGTGTGTGTGTGTGTGTGGTTATGTGTGTCCTTCATCCAGGAGTTTTGTTTGTTTGATTTTGGTTTTGGGGTTTTGGTTTGGGAATTTGTTTGTTTAGTTGATTTGTTGGTTGGTTGGTTGGTTGGTTGGTTGGTTGGTTGGTTGGTAGGTTTTCAAGAGAGGATTAAACAGGCTGGCCTTGAACTCAGAGATTTACCCGCCCCTACCTCCTGAGTGCTGGGATCAAAGTTGTGCGCCACCTACCCAAAGAGTCCAGTTTTTGTTTTGTTTTGTTTTTTTTAATACCTCATAGTACCTAGCATTTTGTCTGCATTTTCTTTGCCTGGCCCCTCTTCTGACCTTGACGGTTCTGCCAATTGAGTATTCTCAAATACTGAAGAAAAAAGTGGTCTGGGTTTTGAAATACTTGCACACAAGTAACAGGATCTGTTAGAGATGAGTGCTAGTTCTAAACACAGAACACAGTTATGTCTTCACATCAACATGGTCTACCACTAATGCTGGGATTTTTTGTTGCTTGTTGTCTTCCAGACAGGGTCTCTCTATGTAGCTCAGGCTGTCCTGGAACTCACTCTGTAGACTAGGCTGGGCTCATGCTCATGGAGATCTGCCTGCTTCTGCCTCCTAAGTGTTTGCATTAAAAGTCACCACACCTGGCTCTGTAACCTATTTTTAATAACTAATTCTGGTAGCTGAGTTTCCACTTGTGATGTCCTTTTGGATCTTGGTTATGGTGGATCCTGGAATCATTTGGATTTGAGGGTGAAGGTGCTCACCTGCTTTGCAGATAACCAGGGAGAGAGCACATAGCAGTTTCAGTCTTTTCCATCTCTTTCAGGCGGTCCTCTTAGCAAGCCAGACATCCCCAGAGCCTTCCGCCGCGAGTCAGAAAGAAGGCAAAAGACACTCAGCTTTCCTAACCCCAAACATCTTATAAGAAACTTAAAAAACACATTATTCTCCTCCAGCCTAATAAGAGGGAATCAATCAGTCACAACCAGATCCTTGACCTGCCTGAATCTTCTCTTTAGCCATTTGTAATCATGAAAATTGGGCAAGATTTCCCAAATCCTTGATGCTTCTTCGTTATTAAAAGCAGGGTCCCTAAATAAATAATTAGATGCTTGCTTTCTAAGGAACATGGAGATAAGAGTAGGGAGGGACTCAAGTCTCATAAATTTCTTGTTGCAGGAGAGATGCACCCAGCGTGGAGAAGAGCCCGGCATTCGGTGCTTTTTTTTTTCCTCCTTTTCCTGTGGCATAAATTGTTCTAATTATGTGTGCAAGATCATCTATTCCCCAAGATGAGAATCCCGAGCGCTCTGTCTGTTCTTTTAATTCCAAGAAGCATGTGAGGCTCTGGCTTCCCACCCCCCTTGTTTTCAAACTGAATTGTTTCGGTGGTGGCTTAGTGTGTCAGCTTGTAAGTCTATAAAACAGTCCTCTACCAGCTGGAGATTCAACATGCTACGGGAATGCATAACAGAGCCTAACCAAGAAGGTTTGTAATTCAGTAATTAGCTGTAATTAATGAACACAAAGTGAAGACTCATTTACAGCTTAAATTACCACATTAGCTCCTGTCACCCTCTATGTACACAAAACAGCAGGAATTCAATTATTTTTATTCTTCAAAGCTAATTTAAAATTTAAGGGATGCCATTACATGAAATAATAGGTAAGAAATGTAATCGCAATCTCTGGGAACAGTTGGTCGTCCTTAGAATTTTAAAAAAAAAAAATGTGATGCCTGACGATTTGGAAATGTTTCTTCATCTGTGAACAGATGAGGGATTGAAGTCTCTGCTCTTTTCAGTATATTTAATTTAAACAGAGAAGGGAGCTGGTGGTGGCGGAGTCCTCATGCTGAGAGATCATTGGGCATAATTGCCAAGGCAGCTGATGGGAAGGGGGCAGCCTGGGAGACGGGCATGCCATTATCCTCCATAGGGACCCAGCCTCCGAAAATGCCAGGAGCTTCTCGAATTTGCCACCTGCTCCTGACACAAAACTTCAGAAGCTTCACTTATTGTCACCTCATCTTTAAAGAAATGTGGGGGGTATTTTTCCCTTTCTTCTTTCTTTCTCTCATTCATTCATCCGTGGTGAAATAACTGTTCTCGGTTCCAGGCCATGGCAGCGGATGTGGCAGATCCACTCCAGGCCTGCTAGGGCCGGCATTCAGAGGGAAGGAAGCTCTCAGTATGGAGAGTTCCTCAAACTTGGATCTGCAACAGTCATGGTGGAAGCTTTTACAACGTAAGCATAAGGACTAGGGAAATGGCTCCGTCAGTAAAGCGCCTGCCGTATAAGCGTGAGGGCCTGAGTCCCATCCCCTGGGACCCCTGAAATGGCAGGGCGTGCCTGTCATCCCAGAGCTGAAGAAGCAGAACCCTGTACTCCCTGGGGCTTGCTAACCAGCCACCCCAAAGCTAATCAGGGAGCTCTGTGCTCAAGGAGAGACCCAGTCACGGAGACAGGAGTGAGTAAATAAATAAATAAATAAATAAGGTCAGAGGCCGGTGTGACGGTGCATGCCTTTAATCCCAGCATTCAGGAGGCACAGGCAGGGGGAATCTAGTGAATTCCAGGCCAGCCTAATCTACAGCATGACTTCCAGGGCTACATAGTAAGATCCTTTCTCAAAAAAAAAAAAAGAAAAGAAAAAAAAAAAGAAAGAAAGAAAGGAAAGAAGATTGGGAAGCGAGTGAGAAGAACCTAGATGACCTCTGACCTCCACACGCATGCATGCATACATACCTACACATACATACGTGCACAGGAGTAATATTGTCAAGCTTGACAGCGCATGCCTATTATTGCAGCACTCGGGAGACTGAGGCAGGACGGTGACAAGTTCCAGGTGAGCTTGAGCTACCTGAAGAGTTCAAGGCCAGCCCTATCTATATAGTAGCAACCTATTTTGAAAAAAACAAAAGACAATGATAGAATTGAGTGACAGAGAGCTTGGTCAAGCATGCTCGAGGTCCTGGGTTCTATCTCTAGTACAGATGCTAATAATAACAATAATGATAATGTATAGTTATATGTACGAATGGATGCTTGGGCTCCAAGCTCAGACTGTCTGTGGTCAAACCTGAGAATCAGTACTTTGAACCCCTTTCAGGAATTCAAATATGGAGCCACGGCTGGGAATCACTAGGCTCCATTAACACCCACAGCAGCTCTCGCCAGACATGGGGACTGTGATAGAAACTACACCCGAAAACCGGGCATCGCGAAGGGCACCAAGTGGGTCTAGGTCATGTGACTGGGGAGGTGACTCACTATCTGATCTGTGAGAAGTGAGTCTGAGAGTCTAGAAGAAACTGGCCTAACTCAGACATCAGGACCTCACCACACACACACACATACACACACACACACACACACATACACACACACACACACGCATATACACATACCTCATTTTTAAATGTCTATCTCTGAGGTATCTGCGTGTGCTGATGCGTACGGGTGCACACGTGTGTGGGGGCCAGAGGTGGGTGGCCAGTGTCTTCCTCTGTCAGTTGTCACTTTATTTCCTGAGGCAGGCTCTTCTGCTGAGCTCAGAACTCACTGAGTTAGCAAGTCAAGCCTAGACTCTTTGCCCTGGGGATCCCCTGCCTCTGCCTCCTCGGCCGGCTGTTTCACATAGGCCGCCATGCCTGACTGGCTGCTACTGAGGTGCTGGGGATCTAACCTGGGATCTTCAGGTTTTCTCTATAGAGTTTTATCTGCTGAGCGAGCCATCTCCACAGAGCCAGCTCCCAGCCACACCCCCTGCCTCTCTCTCCTTTCAAATGTTTTGTTATTTTGAAGTGTATGCCAAAATAATAAAGTTCACTAGCAAGGTGAATTTATCCCACTCGAACCTTGTTCTAAAAGAAGAGTCAGCAAGTACGAGGCCCCTGAGGCAGGCGTGGACGCGATGCTTCCTTGAGCGGAAAGGACTGGAGGGGAGGGTTTAGTAGGCACGGAAGGCAAACCTATGAGGCTAGGAGTGAATCAGGAACCAGGATTTTATTTTGTATGTGGTGATCAGTCCTGGGAAGATTTTATTCAGGAATGCACAGGGGGAGGTGCCTAAGGGGACATCCCTGTCTTGTGACTGACACTCGTCTCTTTTCAAGGCAGTTCCAGTAATGGAAGAAAAAAACTCATGTCAAAAGAAGGTTGGGTCTCACCCATTGGGCTTCTCCCTCCCCCGCCCGTTCTGGACCCGTGTTTCTCTCTCCTTTAAATAGGCCACTCGGAGCAGCACTGTCTAATTTTTCAAAGGTGATCGACTGCTGAGTGGGGGCTTCGGGAGACAGAGGGGAGACGCTGATAAGCCCGCTCTCGGATTCTATTAGGGAATATGGTGGTAATTAATGAACCCTGCCAGTAATTGGGGAGGTGTGAGTCCCTGTAATATGATAATGACAGTCATCCGTCTGCGAGCCCCCGTCACTCCAAGCCATCCCTCATGGCTCTCTGATCTCAGACTCTGAGCCATGCAAATCTCTGTGACAGGATGCTATGTCTCTGTCTCTCTAATTGGGCGGTATAGAGTTGTTTATGGATGGTGTCGGCATTTAAGCTTCGGTTGGAGGTGGCTCGGCGATCGTTAGGAATTTGCCTTGCTGGCATTGTCAAAGATGCATCCCTTTGCATCTGCGTCTGTGTCGAGTGCCAGGGTGATGGTGACGCAATGCGTTTTTGCGGTGTGTGGTTGTTAGAAAAACAGCTCAGACATTTAAAAAAAAAATAAATGCAGAAATTTCTCATCTCGATGAAGTTAAACTTCAGTTAATGGACAGGAGTGCAATGGTTTCCAAAAGTACATCTAGGCTGAACCAGAGCAAGGCTAATGCCCCAAAGAGGAGGCTACATGCAAAAAAATAAAAAGCACTTTACAAAGAGCCCTGTTTCTGAGCACTATTTCGCTAGGAACATCTGCCACATTTATTTGTCTACATGCATTGACAATGTATAAAAACATATGTATTTTTGTGTCCAAAGGGTCATCTATTGTCTCCCCGAAACCAATATGACCATATTGTTGTACATACCATAAAATATTTTAAATGGCGGGGGATAGACATTTCTAACTGTGGTAATGCATGTGAGTGTTTCTGTCATGATTTCAGAGAGGGGATCTTTTAAATATTTAGAAAAACACGCGAAGTACCATTTTAATATATAATCAACACACTTTAAAGGGGCTCAGATATGAGCTGGCTGGGCAGGCTCAGCTGGTGTCTTTTCTGACTTTAAGGACTAGAGAAATTGGAAGCTCTCTGACTCCATGTCCTCCCCAGGAAGGAAGGGAAAGGAACAGAGACTTAGAAGCCTGTGGCCTCCATTCCTTCATTTTACATGTGTGGCTTTAAGTCAGTGACTTGACCTCTCTGAACTCTGGGTTTCTCATCTTCTCCCTACGGTTTCTGTGTGGTGCTTCTAGCTCGGTAGGAGGTCTGTTTAAACCCGGGGTGGCTTTCTAGAACAGTCTAGCATGTTCTACAAACTTAAGAAACAGAAACTACTTCCGGGCAATGCATTCCCACCACAGGAAGGTCCCCCTTGACTCTTCTGGAAAGTTCTGTAGGTACCAGGGACAAAGCCACCCTCCTCAAGCTTGATACTTGGAGAAACAGAGTGTGGGATGAGGGCAAGAGAGAAGGATGCGACCAGTGCTGCCGGGAAGGTGCAGGATGCAGCCAGGAGAGTGATAGTGTGGGAGGGGCATTGGGGGGTCACTGTCAGAGTTCCAAGGGCCGGCTATGTTGTCCTGTCTATCCAGGAGGGAGTAGCTGGCGCCAAACGAGAGGCCAGAACCCAATCTTTTCTCTATGGACATCCTAGTGGGGAAAGTTTGTAGGAAATGAAGACGCTTCCAGAAGCCCTACAACCCTGGGTAGTCAATCACAAGTTCCAGGGTGGTCTGTTCTGACAGCTAGAACTTGCTGACCAGGATCTTAATGTATCCTCAGTGGCCCACAGCTGAATCATCCTTAAAATAAACCTTTTATTTTGTACACACACACACCACCTCCAGTGCAGGCCCGATCTCCTTTTAAAAAAAAATACATCTTTATTTCTTTATTGCATGTTCATGTGTGGAAGTGGGAGCTGTGTGCCTTGGTCCTCCCGTTCTCGGAGATCTTCTTCCATCAAGGCTCACACACAGGTCCTCAGGCTTGTTAGCAAGCACCTTTACCTGCTGAGCCAACTCACAGGCCCTGGTTTCTCTTTTTTAGCACTGCCCCTTATTCCTCCGGAGCGGGATGAGTTGCCTGTAAGAGGTGTGTCTGTCAGGAGGCCCCTGTCTGAGCATAGAGATGGGCAAGGCTCAGAACACGTGAAGCTTGAACCGAAGAAACACACAGGGCAGAAGGCTGTCCTGTCATGCAGACTCCTGTCCTGGAAACTAATATGCTGGTGGTAGCTGTGACCAAAATAAAGAGGAGGGGTGGAGCAGAAACTTAAAAAGCAAAGAACTTTCAGGAATGTAACCCCCCACTTCATGGAATAATTGTCAAATTGTCAAATGTGTGCGTAAACACTTAAGATAAATTTATTTTTCATTATTCATCTTTCCTTCCTTTATTTATGTTCTAAACAACAGTTACAGTAAATACAGCCATTTTTAAAGAGCTGGAGAAACTGCTGTGGGCAGGGAGATGATCGAGATGTCCCAGCGCACCCCAAATCCTGTTTGCTCCTTCAGGGAGATGATCGAGATGTCCCAGCGCACCCCAAATCCTGTTTGCTCCTTCAGGGAGATGATCGAGATGTCCCAGCGCACCCCAAATCCTGTTTGCTCCTTCAGGGAGATGATCGAGATGTCCCAGCGCACCCCAAATCCTGTTTGCTCCTTAGTTGCCAAAAAAAACCTTAACTGGAGCTGTGCTCCCTTCCCACATGGGCAACAAGTGCTGGTTGGGAAATGCCACCAAATCAGAATGCCATACGGTGAGACACGGAACTGTTGGAAGTGTCCTCCTGTCTCCCTGCTCCATTACTCAGAGTCGCAGGGGTCCCCTCACTAAGCCGAATTTAACAGCCTTCTGAGCACTCCGATGGAAATCGGCCAAGGTGACCTGTCTGGCAAAGCCTGGTACTCAGGGTCCCAGAGCCCAATGAGATTGGTGCTATGTCTACCACCAAGACTGTAGCTCTGTGAGCCGCCAGCCTCTGGAAGTGGGATCCAGAGAAACTTGGTTGCCAGTACTAAGGGACACTATAGTCACCAGACTCTGTCCCATCAACATTGTCTAAGGGAAACTCAGCTACAGGTCCCCTATTTTGCTGAGACCATGCCCCAGGGTTTCTCTAAGCTAACACTTCTCCCTTGGGCTTCTGGTGTCCCCTGTGCAAATCCTTCCGCACTCATCTGGCCTGTCTCCTCAGGAGGCTGACAAGAGGGAGGAGTGGCCTTTAGTGACTTTGTGACCCCTCTGTCACTTTATGAAGCTCTTCGTGTATCCGACCATTCTTTCTCCCTTTTTTTTTCAAAGTTAATATTTTGAAATATTTGACTTAGAAGGGGGGAAACAGACACCAGCATGTGATGAATGCGTGCACACAGTGGACAGTTCAAAAGAGAGGAAGCTGCAAAAACTGTAGAGAGGCTTTGTCTGCCCCACTCAGCCACCCCTGCAGGAGGTGATGCGACCACGGTCTGACGAACAAACCAAGAAAGCACTGCTGACAAGCGCTCCTCACCAAACGGCAGAGCTTCTTTGAACTTGACCACCGCTTGCTCATTCTCTTGGCTCCTCTAGGATCAAAGTTAGGGTCTCGGGCTGGATCTAGTGGCCACAGCTACTCCGTCCTTGTCACTGGGCCTCCCCTGTGCTGTGTTTTGTTTTTATTGTATTGTATTTTATGTGTGAGGATGGGTGGAGGCCAAAGAAGAAGGCTGAGTGTCCTCCCTTACCGCTTGCTTCCTTGTCCCTGAGACAGGCTCTCTCACAGAACCTTCAACTGGCCGCCGGAGAGCTGACCCCTGCAATCCTCCTGTCTCCACCCTCACAACCCTCAAGTTTTTTGCATGGGTCCAGGGGGTCCCACCCCAGTCCTCAGGCTTCCACAGTAGACATGCTGACGCCCTGTGACATTTTGTTAACCCTTTCTCTGTCCTTTACACGGAGCCTCTGACAAGTACAGGTCAGTTGTTTTGTGAGCTATCTTCCCACCTTGGCTTTGTCTAATGTCTTCTGATTGCTGGGTTGATTTAGGTGTTGTACAAAGGAATGCCTTCTGTGTTACTATTCCTAGAGACAGGACACTAACTGACTGTGGTGGTTTGTAAGAAAATGGCCCATAGGGAGTGGCACTATTAGGAGGTGTGGCCTTGTTGGAAGAAGTGTGTCACTGTGGAGGTAAGCTTTAAGGGCACGTATATGCTCAAGATACCTCCCATTGTCTCAGACCACTTCCTGTTGCCTTCTGATCAAGATGTAACCAGCACTAAGTATGTCTGCATGCCACCATACTCCCAGCCACCATGCTCCCACTGTGAGGAAAATGGACTGAACCTCTGAAACCATAAGCTATCACCTCAGTTACATGTTTTACTTTATAGGAGTTGCCATGGTCATGGTGTCTCTTCACAGCAACAGAAGCCCCAGCTAAGACACAGACCAAAGCAATGGTTCCACCCAAGCCTACCTTGCTGACCCAGGGAGTTGTTAGGTTATTTGAAAGCAATTGTATGACTTGAATTCCCATTCCAGGATAGGCAGCAGCTCACAGAAGCTTCCTTCCCGGAGTCCCGCCCAAAGTCAACCTGTCATGTCCTTTGACCCTACCCAGCTGCTGCCTGATTAGCTGAAGCCAAGGGAGGGCCAGAGAGAGTGGTGGCCGGAATCTCAGATGACGGTCTAATGACCTCATTTCTCTGAGGGAACCTTACTGGCCTCAATCTTGTGAGGGTCTCCTGTGAGTCATCCCAAGCACTCCGATTCAAGGTGGCAACAGCCGTGTTGTGACCAGAGGGCAGAGTTCCCACTACAACACCATAGCAATGTGTGCCCTTCTCAGGAATTTCACGACATTGACATGTCTTATTGCTGGTGAAGTTTGCTTTGACCACATAGTTTAAGTGGTGTCTGGTGACGTTTGTTAAAATGTGAGGCGCACAACTCCTGCAACCCATGACTCTGTAGTGTTAGCCACAATACCACGGACAGGAGGAATCATCTAGCTGGATGATTTTGTACACATGACTTTTATCTGGACAACGTTTTCCTCACTTGGTGAAGGAGATTAATAACAGCTACCTTTCCAGGTGGCTGTGCAGGTTGGTGACAGCGAGGCAAGCCACCAGGTAAGATCAGAATTGGAGGCGTCTGTTGAGAAAGGTGGCTCAGTGGCAAACCACCTGCCTAAGGATCTGAGTGCAGATCCCCAGACCCATGCCACGTCAGCAGTACACATCTGTAACTACACATCTGGGATCCCAATGCTTCCGCGGTGAGATAGGAGAATCCCTGGATGCTTATGGGCAGGCTCGCCAGGTATGGGAAACAATGAAGAAACTCTGCCTCAAACAAGGTTGTCCTCTGACTTCCACACCCTAGCAAGTGCCCGCTCACATGCACACACCATACACACATGCACGCACCATGCATGTGTGCACACACACACACCATGTACACATGCACACATACCATACACCCATGTACACACAAAGATTTTTAAGTGAATAACTATAAGGATACCATCAGCAATTTACAAACACAATGCACACATGCACATGCACATGCACCACGCACACATGTACACTTTCCCTACACACACGCACACACCATGCACACTGATCAGCTGCTTATGGAGATGAAGCCTGGGGATTTAGAGATGTAAATGCCTGCCCTGGTCAGGTAACTCTGCAGTCAGGATCACTGATGACTCAGCAATCTCAGCATGCCACTGTGTCCCCCAAGGAAATCCTAGACTGTCATTTTGCTATCAGTCCTCTTTCTTAGCGCTAGCAGGGTAGGATCACAGGACAGCTAAGCATGCATTCGCTGAAGCTGGGAAGGACCACCATTCCCACTACATACACACACATGCACACACACACACACGCACATGCACATGTGCCCAGATCTTAGCTGGATCCCTCAGGCAAGCAGCTGAGAAGATTTCCTCCTTTCTTTCCCAAGGACCATAATCATTAAATTGATGCGAGGATAATAAATAAATAAATAAATAAATAAATAAATAAATAAATAAATGAATGAATGAATAAATAAGGGTTGGAGATAACTCAGCAGTTAAAGCAGTTGCTGCTTTTGTTGAGGACCCAGGTTCAGCCTCAAGCACCCACATGGTAGCTAAAACTATAGTTGCAGGGGGCCCAAAGTCCTCTTCTGGCCTCCGTGGGTACTACAAGTGGGGCATGTAGCATGCAGGCCAAGTGCCTGTATGCATGAAATAAACTAAATAAAAGCTCTTGGCACAGTGAGGAGCATGAAGTGAGCAAATGGTCAGATTTATGACTGGCAGCAATCACCACCGGCTCACCCAACGAGTGTTTACGAGACACTCACTGTGCACGACTGCAGACTCCCAGTTGTCACTGAACAGGGAACGGAATTCTGCTCTCCTTGCTAAGGTTACATCACAGTTGGTAAAACCCACAGCAGACAAGCAAAGACGGGAACTGTCACACAGTCTGTTTTAGTCAGGGCTACTATTGCTGCAATGAAACAGCATGACCAGAAGCAACTTGGGAGGAAAGGGTTCATTCGACTCCCACTTCCTTATCACAGCCCATCACTGAAGGAAGCCAGGACAGGAACTCAAACCTGGAGGCAGAAGCTGGTGCAGAGGCCATGGAGGGGACTGTTTACCAGCTTACTTCCCATGATCGGCTCAACTTGTTTTCTTATAGAACCCAGGATCACCACCATGGGCTGGGATGTCCCCCTCAGTACCTAATTAAGAAATGCCTTACTTGCCTCCAGCCAGACCTTATAGAGGAATTTTCTTAATTGGGGTTCCCTTCTCTCAGATAACTCTAGCCTGGGCCAAACTGACCTAAAACTAGCCAGCACACACCCTAGGTAATTATTCCCTAAACAAGTCTGTGTATTGTTTTGTTTGTTTTGCTTTGTGTTGAAACAGGATTTCACAGTGTAGCCCAGGCTGGCCTCAGAACTGCAAAGTCCCGTTTCCAGGTGCTGGGTACCAGATCACAAGCATACACCACCAGGTGAAGCCTTGCTGGCTTTCCTGATTCTTCCTTCCACGTGGCTGGAGCCCTGCCTGCTCCAGCTTTCTGAGTTAAAATGCTCTAACTGATTCTCCATCCATTTAATGATTTGCTTCCTAATCCCTCGATTAGACAGGACTACTTCCTTGTGGAATCCGTTTCCCAGCTCCCTGTGCTGAGTGCCTAAATGCTGTCATTTGTGCGCCCACAAACCAAATCTTAGAACAGTCGTTCTGAACCTTCCTAAAGCTGTGACCCTCGTGTCGTGGTGACCCCAACCACAAAATTATCTTGCTGCTACTTTAAAACTGTAATTTTTCTCCCGTTATGAGTCATAATGCAAATCTCTAAGAGGCAGAATACCTGATAGGTGCCCTTCCCCCAAGGGGTCATGACCCACAAGTTGAGAAATGCTGCCTTAGAGGCTTCCAGAACAACTTTTGCCTTCTTTCAGCAACACCGGTCTACTTTTATTATGTGGCCTGTGTTGTCTTTGTCAGTGGACAAGGACAGAAGCCACATTTGGAAAGTAGTTGCTGAGATCTTCTTGTCGTACCCAGGATGTCCTAGGAGGAATGATGGTTAGTCTTCAGTGTCAACATATCACAATCTAGTCACCTGGGAAGAGCCTACATGGAGAGTGTCTAGATCATGTTAGCCTAAAGGCATGTCTGTGTGGTGACTGTCTTGATTGTTAAATGATATCAAAAACTCCAGCCCATCGTGGGCGGCACCATTCCCTAGACAGGGAGTATTGAGCTACACAAGACAAGAGAGAGCTAAACGGCAGGAAGCGTACGATGCCCGTGCACTCGTTTCTCTGTGCTCTTCACTGCGAGGCTGGGTCTGATGTGACTAACTGATTGAGTGGCTGCCTTGACTTCCCCTCAACGATGGACTGTGCCCTGGAACTGTAAGTTAAATAGACACACACACACACACACACACACACACACACACGCTGCTTTTGGTCAGGGTGTTTTATCACAGCAACAGAAATAAAACTGTCACAGAGGTTCTCAAATGTTTGTACATTGAAGTGTCACATCAGTGGATGAACATGTCGTAATGCAGCTGTGTCCTAATGCAGCAGTGTCCTGATGCAGCAGTGTCCTAATGCAGCAGTGTCCTAATGCAGCAGTGTCCTCATGCAGCAGTGTCCTAATGCAGCTGTGTCCTAATGCAGCAGTGTCCTCATGCAGCAGTGTCCTCATGCAGCAGTGTCCTCATGCAGCTGTGTCCTAATGCAGCAGTGTCCTAAGACAGCAGTGTCCTAATGCAGCAGTGTCCTCATGCAGCTGTGTTCTCATGCAGCAGTGTCCTAATGCAGCTGTGTCCTAATGCAGCAGTGTCCTAATGCAGCAGTGTCCTAATGCAGCAGTGTCCTAATGCAGCAGTGTCCTCATGCAGCAGTGTACTAATGCAGCAGTGTCCTAATGCAGCTGTGTCCTAATGCAACTGTGTCCTCATGCAGCTGTGTCCTCATGCAGCAGTGTCATAATGCAGCTGTGCTCTAAGGCAGCCGTGTCTTGATGCAGCAGTGTCCTAATGCAACTGTGTCCTCATGCAGCTGTGTCCTAAGGCAGCAGTGTCCTAATGCAGCTGTGTCCTAAGACAGCAGTGTCCTAAGACAGCAGTGTCCTAAGGCAGCAGTGTCATAATGCAGCTGTGTCCTAAGGCAGCTGTGTCTTGATGCAGATTTTGCTTAACTGTGACCTTGGGAGGCAATGGCTCTGTCTTTCTCATTTGATATTGGTTAAAATAAGTGGAACTTAGCAATATTGGACATATTTGTTTCAGTTATTTTTATTTGTGTTTTTGGTGTGCATGTGTGTGTGTGTGTGTGTGTGTCTGTCCCTATTTCCTATATTGAAAATACAGTCCTCCATCCTTGGAAAGGTCTTTTTCAGCTTTCTTTTTCCTGCTACATTGCAAAGGTGATGTATAGGTAAGGCATGAGTTGTTGCCTTGGTGATAGAGAGCTCCAAATATCACAGGGGTTGCTTTTTCTTGCCAGTATATAGTTTCTGACTTTTCATGAACTTAGACAAAGCCCATGGTGCTAAGTATAAATATTCTTATCTCACTATTCTTGGTTTGCGGGAATTTTTCATTAATTTTACTGTTTTAAAAAGCCTATGAAAGCCACATTTTTTGTGTATGTATTCATGCCAGCTGCCAGCAAAAGGAAAAGAAAAAGGTGTCAGGCTGTGACTCTGGGAATTTGTCCCCTCCCATCAATGTCTTTTCTCCTTGCACGCCTCGCTATGAGCCTTACACCCCCAGCCAGAAGTACACACACTCTAGATGACAGATTGGAAAATTTTTCTGAAAAAAAAAAAAAAGTCAAACAAAGTTCCAAAGCCATCCTGTGTTGTTGAAGTAATTGATAAAGAATAGGCTAGAGGCTGGGCAGCCTTGTGCTTTGACACGGTGCACGTCTTTACAACGGGGCTCTTCTTTAGGGTGGCGCGTGGTTTTCTCATTCTCTATTCAGAATTGCCTAGATCTAAAAATCTGACTGGTTAAAATTCTTAGTTAAGGGCTGGTGAGAGGACTCAGTGAGTATGGGAGTTGCTGCCGAGGCTGACAGACGAAGTTCCAACCCTGGAATCCATATAGTGGAAAGAGAGAACTTGTAACATTAGGGCCTTGCTTGTTGAGGTTTCTGTCCTGCCCAGTTCCCACAGCTGGCAAATCCCAAGGAAAATCACACAGAGATCTCCATAAGATTATAAACTGATTGTCCCATTAGCTCAGGCTTCTTATTAGCTCTTGTAACTTATATTAACCCATTATTCTTATCTATGTTAGCCACATGGTTCAGTACCTTTTTCAGCAAGGCAGGTCACATCCTGCTTCTTAGGTGGTCTGGGCAGGACTGCAGGAAGAGCTTCCTTCTTCCCAGAATACTCCTGTTCTCATTGCTCCACCTCTATTTCCTGTCTGGTTTTCCCACCTATACTTCCTGCCTGGCTATCAGCCAATCAGCGTTTATTTAAAATATAACTGACAGAATACAGATGATTGTCCCACACCACTTCCCCCTCCACCGCCAAGTTGTCCTGTTGGCCTTTCTGTTGCTGTGACGAAACACCACAGCCAAAGACAACTTGGGGAGGAAAGGGTTAATTTGGCTTCTGCTCCCAGGTCCTAGTCCACTACCGTGGGAAGATAAGGCAGGGACTCAAGCAGGACCAGAGACAGGAAGCACAGACAAGTGAGGTTTACAAGTTTGATTCCATATCCGACCCAGGACCACCTGCCCAGGGTGGCACCACATGCAGTGGGCTGAGCCCTCCTGTATCGGTTGGCAATGACAAGATGCTCATGACATGCCCACAATGCAATCTACAGAGCTGACAAGACAGGAGCGTTCCCATCCAGGGTGAAGAAACAACGGGTGAGAGACGAAAGATTCAAGAGCAGCGTCAGGGGAAGTTTGCACAGTGGGACCAGGCAAGTGACCGGGGCTGGAGCTGTACTGAGGGTGCAGAGGGCATGCTTTCTGTGACCCGGGGATCAAACTTAGAGATGAAAGGGGGACCTGTGTCATGCCACCATCCTGTATAAATTACAAGGACTAGCGTGAACTCAGTGTCCCTGAACCGCACCCATTCACCCACAGACCACAGAGATGAACACCCATGTGTACAGCCAACAACTGCAGTAGGCCCCAGCCCCTTGTGCATATGAATTACCTGTCTTGCTTCCTCCATATTCTTTACCTAAGTCTTCCTGGTTTCCTCAAGGCACGTTTTATGTTTTCTTTCTTTGTTTGTTTGCTTTGTTGTTTTATTTTTGCAGGACAGGTCTCTCTATGCAGCCCTGACTGTTGTGTAAGTCACGATGTAGATCAGGCTGGTCTCGAACTCACAGAGATCCTGAGGGCTGGGACTAAAGGTGTGCACCACCACATGGCTATTGTGTTGTCTTTTGCATGAATGGGGCCGTGGGATCTAACAGCAGCCACAAGACACACGTTAGCCTCCATGGGAGCCCTTCTTTGGACTCTAGATGGCTTTATTCATAAGCACGGCACAGGGCAATTCTTGGTGCATGGGCCATGAATGAGCGATGCATTCGATGAATGGGCGAATGAATGAATGAATGGATGGATGGATGAATTTGCCTTTGGTTAAGTGCAGCAGTAACGAGAAAGAGATTTTAGTTTGTCGTCTGGATTTCAAATGCCTCTGCCAAGAACGAAAACTCCCTTCCAGGGAGGGCAGATGGCGGCCTGTACAATGAACAATTTAATCTTTAGAAAATGGAGCAGCTTTGCCAGCAAACTCCATTTTTCTCCGCGAACACATTGTCAATAACATGTGATCTCAAATATGCGGCAAAATTGATGACTGCGCCCTGATTTATGGAAACAACAAGAAATTAAATGACTACCTTTCTCTTGACTCCCTTGGGTCCTTCAGACTTGCCCTCTGGGCAATAATAACTGAGGATATCTAGCTGAAACGCCAGGGTGGGTGCTGGCTTCGTAGTGTGCAGGGAGGAGGAGATGTCCAGAGCCTCCTAACTTAGAACCCGGATGGGAATGAGCACTCGTGGGACTAACTTCAGAAGCCGCCGACTCTCCAGCCTCACACGAGAGCAGGTACTGAGAACTGGAGAGATGGCTCAGTGGTTGACTCAGGCACTCACTGCTCTTTCAGAGGACCGGAGTTCAGTTCCTAGCAATCACATGGAACAGATCACAACTGTCACTCCAGCTCCAGGGGACCCACCTCACTCTCCTGGCCTCCACAGACATGCAGACTCATGTACACACAGAGAGACAGATACACATATACCCGTAATTAAAAAGAAAATACATCTGTTTTAAGTGCTTGGCTTAAAACTGCCCAGACCTCCAAAGTTCTTTACTGTTTTAGACTTCGGACATCTTTGCTATCCGATGACTCCCCTGAGACCTTTCTCAAAACTAATGTTTTGAAAGACAGGAAATGAAATACTTATTTTTTTAATCATTGCAGCACAGTTATCAAATATTTAAGAGTGCAATTTGCCAGTGTCATGCCATATGAAGCCATTCTATGCCGTAAGTGGCATGACCATCCCCACCGCTAATCACAGTTACAACATAATGAGCCTAGCTAATATCGCTGCGTCTGCATGTCAGCTAGAACGGGACACGAGGTGTCTGGGACGTTTTGGTTAAAAACAATGTTGATAAAAATGACAACGTGTGACCATGATGGTGGGGTGCCACTGAAGGAAGGGCTGATATTTTCGGTTCTCAGCCTCTGGGCTGTGACCAAGTGAGGCAAATGCGGCTCTTCTGAATTCTGTGCCCGTATTCTAGGTCAAGACTCCCTCCTAGGGTTTCCTCAACGGTGTGAGCGCAACAGGATGCAAACTGATGTGTGGTGATGCGACCTGCATCCCTGACCAGGCCTCAGATTTCTTGCTATTTATTTAGTGTGTGTGTGTGTGCGTCGGCATGTGTGTGCCACAGCTTGCATGCAGAGGTCAGAGGACAGCTTGCTGTCGTCCGTGTGGGTCCACCATGTGAGTTCACCATGTGGGTCCTGGGGATCGAACCCAAGCCATGAGGCTGGGCAGCAAACCCCTCCACCCACTGAGCCTTATTGCTGGCCCTTCTGCATCTTTTCTCATTATTATTTATGGAAACAATTCCTGAGCATAAGGCATTGATGCATAGATGTATACTCCATACCCTTCACTCAGAAGGTGTCAGTGAAGCACCTGCCATGCCCACAGTACAGGGAGTTAAGCACAGAGGGGGGACGACCTGTCTGCTGGGAATATGTTTAACTAGAGGATACAGAAGGACCAAAGCCATTTTGCTTCTAACTGAAAGCTTGACACATAGCACAGTGCTGGAACGGGGGTGGGGGTATCTCCACTCATAGGTATTCAATTCTCTTAAGAGTGTCTCTCTCTCTCTCTCTCTCTCTCTCTCTCTCTCTCTCTCTCTCTCTCTCTCTCTCTCTCTCCTGTGTGTGTGTGTGTGTGTGTGTGTTGAGGAATACCAGAGCGATGCCCACAGAGTCCAGAGGCATCAGATTGTGAGCAGCCTGTTGTGAGTCCCAGGAAGAGAGCTTGGGTCCCCTGCAAGAGCAGAACTCTTGACCACTGAGCCATCTCTCCAGCCTCTCCCCAAGCCCCACCTGTAAGTATTCAGGGAAGGAAAAGATATCCACAGTCAGTTCTTTCTGGAGCATTTGTCTCCAGGGCCAGGATAGCAGGGCTGTCTCTGCCAAGAGACCAAACATCTCAAGCAAAGGAACCCACTATCAGCGAGAGAGCAGCCACTCCTGTGGGCGTTCCAGGGGTGCTCAAGGAGCTGCTTCTAATGATCAGGGGATGAGAAACTCCCTCTGCAGAAAGCCAGAGAACAAAGCTTGGACTCTGCAGGCCTCGAAGCCTTGACCACAGCTACACAACTTGACTACAAGAGCACGCAAGGAACCCCAGACAGCAGGCAAACCAATACACCTGGTCCTGTGCCTGCCAGGTGCTACCGATAGGTGCTGAAACTGGAACCATGTGGCACCTTCGTGTGTCATGAATTCGTGTATTTTTATTTCTCAGCATTTTTCCAAATGCGGAAAGCATTCTCAGCTCGTAGATCATATAAAAACAGGCAGCCGGTAGACCCGTGATGCAGGGCTGGAGCTTATCACTGGGCAGAGAGTGAGTGCGCCGTGGCCGGTAGACTGTGATGTAGGGCTGGAGCTTATCACTGGGCAGAGAGTGAGTGCGCCGTGGCCGGTAGACTGTGATGTAGGGCTGGAGCTTATCACTGGGCAGAGAGTGAGTGCGCCGTGGCCGGTAGACCGTGATGCAGGGCTGGAGCTTATCACTGGGCAGACAGTGAGTGCGCCATGGCTTTCCCAGGGCTGGGATTCGCAGCTGTCCAGCCTCCACCCATGTTGGTCTTGAATCTGTTTCTTTCTTGCTCAAGTGCTTTCTTACCTTTGTGGTCCAGCACCTGTAGATGCTCTGCCAGACCCAAAGACCTCCAGTTTCCCCACCCACACAGGACTGGCACTTCCTTGCTGTTCAGGTCTCCATCCAAATGTCAAGGAGACCTTCCTGGTCCCCTGCTAGCTGCTTCTCATACCTGCAGCCCCTCAGATTCCCAGCACCTGCCTCATTCCCCTACCCCCACATCAGTACTCTCCTTCCGAGCCATGGCCATGATGGCTTGATGCCACATTGACTTCTAGAACACAAGAGAGAACCATCTAACTTCTTATCCGCAATGTCATATGTCAAAGCAGACACGGTCATGAAGCGAATGCTTCCCAGTACTTGTTTAATGTTCAATGGTAAAAAAAGAGGCAAAACATGCACAACATGTACAACTGGAGAGATGGCTCGGAGAGTCCACAGGGTCATCCCTATGTGTGCACACACTCGGAGAGTCCACAGGGTCATCCCCATGTGTGCACACACTCGGAGAGTCCACAGGGTCATCCCCATGTGTGCACACACTCGGAGAGTCCACAGGGTCATCCCCATGTGTGCACACACTCGGAGAGTCCACAGGGTCATCCCCATGTGTGCACACACTCGGAGAGTCCACAGGGTCATCCCCATGTGTGCACACACTCGGAGAGTCCACAGGGTCATCCCCATGTGTGCACACACTCGGAGAGTCCACAGGGTCATCCCCATGCGTGCACACACTCGGAGAGTCCACAGGGTCATCCCCATGTGTGCACACACTCGGAGAGTCCACGGGGTTATTCACATGTGTGCACATACTTGAAGAGTCCACAGAGTTATCCCGTGTGTGCACACACTTGGAGAATCCACAAGGTCATCCCCATGTGTTCACACACTCAGAGAGTTCACAGGGTCATCTCTGTGTGTGCATACACTTGATGAATTCACATTTCCTCTTCTCTTTAACTATTCCTTTAAAGGCTGCCTCCAAATAGACCCACGCCGGGGTCCTGGGGGTGCATGGGGACACAGTTCAGCTGTTGGCATTGCTTTGTCAATAAAACCTTGTCATTTCTTTCCAGTCCCTGGCTGCTTCCTAGGACCGCTGCCCAGCTGCTGTTCCCACCTCAGGAGGGGCAGCTTGAGGCTGTGCGTCCCCATGCCAGCCTTCCTTTATCTTCTTTCCTGTTGTGTCACACACAGCTCTGCTTGGAAGTGTTGAAAGGTTTCTAGTAAGTTCTGTGCGGTGCTTAGAATACATATCACAGCTGTTCCGGAGATGATGGGGGGGGGGAGTGGCAGGGAAAACAAGCTGTGAGCCTGAAGCGCCCTCTAGGGGGCAGTGTAGGCCTGCGGTCCTGGTGGGCGGGGCCTGGTGGTCGCACACTTTGGGATCTAGACTCCACCTCTGAGAGCCCTGGTGACACCAGTCACTTTGCACTCCCAGGAGCCAGTGGAAAATTCTGGAAAATGGCACCACTGACCATTCTCAATCAGTCCTGCTATGGGAAGCTCTGTATGCTTCCCACAGTGCCTGGCATGGGGTCATTTCTGGGCAACCTTGGTAACACTTGATCAACAGAAGCCAAAATTTGAAGACCCTGTGGACTGGGGCTTATACGTGAGGTTGGCTGTCTTTGTAAACAATGGTGTGTGCTTTCCATTTTGCTTGGGCGTGTTTGTTTGTGTATGTGTGCTATAAACGAATTTAATTTATATAGAAATGCAGACTTAGGAATGGGTAAAGAAGAAAAGAAATCAAGGAAATGTGTAATATAATTTTACAAGTTATTTGTCTTGTGTCTCTACAAAATAAAATAAATAAGAGTAGCCAGACTCAGCAATGGAGCGGCTACGGCATGGTTGTGATGAGTCTGAGCCTGGCCTGCTGTGTGGGGCTGCATAGCAAGGTCCTGGCCATCCTGAGATACACAGTGACAGTGTGTTAAGGAGACGGGGATGAGGAGGAAGGGGAGGACGGAGAGAAGGGGATGCTGAGAATCAAGTGATTAAATGAAAGAGATTACCCTATTAAGCTCTCAAACACTAAAGCAATGTTAGTCTCCCATGGAACAAAATGTCCCAGGGCCTCATTCATGCATGAGGCCACCAAAACCTCCTGGAGTGAGCTTCAGGGTGGTGACTCTGTGGAGTGGGACCAGGATGGAGATGGGAGTCCGCGAAAGCCACAGTCGGATCACCTGTTGCCTGTGAGTTTTTGGCCTCGTTGCTATTGCACCAGCTGAGTCTTGCTTTTCTTGTCTGTATTGTCAAAATTAACCATTTAGTGGGCTGGAATTCCCACAGCTGGGACTCCTCCAGGGAACTCAAATTTAGTTCTGAGCCTTGAGAGAGGCTGGCTGCTCACAACCTCTGTAGCTCCAGTTTCAGGAGATCTGACGCCATCTTCTGGCCTCCAAGGGCATCACCCACACAATGGTGCACACATATACATGCAGACAAAACACCCATTTAAAAACAAATACACATTTAAAAACAAAACTTCTTGACTGGTTAAACATGTAGGCTCCCAGCAATCGAGAATTGAGACGATAACCAGCAGGTGTTTCTAATTACAAGTATGAACGCCATCCAATGCCCAAGATGTCTGGGCCTCCATTTCAGCATCTATATGAAGGTCAGGGTAGGGGTGGCCAAGACCATTCACTTCGGTTTCTGTAATTCTATACAATCAAAGGAATGGACCAAGTTTGAAGATGTTGATCTACTGTTTACAAGATATATTATTAACAAGTGAGGGTTGAGAGAGGAATTCAGGGGAGTCCGTCTGAAGTCTGAAATAAGGAAAGATCCTCTGAGGGTGGACTATGGGCTGTTATGCTTCAAACACAAATGGGCAAATTTTTATCATTTATTTATTTGGGGGAAGGCAGTTCTTGTGAGCGGTGGTGCATGTGCATGGGGGACAAAGGACAACTTTGCAGGGATTGTTTCTCTCCTGCTACCCTGTAAGTCCAGGGCGTTGAGCTCAGGTCTGCAGACTTGTTGTCAGGAGCCTTTACTCTCTGAGCCACCTCCTGGGCTCAGAAATAACTGCGTGCTTTTTTTTTTTTTTTTTAAAGACAGGATTTCACCATGTAGCCTTGGTTGACCTGGACCTCATTGTATAGACCAGACTGGCCTGGGACTCAGAGATCCATCTGCCTCTGCCTCTGCCTCCGCCGTCTCCTGAATGCTGGGATTGAGGTCATGCCACCATGCCCAGCCTTGTTTTTGTTTCATTGTTGTTTTGGTTTGGTTTTTAGCATCTTAAGGGGCCAGGCTCCTGGGAGCAATCTTCAAGTACTGCCACTAACTGATCTGAGACTCAGGACAAGTCTTGATTTCATCTCAGGGTCATGGGGAAAGTACACCGATAGCCTCTGGGTCCTCCATGTAAAAAGGAAACAGTAACTCATGTGGCTCGTTTGTAACGTCTGGTTGTCATTGAGACCATCCAGTTTGGAACTGTGGCTGTTACCACGGTGACAGAGATGTGCATCAAGGACAGAGCAACACAACATCATGCATGCCCTAGCCTCGCCACTACCTGGCACATGACGTCATCCTGTCCCCTAAATCTCTATTTCCCAGTCTCAAGCTCTCGAAACACAGGTCAGGAGAGCTTCCTTCAGGGATCAGTATAAGAATTAAATAAAAATCTCACAGTGTGGAACCGCTTGCCACTTTTCCAGGTCGCCAGGACCCACACCAGGTAACTCACACCACCAGTGTGAGCTCTGGGGACTCCCCCTCGGACCCCTGAACACACATGGCATATACACACACATACATAAATTTTAAAAATAAGTTGGATTTTTTTTTTGATGGCATATACCTGAAATTCCATTCCAGAGCATTAGATCTACCTTGGCTACCGAGCAAGAACAAGACTAGACTCAAGAAAAAGAAAGAAAAAGAGAGAGAGAGAGAGAAAGGAAAAAGGAATAAAACAGAAGGAATGAATGGTGTGAGCACGCAAACATGGGATCATGCTGAAAGGCAAGCTTCACCTGAACTGCCTGCTTCTGTGGCCCACCACGCCAGCCTTTTTTGCCAGCGTAGACAACTGCCACAGAGGCTTTAGAGCCACAATCCCAGTGGTAAAGAAAAAATCTCTCCATGACTATTTTCCATGCTCTGAAGGCAGACAGCGTTTCCTAAGAGCCAACAGCTCCCAGTTTCAGCTGCGATGAAGTCCCCCGGCGGTGTCTACACTGTGAACCTCATTTGGCCAGAAGTCACTTGAAATAAATAACATTTGGCTCTATGCCCCACATAGAGAAGATGGGCGCCGCAGTGAATCATGTCGTTGGCGGCCGACTTGAAGCTGTCCGGGTTGTTTACGGTGATGTTTGCCAGCGTGTAGACCTCTTTCAAACAGTGTAAGGGCTGTTTGGGAGCCTAGGCCTATGGTTCTCTAAGAACGTACAGGCAAATCACTCGCTTTCACTCGTCCATGGCCAAGCACCAAGAGCAACCACCTAGCAGCAACGTCCACGTGAGATCTGCAGACACAGGACACAAAATTATAACTAACATCAAAGCCGCTAGGGACACTGTACTTTCCGCTCTCAGGATGACGCCCTGGTAATTGTTCCCTTTTAATTTAGCTTCTGAAAAGATGACAGTCGCTGGACAGTCCTTCAATCCTTATCATTCTTCACTATATAGTCTTCAGGACGTTCTCCTCCGCTCCAGCAAGAGCACTAGGAAGCTGAGAGAAGCCTCGAGGGCAGAAACACCGAGCCCCGCCAGCTGCTCCTGCACCCTTCATCCCACCCTTCCCAGACGGGGCTTCTGTTTGCTCCTCTGTAAGAGGGAGAAGATGCTGCCCTCGGCTGGACTTGCCAAGTGCAGAGCCCGTACCCGGCACTTACTGAAATGGTGGCTGCTGGGACCGCATTCTCTCTTTGGAAAGGCTGCTTTATCCCTTTTCCATGTCTAAAAAGAAGAAAACTTTTCTTGGCTTCCCATTTGAGTTGACAACTGATTTCTATTCACCCTGTGGAGTGCAGGGGCTGAAGGGCCTCTCTGCACTTTCATTTTTAAACTTCCAGAAAGAAAGAACAATGCATATTCTGAGGCTTGATGACTTCTTTCTAAAGTATGAATGGGTTTTATGCATATGTTTTTAAATGTAGTCTACATCTCACTCCAAAGCATTTCCAAAGCACTTTATTATATGCTACATAATGCAACCACAAAAAAAGTGAAAATCATTAAGGGAATCTGAATTTTTTCATTCTAATATTTATGTGTATGGGTGTTTTGCCTGCATGTACGGCCTATATGCCATGTGCATGCAGTTCCCACAGAGACCAGCAGAAGGCATCAGAACCCCCAGAACTGGAGTTACAGATGTCTGTTAGCCACCAGATACAAGCTGGAAACTGAACTCAGGTCCTCTGGAAAAGCAGTGCTCTTATCCACTAAGCCATCTCTCCAGATCCAGGAATCACATTCTAGGGGATACTTAAAGAACCGGCACCAAGTGATGTGCATGAAAGGTGATGTAATGTCCCTGATCTGGTGAGCGTAGAAGCCATCAGAAGAGAGAAGCATCTTTTCCCAGAGTGGAGAAGTTAGTAAAGGGTACAGTCACCTTGTTAACAAGTAGACTGAGCCAGCAAGAGTGGGGGTGCTCAGAACGCTTGCATCACATGCACAGAGCCTTGAGTTTGATCCCTACCTCTGCAGAAAATACAGGAAAAATAGTTCATGCAAGGTTCCTGCAGTGAGGTGGCTCAGAGCTCGCTGTCAACCTGAACACTTAGGGTGGAAGACAACAGACTCTGAAAACTGTCCTGGGACCTTCACACACGCTGTGGTTCATGTGTGCATGCATACATATATACACACACATACACACACACATGCACACACATACACACACACACACACTCATGCACTCACGCATAAAAACTAAAACAACAGTAGTCATACCTCAGGCCAAAGATGGGCACCCAATAGAGTAGAACCTAATATTTAAAGCAAAAAAGAAACTATTCCTTTGCGTCTTTAATAATAATAATAGCTTTAACCATTCTTTCCTGAAAAAAAAAAAAAAAAAAAGGTGTTACTTATCACTGAGCTCCATTTCTTTTGTATAATTATTCAACCCAAGCTTGGTCAAAGCATCCTACTGAGAACAGATTCATGTTAAAAAGCTCAGGGGGAACTGGAGTGGAGTGGATAGCAGGGGCTGGCTCCCGCCTTATCATACTTATTTAGATTGATGTACCTTTGATTATAATTAGGGATAAGCATTCAGCAGTTAAGACTCCTTAATCCCATCAACCACTGTCAGGAAGATGGCGCTCGGCAAGGCTTCACGGCAGCCCTTTCATTCTGGCCTGGGCAGCCCCAGGATAAGGGCTGAGTGCAAAGGAAGAGATCTGCAGCTGCCACTGAGATCTTCCAAGCTGACCCAGAGTAAGGACACCGATGGCTTTTGGTGAGTGTTGTCCCCACTCTCACAAGGCCCTGTGTCGTGTCTCCTGCCGTTTCTCCTGCTGTCCCAGGAGTGTTACCCTGTCCCAGATGGTTTCAGCCGCCATGCTGCACATGGAGAGGCAGAGGGTTGTAACCCATTTGGCGTAGCTCAGTCAGACCCTAATCCTCATTGGTCTGGAGTAGGAAGCGCTCAGGGAGCAATTAGGCCCACCTCTGGGTGTGTCCGTGACGCTGAGACTCTGAGGCCTAATCAAAGAATGCGCCCCTAAATGGGTTCAGAACGGGCACATTATTTCGGGTGGGGAAGTGGTGGGGAATCCCCGGAGGGAGAAAGTCTCCAGAGCATGGCCTTGAGGACCACAGCTGGTGCCCTTCCTGTATCCCCCTTTCTCTTGACGTCTTCTCTGCCATGGGGACTGAAACCTTTGGGACAATGAGCAGAAGAAACTCTTCTTCTGTTAAGCTCTTTGGTCAGGAGTTTGGTGAGAGCTACAGAAAGCTACCAAGGGCCACAAGCAGCAGGCCACCCGAGAGCATGTTCTAAGCAGTACTTCCTGGGTGCCCACTGTGCAGTCAGCTGGGGTCGGTGATAGGAGACAAAGGGCCTGTGGAAGATGTTTGCTCCGGTGCTGAGCAGAAAATCCCACAGAAAAGTCTCCCACCTCCAAAGGTGGGCAGTTGTTCTGGTTCGGGTCTTGATGAGTCTAACATGCTTTTTTTTTTTTTTTTTTTTTTTTTTTTTTTGAGACATGTTTCTCTGGAGTTTTGAAGCCTGTCCTGAACTGGCTCTTGTAGACCAGGCTGGCCTCAAACTCACAGCGATCCGCCTGCCTCTGCTTCCCGAGTGCTGGGATTAAAGGTGTGCGCCACCACCCCTGACTCTATCACGCATTTGACACACCTGTGAGATTCGTTACAAGCCAAGCTTTAAAAGAAGTTCAAATGTGGAGCTCTTCCAGTGCGGTAATTAACAGCTAGCACGTTATTTATGGTTCCACGTTCCGAGAGGGAAAGTATCCAGATAAACAACAGTACTTTGTGTCCCTCCTCACGGGTGGGATGAAACCACCCTTGACGAAGCAGCTCTGGTCTCTGGGTGCAGATCCTACTGAAGTCAGGGACAGCTGGGCCTGGGCCTGAGAGTAAAGGCTTTGAAATCAAGAAAACATATATTTATGATGAATTTATTTTATAAAGAGTTTTTTATCATGTTTTTTCTTGGGGAGAATGGCTCAAGACAGGGTTTCTCTGTATAGCTTTAGAGTCTGTCCTGGAACTCACTCTGAAGACCAGGCTGGCCTCAAACTCATAGAGATTTGCCTGCCTCGGATTAAAGGTGTGCGCCACCACTGCTCAGACTTGAATATTGAATATTAGAATAATCCATTTTACTTATGGTCATGTCACCTTGGTTAAGTCACTTCAGAGACCTCTGGAAGGGAAGGCTGGGTTGACATCCAATCTTGTCAGGATCAGTAAAATCACACAAATCACACCACGCTGGTGGGTCTGGATGGTCAGCACAACCCACTGCTGATAAGCTAAGTGGTTTTAACTGGCTTGACCCTTTGATGTTTGAGGAAAGAAAACATCACAGTTCCTCCAAACACCACAAAGAAACTCAGCCTGTGTTGTGTTTGTGTGTGTGAGAGAGAAAAAGAAAAAGATAGAGAGAGAGACAGAGACAGAGACAACGAGAAAGAGACTTCCCTTTCCAGAAGCAGTTCATCTCAGTCTCTGCTTTCAATGACAGAGGAAAAAAAAAAAAAACTAAGTGGAAGAAAAGAATTAGCAAAAAGACATGGCAGGTGTGTGTGTGTGTGTGTGTGTATGTGTGTGTGTAACTCGGAGTGCTAGCCCAAGACACATGAAGACCTGGGTTCCATCCCCAGTGCTGCGTCGAATGGCATGGTACCGCATGCCTGTAATCCTGGAACTCAGGAGTTGGAAGCAAGAGACTTACATTTCAAGGTCATCCATGGCTACTCCACGGACTGAGTTTGAGGCCAAGTCTCGCAGGAGGCAAGGCATTCAGTAGGGTATGGATGTGGGGACACACCCCTGTGGAGGAGTTCAAGTTCAAGGCCAGCCTTCAGCACAATAAAATAAGAGAGGGCCGGGCGGTGGTGGCGCACGCCTTTAATCCCAGCACTTGGGAGGCAGAGGCAGGTGGATCTCTGTGAGTTCGAGACCAGCCTGGTCTACAAGAGCTAGTTCCAGGACAGGCTCCAAAACCACAGAGAAACCCTGTCTCGAAAAACCAAAAAAAAAAATAAAATAAAATAAAATAAGAGAGGTTTTGAAGCGTGATCTGCCACGTGAATCTGTGTCTGCACATCAGAGTGTTCCATGCACTTAAGCAATTATTTTATTCTCCATAAGAAATGAAATTCGTCCCCCAAAGTTTAAGGGTTTCTTCGCGGAGAGATTCCTCTTAGGAAAAATTAAATGAGGCACTGGTGCTGAGACCGAGCAATGAGAAGGAGCCAATTTGGATTTTCAAATTGTAAATCAATTTGAAAAATATTAACTGCGGGTTTCTCCAAGGACGGCATCATTAAAAGTCCCCGTCTCCATTTTCACTTCATCTCTTTGTCATAGTTCCTTTTTAAATGATTTTTTTTTATTTTCAACATTACTATTTCACTTGTGTTTTCTACTTTCAACCAAATACCTTTGAGGAGCCCTACAAGAGGAGTCCATCGTCACGTGTTCCTTATCCCTGATCACCACAGGGGCAAATCACCCAGACCCCTCAGCTTTGGTTTGTTCCAGAAGAGAATGTGTGTATGTACATGAACATGCTTTGAAACCAGGTGTCGTGGGAACCTGTGTGGAGTGGCCAAGGGTGTTGCTCAACAGCTTGTCAATCTCAGATAGAATGTACAGTCTTCAGATATGCGCAGTGTTGAGGGTAGGCGACCAGACCTGCATGGAGCTCCCCAAAATATGTGTGCTGTGAAGAGCCATACCACCCAGTGGGGCATTCTCTTCAGTACCAGGGGGACTCTCCACAGCACCAGGGACCTAACAGCCCAGCTTCCGGCTATCCCCTTCCTGTCATCATAACGTACTTCTTGACGCAGTGTGACCTGAGCATCCCAACAAGATCAGAAGATACAGGAAGGGCGGAGCAAGGACTGGAGAAAGGAGGCACTGACCCAAACAATTCAGCAGAGGGCTAAAAAAAAGCCAGTATGACTGTCCTAATGAGAGTCACTGTTGCTGTGATGAGACACCATGGCCAAAGCAACTTGGGCAGGAAGGGTTTGTTTGGCTCACACTTCCACATCACTGTTCATCACTGAAGGAAGTCAGGACAGGAACTTAAGGCTGGCAGGAACCTGGAGGCAGGATACAGAGGCCTGGAGGGGTACTGCTCACTGGCTTGCTCCTCATGACTTGTTCAGCCTGCTTTCTTATAGAACCTAGGACCACCAGCCCAGAGATGGCACCACTTGGGATGGCACCACCTACAGTGGGCAGGACCCACCCACATCAATCACTATTTAAGAAAACGCCCTACAGCTGGATCTTATGGAGGCATCTTCTCAATTGAAACTCCCTCCTTTCAGATGACTCTAGCTTCTGCCAAGTTGACATAAAGCTAGCCAACACAATGACCAAATTAAAGTATAGAGAATCCTAAACATTTGTTGGTGGCTACTTAATAAATATGAAAATAATGCTATCTATCTTTTTTGCCTGGCTCTCCCTCCCAAACCCTACTTAGTGAACATAGCCTATGACTTTCTAGATATGTAATTAAATTTTGTTTCCTTTTTTCTCACAGTAGCACAACGTATTAGGGGGTAGAAAAAGGCTTTTGAAGCAACAAAGTTAAGGCTTCAACAGAGACTGAGAGTCTGCAATGTCACTTTCTCTGGTTTCTTTCTTCCTTAACCCAGTTTATGTAATCCACGGCAGGCAAAGAAAAAGGAACACTCTTTATGGCCTTCTTTAATTTTCTACTTTTAATTTTCTTCCAGGATCTATTTTAAAGCCTCCCCTCCCCCGCAGGGGGAGGCACTAGAGAAAAATGCAAAGTAGCCCCTCCTCTTCCTCCTTCTCCTCCTAAGTTTCTAAGTTAACGGGGCAGGGGGAGCACCACCTATTGGCCCAAAATGACTTAAGATCGAGTCTCTGCCCACCGACCCTCAGTACACTGACCTTCCATAGACGCCATGCCTTCCAACTCTCCGTGCTGGGATATAAAGAACCTCATCTTTATTTGTTTGGTTTTGAGGCAGGGTCTCGAGTCATTCCAACTGGCCTGGAACTCCTGACCCTCTTGCCTCCGTCTCTCAGATCTCTGGATCACAATCACACAGCACCACCAGGTTCAGCTACTCCCAGGGACTTTGCACGTGGGGTCACGTATCTAGACTGTAATACAAGGCCCTCGTATCTGGAATTTGAAAGCAGTTGCACCCGGATGTCCTGTGGATCTGCTTCTAAACTGCCAAGGTCTTCAGCTCTTTGCATCATTCCTTGACAGTAGCAACAGCATCCACTACTTTCTTGTCCCCTGGGACTCACCTGGGAGAAACAGCTACGGCAGTCAAGTTATTCTGCTTGCAGGGGGCTTCAGTCTCCACATACACATCACATGTACACAGAGTACATACATACATGCATGCATACATACATACACAACTTTTAAAAATAAATTATTACTGGCAGTTAAGAGCTCCTGCTGCAAGCCAGGGTTAGTGGCAGATGTCTTTAATGCCAGCACTCGGGAGGTAGAGGCAGATGAACCTCTGTGAGTTCAGGACCAGCCTGGTCTATAGATCGAGTTCCGGAATAAGAGTAAGGAATAAAACCCCTGACTCAAAACATAAAAAATAAAAAATAAGTAAGTAAAGAAATCCAACAAGTACCGCCACGCTTATCATGAGGTAACGGATAGATTATTCACAGGAAATGTAACAGCAAGAGGGGAAAAAAAAGATTGTTCCTTAGTTTTCCTCTTTTTCTCCCCTTTCGGCTTTAGAATTTTCTACGTTGATTTGTGTTGGGGGGAGGGCTGCACACGTAACAGCACAAACATGGAAGTCAGAGGGCACTTTAGAAGAATCAGCTCTACCCTCCCTTTGTATAAGCCCCAACTGGTCAGGCTCAGAAGCAAACACCTTTTCTTGCTGAGCCGCTTACTCAGGGTTAGGTTTTTGAGAGTCTCAGTGTATAGCCCAGGCGAGCTTCAAACTCAAAACTCAGTCTCTCCCTCCCAGCTCTGGTCCGTTCAGCTACCCTGCCTGGCCTTCCCATTTGTTTTTATTACCATTTTCTCACCACGAAAACATTCGCTTCTTTTGACTCAAAAACTAGACCTGGGAGGTGAAGTTGATGACACCCCAACATACTGAAAAGCTCTAGATATTCAATGGTTATTCGGGTGTTTTGTACCAGTGAATAAAACTGGAAACTAAGTCCATGTTCAAGATGATAAGAGCGGGTCTGCAGCCACACTGTACGTCATCAGACACAAATCCAACAATGCCTTCCACTGAAAAACTCAACAAGAGGCAGTAGGCAAAACCAGTGGCCATGTGGACCTCAGCAA
This sequence comes from Chionomys nivalis, assembly GCF_950005125.1. NCBI lineage: Eukaryota > Metazoa > Chordata > Mammalia > Rodentia > Cricetidae > Chionomys > Chionomys nivalis. Next base: position 8,560,629 of record NC_080094.1, on the reverse strand, counting down.
ATAGATGGAAAAAGATGAACGTGGGCAGAGATAGAGCCAACTATGAATGAGTGCTCTCTCTGGGTGAGAGAACAGAAATTATATTTTTCCAGAAATTCTTTTTTTTTTTTTTTTTTTTTTTTTGGTTTTTTTGAGACAGGGTTTCTCTGTGGTTTTGGAGCCTGTCCTGGAACTAGCTCTTGTAGACCAGGCTGGTCTCGAACTCACAGAGATCCGCCTGCCTCTGCCTCCCAAGTGCTGGGATTAAATTAAAGGCGTGCGTCACCACCGCCCGGCTTCCAGAAATTCTTATTGGTGAAAAATAGATTACGTGTTTGTTTTTCTTTTTTAAGATTTATTTATTTCTTATAATAAATAATTTATTATTTATTTATGTATGCCTGCAGGCCAGAAGAGGGCACCAGATCTCATTACAGATGGTGTGAGCCATCATATGGTTTCTGCGAATTGAACTCAGAACCTCCTGAAAAGCAGTCAGTACTCTTAACCTCAGCACCATTTCTGATGTGGAATTCCCCTCTGTATGCAATGAATATGTTTTATTACCATTGGTTAATAAAGAAGTTGCTTTGGCCCATGGCAGAGCAGAGTAAAGCCAGGCAGGAAATAAGAACAGACATATAGGGGCTGGAGAGATGGCTCAGAGGTTAAGAGCATTGCCTGCTCTTCCAAAGGTCCTGAGTTCAATTCCCAGCAACCACATGGTGGCTCATAACCATCTGTAAAGGGGTCTGGTGCCCTCTTCTGGCCAGCAGGCATACACACAAACAGAATATTGTATACATAATAAATAAATAAATATTTAAAAAAAAAAAAAAAGAACAGACATATATAAAGTAGGTGGAGTCAGGGAGAATACCCTGTAGCTGCCAAAGGAGAAGGACACCAGAACCTTACTGGTAGGTCGCAGACTCGTGGTGATTAATAAAAATGGGTTAATTTAAGATGTAAAAGTTTCACAATCCCAGAGACCTAGACAACAATGAGGACCCTAAGAGACACATCATGGATCTAATCTACATGGGAAGTAGAAAAAGACAAGATCTCTTGAGTAAATTGGGAGCATGGGGACCATGGAAGAGGGTTGAAGGGGAGGGGAGAGGTAGGGAGGGGAGCAGAGAAAAAGTATAACTCCATAAAATCAATACAAAAATTAAAAATATGTAAAAGTTAGCTAGGTATTCACCTAAGCTATTGACCAAACAGTGCTGTATTTAGTTTAATTTGTGTGTGATTATGTGATTATTTGGGTCTGGGCTGCCAAGAAAGGAACTCGCAGTCTCCACTTACATTCGCCCAATGTGGGGCCCAACACAGTCTCCATTTATACATCTCTCCAGGCCCCTATGCTTTTAATTACAGTAAAATAAATATAATATAAATTTTCCCATTATGACCATTTTCAGGCATATGCTTTGGTGCTGTTGCATCTACTCACATTATTGTACAACCAAAACCATCCTCTCCAGAATTTGTCATCTTGCAAAACTGAAATTTTGTGGCCATTAAATGTATCAGGCACAATGTCTATCTTCTTGTGACTGCCTCCTTTCATTTAGCATAATTTGTCATTGTTCACTTAGGTTGTAGAATGATGAAATTGCCCTTCCTTTTAAAGGCTGAGTAGTGTTCCATTGCATTAATTACAGTATTCTATTTACCCATTCGTCCGATGATGAGTATTAATATTATTACTTTCTGTGAGCCTGGGTATGTCTCTCCCATATATAAATGTCTTTTGATGGGGGCTAGTAAAAGAGTTAAGTAGGTTTCAAGCCTGATGACCTGAGTTTGAACCCTGAAACGTACATGGTCAAAAGAAAGAACTAATTGCAAGTTGTCCTCTGACGTCCACATGTGTGCCATGACACCTATGTGTTCATAGACACACACATACACATACACACACTCACATAGTGTACATGCACCATAAATAAATGTTTAAAAACAATTTAGTATAATATTGGAAATAAATAAATAAAATGTTTTGATTGGTTCTAGATTTTAATAGACAAATTCCTAATTTGGCCTCTGTTTTTTGGGGGGTTTTTTTGTTTTGTTTTGTTTTTTTGTCCCATCATTTGCCTTGGACTCTGACCTTGACTAACTATGACTCTACTCAGAACATTAGTAGAAACAAGGATGCTGTGCTGTTTGGGTTTTGTCAGCTTGACCCAAGCCAGGGTCATCTGTGAAGAAGGAACATGAATTGAGAAAATGATCCCATCAGACTGGCCTGTACGCAAATCTGTGGGACATTTTCTTGATTAATGATTGATGTGGGAGAGTTCAGTTCACTGTAGGTGGTTACGTGAAAAATAGCCCTGAGTTTCATTTAAAAAAAAAAAAAGCAAACTGGGCCCAGAGGGATGGCTCAAAGGTTAAGAGCACTGCCTGCCCTTCCAAAGGTCCTGGGTTCAATTCCCAGCAACCACATGGTGGCTCACAACCATCTATAATGAGATCTGGTGCCCTCTTCTGGTGTGCAGAACATTGTATATAAAATAAATAAATCTTTTAAAAAGTAAATAAAGCAAGCTGAAAAAGCCATGAGGCACAAGCCAGTAAGCATCCACAGCCTCTGCTTTAGCTCCAGGCCCCAGGTTACCGGCCTTGAGTTCCTGTCCTGACTTCCCTCAGGAACGGACTGTGAGGTGGAAGTGTAAGCCAGGTAAACCCTCTCCTCCCAAGTTGCTTTTGGTCCGTGGTCTTCATCACAGCAATAGAAAGCAAATGAGGACAGACAGACAGACAGCTGGGAAAGATAGCTGCCCATAGTGGCCACTACTCGAGAAATAACACTGTTTTCTCTGTTCTGATCGTCTCTGCAGGACAAATGCCTTAGCCTGGATCTTCCTGCCTGGATCTCCCTCACCAGCCCTTCTCCGTTCGTTGCACCCTTGCTTCTGACATTGGACCACTGACCTCCTCCTGACACCCGGCTTCAAGAAGACTGCAGAAAAAGAAAATGGAAAAAAAAAAATCCCACCAACCATCTCTCTTCATCCTCACTAACAATTTGGTAATGAAGTATTGATTTCCACTTCTCTCCTTATGGACGATATTAGATTTTCATTGATAAACTGCACGGGACTGTCGCATCTCTGAGGCCCTCTTCACCGTCAGGAAGAAACAAAGTGCCACCGAGGAAAAATAATGACTGGGAACATTGACGCACTTACTTTGTCAGTTTGTAACAGGAAAGGGAGGGGGCAAATCACTCTTCATAGTTTAATGTCCAAGTGGGCTGCTCTTGAGAGTTTACTTTTCATGGTAACGTCCATTTCCTATTTATAACCCCCCTGGGAACGTTTGTCTAAAGGAAATGTTTCTGTTCAGTGTAACAATTAAGGTTGCACCTGGATTCCCTAGTCCTGCCCCTGCACCGGGGAGCCATTAATCACCGCAGAGTAGAAGAGTTATTAAGTTAAACCGGAGTTTGAGCCAAGAAAACCTCCCAACCATGCTCATCTTCTGTGAAAATTGTTGGCTTAACCGTGTTGCTGCCAAAGGCTTTTTCCTGTGGAGTGCGTCCTCCACGGTTATCTTGAGTGGTTTTGTAAGCTTAGCTCCCAGCATGCACCACTGTAGGATGAGCCCTGCAAACTGGGAGGGGTGCAGACTAGAACCCCAGAGAAAGCAAGATGGCAATGCATCACCGAGAGTGCCAGGTGAAGTGGCCACCTTCACTGGCAATCCCTCCTTGCCGGACCTGTTGCCTCTCAAATGCAGCTTCTCCTCTGAACCAGCAGAATGCAGGAAAACAGGGTGTCCGTTTTAAATGTGTTCCTGCAACTTTTTTCATTAAAACTTTAAGGGCCCAATTTTAATTTGTGGAATATTCCCGTTAATAATGAGATCTAATTAAGACATCCATTAAAAGCCCGTTAAAGTTAATTTAACGTAAAAATTCCAATAGAACTGTATTAGATTTTCTCCATTAAATTAACGTTATGGATTTTTAACGGATGTCTTAATTACATGTTATTATTAACGGGAATACTGTATTACACAGATTAAAATCAGGTCCTAAGTCAACTTGGAAAAGCTAAGAGCATGTTTTAATATTAAAGTCTCACAGACCTAGTACACAGTTTGGAAGCGCAGGGGAAGATGCGGTTATTCTAGCTGAGCATTTTCTGTACAATGGAAAGTAATCTATAATAGATAAATCCATCATTTCATTTAAACAATGGTCTCTTTATTCTCATAGGACAACCGAGTCTGGATTGTATTGTAAATTGCTACTCAGCTATAGGTGAACTATTTAAACTATTCTCAGCACAATATTCTGAAACAAATGACTATTTTGTGTTGTTGTTTTAATTACCAAGGTTATCCAAAAGAAAAGGGAGGGAAGGCTGACAAAATGAAGCCAAATACATCCTTTCACCATTTATTATAAAGGCTGCCTGTTGGAAATGTCTTGGAAATTTTGACATGATCCCTAAATTCAACACTGGGATTTAAAATAAAATTTGAAGGAAGAAAAAAAAGAAAAAAAAACTTATTTACCTCCTAAGGAAAGTGTTGCCCTTATGCCACATATAATAGCAAATTGCTTTTTTTATGGCATGCATAACCTAGATGGGGAAAAATATGGTGCTTCAGGGAAGGAGGGGAAAAGTAAATGAAGTTCCAGGAATGTCATTCTGAAGTAATGAGGCATGGACGGAAAATATACCCCTCACATCATCGGATTGAGATGGCAGGCGAAATAGCTTCATTGAAGTGTCAGCACTCATCCATCAATCAATCACCCACAAGGAAAAATAACAACAGTACAACGGGGCGGCTTTTATGGGATTTACTCATGGGCACAGGGAACAGCGGCTCGGATGTAGTTCTGACATGAAAAGCAAGGTGCTGATATTATTTTTTATGATGGGAGGATCATAAAGTGAATTGAGAACAGAGAGAGGTCTGTCTGCTTAACCTGTTCAACCAGAAATGAACGGAACTCAGCTGGAAAGGACCGTCTTCGGATGGGTTAAGATGGAAGGGTGGACTCGGCTGAGCTCTGTCCTTCAACGGGAGATTCTATTAAAGGGGGGGGAGGGATAATACATTAGCATGGGATTCTGTGAAGCTGATAAAAATCACCTGCTCCAACCCAGGGTTATTAGGCAAAGCTACATAATTCAGATCCTCTGGAACCAACCAAAAGCAAACGCTGAGCTCGTGACCCACCTGGGAGGACACAATACAGTTCCAAACTCCTAGGTAACCGGTTCACTCCCAAGAAGAAAATAAGAATAAATCGTTGTTTCAAATATAATCTATATGGTTCTGTTAGTGCAATTTCTCTGGTGGGGTGAGGTGGGAGGCGAGAGACAAAAATATTGATAAATTTGGTTAGACTCCTGAGTTGTCACTTGGCAACTGTGAACGTCGCCGCTGAGAGACAGCTGTTAATGTTCTCAGCAGAAAACAAGATCTGAGCCGGCACCATGCCGTGCACAGCTCCGTATATTTCTAGACACCAGGCCTGTCTTCATTTGGCAAGCCTGGGAAGCTTCTAGAAACTTCTTCCTGGAGAGAAAAAAAAAATGAAATAGCTTGAACTCCAGAAGAATGTTTTTATCTGCTTGCATACCACTTCCTTCCTCCCTCAGATAAGCTGGAACCACAGAAGTGGAAGAGGAATGATATGCAAATATCATGCAAATTACCTCTGAGTACCTCCACTCTTCAGCCACCCTTTGGGAGCAGAGACAACGAGAGGTACCCTTTTCTTCTTCACGTCTCCTTCCAGCTAAGGCCACCAACCGGCTGAAACGCGAAGAGCCCGTTTAAAATATACATATATATATATATGCAAATATTTAAATTTTATGTATTTCAGCAAATCTGCAAATAGACATCATAAGCTCTGACAGCACAAGGCCCAACAGGAAAAGCAATTTATTCAGCAAATTCTCTCAACCCATCTTGTTAGGCTCCTACCGTGTGTATCCCGGAAGTAGGAGTACCACCACGAACCTTTCATCTCGGTCCTCCTGTTTCCGACAGGACTGTTTCATCAGCCACTGCCCGGACGTCTGAGGACGGTGTCCACTGAGGGTCAGAATCCTAGTATTTTCACAATAAGGAATTGTTCCCTGTGAAAACATACAGGGAAGAAAAGGAGCTTCCAAATAGGTTAAGGCCTAAAAGCCATAAAAATAAATTGGATAGCCCAGACAGCCCCCAAGGAATTTCGCTGAGAACACAAATAGATTTCCCTAAAAACTCACCACCAAAATATGTCTGCTTGGTTGCTTGGCTCTTACATAACTAATGTTCTGAGCAAAATCCCCCAAATTCTGTTGCAACCAAAAACATGAATTACAATGCCATGTTGGGAGGAGGTGAGTGAGCATATATGAGTGTGTGTGTGAGTGTATGTGTGTGAGTGTGAGGTGTGTGTGCGTGCGTGTGCATGCTCACGGTGGATGTTCATACCTGCATCCATATGCTTGCTGTGTTGGGAGGAGGTAAGTGAGCATATATGAGTGTGTGTGTGTGTGTGTGTGTGTGTGTGTGTGTGTGTGCACTCACAGTGGATGTTCATACCTGCATCCATATGCTGGAAGCTCACTGATGTCTACTGTCTGGATAGGACAGTGACAAGAATCTTCAAAAACTTTTCGGTCAACCTGAAGACACAGATCATACAAGGTTCCCAGATTCCGTTTATCATCCGCCACTGGCCAGGTTATCTGACAAGGCTCTGGACTTTTCTTCTTCTTTTTTTTTTGGGGGGGGGTAATTTTTAAATGTGTTCAATGTTTTTATAAAAGGAGAGGCAGAGAAGAGGGGGAGGAAGACAGCAACAGCTTCTCTCAGGACTAAAGAGATGGCTCAGTGGTTATGAGCACTGACTGCTCTTACAACCGACCTGGGTTCAGTTCCAGCACCCTCGCGGCCACTCAAGTTCTGGCCTCTGAGTTCACCAGACACACACGTGATACACATATATCATAGACATGCAAGTCCTCGCACACACGCATTAAGTAAGAACATATAAAGTGCCGTATTCCCATGATCCGCTGTCCCCTGAATAGAGTGCCAATGTGGAAAGAACATAAAATAACAACAAGGGAATATGTTGAAGGCCATAAACTGCACATAGACACATAGTTCTAAAGCAAATTCAGTACTGTCTGTTTTGAAGAGGCAAAAGGCAACAAAAAAATTCAAAACTCAACTTTCGGTTTATTTTGCTCCCTCTGTGAGGTGCGAAAATGCTACTTTCATTTTCTCCCTTCCTCTGTGTGGCACTTTCTCCAAATAGCCGTAAAATACTTTTAGACAAAGATTGAGCTGGAGGAGGAGATGTGAATCTCCGGCCCTCTAGATGGAGAGCTGCATCTCTACGGCAGGAAAAACTACGTATCGTCTTTAGAATTTCCCGGCTAGAATTTGACCGCTCCATTCAAAGTAAAAGCCACTTCTCTCCTTAGGTTTCCTATGACAGTGTTAGAAGCCTACGCAGATATATAATTCCCAGTCTCTAGTTAAATCTCCTTCCAATAGTTATGAACCCTTGGCTAACAGACCTAGTAGTGCCTCCAAAAGTTATTCATGCACAAGGTGACCCAAAGCTTTTTTTTTTGGGGGGGGGGTCATGCAATAGTGGAAATGTTTTATGGACTAGAAATGGCCTGTCTTAAAATGCTAGTACCAGGTGGAATGATATTTCTGCAACAAGACTGTCCGTTTCCCTTGGAAAAATATATTCGGAGTAAAATAGCTCTTGCAAGAAGTGACACCCTGGCTTGACACCCTTCAGCATACAAACGGCGTGACAATAGCCATACACTGCCGTGAGGGCCGTCTACAGTAACGTCTGTTTGAAGGAAACAGATCAAATACAGCCCCTTGAACTGTGTTTATTTGCTTAAAACAGCTTTTGGAAATAAAAGTAATAACTTTTGGTTGGAGCCCCCAGGAGATGTTAAAAAAAAAAGTTTGAAAAAAATAATACATTGCTTTTTTAAAAAAAAAATCTAAATCTAAGCACTCCCTTGAAGCCTTTCAGGAAATATATTTCAGTATGCTCTCTGAATTATTTTGCACCTGAAACCTACATCTGACTGTCTGTCCCCAGGCAAAGGCTAATATTTATAGAACGAACAATCTCTGATTATGTCTCAACTATAGAACTGGGTCCGGGCCTATTTTCACTTTCAAAATGACTTCTGGAACACTCCGGAGTTATAAAGGTGTGTGCAGATATTGAGGGACAGAAAGTTCCACCGGTCTACACCGAAGAAACAAAACAGTGTGGGTCGTTCCGCCTGGAGAGAAAGCCCGCAGAAGTCTGGGTGGAGACCGCAAGACTTTGCCTTCCTTCTTCACGCCGCAAACGTAACAAACGTGCCGAAACGTGACCTTTGGTTTAGGGTTCTTCCGCGTCATAAAACCCCAGTTTGCCACACACTTTTAGGTCTCATCCCCTTGGGCTTGCTTCCTAAGAGCTGGATCCCAGAAGGATGAACCGCGAACTTTCAAACCCCTTGAATATCCAAGCAGACCTGTGACGGCCAACTGTTTCTGGTTCTGCAGGAGTCTTCTGTGACAAGCTGGGAAAGGTCTCTTGCATCCATTCCAGATTTTGAATCTATCTTAATTTAAAAAAAAAAAAAAAAAAAAAAGTAACTGGGCTCCGGGTGGGGACAGAGGGGTTCAGAAGGATTGTCAGGAACCATATTTATCCTTGCTCTGGAGAGAAGTGTTTGCTTCCGGGACAGAAACAAGCATTTTTATATTCAGAAAGCAGATGAATTGTTTTCAGAGAAAATGACTGCAGTCATACCTGTAGAATGCTCGGTGTGCGGCCTCTACTCTCTCCTGCATGCTGGGTGTGCCTTGTTGGTGCACTAGAAGGAGGGGGAACGAACGGGCCTCTCTGCTGGGAGAGCTGCAGCCTGGATGGCTGGGAACACGATGCTGTACATATTTGTATATACTGACTAGATCGCCGTGTATGGACGCAGATTTTCTTATATTTGCTTGATTCTGTTTCCTACCAGACTGGCCCACAATGCGGGATTGTTTTGCATTGGAGAAAAAAAAACAAACAATATGCTTGTCATTTCCCCCCTGATCATTCACTTCCGATAGCTTATGGAAGAATTAAGGCTGTGTTTCTTAAGAAATTCTAAGAACCACGGCCGTCTGCCTGCATGAGCCCCATCCGGTCGCTGGATCCAAGGAGGAACCATGCCCTGATTTGACTGAGTTTTCCTCTAAAGGCATGCTTCACCCCATGGGAAAACCACAAACTCATCATGTAGAACTAGCCTCTTTGCATTTTACCTAACAGTGCCTGGGAAACAAAAACAAAAACAAAAACAAAAAAAAAAAAAAAAAGATTATTTTTAATATCTTCTTTAGAGGAAGAATTCATAATTGTCAAAATTTGAAACATTAGCTTAATTTTGTTTTTATGACCCTGTGCTTCTGCTCTTTATTTATTCCGTTACTGTTGTAATGGGGCCCCAGGCCATTCCTGACATCATCGTGTTCCTCCGCGGCATTAAGGATGTTTTTAAAATTACACAGATTATTGAGCCAACAGGCTGTTTTAATCAAAACCATGTTTCACTTGTTTAGGAGGCTTATAAATTGTCCTTGCAATGAAGAAGACAGGGAAGAAAAAAAGGAAAAAAAAAGAAAAGAAAAAAAAAGAATGAAAATAACAAGACCAAAAGTGGCCCACTGGGAAGATTATACCCCCCTGTGGCCAGACAGACTCATCACACAGGCCTGTTTGCCTGCTTCTCTAGGAATCTGGAAAATACTTCCCTTGTTTTCCCAACATCCTGAAACTCATTTTCAAGGCCAACGCTGTTTGCAAAGTTCCAAAGGTCTTTGCCACCTCATCACCACCCAAAGGCAAATGGTCCAGCTGGGAAATGATCTTCCAGGGGGAAGAATGAGTATTTCAGAAAAAGTGGGCCTCTTTTCTTTGGTCCCTAGGCGCCACCAACCTGTCACCACCACCCTCACTGTAAACAATCAGGTGTGATATCCCTTAGGACCTAAATCAGGGCAACAGCAGCGACCCCATCAGCCCCTTGAGGGATAAAAATGACTTAGGCGTGGACCCACTTCAAGCATGTGCCCGCCTATGCTGCCCTTGCCCGGAAGTTACCTGCAGAAAGAGACAGTTTTAATACAATTTTATCACTAGAAATAAATTCTGATGGTAGAAATGAAGAAAGCCCTTAAATTATATCACAAAAGTCATTATTTTTTACATCTAAAGAGTAGGCTTTTTTTTTTTAAAGAAAACTCCTTCTACTTTGAGAATGTAATTAAAGCCCTAAATAACCGCTAATACTCCTAGCTACTCTGAAAACACAAGAGCGTACTCACCAAGGTTGTATGGAGCCCCTCGTTTCCATCAAAAAGCTGTCTCTAGGTGAATTATTTACACTTTTAAACTTGATAACTCTTTCTGTTTGTAGCAAAAGGGAAAACAAAAAAGTCCTTTCTCCTCCTTGCTCAGCAGTTATTTTAAACAGACCATTCCCACCTGAAACCTCACGGTGATCGGCCCTGAGAGTCTTCCCTGCGGACCTAAGGACCTGGGTATGCTCTCTGAGAATTTTGCCAGAGGCTTCCTTCATTGTGACGCAACAGACCCTGAACCACAGTTCTGGAATCTACTGGTAGCAGTGCTAGACGGCAGAGGCACCTCAAGACACCATTAGTTTGGCAGGTGTCCGTCATTTCAGACTTTGGCCAATTTGGGGGAGAAAAAAAAATGGAAATTAAAAGAGTGAAGAGACGGGGGTGGGGGGGATAAAAACCCATACACACAGATGCACTTAAAACATGAAAAGAATTATTTATATGATAAAAATATATTTAGATTTTCAAAGCACAAGACTGAATTGAAGTGCTCTTTTCACGCTTCCTGGAGACGGCACTGCTAAATGTCTTTCTACATCAGGCTTTAATAAATCTGTAATGACATTTGATGGATTGATTTCTGCCTGCGTGTGGTTTTTAAAGATGGCAAGAGAGGAGAGAGGCGAGGGAGAGGGTAAGGGGGGGAGTAAAGCGCCCTCCCTCAAGGAAGCAGGAGGAGGCAGAGTCTTGGTAGGCCTCTCCTCGCAGTCCTAATGCCTCACTTCTAGCATCTGCTCTCATTCCCACCTGCCAGCGCGGTTCCTTTTTCAGATACCTGCACCCCGATTCCTTTTTTCAGATGTCCACACCCATTGCTTGTCTTCTGGGCTGGCTCTGCAAGCTCTCCTATCCCACCAGCTTACACCCCAGTAATAAGGACATTTCAACAGAGACACAGGCGGCTGTCTGCCATGCTGCGGATGGCCCAGTTTTCCCTGCCTTAGAGGGACAGCCCTGATGGACACTCAGTTTCCCTCTGTGCTCCCCTCCATTTCCTTTAGTGTCCAGGGAGACTAGGACCGTGCATCCCACAAGCTGACCGAGCAGACACCGGTCCCAAGCTGAAGTGCTTGTGATCCGCACACAGGTGGCTCACAGCTCTCAGTAGCTTGCCCGCCTTGGGCCCGAGCTTGTTAAATGATGATAGTCACAGGGCCACCTGTTAGTCTAATTCCATTGCTGCGCTCCATGTGTGGCTGTCAAGAAGAGGCTGAGTCTCCAGAAAACGCGAGCAGCGCAGAGCAGCAGGTGCTGAAGTCAGAAGCAGAACCAAGCGACATGCAGGGAAGCCACCAAGGACTGTGGATAGGAAACATCCAGAAGCCCAGCTCCCTTTGACTAAAACCCCAACTCCTAGGGACTGGGAGGCGGATCAGCGGGAAAGAACTTGCCTCTTGCACACAAAACCCTGGGTTTGTACCATAAAAATGTAAATAAAAAGAAAGAGGAGGAGGAAGAGAAGGGGAAAGAGAGGGGAGAGAGCAAGAGGAGGAGGATGAGGAGGAGAATCGGGAACTCCAGAGCTGGGTCTACTGGCCCAAGCCTGTGATCCCAGCTACTCAGGAGGCTGAGGTTGAGGAAGAGGACTGGGGGATGGGAGCCAATGGTAGAGCTCTTGCCCAATGTGTGTGAGGCCCTGGATTCAATAGTTGGTGCTGAAGAACACACTCTACGGCAATGCTCCACGCGCTGTTATGTGCATGTATTCACCTCTCAAAAAGTTTAGTTGCAGATAAAATAGAAAAAAATTAGAATGAGGAGATGGAACTACTGGTGTGGAAACAGACCATATAGCCACTGTGATTTTTAAAATGCAGGAGCTGCAGGTTAGAGAGATATCTCAGAGGCTAAGAGCACTGGCTGCTAGTTGAAGAGGTCCCTGGCTTGGTTTCCAAAACCCACATAGCATCTCACAAATGTCTATCACTCTAGTTCCAGGGGATCCAACACCCTCTTCTGATTTCCAAAGGCCCTGGACCCTCACACACGGGGCATACATACACAAACGCACACATGCATACACATAAACAAAAATAAAATTAATATTAAAATTCAGGAACCGGTGTAGAAGCAACCAGACAACTCCATGAAAAATTAGATATCTCACTTGTTGAAAATATTTAAATAAGAACTTAGTATATTATAGAAGTAGAATTTTAAATGTATGGAGAAAAGATGCAGCCATTAAACACCACCTGCACCCAGCTGGTAAACTTCCCAGGGTCTAAACTCCAGTATCTATGTCTTCCTAGATACACATTGCAAGATCCATTAATTTAATCTGAAAACAGAATCATAAAAATAGCCAGAAAGTAATGTAAACAGGAAACAGATACAGGTTGGGAAGTTACTGCCAGCCTTAAAAGCTTCGGTTCGTGGCCTTTAACTCTTTCTCTTTTACGTGCAAAAGAAATAATAAAGACAAATGGAAAATTACACAAAAATATCATCAAAAACATTGTCAGTACAATGAAAAGGCAGAAATGGCGCGAAGCCATATCAGCTTAGGATTTACTGGTATAACTAAGGCTGAGGTGTTGCATGTTTTGAAGGACTGTAAACACATACACACCCTTGCTTTGAGGCAGAGTCTACTGTGGTTCAGGCTGGTCAGGAAATAACTGAGGCTGACCTTGAACTCCTGACCCTCCCGCTCCCTAACCCAAGTCCTGCAACTACGCACCTGTGTGCCACCCCTTCAAATTATGAGGTGCTGGGAATTGGAATCCAGGGACTCCTCAAGCAGCTGACCCACTGAGCCACATTCCCAGCACACAAACTCCAACCAAACAGACTGTGTGGGGTGAGATCTCATGAGCCGAGAGTACACAAATAAACTCGAATGGTCAATCAACACAAAACACCAAGGGATAGTAGTGACCAGACACTGAATAAAATGGGAAGAAATCTGTTTTACCTTTCAAACAGACAAAAATAAAATCAATTGTTGCCTTTATTAGAGAAGGCTTTCAGAAGATTGCCAGGTTCCAGACACATTGCTGCTGGCACCAGAATTGGACAGGAACCTTCCAGAAACTTATGAAATACCACGTTATCAGCTTCCCTAAAATGTGTGTGCACTTTGGGTAATTAACCTTTCAGAGTTTTCCTTAGAAAACAGTGGCATGCAGGGGACTCACACAGTAAGAAGGTTTGGTCACAACATTGGGTGAGGACGGTGAACTAGCAACACACTGGTAGTCCAAAGAGAGCAAGCACGGCTTTTACCCTAAAGAAGACAGCCACAGATCACGGGGTACCAGCACACACAGGGGCTGTGGACATGGCTCCCTCAGTCAGGTGCTTTCCATGCAAGCATGAGGACACAAACCCATGCCCATGCACCATGTCCATTTGCCAGCCATGGTGTTGCCTGCTTGTAATCCCAGCTTCATAGAGGTAGAAGCAGGTGACTCCCTGGGGCTCAGTGGCCAGCCAGCCTCACATGACCAGCAAGCTGCAGGCTCCATGTAAAACTGTCTCAAAAAATAAAATAATAAACAAAAACAAAACTAAGATGCAGAGTTGGGGATTTAGCTCAGCAGTAGAGGGCTTGTCTAGCAAGCCCAAGACCCTCCCTGGGTTTGGTCCTCAGCTCTGGGGGAGGGGCTGGCAGGATAATGACATGAGACTTAACCTGGGACTAAAGAGATGGCCCAATGGTTGAGAGCAGTGACTACTCTTCCAGAGGACCCAGGTTCGATTCCCAGCACACACATGGCAGCTCCCAACTGTCTGTGACTCACACATATGAGGCATAGACATATGCAGGCAAAACACTAATACACAATAAAATAAAGTTTACAAAAACAGACCTGAAAGTCAAGATTGACCTCTAACTGCACATGCACCCACACTCACACCTACTCACCCACAAATTATTACTTAAATTAAGTCCGTTATCATCATGGTGGGAAACATAGTGGTCTGCAGGCAGACAGGCTGCTGGAGAAAGAACTGAGAGTTCTACAGTTTGATCTGCAGGCAACAGAAAGAAAACTTTTGACTGGGTGTGGCTTGAGCATATATGAAACCTCAAAGCCTGCCTCCACAGTGACACACTTCCTCCAGCAAGACCACACCTACTGCAACAAAGCCACACCTCCTAGTAGGGCCACTCCCCATGGGCCAAGCATTCAGACACATGAGTCCACGGGGATCATACCTATTCAAACCACCACAAGGGGAATTATCTGTCTTACGGTTATCTTAACATGTATGTTATGGGGCTGGAGAGATGGCTCAGTGGTTAAGAACATTGACTGCTCTTCCAGAGGTCCTGAGTTCAATTCCCAGCAACCACATGGTGGCTCACAACCACCGGTAATAAGATCTGGTGCCAACTTCTGTCTGCAGGGACACATGCAGGCAGACCATTGTATATATAATAAATAAATAAATCTTTTTTAAAAATGTATGTTATCAGCAGGGAACTTGGACTTTGAATCCTTAACCAGTAGTATGCTTCGTGTCCTCCAAGAAGCTGTCAAGGGTTTCTATTGCTGTGATGAAACACCAAAAAGCAAGTTGTGGTGGGGAGAGGGGCTGTATTTGACTTATGCTTCCACATTGCTGTTTATTGTTGAGGTCAGAACAGGAACTCCAACAAAGCAGGGTACTGGAGGCAGGAGCTAGTACAGGAGCCATGAAGTGTTGCTGACTGGCTTGCTTACGTGGCTTGCTCTGCCTGCTCTCTTATAGAACTCAGGACCATTGGTCAAGAATGGAACCACCCACCATGGGCTGGGCCCTCCTCCATTGATCACTAATTGAGAAAATGCCTTACAACTGGATCTCAGCTGAGCCTCCTTCCTCTCTGATGACGCTAGCTTGTGTCGAGTTGACACACAAAACCAGCCAGTACAGAAGCCAACCTCATGAAAAGAGTATCCTGTATACTGGTATTATTAAAATATCAGAGGAGACACTCAGGAGGCAGAGGCAAGCAGATGTCTGCGGGTTTAAGACCAGCCTGGTTGACACAGAAAATTCCAGACAATCAGAGCTACATAGTAAGACACTGTCTGGAAACAAAACAAAACAAACAAACAAAAAATCAAAGGAAATGGGGTGGGAGTAGGGGTTGCTGCAGATAGCTCAGCAGTTAAGAGCACTGGCTGCTACCCATATAGCGGCTCACAGCCAATTCCAGAGGATCCAATTGCCCTCTTTTTACTTCTCAGGCCACCCGTGGCCATGTGGTACACAGACATACATGCTGGCAAAATGTGTGCATGTGTGTGTTTAAAAAATATATAAGCTCAAAAAAATAAAGAATGTAAATCATACATATATTATTGAGACAGGGTTTCTCTGTGAAGCCCTGACTGTCCTGGAACTCTCTCTGTAGACTAGCTAGGCTGGTCTCAAACTCACAGAGATCCTCCTGCCTCTGTCTCCCGAGTGCTGGGATTAAAGATGGGTGCCACCACTGCCCAGCAAAGAAAAAATATTTTTCCAAATTAAAAAATATATATCATGGGGAAGCTGAGTTTGGTGACTTAGACCTGCAATCACAGCTAAGGCAGGAAGTTCCTAAGTCCTAGGTCTATGTAGGCTGCAGTGAGTTCCAAGCTAGTCTGAGCAGCTGAGTAAGACCGTGTCTCAAAATTAAAAGTACGGCTGGGGGTGTAGCTCAGTGGCCCAGGACTTCCTTAACATGTTTGAAATCCTGGGTTGACAATACTACAATAAAGCAAAACAAAACGAACAAAATCATATGAATAAAGAGAACTGGAAGGAAAAACCCCTCCAGTTAAAAATAAGAATCAACGAGACGGCTCGGCAGCAAAAAGTGCTTGCTGCCGAGCTTACTGGCCGGAGTTCGATCCCTAGGACTCGTGATGGAGAGACCAGCTCTCAAAGCTGTCCTCTGACCGCCAGTGTGCCACGTGCCCTTCACACATTTACAACATAAAATAAAAAAATATTTTTATAGCCGGGCATGGTGTAACACACCTTTAATCTCAACACTCAGGAGGCAGAGGCATGCAGAGCTCAGTGAGTTCGAGGCCAGCCTGGTCTACAGACTGAGTTTCAGGATAGCCAGGGCTACACAGGGAAACCCTGCCTCGAAAAACCAGTACATACACACACATACATACATGTATACATACATACATACATATATATGTATAATATATATATATGATATTAGTGCTACCCATAAATAGAGAGTCCAAGCAACTTGGCGTGCCTCTGGCAATCTGTAGAACAAGACTTGAAACCCAAACCCATCAAATGGCCCTCAGTGACCTCTGAACCATCCCTGGACACAAGGCTGGCATCATGTAGCTCCTGCCCCCATGTTGGTCCTTCCCCTCAGCAGCAGTGGGCCCCAGGAGCTAGTTTGAAATGCAGATTCGCAGGCCCGAGCCCTGCCCAAGCATCTACAACATGTCCAGAGGTCACAGGGAGTCCTGCGGCCACAGATGAGCCACCCTTGTGTGCCACAAAGAGCCAACACAGATGCCTGCAATTGTTCGTACGTGTTAAGTCCCCAGCCCCAATCAGAAACTCCCTTGTCAGACTAATTATACTTATGGGTGTTCTGTGACTTGCTGTATTCCCAGAAAAAGAAAGAAAAATGAAGTTCTCTTTCAGGTTTTCAAGGTAGATCATGTCAAATATTTACAGAGCAAACATCATTCTAGTGGCACACCATTCTCTTCCTGCTGATTAGGGGGCTGTCAATCAAGCTGTGACGGGAGGCCTGTCAACCCTCTCAACGGAGAGAAACCTCCTGCCATCCTGGCTAAACCATGAGTGCTACCATGCTAGGGATGCGAGGAGCAGGCTCTCAAGGCAGGCCACCCAGGGTGGGGCTCCCGCAAACAGAAGACCTGCCTCTGTACAGGGGGATAGCTTGGGGCCTCCTGCCCAGTGAAGATCCTGGAGGAGGGGCAGGGCCTTTGTGTTAGGATAAGATGTTCCAACATGAACTAAAGGTTCCAAGGGCCAGCAGCATCTTCATCGGGGCTGACTCAACATATATGACTGCCCTGCTGCAGGATGGAAGACTGAGGAGTGCACATGCCTAAGGCTTCCAGTTGCTGCCCCTCCCTGCTGCTGCTCTTCTTCCTCCTCTTCTTCCTCCTTTTCTCTTCCTCCTCTGAGATATAACACAACATATTGATTCAACATTAAATCATTTTTTAAAAATTTAATGAGGCCTAGCATTCAGGAGGACCTGGATTCCATCCTCAGTACAACATACATCCAGCTTAGTGGAACATGCTGTTATATCCAACACAGCATGGTAGACACAGATGGGAGGGTTGGGAGTTCAAGGTCATCCTCAGCTATGTAGCAAGTTGGAGGTCAATCTGGGATATATA
This sequence comes from Chionomys nivalis, assembly GCF_950005125.1. Taxonomy (NCBI): domain Eukaryota; kingdom Metazoa; phylum Chordata; class Mammalia; order Rodentia; family Cricetidae; genus Chionomys; species Chionomys nivalis. The sequence continues at coordinate 8,542,888 of NC_080094.1, read as the reverse complement.
AAACCGTGTTTTACCATTGTTTGTTGATTTGTTTCCTGTTCTAAGTCTCCAAATTCCTAGGCACATGTACATGAACATTTACATTGAGGCCGAGGGCGGTGGTGGCGCACGTCTTTAATCCCAGCACTCGGGAGGCAGAGGCAGGCGGATCTCTGTGAGTTCGAGACCAGCCTGGTCTACAAGAGCTAGTTCCAGGACAGGCTCCAAAGCCACAGAGAAACCCTGTCTCGAAAAACCAAAAAAAAAAAAAAAAAAACATTGAGGCCGAACACATTTCCTGGACACGTTTACCTTGAGTCTGAACAAGCCGTGTTTCAGGCTCTTGGCAACCTCCCGTGGCTAGTTACTACATCAGATGGGCTGCTGTGGTTTGAATATCTGTCCTTTCAAAATCGTGAGGAAAGCCAGGAATTGTTGTACATACCTATAATCCCAATACTTTGGGAAGCAGAGGCAAGAGGATCAGGAATTCAAAGTCACCCTAAACTGCACAGCTAAAACCCTGTCTCAAAAACTAAAATCAAGCCAGGTGGTGGTAACACACACCTTTAATATCAGCACTCAAAAGGCAGACACAAGCAGATCATTGAGAGTTTGAGGTTAGCCTGGTCTACAGAGTGAGTTCCAGGACAGGCTCCAAAACTACACAGAGAGAAACCCTGTCTTGAAAAAAAAAACAAAAACAAAAACAAAAAAAATGAACAAACAAAATCAAAGCTGGTGACATTTGTCATGAAAACCCCATTGATGGATGGTACCTTTGAGAGGCCATGGGGGGAAGGGGTTGCTGGAGTGATGATGGCTCAATGGTTAGAAACATTGACTGCCAGAGGACATGGGTCTGATTCCCAACACCCACAAGGTGACTCAGAACAATAGACCCCAGGCGGACACAAATGCATGAGTGTTTTGTCCCTGTGTATGTGTGCGTACCTTCGTGTGTATGCATGGTTTCCAAAAAGACCAGAGACAGGGTTAGATCACTGAGCACAGGAGCCATAGATGGTTGTAAACCACCATGTAGGTGTGGAGAATTAAACCCCAGTCCTCTGCAATAGCGATAAATACTCCAAACTGTGGATCCATCTCTCCAGCCCCAATAAAAGCAATATTTTTATAAAGGTAATTAGACTTTGCCAGTGAATGAATGCTATTCTCTCCGGGGTGGGCTCATCACCCAGGGAGGGGGTTCACCTAGACCTTCAGGCTTTCTCTCTGGGGCAGTGGTTCTCAGCCTTCCTCATGCTGTGACCCTTTAGGACAGTTCCTCATGTTGCGGTGACCCCCCAACCAAAGTTATTTCATTGCTACTTTATAACTGTAATTTTGCTACTGTTATGGATCACAATGTAAATATCTGATGTACAGGAGATCTGGTATGTGACCCCCAAAGGGGTCATGACCCCCAGCTTGTAAACCAGGGAGTGGTCTAGAGACTCTGAGTTCAGCCAGGCCTGTTTGGGACCTTAGTAAATATTTGGCCAGGAAGCGCCTTCCCAGAGCTGCTTTCAGGTTCACCACACCCCACAACCCCCCTTTCTTCGCTGCAGGGTTCATCTAAGCCGTCAGTCAGAGAGATCATCTTATTGAGAAGACCCATGACGTAGTGAACAAAAGCTTAGGAAATAAACTCTAACCCCCAAGGGAACACTCACTGCAGCTCTTCACACACTAAAATATTCAATTTATAGCCTATATTGAATTCTCTGTCTGTAATTTATTACCCTATGTACAGAGGAGGTTTTTTTAATACAAACCAATTTCGATGTACTTTACTGTTTTCCTTGCCTCTGTTAAAGCAGAAATAATATATTTTGCAGAGAGATTAGGAGGCGAATGCAATGGAGTTTCACAGGAGCGCCTCCTCCCACCTCCCGGGTTCCGTCAGTCATCAGCTGAGGACCCACGATGGTGTTGGGTGTCCTGGGCATGTAGATCGCTCACCATTCCCAGGTGGTTCTGATATAAGCTGAGTATCACAGTTCTTAAAACAAAAATGAGGCCAGTGAGATGGCTCAGCAGATTTAAAAAAAAAAAAATGCTTGATCTGCAAGTCTTAACGACCTGAGTTCCATCCCCAGAAGCCGCAGTGGAAGGGAGAGCCAACTCCCAGAAGTAGTCCTTTGACACCCCTACACGCGTGTGCTATGGCGTGTGCATGAACACACACACAATAACAATAAATAAAATAAAATAACTTCATGGACTCATAGCTAGGAAGGGAAGAGGGTGCTGGGGATCCAACAGAATACAGACTAGACAACAACCTTGCCGTACTAAGAAAGTTTGTAGCTGGCAGTGATGACTCATGCCTTTAAGGCCAGCATTCCAGGGGCCGAGGAAGGAAGAAGATCTCTGTGAGCTGAGACCAGCCTGGTCTACAAAGCAAGTTCTAGGACAGCCAGGACTACAGAGAGAGACCCTGCCTTGAGAAGAAAAAGAAGTGTTTGTATGAGCTGGTTTTATGTAAACTTGACACAAATTATAGTCATCTAAGAGAACCCCGAGAAAATCCCTCTGTACTATCAAGCTGCAGGCAATCCTATGGGGCATTTTCTTAATTGGTGATTGATGTAGGAAGGCCCAGCGTATTGTGGGTGTTGCCATGCCTGGGTTGGTGGTCTGGGCTCTGTAAGAAAGCAGGCTGAGCAAGCCATGGGAAGCAAACCAGTAAGCAGCCCCCTCCATGGCCTCTGCATCAGCTCCTGCCTCTAGGTTCCTGCCCTGCTTGAGTCCTGTCCCAGCCTTTTCAATGTTGAACTGTGATGTGGAAGTGTGAGCCAAACAAAGCCTTTCCTGCTCCTGCATGCGGTAGGGTGTTTCATGGCAGCAATAGTAACCCTGACTATGATACTGCTGTTCCAAAAAATCAGAAAGAAGACAAATAAATGAATAAAATAAAAACTGGAGACTGCCGGGGGAGGGGGGGGATCACACAATGCTTCACCAAGAAATGGCATCTGAACAAAGGTCTAAGAAGTGGAGGGAGGGGACAGGTCACAGATCTGACAGAAGAGTAGGCAGAGTCTGGTAGTGTGTTTCCTGTGTGTGTGTTAGTTAGTGGATGGAGGTACATGTCTGTACAGGTACATACACGTGTACATGTATGTAGGTGTGCACACACATGTGCATGCGTTAGTGTGGAGGCCAGAGATGTATGTGTTTTCTTCAGTCACTCAATGCCACTTACTCTTTGAAGCACGGTCTCCCACTGAACCCAGAACTTATCCATTCAGCTAGATGAAGTACCTAGGGAGCCCCTGGGATTCTCTGTCCCTGCGTCCTCAAGCAGACGTGGGTGTGGGGGATCCAAACTCAGGTCTTCAGGCTTGCCCAGCAAACACTTTACCAATGGAGACATCTCCCAGCCCTGCTCTGTGGTTTTAAAGGAGCCCTCTGGATGCTGTACTTGGAATTGGCTCTCAGAACCACGAATGAAGGAACGCTGGGTAGAGGCCATATTCTGCACTGGCTATTCTTGAAACTTACTTTAGGGGGTGGGGTGGCAGGAAGCATTTGTCCGTCTGTCTCTGGGACAGAAGAAAAGCTTGCCAAAGCCCTGATCCGGAGCCAGGCATGGTGGCAGGCACCTGTAAGCCCAGCACTTAGAAGCTAAGAGATGAGAAGCGAGATCGAAGCCAGCTGGGCAACACAGAGCATGCCAGGCCAGTGTGGACTAACTGATTCCAAAATAGCCTGGTGTGATGGCCCACACCTTTAATCCCAGCACTCAGGAGGCAGAGGCAGGCAGATCTCTGTGAGTTCAAAGCCAGCCTGGTATACATAGCAAATTCCAGGTCAGCCAGAGCCATATAGTGAGATACTGTTTCAAAATGTATAAAGTACATTCTGATCCACAAAATGAGGAGATCAGACACTCTGTAACAGATTCATATTATGAATAATACAGTAGTTTGTGAACATTAATAACAGGTTGGGATTTGAAGTCATTAAACTTCAGGGTGGATAAGTGGAAGAGGCTTGAATCCCAGTTATTTGGGCAACTGAGGGAGAGGGTATTGCAAATTCAAGGCCAGCCTTGGCAACTTGGTGAGACCCTGTCTCGAAATTAAAAGCAAAAGCAGGGCTGGGGATGCATCTCGGTGGTGGAGCAAGGAGAAGCCTGCGTTCAAATCCCAACCTCACAAAAGGAAAAACAAACAGACTCTAAAATCTGAGTAACACCATTTACAAACCATACACCTGATGGCTGAGATGGTAAATGTTACGTTCTTTGTATCGTTCAACACACACACAAATCAGAAGATTCCGTGGGATTGTGGGACTACCACTGTGCAATGGCTGCACTTTTACAAGCCTGAGGTTTGGGCACCTGGGTCATACAATTAATAGGCCTCGTCAGCCATTCACCTTCCTCTCTCCACCTTGCGTACAACTCCATCCACATGCCAGCCTGTCTGCAGCTCCCCACAAGGCCCAAGTACCCCAAGATCCCTCCTTTGCAGGGTGCCCCCTTGCTTCCTCCAGGATTTAGCCCAGGAAGGGTTAGCAGGGCAGAATCAGGCTTGAGCCAGGGAGGAGCGCAGGGCCTCCGCCCCCAACCCCTCTCTAATTACGATGGCTGATATGCTGGTGATTAGCCAGGGCTGCCACCAGCAATAAACAGTCATTTATCAAACTCTGAATGAAACTCTTTCTTCAGCAGAAGCCCGTGACCCTGGTCCTGCGCCACAGCAAGCAGGAATCACTCAAGTCACCTCTGTCAGCAGGGAGACTAGGGTTCCTGGTGTGATGAGACTTGCTGACAGTAGAAAGCAAGACCTACAGCACCATGCAGACAGGCCTGTCACTGGTGTGCGTGTGTGTATGCATGTGCACATGCGTGCACGCGTGCACATCTATGTTAAAGAAGCTGAGAATGCAGATAAACTGAGGCCCTGGTGTGACCCCACACATAACACCCAGCAGAGTACCCAGCTGCTTGGAGGGGGGTGGGGCACATCAAATGTCTCTGTCCTCCTATTCTTTTATTTTATTTTATTTTATTTTTTTTTGTGAGACAAAGTGTCACCATATAGCCATGGTTAACCTGAAACTCACTGACTCAACCAGGTTGGCCTCAAACCCACAGAGATCCACTTGCCTCAGTATCTGCCTTCTTGGTACTGGAATTAAAGTCTGTGCTACCATGCCAGGCCTCTGTGTTTTTCTATGGCTGTGGATAAGAGGCTACCATAGTGGTATTCTCTTGGGACAAGAAGGATGACTGAGTGGTTAAATGAACCCACCGTTCTTTCAGAGGACCTAGTTGGTGCCAGCATGCACTGGGTGGCTTACAACTCTCCGAACCTCCAGTTCCAGGGGACCCAGCATCCTCTCCTGACTTCCATGGGTACTGCATATATGTGGTATGCATGCATACATTTAGGCAAAATATTTATACATATAAAATTAAAACAAATGTTTTTAAAACTAATTTATTCTCTTATAGTTTTTAGAAGTTTGAAGTCCCGAGGCAAAGCATGGGCAAGGCTGCATCCTTCTGGCTTTTGACTCTTCCCAGTGTTCCTCGGTTTTGTAGCTACTTCATTCAACCTCTGCCTAACTTCCTGTGATGTCTCTCTCTTCTCCATCTCTTAGGGTCTACACTAACTCAAATAACTTCCTTCAGACCCTATCTATATGAATCTGTGTGACACCTACAGGCTTGCTTTCCAGGTTGGCTCACATTTGGAGTTCTGATAGGCATATCTAGTCAAGAGGACATAAATCAGTCCACTATGTGCTCTAACTGGTTGTTGGAGGATATTGGATCACACTGTGAACCCTGAATTAGCATCCGAATTAGTTAAATAAACTTTGTATCAGGAAGCTGAGTTAGCAACCAGTTGACAGAAAGTAATCATAGAGCATCAGAGGGCATCTGGAATAGATGGGGGGGGGAACACACCAGAAGTAGAAAGGGAGGGATTTGGAGTGGTACAGCTCTTTTGCTTTAGTGGAGCAGAAGGATGTGCTGTTTGGGAGCCGCCAGCAAGGAGAGAAGGTTAGCTAACTGCTACTCAACCTCTCTGAGCTAGCAGGTTTTCACCCCAGCCTTGAACCTCCAGTTTTATTTATAAATAGAATGATAGATATTTAGCTAAAGCTACCTTTAGTGGCAGCAGCAGAGCCAGTGCCTACGGGAACAAAATTCCTGTAAGGCTGTGACCTGAATGGCTGGGCTTCTGCCAGAGAAACAGGCCCATAATTGCACAGTCTCAATTGTTGCCTGAAATAGCAGCAGATCAAGGCACAGCCACTGTGCCCAAAGATAGAACACTTGGTGCTCCAACACGTGGCACCAACACATGGACAGAGAAGTCATGCCAGCTGGCTCTGCAGCAGTTGCTGGGACTCTAGAAAGCAGGTTCTTGTTTGGAAATTGTGATTGGGGCTTGGATTCACAAACAACACCACAGACAAACTGAGAAGTCAGCAGATTTGGTGAGACAGCTAAGAAGTCCTTTAGAAGAGTGTTAAATTACACTAAAAAGAAAAATCTTTCCCACATTAAGAATGGGGAGCATCACTGTGTGGTGGTGCCTTTAATACAGCACTTGGTAGACGGAGGCAGGCAGATATCTGTGAGTTCAAGGGCAGCCTGATCTACAAGAGCTAGTTCACCAGAGAAACCCGACCTTGAAAAACAAAACATAACAAAAAAAAAAAAAAAAAAGAATGGGGAACATCGTGATACAGGGTGCTAGGACTCTCTATAGTGCTACTACGAACGGTTTGAAAATGAAAAATTTAAATGAAGGGATAAATGTCTTGTTGAAATTGACATAATATCAAACTTTGATATTTTAATAGTTAATAGTCTATCCTTAAAAAGTAGTTTGATAACTGTGCCAAATATGATAATTTAACTGGTAAGGTACAAGCTTTAGAAAGATTTACTGTTGATAAGATACAGCTTTAGAAAGATTCATTACTGATAAGATGCAAAAGTTAGAAAGACTCACCAATGAAAATAAGAAAAATTTGATTGATAATTATAAAAGCCTTAGAAAGTCTTAAAAATCTGTTGAATAAGATGCAAGTCTTATTATACAAGCATTAGAAAGACCTATGAATGGAAATAAGAAAAATACTCAAATACAGACAGAGGAATTTAGAGCAGAATCTACCATACCATTGAAACTGACTAGAAGCTGTCTAAAGTTATTAGAACATTGATCTTAATTTATTCAGTTACCATTTAAGAATGACCACCAGATGACAGGCACCCCCAAGGCTATACAGAAGTTAATTGGTCCATGTTAGATTTGGAGAGATTTAAGGAAGTGTTCATTTCATATGGTATGCATTCACCCTTTGAGAAGCAGATGTTAAATTCATGGGAAACTAGGAACAGAATTATTTCACAAGACTGGAGAGATTTAGCTACAGTAATGTTGGAATCTGGTCCTCAGTTACAATGGAAAAGATGCAGGAGAGAGGACGCTAGGGTCATAGAGCAAACAAAGTAGGTGAGAGGTATGGAAATTTTCCCAAATCGGCTTTTCAATGAGGCCCAGTAAGCTGATTTATAAAGACAGTCTATATTTGATGATCACACCTTGGTTCTATACCATACGGCAGCTTTGAGTGCTTGAGACAGGCTTGAAAAATCAGAAAAGATGACTGGAGACCAAAGGATGCCTTCACTGATTTTTTTTTAATAATTTATTTCACTTTATTTTATATGCATTGGTGTGAAGGTATCAGATCCCCTGGAACTGGAGTTACAGACAGTTGTGAGCTGCCATGTGGGTGCTGGGAATTGAACTCAGTTCCTCTGGAAGAGCAGCCAGTGCTCTTAACCTCAAAACCATCTCTCCAGCCTGCCTTCACTGATTTTCAAGAAAGACTGATTTCAGCTATAAATAAAATGATACAAGATCTAGAAGTTAGACAAATATTAACTAAATCTTTGGCTTTTGAAGATATTAATTTAGAATGCAAAAGGTAATTAGGCCTTTAAAGGCAAGATCAGCACCCATAAATGAATGGATCTGAATTACAACTGATATTGGACCTCACACTTACGATGATAGATAGGAGAAGTGGTTTCTAAAAATTTTAAGAAAAATCTAAGGTCAAATGTTTTAATTATGGTAAACAAGGTCATCTGAAATGGATTGTAGGCAAGGTGTTCCTATAAACAATATTTTTTTTCCTAGAGTAAAAATCCAAAGAGAAGGTCCCATCTTTCTGGAATATGCAGAAGGTGTGGCAAAGGCTGACATTGGACTAATGAATGCAGATCAACAAGGGACAGGCAAGGTAACCCTTTGCCATTGGGAAATGCCCTGGGGGGCGGCTCTCAATGGCATTTGCTTAAGATTTGGTTCAATCATTTCCTATCAGCATTGGGGAAACCACTCCACAAGTCAATTAAAAGCCTGTTGTTAAAAAACATACTGGTCTGGATGACAGAGCAGCTTCAGTAGATAAAACAAATATGGTCTCAGGGGAAACCATAAAAACAAGAATTTTGACAAACTTCTATAAATGATCAAAGACCAAAGCTAAAAATACAAATAAATGGCATTGAAATTGAGGGTTTGGTAGATACAGGTACAGATGTAACAATAATTTCACCAAAATCTTTGGCATCCAGATTGGCCTCTTCAGGAGGTAAATGTTCAGCTCTAGGGACTGGAATTTTATCTCGGGTAAAATAAAGTACAAGATAGGATGAGAACATAGGGCCAGAAAGACAGATAGAAAAGTTAAAACCATATGTGGCTAATATAGCAATGAATTTATGGGGACATGATTTCTTGCAGCAATGGAAAATACAGATTAATGTCCCTCCAATCTCAAAAACAAACCATAAATTAATGTGTGCTTCTGAGAAAAATATTCAAAGGTGTTATCAGGACAAGTCATAGATTGTTCAAGGGGTATATAAGCAGGGCATAACAGTGGCTGATTTTTCAAAGGTACCAAGAGTCCTACCTTTAAAATAGTTAACTACAAAACTTGTGTGGGTGGAACAATGACCTTTGACATTAGAAAAATTACAAGCATTAGAACAACTGATACAGTGTTAACTGCTCAACATATTGATGAATCATCCAGTCCTTGGAATTCTTCTATATTTTATATTTTAAAAATATATGGAAAATGGAAAATATTAACAGATTTAAGAGCCATAAATAAGGTGATTCAGTCAATGGGTTCTTTACAGCCTGGAATTCCCTTGCCTGCTCTATTACCTAATAGATGGTCTATTTTAATGATTTATTTAAAAGACTGCTTTTTTACTATACCATCACAAGAAAAGGATAAAGAAAAATTTTCCTTCACAGTGCCTACTTATAATAATTCCCAGCCTGTTAAAAGGTTCCACTGGAAAATTATTCCACAAGGAATATTAAATAGCCCTATCTTATGTCAATACTTTATACAACAGCCATTAGAACTAATCAGTAAATGGTTTCCTCAATCTATAATTTACCATTATATGGATGATATCTTATTGGCTGATTTAGACACAGATATTTTAGGAAAAAATGTTTGATGAAGTAAAGAGAAGTTTGCCTTATGGGGAATTGCAATTTGCTCCTGAAAAAACACAAAGAAGAGATTCTATTAATTATTTAGGATATTAGATAGGTTTACAAAAAGCACAAATCAGGAGACATCAATTATGAACTCTTAATGATTTTCACAAATTGCTGGGAGATATTAACTGGCTACAGCCCTCAATTGGATTAACAACTTAAGAACTAAGTAATTCATTTTAAGCCTGATGAGGTAATAAGGAATTAATAAACCAAGAAAACTCTCAGCTGAGGCTGAGAGAGAATTGACTCTGGAAGAAAAGAAATTAGAGGGTGCACATGTAGATCGCTTAGATCCAGAGCTTGATGGCATTCTGGTTATTTTCCCTCCTGCACATTCTTCCTGAGGGGTTCGTATGCAGATAAAAGATAACATCTTAGAATGGATATTTTTGCCACACAGAGTGAAAAAAATTAAAGACCTATATAGAAAATATTTCTGAATTGATTCTGAAAGGAAAATTGAGACTTCATCACACAAATTGTGGTACCTTTTACTAATGCTGAAATTGCCTCATTATGGGTAGAAAATGAATGTAGGCAAAGAGCTTGCAGTAATTTTTTTGGAAAGATTACAAACAAATATCCCAAAAGCAAGAGACTTCAGTTTATTAAAATCATTAATTGGCTTCTCCTTCATATAATAAAGGGAACTACAATTTCTGGAGCCCCTACATTCTGTACTGATGCAAATAAATCAGTAAAGGCAGGTTATAAGTCAGGAAAAATAAGTAAAGTGACTCAAAGCCCTTATGATTCAGTAGAGATATCAGAATCACATACTATTCTAATGGTATTGTCAAATTTTCCAGAACATCTTAATATAATTACTGACCCTCAATCTGCAGAAAGAGTTGTTTTGCATATTGAGACTACTGAACTTATTCCAGGTGATTCAGAACTGAATTAGTTATTTATTCAACTACAACAAGTAATCAAGACTAGAAATCCTTCTTTGTATATACACTTATCAGATCCCATCAAGTCTACCAGGCCCTATAGCACAATGTAATGATCAAATTGATCGGCTATTGGTAGGAAATGTACTAGGAACCTCAGAATTTCATAAGGAACAAGATGTTAACAGCAAAGGTTTGAAGAAAGATTTTTTCAATCACTTGGCAGCAATTATAAGGAAATGGCCTACTTATTCTTGTATAATCAAACTCCATTACCTGCAGAAAGTAACCCAAAAGGTACCCAAAGAAATGAAATTTGGCAAATGCATGTATTTCATTTTGCAGAGTTTGGAAAACTAAAGTATGTGCATCACACCATAGATACATAGTCAGGATTTCAATGGACAACTGCTTTTCCTTTTCTGAAAAGGCTGATTCTATAATTGCACATTTATTAGAAGCCATGGCCATTATGTCCATACCTGTACAAATTAAGACTGACAATGTTTCAGCATATGTCTCTGTAAAATGAAAAGTTTTTTTTTTACATATTACAACATAAAGCATATTACAAGTGTACCACTCAATCCTATAGGACAAGCAGTTATAGAAAGCTCCAATCACACTTTAAAAGATATACTTAGTAAAAAGAAAGGGGTAATAAAGATCCCAGAGATTAGATTACACAGTGCTTTGTTGACTTTAATTTTTTTAAATACTAATGAAAAGGAACAATGACTGCAAAAAGACAATGAATAATAGAAAAAAACTACTGAATTAAATCAGCCTACAGATTTTCAAGATGTGTTGACCTCAAAAACCAGGATATGTGCTACATTAGGGAAGAGGTTTTGCTTTTGTTTTCCCAGGAGAAGAAAAACTATGGATACCATCAAGACTCATAAAGATTAGATTCGAACCAGAGAGATCTCTTTATTAGGAGAGGTGATGCTTCATCAAACAGCTTGGTCATTCAATCCAAACTAACTACTAAACTAAGTTCTAAGACTAACAAATACCTTTCATTTAATCAGGTATGAAAAAATAATAATTTTTACTATTAAGAGATAAAAAATCTTTTTGTTTAATGACTCATTTATTTATTATGTATACAGTGCTTTGCCTGCATGTATGTCTGCACATCAGAAGAGGCATCAGATCTCATTAGAGATGGTTGTGAGTCACCATGAGGTTGCTGGTAATTGAACTCAGGACCTCTGGAAGAGCAGCCAGTGCTCTTAACCTCTGAGCCATCTCTCCAGCCCCAAGATAATACTTTTCTGTTGCCAAAAAACATTTTGTTGTAACAAAGATATAACCTCACAAAAAAGGAAGTCCCCAAAGTTAGGGTTGGGGCAGGGTTTTATTTTTGTCTTTCCAGGAGAATAAAAACATCCAACTAAGGAATCTGAAGACTACTGGACAGATGAGACATCTGAAGAAGAAAGATGAATCTTCAAGAGAAAATGTCCCAAGAAAAAGAGCAATTTGGCCTAATGGTATAGCATATTTCCAATAGGATAAAATTTCATAAATCTTTCCAAATATTTGTTGCTGCTGCTCTCTACAAACATAAAAGGCAAATGTTGCCGGGCGGTGGTCGCGCACGCCTTTAATCCCAGCACTCGGGAGGCAGAGGCAGGCGGATCTCTGTGAGTTCGAGAACAGCCTGGTCTACAAGAGCTAGTTCCAGGACAGGCTCCAAAGCCACAGAGAAACCCTGTCTCGAAAAACCAAAAAAAAAAAAAAAGGCAAATGTTGTGGAATAATCATTTTGTACACTGTGAAGATGTGTCACTCAGACCAGCTTAATAAAAAGCTGAATGGTGAAGAGCTAGGCAGGATTTTCAGGGCAGAGAAGGTGCTGGGAAGAAGGTGGAAATGCAAAGAGATGGAAAACAAGCAAGACATGCAGGAGGAGAAGTAACAGCCATGAGCCATGGGTTAATTTAAATTATAAGAACTAGTTAAAAACAAGCCTAAGCTATAGGCTGATGTAGAAGAAGCTGCAGGCCTCTTCCTGCCGCCCAGCTCCCGGCTCCCTGGCTAGCTTATGCCCCGAAATAACAACACACAAACTGTATTCATATAAACACTGCCTGGCCCATTATATCTAGCCTCTTCTGGCTAACTCTCACATCTTGACTAACCCATTTCTAATAATCTGTGTGGCTTGCTGGGAAGGATTCTAACCTACGTCCATCTTGGGCCGGAGCTTCATTGCGTCTGCCTTGGAGAGGAAAGGCATGGCAATTGCCTCACTTCCTCCCAGCATTCTGTACTGTCTACTCCACCCACCTAAGGGCTGGCCTATCAAATGGGCCAAGGCAGTTTCTTTATTAACCAATGAAATCATCACAAAAAAGAAGACCCTTCCACATCAGGCTGAGCTTTCATAATTAATAAGAAGTGTCTGTGTCATTATTTGGGAACTGGCTGGGAGGACAGAGAAAGACTTGCAACAGGCAAATGATTTTTTTTTCTTTTTTTTTTTCTTTTTTTTTTTTTTTGGTTTTTCGAGACAGGGTTTCTCTGTGGTTTTGGAGCCTGTCCTGGAACTAGCTCTCGTAGACCAGGCTGGTCTCGAACTCACAGAGATCCGCCTGCCTCTGCCTCCCAAGTGCTGGGATTAAAGGCATGCGCCACCACCGCCCCGCTCTAGGCAAATGATTTTTTATGGTCCCAATTCAATTAAAAATCAAAGCTGGCTTTGGAGTTGGAGTATGACTCTCGCTCTCCTTCTCTAAACCCAAGCACACTTATTAAAGGAAAATCCAAAGTCTCTGTCTCATGTCAGAAGAGCCACTTGATATGGGATAAAATAAAATCAAAATCAAAGAACTATTCTATTGCCACTAATCTCATAATTCTTGCGTTTTATTTTGACTCTTTAAAATTTTTCTTAAGGTATAAAGATTCTCTCTAAATTTGTAAGATTACTATATATATGTAGTTATATATGCTATATATAAACATATTTTTAATCTTTCTATTATAATATTAATGGTTATAAAGGGTACTAACTCATTCTAGAAATAGGCTTCATCTAGCTCCCTGTAGGTTATTTCAGGCTTCAGTCTGAAGTAGGTAACTAGGAACTAAGTTTCTGTACCCCAGATGTATTAAATAGATTATGATCCTATAACCTCTCCAAGATCTGCTGCAAATGACATTCAAAATGTTTAAGTTTTCTGCAGTAAAATGTGACCATTCCTAACAGACTTCTTTGAAGTCTACAAAAAGATATGGGGACCCACAATAATGATGATTCTACCTGGATTGTGGTAATACCATTAAATTGACGAACAGCATGCAAAGATCATATTTGAACTACAAACTGCTCAGGACAATTTCAAGGTGGTTAGCTGAGATGATCCAACCTCACAGACAATGTTGACTGCGGTTTCTGTCCCACCTGGTTCCCCAGCCATTTAGTCCCAAGAAAATCACACAGAGGTCTACACTAGTTATAAACTGATTGGCCCGTTAGCTCAGGCTTCTTATTAACTTTTATAACTTATATTAGCCCATTATTCTTATCTGTGTTAGCCACGTGGATGAGTACCTTATTTGGCGAGGCAGTCACTTCTTGCTTCTTCTGTGGCTGGGCCAGGACTGGAAACACAAACGAAAAAGTCTCCTTAACGTCTTCCTCTGAGGCCCAGTCTAAGCGCTGCTGCCAAGGAGTTCTGAGCAAATCCCCAGCTTAGCCCTGCCAACCAGAGCCTCACAGTGGAGTGCTAGCTAGCTACTTCCTGTAGGTTCCACCAGACTACATCACAGAGGACATTCTCCGGGACATACAGTGAAGGCGTGTGATGTGGCCTCACTAAGGCAGGAGGAAAAGGCTGACATAAGCTGGGACAGAGCACACGTGAACGTGTGCGCAGTTAGCACAAATCAGCTCTCCCCTCCCACCATGTGGTGTCAGGGATCCAACTTAGGTAGTTAGACTTGGCAGCGAGCGCCTCCACTCAGTGAGCCACCTCATCAGGCCAGTGTAGCTGTCTTTGCCTCAACTTGAGTCCTAGGTTTCTGGTGGTGGTGGCACCGGTGGCAGCAGCAGCATTGGTGGTGGTGGTTGGAAATTTTGGCAAACTACCAGCAATGGAAAGAATCTTCTCTGTGACATTAAAGGACCGTGAACAAGCTGTAGTGGTAAACAAAGCCCTTAGTCCCAGCAGCCAAGAGGCAGAGACTCCAGGGAAGCCTGTTGGACAATAGTGAATTGAGGGTCACAGAGAATTACATAGCTTTAAAAAAAATAAAATAAAAATAAAAAGAGTCAGGGGGTGTGTTGAAGTGGGAGCGGCGGGGCTGCGTCCCTGGCACCCGGCCGCCCGCATGGCTAGCTTATGCCCCGAAATAATTACACGGAAACTGTATTCTTTTAATCACTGCCTGGCCCATTAGTTCCAGCCTCTTATTGGCTAGCTCTTACATATTGATCTAACCCATTTCTAATATTTTGTGTAGCACCATGAGCTGGCTTACCAGGAAAGATCTTAACCTGTGTCTGTCTGGAGTACGAGAATCATGGTGACTCCCTCACTCGGCTTCTTTCTCCCAGCCTTCTGTTCTGTTTACTCCACCCACCTAAGGGTTGGTCTATCAAGTGGGCCTAGGCAGTTTCTTTATTAATTAACCAATGAAAGCAACAGATTAATACAAGACCCACCTCCATCAGGGGTGGTGACACACGCCTTTAATTCCAGCACTGAGGAGGCAGAAGCAGGGGGATCTCTATAAGTTCGAGGCCAGCCTGGTCTACAGAGTGAGTTCCAGAACAGACTCCAAAGCTACAGAGAAACCCTGTCTCAAACTGAAAGGAAGGAAGGAAGGAAGGAAGGAAGGAAGGAAGGAAGGAAGGAAGGAAGGAAGGAAGGAAGAATAATAAATGATAAGTAAATAAATGTAAAGGAATCTTGGATTTTAGTGGTTGTGAAAGACAACCATTGCATTTCCTAGCCTTGTAACCAAGCAGGAACTTAATGGCCCACTAAAGGTGGCTACAGATCGCTGTGTATTTGCTGTGTGATTTGAGGGAACCGCAGGGTACTAGCTTCCACCCGCCACATTCCCCACCTCCTTTGATGGGACCTGGTCTTCTGTAGACCAGGCTGTGCAGTCAAGAATGGCCTTGAAATTCTCATCTCCCAGTGCTGGGTGTGCTGCCATAGCTTGTGCAGTACTGGGGTTTAACTCGGGACCTCCTGCATGCTAGGCAAGCACTCTACCATTGAGCTACACCCCTCTACCCACTTTTAAGACAGCATTTTGATGAATAGCCCTGGCTGGATTGGCACCGGCCACCACACCCAGCTTCAATGTCCCCAACCTTCTTTCCGCGTGCTGTCCCACTGCTAACAACGTTTCCCTTTGAAAAGCCGAGGTCCCCTTTCAAGTCCCATTCTCTGTCTTTTTTCACTGAGAATATCATACATGTCCACAATATGTTTTGATCAAAACTGCCTCCTACTCCTTCCAGCTCCTCCCATACTCCCCATGCCTCCCTCCCAACTTTCTGTTCGCTTCTTCTTAGCCCATGGAGTCCAGGATCGCCCACCACCATAGTCTCTTTTAAGTTGAGGGCCCCCTGAGAAGAAAACTGAGGACGTGGCCAGACTCTGGCAGTATCCGTGAATAAGAGTGTCTGATTTCTTGTCCTCTGCAGAGAAGCAACTGGACGCTCAGGAGATGGCTGGATCCTTTGCAAGAAAGAGAACTGTGGAGGAGAGCTGCTCTCCAGTGGCCCCTCATTTACTCACTTCCTTTGTATGCTTAGCATGGAGGAGGGGCGCCACGCATGTGCAGAAGAGCAGAGAGCAGTGGGAGTGCGAGTCCTTTCTCTCTTTCCTCCATCCGGGGCCTATGGACCAAACTCATGTTCCCAGGCTTTGAGACAAGAATCTTTACCTGCTGAACCATCTAGCCAGCCCTTTCTCTGCTTTCTTTAAATTGTCTCTTTGAGGGCTGGAGAGATGGCTCAGTGGTTAAGAGCGTTGTCTGCTCTTCCAAAGGTCCTGAGTTCAATTCCCAGTAACCGTATGGTGGCTCACAACCATCTGTAATGAGGTCTGGTGCCCTCTTCTGGCCTGCAGGCATACATGTGTATACAAAATAAATAAATATTTAAAATAAAATTAAATAAATAAATTGTGTGGGTCTGTCGGTGTGTGCGCAGGAGCAGGCAGGAGCAGGCAGGAGCAGGAAGGAGCAGGCAGGAGCAGGCAGGAGCCTGCAGAGGCCAGGAGAAAGCATGAATGTGCTGCAGATGGAGCTGCAGGCAGGTGGTTGTGAGCTGCCAGACCCCGAAGCTGGGCCCTTGGTCTTCTGCAGAAGCAGGAAGTGCTCCTCATCAGGGAGCCATTTTTCCAGCTTCCTCTAATCTTTTAATAACAGCACTCTGGGATTTCCTTTGGGACCCACTCCTCCTAGTACTGAGATATAGTTTGAGTGTGGCGTATTCCTTCACCCAAGAATGGGCAAAGATGAGCAATCTGACCCAGGAAATCAGGGCCCACCACCTCCCTGGATACCAGTCAGTGAGCATCGTCTCTGGGACATAATACCAGAGAAAAGGAAGTTAGGCATCCTCTTGCCTTCAGTCCAATCTTCTTCTAAGTCAGCATTTCCCAACCTGTGGGTCCTGACCCCTTGGCGGGTCAAATGACCCCTTCGCAGAGGTCACCTAAGACTATATTGTAAAACACAGGTATTTACATTATGATTCCTATGAATGGCAAAATTACAGTTATGAAGTCACAAGGAAAATCATTTTATGGTTGGGGGTCGCCACAGCATGAGGAACGTTAGGGCGGAAGCATTAGGAGGTTTAAGAGCCACCACTGCTCTAAGTAGACAGGGGGGCAGGGTTACAGGAGGTTGGGGTAAGTCCTGACTCTGTTTTGTTTTGTTTTGTTTTGTTTTGTTGGTTTTTCGAAACAGGGTTTCTCTGTAGCTTTGGAGCCTGTCCTGGAACTACCTTTGTAGACCAGGCTGGCCTCGAACTCACAGAGATCCGCCTGCCTCTGCCTCCCGAGTGTTGGGATTAAAGGCGTGCGCCACCACCGCCCGGCTCTGACTCTGTTTTAATGTGAATTTGAGGCCAGCCTGATCTACAAAGTTAGTTCCAGGACAGCCAGGACTGTTACACAGAGAGATCCTGTATTAAAAAACAAAAAACAAAAACAAATCTCAGAGCTTAGAATCAGATGTGACCTCTCTAAGTGGAGCTATGTGTTTACATGCAGCCACGCTTTATTATCTAAGTATGGATATGATTTCGAGACATGGTTTCTCTGTGTAGCCCTGGCTGTTCTGGGACTGGCTCTGTAGATCAGGTTAGCCCTAAACTCAAGAGATCCGCCTGCCTGGGCCTTCGAGCGCTTGGCTTACAGGTGTGCACCACTGTCTGGCCCACTACTTTTTTAGATTTATCATTATTATTTTTTTTTTTTTCTCGAGACAGGGTTTCTCTGTGGCTTTGGAGCCTGTCCTGGAACTAGCTCTGTAGACCAGGCTGGTCTCAAACTCACAGAGATCCGCCTGCCTCTGCCTCCCGAGTGCTGGGATTAAAGGCGTGCGCCACCATCGCCCGGCCTATTATTATTTTTTTAAATCATGTGTCTGCATGTGTGTAGATAGGTACACATGAGTTCAGGTGCCTCTCGAGGCCAAAAATGGGCATTGGATTCCCTGGAGCTGTAGTTTTATGGGTGGCTGTGAGCTTCCCAAGCTGGGAGGAACCGAACTCAGGTCCTCTGCAAGAGTTCTGCCAACTAAGCCATTGAAAGACCCGGATAAATCCAGACCCCTCTAGCAGGAAGAGAAGAGTCAAAAATCTAGGATTAGCCGGTTTGGTGACTCTGTTTCAGGAACTAGCTGAAGATAAAGTTAGATTGTAATCTTGAGAATAATCTTGAGAAACAGGGATAATCTTGTGATTATCACTGGTATTTTTTGAATTTTCAATGATCACTGGTATTTTCGGAATTTTCCAATGACGCCCTCCCTACCCACTTTTGATTATTGGGTTGTGATTTCTTCCCTTAAATACCCCTTCTCCCAGCTACTAGAGGTCGAACTCCTCCCCTGCGTGGTTTGTGAGTCTCTGCCCCAGGGCTGGCACCTGTCAATCCCCACACCCGGGGTCTTTCACCACTTCTCCCCGGCTTGGCTTTTTTATCTTCTGCTGTTTAATGACGTTTCCTAGGATGCCTTGTTCCTTTCATGAATGGTTAATACTTACAAGTTGATTTAATTTTGATACTATATTTAATAACCTTCTTCATCTGGCGACATCAAAACATGGTGTCCTGTGACGGCAAGAATGTCAATGAATTATGGAAATCTGTAAACCACTACCCCACACAAAATTAAGTCTTTCTTTGATTCTTTTTGAAATCAGCAATCACATCAGAGAAGCAGAGTCCTCTGGCTGTGACCAAGTTTCCAGGGCATCCCAGGGCCGGGACTGTGCAGTGTCCTCCACAGTGAGGGTCTGCGTGAGCCCTTCCTCTCCAGCTTCAGATCGGAACCTTGGCTTTGACAGTCTCGGCCCATGCCTGGTCTGTATCCTTTCACCGACAGCCCAGGAGTGGTGATTAATTTCCTGAACCTGGTAGAAATAATAGGGCCAGCTCATCTTGGCTGCTCTTCCGGCCTTTGTCTCCAACTTGCAACCGGTTCTCTCCCCTTAGCGAACGCTGCCCCCGTGTGGCCAAAAGCTGCATTGCTCATACCAGGAATAGAAGGCGGAGCTTCTCTGCTACACCAAGTCAGGAAGTTGCCCTAACCTGCTTTAACACAACCAAAAGCTACGGCTACCTGACCTTCCAGAATTCTCCAGTGAGAGAAGCGAGCAACCTAATTGGATGCAGCCTTCCCTTTGGTGTATCTTAACTTCATTGCTGAAATCATATTTTGACCCAAGGTGTCAGTTTACTAATGCATACCACGTAACAACGGGCCCCATACGCTCTCTAGCGATGAAATTGACATATGAAAATGAAAAGCCAGCGGGATGGCTCAGTAAAAAGCTTGCCTCACACGCCTGACAACCTGAGTTGGACCCCCAGAGCACACATAAAAGTCAAAGGAGAAAACCGACTCCACAAAGTTGCCCTCTGACCTCCAGTGTGCGATGCCACACACACACACACACACACACACACACCACACACCACATGGTATTCCCATTTACAACAGTAAGCAAAGAAACACATGTTAAACACACAAGAGCACAGAGGCTGCTGAGTACACACACGAGTTCAGGAAACACTTGCTATAATTCGGTTTTTTTGTTTTGCTTTTTAAGTTTGCTTTTACTATTTTTAATAATATATAGGTGTGTCTGCATGAGCCCAAGTACTAACAGGAGCCAGAGGCATCAGATTCCCTAGAGCTGGACCGAAACTCTGGCCAAATTCAGTTTTTGTAGATGGCTTAAGAACCCCCTTGAGCTGAGCCACTGGTGGTGGCACACACCTTTAATCCCAGCACTTGGGAGGCAGAGTCTGCGGATCTCTGTGAGTTCAAGGCCAGCCTGGTCTACAGAGTAAGCTCCCGGACAGCCAGGGCTACACAGAGAAACCCTGTCTCAAAAACCTACAAAAAAAAGAGGCCCAGCTTGACGGGCTGACAGACTGATAGCTCGGTGGCTGAGAGCATTGGTGCGCTTATGGGAGAGAACCGCCTCCCCCGGGCTCTCCTCTGGCTTCTTACACACCCTGACACCACCACCCCCCAATAAATTTTTTAATGTAATTTGTGTTTTTAAAATAACTGCCTTAACAGAAAATAATTTAAGTTTTTCTAGCTCATACGTGTATGTGTGTTTTGTCTGTGTATTTGTCTGTGCACTACTGCCTGCCTAGTATCTACAAAGGCCAGATGAGGCCATTGGAGCCCCCGGGATTGAAGCCACAGGTGGTTGTGAGCTGCCCTGTGGGTGCTGGGAATCGAACCCAAGTAATTCCTCTCTCTGCAAGGACTCTTAAGCGCTGGGCCATCCAGCTCACTCTTGTTTCTGAGACAAAGTCTCAGCTCTGTAGCCCAGACGGACCTTGATTTCGGGTCTCGGCTTCTGGACCGTCAGACCTGGGTGTGTTGGCTGTAGACATCTCCTCCTGGAAGGATGGAGCAGGGAGGATCATGGCACCCTCAGCTGTGTATATAAGCCACCCTGCCCAACCAGGTGAATGCAATTAATTCTGCTCTAATTGTATGGGAAAGGGGGAGACGGGGGCTGGGAAAAGTTGGAGTATAGAGGTGCAGAAGCATTGAGGATGGGGCTCCTCTACGGTCTCTGGGGGGAGCCATCATCCCTACTGTGTAAAGACCTTCCAGTTTTCGGGCCATTCACACTCCTGCTGGTGACCACTCACCCCCGGAGTGAACTTTGGTGGCGCGGCACTTTGGTTTGTCATTGAGACCTAAGGAGTGGAGAGGAAGGAATTTTCCCAGAGGGAAGGAATTTTAGCAGCTTGGCTCGCCTAGAATCCCAGCACCCAGGAGGGGGAAGCAGCTATAATGCCTATGCAGTGGATTTGACCCCTAAAAAAACGCAGTTTTGTTGGGCTGAGCCAAACTCAGCTTGATGGCAGTCTACCTCGGGGGGCATAACCCCATACCGCACACCTCCATGCCCAGTGTGCATGGTTCTGAGAATGAAACCAGGGCTTGCCTGCCAGCCAAGAACTCTACCAATGAAGCTACAGCTTTGCATTGTGGTTTGTTTTGTTTTTGTTTTTTGTGAGAATGGGGATTGGTTTCATGAAACTGCGGTGGGCGGGGGGAGGTCATGTAGCTCAGGCTGGCTTCAAAGATATTCTTGTAGTCAACTCTTGATCTTGAACTCCTGGTCCTCCTGTCTCCTTCTACCACAACCCCAAGTGCTGGGGCTACAGGCCCTTGGATGGAGAGAATTTGAAAAGCAAGAGCTAGCCACCATCACAAATGCAGGGACGCACCCAGTCATCCCATCAGGAGGAAGGGCTGTGAAGGTGAGCCCAGACCCTTGTTTTCCATTATCGATGCTGTTGATGATTTAACCATTTGCATATCTGACTTGGTCTTTTTATTGAGAGCAATTTCGTCAGGATGGTAGGGGCTGTGAAAAACACTCGCTACTCAAGGGCAGGATCAGCTGCCAGAGCAACTGTGTATCTTCAAGAAAACCCAAAGCTCCAGCAAAACTCCGGCCACCTTGAGGTCTGAGCTCCTCCACCAAGAGCACCCATACTGCCATGTACCTGCTGCCAGCGCCACCATGTCCACTTGGGCTGAAAGATTTTTTTTTTTGCCAGTTCTTAAGGTTATGAGATTCGTATTACCAAGAATTTCAGACATATAAGAAAATTAACGCATCACTACATCATAATTGTAAGACTTGCGCGTTTCAAATTCGAACAGAATAAGATCTCAACTGATGCCACGTGATGGTGGCGCATGCCTTTGATCCTAGGTGGAGCTCTGAGTTCAAGGCCAGCCTGGTAAACGAGAGCGAGATCCTGGACAGCCAGGGCACTTGCTCTTCCAGCCTCTTCCAGGACCGGATACACAGGTGCAGTTATACATATGAACAAAACACATGCACATACATCTTTTTTTCTTAGATTTATTCTTTATGTGCTCGGGCGTTTTGCCTGCACATACATGCATACCCAGTGCCCTCAGAAGTCAGAAAGGAGGAGTTGGATCACCTGGAACCAAAGTTACAGATGATTGTGAGCCACCATGAGGGTGCTGGAACTGACCCTCAGGAAGAGCAACAAAGTGCTCTTAACCACTGAGCCATTTCTGTGATTCCAGAATAAATAAATCTTTTAAAAAGAAATGAGAGCCGGGCGGTGGTGGCGCACGCCTTTAATCCCAGCACTCGGGAGGCAGAGGCAGGCGGATCTCTGTGAGTTCGAGACCAGCCTGGTCTACAGAGCTAATTCCAGGACAGGCTCCAAAACCACAGAGAAACCCTGTCTCGAAAAAACCAAAAAAAAAATAAATAAATAAAAAGAAATGAAAAGGTTTAGTGCATGAAAGCGTGTTAATCCAGATGTGACTAGTGTGGTCAGTGATGGTGCCATGAGGCCAGGGGTAATGCAAGGTCATGTCTTAAGATTTATTACTTACACACATGTGTGTGAGCCTGCTGAAGCTTATGTGACCCACTCGAGTCCAGGGGCCCTCAGAGGTGAAAGGGCATCAATTTGTGAGCGGCTGTGAGCTACTGGGAACGAAACCCTGGAATCATCTTTTAAAGATGTTGACAGTTACAAGTGAGACAGGGATCCCGGAAGGCATGGTGGAAGAGAAAGAGACAGGCTCAACTTTTTTTTTTAACATTTTTTTTTATTTATTTATTATGTGTACAACATTCCTTCCATGTGTGCCTGAATGCCAGAAGGGGGCGCTGGGTCTCATTATAGATGGCTGTGAGCCACCATGTGGTTGCTGGGAATTGAACTCAGGACCTCTGGAAGAGCAGTCAGTGCTCTTAACCACTGAGCCATTTCTCCAGCCCAATATTTACTTATTTATTATGTATACAATATTCTGTCTGTGTATATGCCTGCAGGCCAGAAGAGGGCACCAGATCCCATTACAGATGGTTGTGAACCACCATGTGGTTGCTGGGAATTGAACTCAGGACCTTTGGAAGAGCAGCCAGTGCTCTTAACCTCTGAGCCATCTCTCCAGCCCCCAGGCTCAACTTTCACTCTCTCACATCAGGACCAGTCTCATCCTAGAATGCCCTCACTTTCCTCTTCAGGGTGACATACTGGGGTTGGTGGTGATGGGCGACTGGTTTGTTTTTGAGACAAACCAGGCTTAAACTTCCAATTCCCCTGCCTCCACCTCCCACATACTGGGATTACAGACCTGAGCCACCACCCCCACCCCCAGAACACCTTACTTTAATCTGGAACCCACTTACCCCATATCCACTTTGCGCAGCACAAAGCAGAGACATCCCAATTCAGACCCCAAGTAGAGAAGACAGCAGTAGCAATACCATCTGCAACTTCTAATCCTCCCCGCTCTGCTTCCAACACGTGTCCAAAGCAGACAGAGCCCTGAGTTAAGTCCTGAGAGTGTGTGCTGGTGGCATGGGGCACCAGGTGTCAAGGACACCGTCAGAGGGATGGCAAAGCCTTCCTCGGGTCTGAGGGAAATGCTGACCTGTGTTGGAAATGTCCACTGTAGCCCCTCTTCCTCCCGGGATGTTTATGGCCATGTGAGTTCAAGGCCAGCATGGCCTATCCCTCTACAACCCTACAAAGATGAGCTACTGTCTCCTTGAAGCAGCGGCACAGCATAAGCCCCGCCTCCTTCTACAGCTGTTTGCATTAAGCGTCCCCCTGGTGGTGGTGGTGGTGGTGGTGGTGTTTCTCTAGCCCAGCCCAGCCCACCCAATCGCCAACTTCTTTTCTGTGTCCATTTGGCGCCTCACTGCTTCACTGCCTCACTGCCTGAGCTGGATCCATTGCTGGGGCCGTGGTGGACGAGGCAAACACAGAGATCGTAGGTATGCACCACCATGCTAGTTTCTGCGGTGCTAGGGAGGGATACACGCGGGATTCCCCAATACCAGATGAGCACCCTGACAATCCTCAGCATGATTCATTCTTTTTAAAGTTAAATTGGGTCTCTGGTGTACCAAAAAGCACCTGCACCCTCTTACACCAATGCCGTGACCACACTGCATTAAGGGCCCTTTTATTCCAATGTCATGACCACATTATGTATGGAGTGGAAAGTACCTCCCTGGATCATGAACGTTAAACTAACCCTCCAACTGGCTCAAACACATAGATCTTTGAGAACTTGCCCCAGGTAGTAACGTTGAACAGTAAAGCTGAGAACAAGGAATGGTCTTCACTGTTTATACAGGAGTCACCTGGTGGTGACCCTCCACAGCTTTGAGGGATATGGTCCTATCTCTCTGTCTTTGGATCCTAGGGGGAGCCACCCATGAGTTTACTCCAGCATTCAATTAGTATTTTCCAAGAAAGCACCTCTCAAAAATCAAGAAAAATCTAACGTGCTGGCACACACCTGTAATCCCAGCCCCCAGGACATGCGAGCAGGACAGTTATACCTCATGTCCAGCTAGAAGAGCGTGTCTGGAGAGGGATTCCTATCCTCCCCAGCTCACTGTTCCACAGCTGTCCTCGTCCTCAGGAGGGATCCCCACAGTCCCTTCAGGAAAGGATCTGGACGCCGCCCCACCCACCCACGGTGCCTGACCCAACAGGTCTGGTGAAACCTGACAATCTGCATTTCTAACGACTTTGCTATTCTGGGGCTGCTTTAGATGAACAGCTTCAAAAGAAATATACAGGGCTCCATAAGCGGTCCCGTGAGTAACAGCAGTAAACTGAAGTAGTAAGCCATGATGTTAGTGTCACCCAGAACCTGGGTGCTCAGATGAGTACGAAAAGTCAGATTCTAGAACATGAATGGACAAGAGCAGCACAGTTCACTAAGGTATGTGATCCACACCCTTAAAAAAATATATATATGGCCAGGCGGTGGTGGCGCATGCCTTTAATCCCAGCACTTGGGAGGCAGAGGCAGGTGGATCTCTGTGAGTTCGAGACCAGCCTGGTCTACAAGAGCTAGTTCCAGGACAGGCTCCAAAGCCACAGAGAAACCCTGTCTCGAAAAACCAAAAAAAAAAAAAAAATATATATATATATATATATATATATATATATATATATATATATACTTTCGTGTTCCGCAGGAGCTCGAGCCCTCCTGCTGCCACCCAATGAGGCCTGACCTCCGTTTCTCACTAAAGCTCAACCCTTTAGATCATATGGAAGATGCTCTGGCCTGTGGCACCTGCAGGCACGCACAAACCTGTAAGAATGTGAGGGCTGGAAAACCGGCTCAGTGGTTATGAATACTAACTTCTTTTCCAGAGGACCGGAGGTTCAGTTGCCAGCAGCCACCTCGGGCAGATCCCAGCTGTGCCTCTAAGGACCCAGGGCCCTTGGCCCCCATGGGTAGTGTGTTCACATAAACATAACGCATAATTACAAATGAAAGGAAAGGGCTGACCATCGTGAGCACTTGCACCCACAGGGGTCAGATGACAACCTCCTATTACTCCAGTGATCTGAGGTCCTTTTCTGGCCCCTGTGAGTGTCCACAGAAAGACACACAAATACTTTTAATGTTTTTTAACTTTATAATAATACAAAGAACCCAAGATGAAATCAGATCTGGTCACAGTAAGACTGATGCCAAGCACTCTCAACAAACCCTGGGCCACCAGGAGACACTGGGCTTCAGCACGGCCAGGTGCTTAACACACACACACACACACAACACCCTTGTTCCTTGTTCCTGGGTAGTGACCCAGAAGGCCAAGGGGCTGCTAGGTCTGGAGGCAGCAGCCAGGAATTTAGTCTTTGATTTAGTCTATATTTGAGTCACGAAGCAAGTTTGGGGGTCCTGCTTTTGTTACTTAGACAGGCTTTCCTTGAGTAACCAGAAAGAGACTCAATTCCCAATCCTGCTTCAGCCTCCCCAGCGCTGGGATTACAGGCCCGAGTTCCCAGCCCCCACTCACAGGGCCCCCTTTATAGTTTCAATAGACGGAATTTTTTTAAATACTCCATTACATTTTTTATTTATTAGTTGTATTTATTTTACATGACTGTGTGAGTATACATGTGTTTCAGGGACTGAACTCGGGTAATCGTTTGGAGCGCAAATGCTTTTACCACTGAACGATCTTACTGGTCCAAAAGTATGTGTTTGTTGAAGCTAGAGACCAACTTGCAGGCGTTGGTTCTTTCCTCCCGCCATATGGGTTCAAGCTTGGCAGGAAGTGGCTTTGTCCATGACCCATCTCACCAGCCCCATGCAACTTTCATAAAAAGACCCTTTCCACACTCACAGCTTTGATGATGGCTACTGAGAACTTAAGCGGAAAGGTAGGGTGACTATAATGATGTCATTCTACTCGTCCTAATTCACCATTCGGCCTGGTATCCCCGCGGGCTAGAAACAGCACAAGGGATTCACCCTTACTCCAGAAAAACTAAACCTAAACCCACCTTAAGGTTTAACTGGTCAGAGACAAGAGCAATAAACCCCAAGCTGAAAGAACCAAACCTCACGCTAACTGGCATCGCACCACACAGGAGAGATGCTGACTTACCAATGTAACTCCAGGCTCCTTTGGCTCAATATCAGAAGATATTTTTGAAAAGCCACAAAATTCATGGACTGGCAGAGGCTGGCAGTAAGAAACAGCTGGTACTGCAGGGGCTGGAGGGCTGGCCCCGCAGGACTCAGCTTCAACTCCTAGCACGCACATGGTAGCTCACAACCATCCTTCACTCCGGTTCTGGGGTGTCCCATGCCCTCTTGACTGCCTTGAGCAGCACACACACACGGTACACACACATACAATAAACATGTAAGTCTTTATCTGCTAGAGATGCACATTCACATAGTTCAGAGATTAAATTATGGCTGAGGTTTGCTTCCCAACAACCCACGCAAACCTGGGCAGGTAATCCCAGGATGTGGGAAGCAATGGAAAGAGAGCAAGTTTAAAGCCGGACTTAGGCACATGCTCAGTCTGATGGGCCTGGGCTATATACAGTGGACGGAGCCTGACTCAAAATCCAAGAAGGGGGCTGAAAGACCAAACCCTCATCCCCACAGAAAATAAAAACAACAACAACAATAATAATACAAAGAAAGCTACAACTTGGGTGTAAAAGGCACTCAGGCAGGCACTCGTCACCCGACATGCAGGTTCCCAGGTCCTGAAGATTGTCTTCCTTGTATAAAAGGCACCCGGGTACTCAACACCTGACCGAGAGCTAGTTCCAGGACAGGCTCCAAAGCTACAGAGAAACCCTGTCTCTAAAAACCAAAAGAAAAAAAAAAAGTGGAGAGTTGGTCCAGGAGTTAAGAGTGCGGGCTGCTCTGGCAGGACAGGGTTTAGTACTCAGCACCTATGTGGTGGCTTCATGACCACTCCTAACTCCAGTTCCAGGGGATGCAGCACCCTCTTCTGAGGTCCATGGGCACACACAAAAGTTGACTTTTTAAGTCAATAAAACAAGCGAAAGTTTATTTTTCAAGACAGGGTTCCCCAGTAGCTATGGAGCTTGTCCTGCAACTCACTCTGTAGACCAGGCTGGCCTCGAACTCCAGCAAAACAAGGCAAAGTTAAATTTAAAAAAGGAACCAGAGCCTGAGACCAGCAAGGTGGTGAGTGGGTAAGGACATCTGCAGCTAAGCCTAGTGATGAGTGCAGGTCAGTTTCTCCTTTCAGGGCTCATGGGGGAGGAAAAGCTAACTCTTAGAAAGTTTACACACACACAGCAAGAGCCAAGAACACAATAAAAACCAGAACACCAGAACTGTGAAACACCAAATCTATATTTACATCCACATATAACAACATACATAACTTTAAGCTGAAATATATCATAAATAAAGCATGTCTACGGTCTGACAACTTAAGTATCAACAATTAAATCAAACCGGAATGAAATAAATACATTAACAAAAATCCAACGAATTGTACCTCTATCACATGTACTGTTGTCTCACAGGAAAGACACAGGAAGCCAGTAGTATCAAGAGTTAATACTGATGGCAAGAACAGACTGTGAAGTACAAAGGGCTGTTCAAACACAAACAAAAACCTGCAATTTTTATGCATTCAGAAAATGTAACTAGAAAAATCTGAAAGCCCCCAGAATTTCAGCCTTAAACACAGTGACGTGCTTTCCAATAGATTTGGTGATTTTTTTTTTTTTAATGCAGGCTTAATTTTGCTCCCCCTCCCAAGATTCACATTCACCATCTCTGCGAGTTTCCTGCACACTCGCTGGATTTAGGCAAAGATTCTGTCAATCATCTTGCAAATGTGTTCACCCTCAAAGTGCAGGACCTAAGAAAGCAGTCTAGATTATGTACATATGGCTCAGCTTGTGGACGGGAACAGGGCCTAGTGTACATGTTCCTGATACAAAAAGCACTCTCTGCCAGAGCAGACACATCTCAACCAGGGTATCCCAGCACAGGACCCCCATGTTTCACTGTCAAAGCGGGGAGACGTTGGGTTCTTGGCGCTCTTCGCCCTTTTGTCCTAACAAGAGGGGTGGGGCAAGAAAAACAAGCAGTGCAAATTTACTTTTCAAACAGTTTCTTAATAAAATATTTTGGGTTTGCTAAACCCAAGAATTGTTGACTAAACTCAAGGCATCAAAGGAACTCAAGTTTAAAATGCCGAGTGAGCCAGCTGGTGGCTGTCGCCCCTCAATCCCAAGCTGCCTGTGCACTGAGGAAATCACCCTGACTGTAAAACAAAAAAACATGGAGACAAGGGTTACTAAGGCAGCTTTTCTCACCCTGCCTCCCAGGAGGCTCAGCCAGCAGCTCCACCCAGACTCCAGGTATTCGGAGTTCCCACTTCACACCAGACACACCAAGACTCCAGACACAAACTAAAAAATTTCCCCAAACCTCTCACTCCCTTTAAAATTGCTTCCCAGCATGCAATTCACACAAGGAAATTTGGCATATTTATTTAGACTTAACTCAAGACAAGTCTCTAAGAAACTGAATCTTACAGCAGAAATGAAGAACCGAGGTAGCTCCCCACGGAGCTTGGCTCGTCCACTCAATGTCGGCCACTCTACAGAGTGGTAGTTTCTCTGTAGGCACATTCGCTCAGAAGCACCACAGGCCACCCCCAGGCAGGATGCTGGGGTTCCAGAACCTGTACACACACAAAGACAACGGTATCTTCCTCGCTGAATAGCTGACAGCAGCTGACTAAAGGTGCAAGGTTCAGTCCTGCTGACCTCAGACGCACAGCGCATCTCCAGACTGTCAATACTTCCATCAGCAAGTTTGTTAAGACAAACAATAGATTGTGGAGGACTCAGCATCATACAGGGCAAGCAGATTTGCTTTAAAACATGTTTAAATGAAAAAGCAGAAAGAAGCAGAAACTGCTCAAATCATTGAGCTCCACAAGGAAACACACAGTACTTAAAGCAAGTTTACAACATAGGTATTTACAGTTACCTGAGGTGCGAGCT
Source organism: Chionomys nivalis (assembly GCF_950005125.1). NCBI lineage: Eukaryota > Metazoa > Chordata > Mammalia > Rodentia > Cricetidae > Chionomys > Chionomys nivalis. The sequence goes on along the minus strand of NC_080094.1, from coordinate 8,513,344 downwards.
TTCCAACGGTCCCCACCCCACCCCACCCCCAAATGATTTCATTTCAGCAGCGCTCAAGTATGCAAAAACTTATTTGGTCAATTCTGTAAAAAAATATTTAGGGACAAAATAGATTTGCAGTCCCCATTTGTGTACAGCCCAACTGCTCCCACTAGTTTTTATTGCTATTTGGTACAAAAGTTAACAGAACTTTAGAGAATGTAGTGTTCCTTCTCTGCTCCAGAGTCTCTGTCCAGCACAGTCACGGCTTGTTCAGTAGCTCTCACAAGATGGACCAACTTGTGATTCCGTGGAAAGTATGTACTGCATCCAGCGAGACCTAAGGGGAAAGGGTTGAAAGGAATTAAGAAAAAGCACATTGTTGAAGGATTGATCGTATGGAATGAGCTGGAGAAATGGCTCTATAATTCCAAAGGAAGACCCACGTCAGGCAGCTCACAACTGCCTATAAGTTCCAGCTCCAAAGGATCAAACATCCTCTTTTAAAAGTCAAGAGCATTTGCACTCACAGGACATTCACTCACAGAAATACACATAAGCATCGTACTTCAGGGCTGGAGACGGTTCAGCGGCTAAGAACACACTGACTGTTCTTCCAGAGAACCCGGGTTAAATTCCCAGCACCCACAACTGTCTGTAGTTCTAACATCTGACACCCTCGCACAAACATGCAGGTAAAGCACCGATGCAAATAAAAATAATGAAAAAATAAGAGTAATATTTTTAAAGCACACATGAATCGACTAGGGGAACCTAAAAGTGCAAAGGATTCCTCTTACGCCCCAACTTCACCACCTACACAGCTAGAGACTAAATCCTGTTTGTGGACGACCCGGAGGGATGAGATAATTACACCAAGAGCCAGAACCCAGCATTCATCTGGCAGCCACAACTGCCACACCACACCCTCTGAAGGGTTACCCTGGGCCCTATTCCCGACGCTGGAGCATCTTCTCATCTCTGCATCCCGGCTGGTTCCATCCACGTGCACACAGAATGGCCTTATGGAACTCACCAGAGAGACCGCTGCCTCTGTCCAGAAGCCTAGCTATTTAACTGCAGTGCTCAATAAGGCTTAAGCCTAAGGCTGTGACATCTGAACGGACAGCCATGCAGTGCTGGCTAACAAGGCCTCCCTGAGCTCAGGAAGTTGCCACTCATACAAGGCTGACTTGTTAAGCCCAAACACACCTCTGCTTGCCGGTCCCCAGTTCCTTTCCTGGAACAGATTAAGGACTCTGAATATTCTGAATTGGTTCTAAACCAAGAAAGCAGGTGCAGCTTCAGCTCTGTATAGACCCACCACAATGCTAGGCAGAGGTGGGACTCTGTGAAGCCTGTCTTCTCACACTGGCTCCGAGTATGTGCCTCCCAGCCTCAGGTCCAAGACCTGTCTATCTCCAGCAGGCCTATTGTAACCCTTGGTCACTGGGTTGAAGGAGGGCAGCCATGGACTGTGTGTGCAGCATCCCAATTCAGCTTCCTTTCCGAGCAGCAGGAGTTGGGGTGTGGCCCATGGAGACCTAAGCTAACCTAACCGCCTGGCTGCAGTGAGGCTTACAGTACAATTCATCAGATACCCACTACATGGAAATATTCAACTACTACATGGGCTACCGTGACTATTTAACTACGGCAAGACACTCTCGGTCCCTGAGTATTGTAAACTTTAAAATAGTTTTAAAAAGCAGAACTGGGGCCACTTAGATGGCTCATCTGGTGCAGGCACTGGGTGCCGAGCCTGCCGATCTGAGTATCTCATGTATGGGAAGAGAAAACAAAGACGCTCTACTCGCACCCCCAGCACACAATCAACATACATCATTTAAAAATAATAATCATTAATTTTTTAAGAAGAAAATTAACCAATACAATAAAGATAGGTAACACTCACCTTTTTTCCAAAAAATCGGAAATCAAGTTTTTTTGTCATTTGGTCGGTAATGTGTATTTCCAATACAGTTCTCATAGCCTCTCTTCTGAAGCATGCTATTGGACAGGTGCTGATACGACACAGGCCTCTTTCCTAATTGAAGAGAAAGGATGAGGTCACTCAGAGGCCAGGACCAGCAACACGACAGGAGGTGCAGGTCTGTCTATGAAGCAGGTGGTCCGGTCATGTTTCTACAATAACAGTCACAAGAGACTAAGAAGGGGCAACAGTGGTGCACGCCTTTATCCCAGAGGCTGAGGCAGAGACAGAGACAGGCAGACAGCCTAGCTTACAAAGTGAGTTCAAGGCCAGTCAGGGCTACAAAAGCAGACCTTCTCTTAAAAAGAAATGCCAGGCCTGGTGGCATTCACCCTTAGTCCCAGCACTTAGAGGTAGAGCAGGAGGGCTGTCTAGAAGACTGAGGCTAGCCTGGTCTACACAGTGAGTTCCAGGACAGCTAGGGCTACATAGCGAGAGCCTGTCTCGAAAAATAGGTAGGTAGGTAGGCAGATAGGCAGGTAGGCAGGCAGGCAGGCAGGCAAGCAATCAAGCACACACACTTACTTAAACTGGGCATCAATCAACAAGTTGGTTCGGTTAAGGCACTTGCCACATAAGACTGGAGACCTGAATGTAGTGGAAGAGAACCAACTCAAGCGTCTACACACATCACACACAAGCAAGCAAAAACAAGGTACTTAAGAGTACGCTTATCATAAATCAAAACTCTGCAAAACAGGAAAGAGGTTAAGCACTTCTGTTGAAAGACCATGAAATATTGGACACCTAAATCCACATGTAGAAAAACTACTGCTTCAGGGGTAGGGATGGAGGTCAGTTGGTATGTTTGCCAACAGCACACAAAAGGCCCTGGGTCAGATAGCCTACACCCACAAATGCCACACATTACCACTTCAGCACAGCATTGGCACAATCGACTGCCATCGATGAAAACACTTGTGTCTGCAGAGCGGTTCTCAGGGCTTTACATACAAATCAAAATTAAACCGTCTCTCCTCCCAGGCCAACACTCTGCCCTGATATCACTCCAATCCTAAAAGGTTTGACTGTGGCTGTCTCTTTGGAGCAGCACAAACCCACAACACCACGATTTAGACAGGTCTGCAATGGAGACAGGTGGTTTACCTTCCTCCAAGCACTGGAAAGCACCAGGAAGCTCCATAAAACACAGCAAGGAAAGCAGTTCCCATGGGAACGCCGAGGACATACACAAGATGACCACTACATACAAGACACCCTCAACAGACCCAACAGCAGACAGTAAATGTACCGGTCAGTCTCTAGCACAACAACACAGAAGAACCCCAAACCCCACCACAGTGGGTACAGTGTTGGCCATGTCTTGTAGAAAGGAGAATAGAGTTGTGACAAAGGACCTAAGCAGGGTCTCTCGCAGTGGCAGTCATGTTTAGATTTTTCTTGGGAACAGTCTATATAGCCAGGCTTTAAATCAAATGCCTCGATCACCCAATGCTGGGATGACAGTCATGTACCACCATGCCCAGCTAGCTAGTACCTGGACTTCAACAGCGAGGAAAGGAACTACTTTTAGTTTGTTTTTATTGTTTTATTCTACATCATTTCCTTAAAAGAAACTCAAGACACTCCTGCAAAGTTAAGCTCTGAAGGCCCATAATTCACTGCTGCATGCTGGGAGGGTATGGAGGAATACTTGCTTGCACCTGAGCCCCTAAACTCAGCGCCAACCCAGTGCCTGTGGTAGTACCTTCGAGGGCTGGGCTGGTGCCTGTGTGTCCCACAGGCCCACAGGTATACAGAGGTCCAGAGGCGCTGTAGGGCTTCTGCATGGTCAACACACTGGGCGACTCCACCTCCCCGGGGCTCAGGAAACAGGCTTTGGGGGACAGGACAGACGATGGACACACAGGTTCTGGTAACAGCGAGGTGATGTTCCTGACCACAGGGTACTTGCGCAGCTCAAAGCCCCTTCTCCCGTTGGGCCCAGGATGTTCTGTATCCAGGGCCACCACACTTGATTTGAGTCTTTTGGAAAGTGGCTCACTGAACTCTGCTGTGGCACTGCCTGCATTCCGATGGCAGTAGTAGTCTCTCCCTTGAGGAGCCCATGGGCTATCAACCTTCATGGGATACTCCATGGAACCGTTGCCATTACTACTGCCGAGTGGGGACTGAGATGGGGCAGCTGGCAGGGCCTTGAGCTTCGGCTCGGGTCTTTTCACCTTATCCATAGCAGCAGAGATGCCACCTTTGGGAAACAGCTCTGACTGCTGCTGCCTGGTGGCCCCGAGGCCCCCAGTAGGCTGTGGCCTGTGTGACTTCAGGTTACTTGGGGCTAAAGTGCTGTTGTCTGGCCCTGATGTCTGGGGAGCTTTGCTTGGTCCCGAAGTGCCCTGCCGGACCTTTTCTGGGTGCAGGGACTTGGCCTGTGATGAGAAGGCAGGCTTGACCTTGGGCTTGTGCAGGCCAGATAAGGGAGGCACATCTTTGCCCAGCAGGGCAGGAGGACAGCCTGTCCGCCGGCTCCTCAGCACTGACTTGCTACTGCAGTTCTTGTGGGTGTCAGGGTAGTACCTGTGCTCCAGTCTCTGGTGCATCAACAGAACTTCCGGATAAAAGGTCTTAAAGGTACAAAAGGGGCAGGCGGTGCTGGGAATGAGACACTTGCTCAGAGAGATAGCAGGAGAGGAATGGAGTGCCCCAAGGGACAGATTCAAAGGCCTGTCCTGGCAGTCAGCACCGGGCTTGTACCTGCCTTCGGCCTCCCACTCCATCTTCTCCCTACGGCTAGCTTCCCAGGCCAGGGGCCCACCCGCTTCGAGTTTACAGGCAGGGCCACTGGCCTGAGGTTCGCCAGCTGCTCTCCTTTTCGGCACGTCCAGATAAGCAGGGGCAGGACTCTTTCGCACTTTCTCGCCGTCGTCAGCTGCATTTTTATGGAAATCCTGAGTATCCTTGTGTGCTGGTGAGAGAACACTCTGGAAGACAGAAGGCGTCTCCTTAAGCTGCTTGGCAGGCGGGCTGCCCTTAACATCTTTGGCACCATCAAGAAATCGTTTCAAATTTTTGGTGTGCGCACTGTCAGCGGTTCGTAATGCTTCCTGCGTCTCCTGGCTCCGGCCCTCACTTTTAGCCTCGGCCGCAGCATCCACCAGCTGCTTGTCCTTGTGATGTCTCTCCAGGTGGTACCGCAGAGAGGTCTTCTGGGCTGCGGCATACTCACAGAACTCACATTTGTACGGCTTCTCACCTACAACGAGATATTCCACTGTATCATGCATGACGTTTAGGAAAGGCGCCAAAAACAGCTCTACAAGCTAGACAAGCTATCTGCCAATCTTCTTATCTAGGCCATCTCAGCACCCCAGTGCGCTGCACACTTACTTAAACCTGCCTTTCCCCGAAAAAACTTACTGCACGCTTTAAATGACCTGACCTTCGCTGCTGCCTGGTGGCAGAGTCTGTGCACTTTTCCAGCTACAGAAATGGGAGCACTAAGAATTAACCAGTGCTCCCAAGGCTCGAGGCAAGCTCATGACTTACTAGCTCATGAGCAGAGAACTAACCAATACTCCAAAGCCTCGAGACAGGCTAACTTCCTAGCCCCACTATAGCTGCACCTACATCCAAACAGCAACAAATACACCCTTGCTTCATTCCAAAACTATAAAGCAGATTAAGAAAGAGTGTGACATTAAAATTATTGCATGTTTGCCTTAAGATGAGAGAATATGGCAGCCATAAACCATGAGAACAGGAGCCGCTGTCAAGTTGTTGCCCTGTTAAAGGACATGGCAACAGTGGCAAACAGCGCACACTTAAACCATCTGAACCACACAACAGCACATAATCGCTTTAGCTAACACATGCTTTAAGAAACAAGTCCTTTACCTGTATGCGTTCTGAGATGAATATTGAGGTAATAGTTTGAACGGAAAAACTTGCCACAGTAACTACACTCTCTCGAGGACGGGGGGGGCTTTGCTTTTCCTCCATCATCATTTTTATCTTAAAGTAGAAACAAAAATATTTGGGTAAGTCAGACGAAGCACATAATTCAGGCGTGCAGACTTCAGTGTTCCTGACAAAGCAGTTGGGGAAACCATGAAATAATTTTTTATTTTAGTTCTGAGTAGAAGTTTCAAAGGCTAAAAATAACATACCAAATGTCATAAGGCAATGTTTCATGTCTTATGCTATGTGCTTTTGTTTTGTTTTGGAGACAAGGTTTCACTATTCAGCCCTGACTAGGTTGGGACTCAGAAACCCACCTACCTGCCTGCCTCCCTACTGCTGGGATTAAAGGTGTGTGCCACCACACCCAGCACCACACTTTTGCTCTTTGTGTTCCAAAATGACCATTTAATAGATGAAACCCGGTTCATGCTTGAAGGTGGATGTACCCACTAGCCAGAGAAACCCCCTTACTCAGAAACAACCATTTTATTTGGAGGCAATATAAAACTTCCCATCCATCAGCAGAATACAGCTTGAGATTAAAAAAATTACCACTAGAGGGCGGCAAACACAAAATAACTTCAACAGCAACCCCTGGCTTGGTTTTGGGCAACCACCTAGGAAAGTCAAAATTTAGCCAAGTTTGGGAAGGTGGAGTTTATGGTTTCCAAGCAATCTCAGGAGAAGAGACCTGGCTGAGACAATTCCAAAGGCAAGGCTGAACTGCCTGTGTGAGGGACTCACTGGAAATGGGCCAGCCAAAACCGGGCTGAGGCTTTTTTCTCTCAAAGACTCCCTTAGTGAGTTTCTGCCATTTATAGCAGGTAGGCATAAATGACCCACCATGGCCTTCTCTGCCAGCTCTAGCAGTGAGTATAAAGGACCCACCACAGCCATCTTAAGTCTAGCCATCGGGCCATGACATAGGCAGTGGTAGATCACAGGTGCAGCAGTTCAAAAAGGGATATTTAAACTAGTCATTCTGCCTTAGAACTGATTTCCAATTACAGGCCTCTTCCCTGCTCTGCCACATGCTGCCTTCTTACTAATTTGCAAAGGCAGCTGATCCATACACCTGGCCTATGCCATCTCCATTATACCGGATCCCTACTAGGGAAGGGGACCCATAAAACACAACACCTGGCCTAACATGGTACCAGAGGCTTTGAAAATTCATCAGCTTCTTTTAGAACCTCTTGAAAATAACCTAAAGCAGACTGTACAACAGCACAGTGACTGGTGCCCTTACAGTCCCACTGCATTTACAGCTAGGCTCGCAGCTGTCAGGCTACATGTAGGCTTTGTTACAGCACATGTAAAAGGCTAGGTAGGAAACACCTCTAACACACAGGCATCTGGGCCTGCTTTCTAGCCCAGAGCTTGACTGGGACGCTGCTGTTCTGTATAGGGTTGCAAGCATTTACAACTAATGTTGGACTCATCCTAGGAAGGAAGGAGTGCCAGAGGTGGATAAGCCGATTTTGCAAACACGGAAATCATAAGGAAAGGTTGGGCAATGAATGTGTAGTGAATGGGTCACAGGAACCACAGCCAGACCCTGGCACTCCCACTTGTGGCAGTCAGGCCAGGGAGTCACCCCCTTAGGACCCCCATGGAGTTTCCCACCAACTCTAATGGCTGGTAGACTTCTTTCTCTGGAAACATGAGGGCGGGCATCTCCAGTACTGTGGCTATAGCAACTATCTATGAGGTCATTCTTACGATGTCACGGACACCATGTGTACTGTAGGTTTCTAAGGACTGAGGAATGGGACCATGCTTACTAGGTTTCCACTGACTCTGGAAACTCAGTTAACTAAGTATCTGTCATCTGTCAAGCCTAGCAGTAGCCAGAAAAGGAATGGGGTACTGGTTCAAAGGCACAGGTCTAGTCTAACTGTCTGACTCACCTGGTCTCATATAGACTGCCAACACACCACACAGTGCCACAAACACATCTCAAGCGTTGTCATTAACCTGTGGACCATGCTCCCCACACACATCAGGGGTATGAACTACTTTGAGCAGCAGAGCCCCATTCAGTGACAATGATTCAAGTGTGGGTGGGCAGCAGGATGAGACACAGGTGGATGGACTCCTTGGCTCTAGGCTCACAATCTTGAGAACCTGGACAACTGGTTGTTTCTATAAACACCATTAAAACACACCAAATTCATAGAGCAGGCCTGAAGTGGGTCGACATGCATGGATTTCACCTAGAGGCCACTCTGGAAGCTCACTCATGAACACTGGCCTCACCAACACCAAGGTGACCAGAATGCAGCAGCTGAGTCCACAGCAGGACTAGCTGACTGGTTTGGAAGTTCCCCTCCCCCCACCATCCCCACCCACCCCTGCTCCTTCTAGGACCACTAGAAACCCATCTAAACCCACATGAACATGGGTCTTGACAGACAGTCCTGGTCTTACAAGTTAAGAACAGGAATGCCGGGAACTGGGACAAAGTGCTGGGTCTCAGTCCCAGAACGCCCAGTGTCCTGCACCAGGTCACTGTTAGACGCGTTCATTCCAGTGCAGGAGGAGGCAAGCAGCATTCCCAGTCTCTACCCACTGGTGCACTAACTACAAAACCATTTGGACAGCCTTTACTTCCACCCAGTAAACAGTGACAGGAAAGAAGGGCCGAGATGCTAACGACTAGACGGAAGGATGATTCCAGTCTGGCTCCCACGCTCCCTGGCAGCACTGCCTGCAAGGCAGCAGAGTAGTACTCACCCAAATGGAGCCCTTCAGGGAGCCCATCCTCAGACCCATCTTCAGAGCCCCCTTCTCGGTCCACGGCCCCACTGTCTTCCAGCGTGCTAGCGAGGTCTGGGGAGCAAGTCCCAGGCTGTCTTCCATCCACAGACATGGTGGGCGATGGGGCATCAGCCCTCCTATCCTTCTTGTGCACTCTGGAGTGCAGGACAAGCTGGTGGTAGGTCCTGAAGGCTTTACTGCACTCAGAGCAGTGTGTGGGCTTCTCCTTGCTGCTGGGCAACTTGGGGTCACCATCCCCAGAAGGCACTTCACTGTTGGCATGTCTAGGTTTCTCTCTGTCTTGTGAGAGACCTGGACAACTGCTTCTATTTGTTTTGGACTTTGCAGAACCTTCCGACTTACCCCCAATCCAAATTTCTCCAAGTTCCTCTTTCTCTGAACATGAATCGTCATTGTCCGTGCTTCCTTCTTGGCCTGACTCTTTCACCTCTTCCTGGGCAATGGCCACTTTTCCTTTGGTGGCCAGTTGCCATGCCTGATAGGTGGTGAACGGGTCAAGCTGAGGTATACAGGTGATGGGCTTCACTGTAGTCTCTGAGTGGGATCTGGGTCTCAAGTTCAAAAACTGCAGCAGCTCTTCTCTGGGGGATGTGGGTCCCTCTTGTTGGGCATCAGGGGCTGTGTTACTGGCACTGGAGGTGGTTTCTTTGGCATGAACCTTACTGTGCTCAATGAGGCTCTGCTTATTCGGGAAGAGGAAGCCACAAACCATGCAGATCTTGTAGGGAGTGGAGATGTTCCCAGCCACATGTGCCTGAACCACTTCATTGATGGTGACAGGACTCTCCAGGCCCTGCTGTAACTTGCTCCTGGTGCCAGATTTGCCATTGTGTGTCCGCATGTGGTTCTTCAGAAACCACGGCTCCTTAAACCGTCTCCCGCACATGCTGCACCCATATGTGAAGGAGTCTTTATGTTTCTTCATATGGCTCTCAACATCGAAGGCCCCTGGGAATGTCTGCCCACAAACATCACAGCTCAGTTCTTCATTGTCTTTGCAGTTCTTCTCCTTCGGGGGTTCTGTCGGCACCTGACCCTTATCAAGAGGACTTAGATACTCAGCCTCCACACGCAGGACGGCTGGCTCGCAGAGGGTGGGCCGGTGCTGCAGGAGCACGTGTTGATTGAGGTCTTCTGCATGGGAAAAGGCCTGGCTGCAGAACATGCAGTCCAGGGGCATGTGCCCTTCAGCTGGGGTCATGCTCCTCTCCTGTGCGGCTCGGAAGGGGACTACAGCTGGCCCTTTGATGGACACAGCATCATCCACCTCCATCTGGGTGCCTAGAGAGCTGCTAATGACTTCTGGCCCGTCCATGTACACGAGGAGCGATTGAGTAGGCATGTTGCCTGCCACTTCGGGGTCAGCCGAATGCTGGGGATCTCTGAGTTAGAATAAGGCCACTTGTGAGAAGTCACGCAAACCTCCAGGAGCCCTGGGCTTTTAACTACAGTTCAGAGAGGAGTGTGTATTCCGGAGTTTGGGAAAAGCACAGTGATGAAAACGGGTCTTTCACAAACAAAGTCTCCTGGCTGCCCTGTGACTCAGACGTTAGTCAGCACAAGGGCCCTAGTTCTATTTGTCTCCATTGGGTGAGCGGCTCAGGTGAGCAAGACGTTGATTCCAGCAATGTGAAGGCAAGGAACTTCCAAACTCTGGAAGGAAAAAACAAGACAAGGTGAGGAAAGCTCAGAAAGAGGGCTTGGCCAATGAGTCACATGGTCTTTTCCACAAAAAGGGACTAGACTCAACTGCATCACCTTTAACTAATCCATAATGCATTATTATGCTAAACATGCTTGTTAATTAAATAATTAGCATATTTCCCAGCCGATACACTTACTGAGTAGAATTTCAACAGTGAGAAGAGTTTAAGCCAAAGCTCTGCTCACTGAAATATAAAAACCAAGTTTAAACAGGGAATGGTTACAACAGGCCAGACAGACTGAACTACAGAGTGAGTTCAAAGTAAGCCTTGTCAACACAAGTCTCAAAAATAAATATAATACATATAATAAATATGAGGTCAAGTTTTAGGATAGAATTGCTACAATCCTGCTGTCTCAGACACCACCAAGATACACATGTGCCTCCTATACACAGACCACAGAAGTTACAAAAGTCAAAGCGTGGCAGCACAAGCCTTTAATCCCAGTGCCCAGGAGGAAGAGGAAGGTGGGTCTCAGAGTTTGAGGCCAGCCCAGTCTATATATAGCAATTTCAAGAACAGCCAGAGCTACATAAGGAGACCCTGTCTCTAAGGAAAACGTTATGAAAACGAGCTGACAAAATGAGACTGCTTTAGGTAATACCCTAAAACACCAGTACTCAAAATGGTACCTGCACATAGGACACAAGGTCTCAGTATCTCAGCCACATAGAGATCCAAACCCTCAGCACACAACACAGGAGGTCCCCATTCAGACAAACCTCAGAATGGGCATTCACCTCGGCCTAGAGCTTTGGACGAGTTTGGACACTGGATGTGGCCAGATAGAGTAATGACCTCAGATGCAGAGGCCACTTACTTTGCAATGTTCACATTTCTAACAGGCTTCCACAGACCCGGCTCCGCGTGGCCCATTCCTCCATCAGAAAACACCTCCCTCTTTGTACTCCATCTTCCGCTTGGGCACTGGCCAGGTGGTAGGGAGGACGTCATTTAGCACTAAGAGGTCTGCTTCAGAGGCTGGTTTTTCACCTTTCGAGAACTAGCCCCTAAAAAGTCAGGGCCCTTCAAGGATTTGTTTCTACATAGTCCTTCTTCCTCTCCTCCTAAGGTGGTTAATTCCACCTAAAGAAACAAAGGGCACAAAGCCACCTGCAACAGTACCATTCTCCTCCCTTCTGCACCCCACCCCACTGGTGGGGTGAAGGCGGCTCTTTCCCGCTTCACATTACACAGCTGTGAGATCTGGAGCAGAGTGCGGAAGGGCAAGCCTTTGGCGGCGCTATAACTTCTTTGTCTCTGCCTTTATTACAATCACAATGGAGGCTAAGTACCTGAAGTAGTTGCCACCCTGTGACATAACAGAGACCTGAGTTCTAGCCCAAGGTGCCCTGGCAAAGCTAACTCAACCTGGGCACTTCCTGAGGTTAAAACTACAGCAAGGTTGACAAGCACTAAACCCTGTCTATGGCTGAGGACAGATCCACACAACCAAAGCACTGGCAGCAATCTAAGCTTGGGCCCGATTTTAGATTTATACACGTTTACTAACCTGACACCCGTAACCCGGGCACAATGTTCACTGGAAAATTAGGTACATACTCTGGAAATGCAGGATTTCAGCCTGCTGATCCACTTGTCTGTTCAGAGCCACAGAGTTAACTGCAGTTTGAGTAGTCACTTAGCGACTAAACATTCTTTCCTCTTTATTTTAAAAATGGTAGAGAAGCAATAATTACATCGAATAACAGTGAGTTCCAGGCCAACCTAGATTAAAGTATGAAACCCTATCTCAAAAAAGCTAAAAGCAAACCTGCTTGAACTGGGGGCACAATATGGGAGGGCTCATCTGTGAAGCCTAAGCTTTCTCTAACAAGCTCCCTTTCCGAAAGGTTGCCATCCTGGTTCAAATCATGACCACTCAGCTGAGGGGTAAGGGTAACTACAGTCCCGGAAAGTATCTGAGCACCTTCACTCATACAGCCTGCTTCCTGGACAGTGTATTCTGTTCAAATCTGCACTGTCCTTGTGTTTGACACTAGGTTTGGAATAAAGTATTCTTGCTATTTCAGGGGGGAAAATAGCTACAATTTTCACATGTGAACTCCTCGGCTCCCTGAGAGGCGGAGACTACAGCTCAAGGCAAAGATGCTCTAGACGGCCCCCTGAGACATGCCCAATGAAGGACAAGAGGCACAGAGTGGTGGTCAGAGACAAAAATGGAGCCATATCTGGCTCAGAGGTAGAGAGACAAAGAGTAAAGCTGGAAGTGCTTTCTCTTCTCCTGAGAAGTTTCCAGAGCAGATTCTGATGGGTTACAACTATGCCAACTGACGCAGCTTTGGACAGCCTGAGTTACAGCCTCTGAAGACTCAGGAGCAAGCCTGCCCCACAACTCCTGCACACCACCATCCCCATGGCTCAGCAGGGACATACTCTCAGGACTTTAGTTCAATCCAAAAATATCCTAGGAGGAAATACAAATTTTAAAATTAAGATTAAAAAAAGGTAAAACAAATTTTTTCTCTACCATAATTTTAAAGATTATTTTTAAAACTTTACCAAATATAAAAATCCTAGAGACAGAGTTTGCTGGCTGGTTCACTGCTGTCTCTCTGGAACCTGGCACTGGGCCAAGTGACACTTATGTCTTCAGGAAGCAAGGGCCAAAGCGGCAGCCACTTCTCGGGCTATGGCCCCTGCCCACCAGATGAGATGCTAAAATGAACCCAAATGTTCACAAGGTTCCCTCATGCGAGTCAAAAGGCCACCACCCCATGACCATGACTGCAATCAAGACTATAAGAGAACTTAAGAACAGATCCCTTGGAGCTGGAGGTGGAAGGAAGCCATCTGGGATGGGTGCTGGGAACTGAACAAGGGTCCCATGGAAGAGCAACAAGTGCTCTCAACAAATCATCTTTCCATCCCATCAAGATTTTTTTGTTTTGGGGTGTTTTTGTCTGAAACAGGGTCTCTCTACATAGCCCCTGCTAGCATGGAATTTGCTGTGTAGACTAGACTTAGCCTCAAACTCAAACTGCTCAAACAACAGATCAGGGCAGCTGCCCTCCTGACAACCACTATACTTGACATGGGAACACCACCGCACACAGACGTGCTCACGGCCACCCAGAGCCTCGGGTAACACATCTCTGTGCTTTCCAAGAGCATGCTAATCCCCCATTCTTGGTGAGGGCCATCCCACTGAGGATCAGGAAGGCATTTGCTCGTCTCCCAGGCAGCAATCCACCACATCCTCCGACGTAACATGCAGGCTAGGTGTCCTAACAGACACTCTAAAACACTCAACACACAGCACTACCCTCTGGCCAATTTATTTCTATCTTTAAAACTATAAAATTCAGGCTGGAAATATGGCTCAGTGGTTAAAGAATTGGTTACTCTTCCAGAGAACATAGGTTCAATTCCCAGCACCCACATGGCAGCTTACAGCTTTAACTCCAGTTCTAGGGGTACAACAGCCTCTTCTGGCCTCCAAAGGCACACATAGTACTCAGAAGTACAGGCAGGCCAAACATCCATTAGTATAAAGCTTGTGGGGAGAGAGATTTGCTAAGATCAAGCCAGGTGGTGGTGGCGCACGCCTTTAATCCCAGTGCTAGTGAGTTCAAGGCCAGCCTGGTCTACAAAGTTAGTTCCAGGATCTAGGACTTAAATAAATAGAGATTTATTGTGTTCTGTCTGCCAAGCGTATGTGTGTGAAACATCTACATGCAGGGCCTGGAGTTTAGAAAAGGCATCAGATCCCTGAAACTCAAGTTATGTATGGCTGTGAGCCACCATGTGAATGCTAGGAACCGAATCTTAGTCCTCTGCAAGAGCAACAAGGGCTCTTAACCAGTTACTGGGCCATCGCTCCAGTCTACTACATTTGTTTTTCTTAAAAGGACTAACTTCTACATCAGTCTACAGTATCAAACAAAACCTATCACTTTTTCTAAAACGATTATTTGTATATGGGGGTGTGTGCGTGCCTTACACCACACATGTGGAGAGCAAAGAGCTGACAATATTTGGAAGCCAGTTCTCTCTTTCCAACATGTATGTTTCAAGAATCAAAACGCAGGGTATTAAGACTTGGTAGCAAGGGACCTTACCACCACCTAAGCCTGTTTACTTTTGATCTTTTCAGTGGTCAGGCCAACTTTCCTAGCAAGTAAGGGAAAAAAACACTTAAAAGTTCAGAGAAACATAAAGATTTAAATGTAAATGCTCAGTTTAAATTCAGCATCAGCATCATAATATAATCTATCACAGGCAAAACACTGCTGCAAGGCAAGGTGATAAGTCCTGGATAAAATCCCATTTCCTGAAAGTCCCTGAGAACACTCTACTCCCAGCAGCAGGAAGCCCAAGGACTGGCAGCAGGAGTAAGATCGAAGCCCTTTAAAGAGATACAGCCTCCCAGCACTCGGGAGGCAGAGACAGGCGGATCTCTGTGAGTTCGAGACCAGCCTGGTCTACAAGAGCTAGTTCCAGGACAGACTCCAAAACCACAGAGAAACCCTGTCTCGAAAAACCAAAAAAAAAAAAAAAAAAAGAGATACAGCCTGATTCGCCCCCAAAACAGTTCAGGTGTGCTGAGGAAGCCAGTTTTACTTTCAATATTATCAGTACTGAGATCTGTAAACTGTTTTTCAAACACTCCATATCAATGTGCAAAGCAGCTTATAGGAGAAGTAACTTTTTTGCTAATTGTCAATTAGGCAGGAAGAGACAGCGGTGTCCTTGGTTTCTCTCAATAACCTTGCCTATCAGGGCAACCTTTCATCTGCTTTGAGATCTGACTGGGCCAACCCAACAGAGAGAAGGGTTTCAGCAAATAGCAGTAAACTAAGCTGTGCACTGACTCATGTCTGCACCACGCATCGCATCCTTGGACACACAACAACAACTAGTGTAACCATTATGTAGCACCAGGAATTAAACACTATGCCATTTTTTTTCAGAAGGTTAAATAAATGAGCAAGGTCTAAATTAGATCCAATTTAACTAGGTAAAAATAAAACACAAGCTTAGGCAATGCCCTTAAAATCCAGCTTTCCTCGACCTCACAGAACGACCACTTTCTACATAAAGTTGAATAAACACTAAAGCTGTGTCCATCGCTTTCATAGATACCTGTTTGCATCTCAAATCAATAAAAACAAAAACTCATTTCAATGCGTAAGACCAATCACTGTTGGACAGTTTTACACAGCAGCTACTAGGAAATAGAAACTGCCACCAAACTGAATTAGGTCCTTTTAAATATTCACTTATGCAGAGTGTCAAACAAACATCAAGTTACTAAACATTTAAATTATCCTCCTCTAAGAGACAATAGAAAGTGAAGTAAAAGGCCACCAGGCCATTCAGTATTATCTTAAACTTGAAAGACAATCACCACCCATTAAAAAGCTAGCTTGACTTGGGAATAGTGTAGGAAAAAAAAAAATCTAAAAGCCAAGGGTCAACTCTTCCCCTTGCTCACCTCCGCTGAGCTGTCTTTTCAGGTTTAGTAATTGTTATTTCTCAATTTTATCATAAAATTACCAAACTGGCCCCAAATTTCCAGTAACTCAATAATGCTGCTAGTCTGGGCAGGAAGCAATGGCTCTTCAGAATGCTGCAGTCAACACCGACTCACATGTCAAGTTTTCTAGGGAGCGCGACATAAAGGGTGATCTATGGTGGCTCTGGCTAACAGGGGCTTGCCCCCACACCACCACCGTTTATCTGGAAGGTAGATAGGTCCAAGGACTGAACGCACTCATGGGAAGATGAAGATTTTTTAAGGAGAGCTAGAGAACAGCAGGCGATGTGTGTCCCCACTCCCTCCCCTCCCGCCCCCACACACACTTCCTTAAAGGCAAGATTTCTATCTGCCCTCGTGGTCTGAATTTAAAACCCTTTGGCCCACATACCCTTGTAAATTTGTCTGGCTATATTACTGGCTAGCCAAGTACCTTAATCCAGATCACCTAACCGAAAGACCACCTCTTAGCACTTTCTACAGTGCCCCCACAAGGAGGCTGCAAGTGATATTCCACCAGACTCCCCCACAGCAGAGTGAAGACATTTCCAAGTCTTTGTGCAATAACACACTTTCTTCATATGCATTTAAACTATTAACACCGCTCCCCTGAAAACCTTGGAGCTGAGGTGTGTGAAGCGAGCGCTTCCACTGTCACAGCTGTTATTTACACGCCTTAGCTAAGCCCTTCCTGGTTCAGAATATTTAATAGGACTGAAATCCTTTAATTCAATTTTGGTAGCTGTTGTATACACGTCTTCCAAATTTTTATTTTTTTAATCACCCTAGTGAATGAAAACTATTCCGTACTCTAGGTTGTGACTTAAAATGGCACATTTTGATGCTAGAAGAGCAGTTTACCTAAACTGCTTCATGTGTTCCTTCTAATTCAATAGCTGGAAAACCCACTTCTTGATAACTCAGCTTCTACTTCCCAAATTATTAATTACACATACTGCCATGAGATTAAACTGAAATGGGAAATCAGGAACCAGTCATTTAAAAGAAATCATAGCCAGTGACCTCAAAAGTCCACAATGGAGGCCACATGGCATGAGATAGGACAGTTTCAAATTGTTTTCTGATTGGAAACACAGCTTCCTATACAGTATTTTTAAGTCATTTGTTTCCACAGCAGTCAGAACAGATTTTTTATGAAGTACTGTTTTTAAGGCAGTCAAGGGTCATTAAAACTACTTCAAAGTTCTCATCAACAATATCATGTTTAGAACAACTGGGGAAAAAAAGAATGTCATTTAATAAAGTGGGCAAAGAGCTCATCTTCTGGAACCCCCGAGGCTCTAATCAGGCAGCTCAGAATTAAGAGGGCTCCTAGACTGAGGGTGGCAGCCCTGCTGTGGCAAACACCATTTCAGACTGAAGAGATGGTAACGGAGAAAAGGTCATTAGCACTTATCTGCCAGGAGGATATAGACTAAGCCGTCCTATGCCTTTGGATTCCTTAATTATTTCATCAGAGACTTGACTAAGTTTTATTTTCAGATTTCCTCTTAAAAAAAAAAAAGCCCACTAGAAAAGGTTTAGGGGCTCCTAGACACCCAAGTTTCTCTGCCAAAAATGAAGGGTTCCAAAACGAATGCAAACACCCCCCCCCCCCCCAAAAAAAAAGCCAGAGTCTGAACTTTCTCTGCCCCTGGTCCTCCCCACCACCTGGAGGAAAAGAGAGCTATTATTAAAATAGCATAAAGGGGGAAATTTTCTAAGTGGCATCTTAGTTCCTTTTTTTAAGAAAGAAGTGAAAGGGAATAATGCGGAGAGAGACAATTATTAAACTTCAATCTCACCAAATATTACAGTGAAAAAGACAAGCTCAAACTGCAAAATGGGAGCCGGTGGTGAGAGGGTAAAGGATCAAAAGGAGCTGGAACTAAAGACCTAGGCCCTTTCCCCAGTAGCCTTCCCTCTATTTCCTCCTTCTGTATGCATGAGGGTAGAATCTTTAGAGGTCACTGCCTCTTGGATTTTTATACTTACATAACTGGGAAAGTGGCAGGATGGGCAGGGGAGCCTCGGGGGTAACTCCCAATAAATAAAAGATCAGGATTCAAAATGAAAATCAAAATAACCAAAAAGGAAAAAACAGTTGAAAAACAGTATCTAAAATAAACAGGATTTCTCGGGAAGAAAAAAAGGCATCTACCATTAAGGACACACCTTAAAAGTTCTTGGTACTTTAAGCACAAACTAGTGGTGTGGCGGTTACATTTTTCAGACAGCAATTAGGTTAGTTCTCTGCACTTGTCACTACTGAAAATAGCTTGGGGGGAGGGGGGCTAGACCTGTTACTCATCCTCGAAGTAAAAATTAGGCGTCTGAAATCTGATTTGATACCAATCAAGGCAGTGGATCCACTCGCGGGAAAGTAGTCAAGAAGAACGCTCTGCACGTCCTTCACTTACAAAGGGAGGTGAAAGGCCCCCTGAGGCCCCTACCTAGCCTCCAGGCCTGGCCAGCAGCTGTGGCTACCCGGCCTCTTCTTTTGTTGGCCTTAATCTCATGTCAAGTTATTCAACCAACTCAAAAGCGATGAAGACATAATTGAATCAACCTGAACTAAATCAGACCTAGGCCTCTTAAAACATACAGCTTAATGGCTCCAACCCATCCCCAAACCAGGAAACCAACCGGCCACGGGAACCTGTGGTACACATGGTGCCCCACAACCAGGGACCCCAGGCTGGCTACCCTTAATCAACGCGTGCTCAAGAATTCCTGTTTCTCAGAAAGAGAAACTAAGGCTCAAGGACAGAAGCCTTCCGTCTGGGAACGACCACCCTATTCCCCCCACCCCCATCCCGGACTCAAACAATAAAAAGTTTAAAAGTTTCTATAGCCCGAATGCGGACCGGCCCCCACCGGGGGTCCCAAATGGGGGTCCCAAATGGGGGCCCCCAGGGCTTCGGCTCACTTCAGGAAGCAAACCTTTTGGGAAAAACCCCCGCCTGGTATCCCCACCCCCACTCTCCGCACCCTAGAATGCTCTTCCCGAGCTCCGAGGGTCCGCGACGGGGGCGCCCATCACCGTGCGCCCGCCCGCTCGCGTTGGGGCTAAACTGAGGCTTCTCGGGGCCGCGCCCTCCAGTGTGCGGTTCCGCCTCCCGACGCCCCGCACCAACTTCCCACGGGAGTTTGCGGAGCGTTTTAAGTTTGAGCGTGAAACCGAACACCTTCTTCCCTCACTTGCGGGACGCAGGTCGGACAGGGGCGCGGACCCCCGACGGCCACACCGCGGCGGGCGGGCCATTGTCTCGGCCGTCCCTCCCAGCCCCACGCGCGGTCCCGGCCGTGGGGACGCGGCCCCGGCGCCCCTTTACCTGCGGCCGTCCGGCTGCACCGCCCGGGCCGCGGGCTGAACGAGCGGAAAGGACGGCGCGGCCTTTGTGCGTCCGCCGCAGGGCCCCGACGACGCGGGGCCCCGGACGGGGCCGCGCCATGCCCGCCTCCCACGGTCGCGGGCGCCGGGACCCCCACCCACACAGCGGCTCCGGGGGGCCGGGCTCACCTCCGGCGCGGGGCGAGGGAGCGGCGCGGGCGCCCCCTACTCGTCCGCGCGGGGACAGTGCAGGCGCGGGGTCCCTGCACGGGCGGCCGGCGTCCGGCGGGGGGACTGTTGGGGCAGAAAGTGCTCGCAGCAGCTGTTGCGCCCTCCCCCCCCCCGGACGCCCCGCCCGACGCCCCGCCCCCAGCCGCGCCTGTCACGCCCCCTCGAGCCCGCGCGTGTGCGCAAGCGCGCCTCTGACCCGCCCACCGAGGCCGGCCACGCCCCCCACGGGCCCCCCGAGGCGCGAGCCCCGCTGAGCAGCGCGCGCACTCCGCTCCCGCCCCACGAGGTCCCGCGCACGCGCGCCCCGCTCCACCTCCCGCCATCCGGCCTAACGTGGCGCGCTCGCGCCCGGGCGGTTCCAGGGACAGGTATTCTGGGGGGGGGGGGGGAGGCTGTGAGCATTGCGCGCAGGCGCACAGCCCATCTTCCCTCGCTGCCCTCCCCCCCCCCCCCGCGCCCCCGCAAGGTGCGCCCGGGGAGGGGAGGGGAGGAGCCGGTTGCCCAACTCCCGGGTCGCCCAGAATCAGGAACAACAACAACAACAAAAAAATTGCCACTGGCTTTGGGAAGCTTACAGGATAGCGGTGTTCAGGAAAACACTTTTCAGAGATTCAATGTGAAATAAGAGGATTAAATTTCCCCAAAGTACTATCTTCATAAAGCTGTCTTTTTTTTCCCCTTAAGACCCTGGTTTTGCGTTTCTATTATAATTTCATGTCTGAGTTTGGACTTAGTATCACAAATCTGAGTTTGCATAGAAACTCACTTGGGTGAAACTAGGCTTAAAAGTGGGGTCAAAAACAAAAAACACCCCCCCTTTATGCCCAACTCACTTAAAACATTCCCCTACTGTTTTGTTCCTGACTCATAGAAAAGATGAAAGAAAAGAGGAAAAGGTTATGACTCCAAAGGCCTGGGACAGATGCCCCCTGTTTTAAGTAAGCCTCAGGGAGGAACTATGGCGGCCACAATCACATCCAATAATTTTTCTGCTCCAAAATGCAAATGAATTCAAATATAAAAAAAGATCTATTGCTTCATACAGAAAGGACAACTTGTTTGTTTCTTTTTCAAGGTGCCCCCCCCAGTGTCAAAATGTGGGAAAACATCAATAAAGCACTCATATCCATTTTCTAAATCAAAAGAAGCGAGGGGGGATGGGGGGATTAAAAAAAAAAACGACCGGAAC
Organism: Chionomys nivalis; assembly: GCF_950005125.1. NCBI lineage: Eukaryota > Metazoa > Chordata > Mammalia > Rodentia > Cricetidae > Chionomys > Chionomys nivalis. The sequence goes on along the minus strand of NC_080094.1, from coordinate 8,492,713 downwards.
TAGTAAGCAACGCAGTCGTTAATAGGAAGAATTCAAGAAGCCAGCTTATCAAGGGGCAAGAATCTGCCTTGTAGAATGTTTTTGCTGTCGTTTTACATAACTACCAACCCACATATGGTCTCGTTAGTCTTTTTTTCAAAGGAAGTGAATCAATTACTTACTCACAATTAATTAGCAGCGCTGGAAGGAGATCCTTAAGCCAGCCCTGATTCTCATTCAAGTACATAAGATATCGATCATTTTTAGTACTAGGGTTCCTTTCCTCACCAGATTAGTATCTGCCCTTAAAGTATTGGTTAAAGCCTAATAAATGTTCACGTTCTACACGCAACAGCTCAAACATTCATAAGCAGGAGACTTCATTTAACTTTGTCCCAAAAAACGATGGGGGGGGCAGTTTTGACACAAAACAAAGAAAACTATGACCAAGTAAAGTGGATGGAGGCTGAGGCTAAACCGTGTAGCCGCAGTCTTAGCGTTAATGGATAACCTTTGCACTCTGAAGCCTAGAATCCTGTAAACACAACAGTGCTGATAGTCAGAAAGCCCAGTGTGGAGATGGAGCATAAAGGAAAGTCCAAACTTCTCAGCAGCAATAGGGAAACAGTCAAATATTTTGACAAATAATCGTATGGCTAAGAACAATGAAACCCGGGCTCTCAGACCTTGTAGCTACTGAGTTATTTCTAGAGCAAAGGGAGAAAGGGGGCGGGGGTGTTTTTCCTCCATGCCCTCACAAAGCCACCACTCTAAGCCATTTTGGCATCAGATGGGCTGTTACTGTTTCTCCTTCCCTCCCTCCCCCCACCACAAATAAAAGGGACAATTAAAAAAAAAACTTACTATGTTGTAGCTTTTTAAAATTGAAAGAGAATTGTCTTCCCTTGTCTATCTGCTAAGAGATTTGTATGTGATCCTGATGTCTGAGTAAAGAATTACAAAGAACCTTCCCTCCTGGAAATGTGCCAACAAAACTGGGAAATCGTTGCAAAATTCTGCCAGTGACGGCTGGGCTTGCAAACACGCACCGTGTTTTCCAGGGGACGTGGAGGAATCGGAATTCCTGCCTTAGAATGCTGAGGCTCGTGCCTCGCGTTGATTTGGGGAGCGTGGGTCGTTAGACACAATTAAAAGTCGGAATGTCACAGGAGAACCCGAGGGACGTTTGGTTTCGTAATAAGCAGCCAAGAACTCCCCACTCCTGGGCTAAGTGGAAACTGAAAAATCGAACGTTGGTCTCCACGGCCTTGGCCCCGCCCACGCGGAACCCAGCTTCGCCATCACTCACTTCCCAGGCTGTGCTACCTCTAAAGGAATCAGGTGCTGGAGGACGCAGCCACCGAGAATGGGACCCGGTTTCTCGGTCCCTACTGCTGGGATTTGCACGTGTACCCAAACGCAGGCTCTATCCCACCACCTCCTGAACCCGACAAACCTCAGCCATGTCTCGTCCTTTTCATAGTCCCCAAACAGCCCCCACCCAAGACACATTTCCCAATGTGCGCTTATTTAAAAAAAAAATCACTATTATCTATGATTTCATCTTAGTGCTAGCAAGCCTGTTCCCTAAACTAACATCTTATTTTCTATCCAGATCCCGCCTGTATTCGAAAATCTTACAAAAACAAGAGCAAGCCTGGTTTGTTGTATATACCTATCTACAGGAATTATGTAAGTCCTAATTAGAAGTGCAGATGGAATATAATCTTTCCTAAGTATTTATTTCACTGTGGAACAGATTACAGAGAAACAACTTGGAAACGAAATCCATGGAGCTTCAGCAGAAACGGCACACAAGCTCAAAAGAACTCAGTGTACAGGACAGGAAAACCAGAAAAACTGCAGGCAACAGGAAGCAGAAAAAGTTAGTCAAACCTGCATTTACAAACTACAAAGGACATCTGAGAGGGAGTCAGGGCAGCCCTGACTGAAAGCTCTGAATCAAGGCGAGATAACAAAGCCCAGGGAGGGAGGGAGGAAGGGCACTCCACTTTTCCCTTCCTAAATTTCAACCCCATGGAAGTCCCCCGTTTTGAAAACACTCGGTAAGGTGAGGGAAAAGTAGACAGCAGAAGTTACCTTTCAGGATGGAAGGTGGTGGTGTGCGGAAACCTGGAAATCCTAGGAGCCTGCCAGTCCACCTGGCCCGGAACAATACAGGAGAGGTGGATTGCTGGTTTTTTACAAGCAAACCAAGAAGGGAGGGGCTAAGAGTAAAGCTCAATTTAAATAGAGGTTGAGATATAATCCGACTTGATTGACTAAATCAACCTTGATTGGGTTAAGAACACCATTTGATTCTAAGGACATCTGTCCCTTCAGCAACTTTGTTAACCCCTTTAGAGGCACAATTGTTTCTTCCTTTAATACTGCTGTTCCCCAAGGCTGCCTTCTCTCCAAACATTCGTGGAAAGTGCCCTAAAGATTTATACTTGAGCTGGGCGGTGGTGGCGCACGCCTTTAATCCCAGCACTGGGGAGGCAGAGGCAGGCGGATCTCTGTGAGTTCGAGGCCAGCCTGTTCTACAAGAGCTAGTTCCAGGACAGGAACCAAAAGCTACGGAGAAACCCTGTCTCGAAAAATCAAAAAAAAAAAAAAGATTTATACTTATAACGTTCTCAAAACTTCTTCCAGTCAACAGGTTTTCCCAATGGGACAAAGGGAAGAGAGACAGAAAAGTAAAGAAAAGTAAACACCATTGAAATCCAGTCATGGCCACCATCTCAATCAAGAGAACCATTTTCTAGTCACACACTCAAATGGAAGCAGGCAGATCCAGGCATTCAAGGCTAGCCTGAATACTTGAGATCCTGTCTCAGACAAACCAGGGCTGGGAATATAGTTCACTGTGGAGTGCTTGCCCACATGCAGGAAGCCTGCCTCTCCAGCATGGAATTTTTAGGAGTGGTCGCCAGGCTGAAACCCAGCACTAGGCAGAAGGATCAAATTCTCAAAGTCATTCTCAGCCAAACAGTGAGTTTGAGTCCAGCCTGGGCTATATCATAAGTCCTTGTCTCAAAATAATAATAACAGCAGGGCATGGTGATGCCTGCCCTTTAATACTGGCACTCTGGAAGCAGAGGCGGAGAGGCGGGCAGATCTCTGTGGGTCTAAGGACAGCCTGGTCTACATAGTGAGTTCTGGGACAGCCAGGGCTAAGTACAAAGACCTTGTTTCAAAGAACATTTTTATTATTATTTACAAATATTTGTATTATTAATATTAATATGTAGTAATATTATGCTAATATTCTTTAATATTTTAAAGCTACAGGAATATTCTAGTTACTGTTCAACCTGTTGCCTCTTTGCATTAGGATCAAATCATAAAAACTCAGAGACAGATATTAGGGTTCAAGCTGAAGATCAGAAAAGCAAAGCAGCCAAGCCACTAGCGAAGTCTGACCTTTATTTACCAAGGCTGGGCGACTGCAGACTGAGCCCTGAGCCTCTCTCTCCTCCCATTTTATAGTCTCCTCTAGTACTGGGATTAAAGGTATGAGCCACCACCTGGATGTTTTTTTTTTTGGTTTTTTTTTTTTTTGGTTTTTTTTTTTTTTTGGTTTTTCGAGACAGGGTTTCTCTGTGGTTTTGGAGCCTGTCCTGAAACTAGCTCTTGTAGACCAGGCTGGTTACCTGGATGTTTCCGCATTGAGCTTGTATAAGCCCAGGCTGGCCTTGAACTCGCAGAGATCCAGCTGCCTCTGTCTCCCAAATCCTGGGATTAAATGTGTGTGTCACCATTGCCTGGCCTCTAGTGGCTTAGTTTTACCCTCTGATTTTCAAGCAAGCTTTATTTATTAAAACATGTCAGGCGGTCGTGGCACATGCCTTTAATGCCAGCACTCAGGAGGCAGAGGCAGGCAGATCTCTGTGAGTTCGAGGCCAGCCTGGTCTACAGAGCGAGTTCCAGGACCGGCTCCATAGCTACTGAGAAACCTTGTCTCGAAAAACCAAAAATAAATAAATAAATGAATATCACTATAGGCATTTACCAGCCAATCCTACTGTCTCCTAAGTTTTCAACGCTGGCACTGGGGATAACTCACCAAACATGCAGAGGGACGCACCTCCAAAATATTTTGAACCTCACTTCTGTCAGTTATCTGTGTCTCTAATCCCAGTGTGCTGTGTGGGACACATTTCCCTCCTCCAGTCAAACACAGTGTCCATATATCTGTTTCTCAGCTCTATCTAGCTAGGCCTCCACGCGTCCTCCACCCGTAACACGGGACAACCTTCACAGAGGAGGACCGAGCTGTCACCACCCTACTCAGGGTCTCCTATGGCTCTGGGCGCCTCCCTGGGCAGCCTGGCTAACCTTTGGGTCTAACTAACTCTTATAGTCAAGTCTTGGCAGGGTTCTCACTTCCAATTCTACACCTACCAACCAGCAGTTTTCTCAGACTGGGGCTTTCCACTGCCTGCCCTGCCTCTGCCACCATCACATCCCAAGCCAAAAAAAAAAAAAACCTACTTTTCCTTCCCCGAAGGATCCGAGAGGGTGGCCTGGACAGGCACACCTTCCCCTTCACTGTGGCACAAATCTTCAGTTTCTAGTCCTGAAGAGTCACATAGTCTTAGACGATTATTTCATCTGTTAAGGTTGTTCAGATTCCTTACCTAGAAAAGTGAGTGGTGACCAGCCTGGTCTACAAGAGCTAGTTCCAGGACAGGCTACAAAACCACAGAGAAACCCTGTCTCAAAAAACCAAAAAGAAAAAAAAAAAAAAGAAAAGAAAGAAAAGTGAGTGGTGAACGTGGCCTGGTGGCCCAGGGCAGTGACTCCAGCCTCTCAGAAGACTGAGGCAGGAGGATCACAAGTTCAAGAACAGCCTGGGCAACCTAAAACCCTGTCTCAAAATAATCAAAACTAAGTAAAGGTAGAGGCAGGTGAACCTCTGTAAGTCTGTGGCCGCCCAGGTCTGAGTGAGACTCTCTGATAAGGAAAGGTGGGACAGCATGAGGCCGGGCTCAGCATTCGTGAGGCAGAGGCAGGAGGGTCAGAGTTGACCTGGGTTACAAAATAGGTTCTATGCTAGCCTGGGCTCCAAGAGACGCTGTCTCAAAAAAATTAACAAAATCAATTAATCATGATGCTGGATGCCCCAAACCCTAAATACTTAGGAGGCTGAGGCAGAAGAAGACCCTGCCTCAAAACAAAACAGGGCTGGGGATGGAGCTCAACGGTAGAGCACTTCCCTAGCATGCAAGAGGCCCTATATTACATGCCCAGAACTGCAAAAAAAAAATATATATATATATGATATAAAGGAAGATGAACATGACAAGAAATATAACGGCAATGCAATTATCCAGACTTCCTGCAGAAATAATACATATCTCTCTAGGACTCTGGGGTCTTAATGAGACCGCTGAGCAAACCCTAACAGCCCAGGCTTCTGGGTACCCTGCGCTGGCTGGAGTCAAGGAGGCAGAGTGATAGGAGAACAATGAGTCTTTGTCCTTTCTGGGCTCATCTCCTGACACAGAGAGAAGGGAACTGGAGAGAAGTAGAGATTCCCTTCCCGGAAGGAAGGAAATCAACCCACAGTCATTATGGTCAGGTGTGGGAGTCTAGCTCTGTGAGCTGAGAACCGGGTAGGGGTAAGTCAGGAGAATAAGGAATACCCAGCAAAAGGCACTGCCTCCTCTCTCCCTCTCCCTCTCCCTCTCCCTCTCCCTCTCACACACACACACACACACACACACAAGTACTGGGGCTGTAACCAAGTTAGGAAAGCGCTTGCCTAGCCTACACAAAGCCCTGGGTCTGGTCCCCAGCATGGGATGCACAGGATGTCACAGCTCAGGTCTATAATCCTGGCGTTTGAGAGGTGAAATCAGAAGGACCATCGGTTTAAAGTCAAACTCTACTACCCCAAAGAATTCGAAAAAAAAAAAAACAAAAAGTATGGCTGGGTGGTAGTAGCTCACACCTTTAACGCCAGCACTGTGGAGGCAGAAGCAGGTGGGTCTCTGAATTCAAGCCAGCCTGGTCTACAGAGCAATTCCCAGGACACCCAGAGCTGCACAGAGAAACCCTGTCTCGAAAAACAAAAAAAAGTGTGTGTGTGTATGTGTGTGTGTGTGTGTGTGTGTATCAGTTACCAAGACCATGGCAATGCCTGGGGGGTTGAGTCGGGCTGCAATAAGATATCAAAGGCTAATTCTTCTTTCTCATTCAGCACTCTACAGCACCCCTCAGAGCTGTTAACTGTTAACCCTCTTTTTTGTTTTGTTTTTTTGTTTATTCAAGACAGGGTTTCTCTGTGGTTTTGGAGCCTGTCCTGGAACTAGCTCTTGTAGAACAGGCTGGTCTCGAACTCACAGAGATCCGCCTGCCTCTGCCTCCCAAGTGCTGGGATTAAAGGTGTGCGCCACCACCGCCCGGCTAACTGTTAACCCTCGTAAGTCTGTGGCCCCCACCCCTCCTGAGTCCCCTCAACCCTCTAAACTGGTCTTCACATGCCCCTGGTGCCCCTTTCCTGTCCAGGTCGTCTCCCCCATTCCAACAGCTCAAAAACACATCTCCAGTAGTTTCATCCCCAATTGGTTCAATATTCAAGACTGGGACCATCACAGCCCTGCCTCAAATCCCCAGTATCTCTTAAAATAAAAGCAAAATCTGCAACAAAGACTGCAAGACTATAGAGATGGCTCGGTGGCTAAGAACTCAGGCAGGCGGATCTGAGTTCCAGGCCAGCCTGATCTACAATCTACAGAGCGAGTTCCGGGACAGTAAGGGCTACAGAGAAACCTTGTCTCAAAAAAAAAAAAAGAAAAGAAAAGAAAAGAAAAAAGAACACTGCTGTTAAAGTTTTAGTATAGATTTTTATTACTTATTAATCTTTTCACAGCTGTGGAATTTATTTATTAGGGTAACAGCATAACTTTCTTGGAATAACAAATATAATAAATCTTTGTTTAGGCAGCACCAGAGCCTAAACTTCTTTCTAACAATTAGCCTCTGGTTGGCCTGGAACTTCTGTAGATGAAGGCTAGACTCAGCTCTGATCCTCCTGACTGACTCCCAAGCGCTGGGATTAAAGGCATATCATCACATCCTGCCTAACACATATTTGACACTGTTTCCCGGATATTCAGCCACTCGGGACCGTCAATACAACATGTGCTCACCAAGATGTTAAGTCATGACTCCTGCCATGCATGCCCACATCTTTGTTCCTCAAGAGATGGCAAAGTGTTTGAAAGTGGTCGAACGGTCATTAAAAAAAAAAAAAGTCCCAGGGCTCTCCCCATATGGAACAGAAGGCAATAAATGCAATAAATGTAAATACTCAGCCAGGAAGGGCATCTGTGATATCATCATCCCTGTCAACTTGGGAGGCAGACCTCAGCACAAATTTAAGAGCAGCATGGTGTACAGGCTAAGCCCCAAGATAGCACTTGTCTCAAAAAAAAAAAAAAAAAAGCCTAGGAGATGGTTCAACAGATACAAACACTTGCTACCAAACCAGACTGGACAGCCTGAGTTAGGTTCCCCAGGCCCCACATGGTGGAAGAAAAGAATTGAAAGAATTGGCTCCCAAAGGTTGCCCTCTGACCTCCATTTGCACGCCACGCCACTCATGTGTGCTAGTATATAAATACACACACACCCATATGTATACATATACACACACTAAAGAAATGTAATTTTTTTAAAAAAAAAGTTAGTAAATAAATATCCCAGACCAAAACGGTGTCACATGCCTGTTATCCCAACACCTGGAGAACAGAGGACGGAGTTAAAACAGCCTTGCCTCCTGAAGACCCGATCAATGTCCCAGACCTGATGTTGCAATGTAGGCCTGTAATCTCAGGGCTCGGGAAACTGAGGCAGAAGGTTTGCAAATCTGAAACTGGCCTGAGCTATGCAGAAAGGCGTAGGGTGGGCTTGGTAGCCCCTGGTAGCCCACACCTATAATGTCAGCAAGAGCAACCTGTCTCCAAAAAACACTAAAATAAAAATGCCAACGTAGGTACCGACGGCCCCTACACCTCCTTCACTTTGCCCCTCAAAGGTGCTTGCATGGCCTCCTAGGCCACATCCCCCTCAGGACCCCTTCCTCCTTGTTCCCATCATCCTTGTCCCTCTGGTCTGTGTCACCTGACTCTCACCCTCCTGACCCCATCTTGCTCCCAGCCACACAATGACCATCACACTTCTATCCCATACGAAAATCTCCTATTTTACCAGAACACGCCTTAGTTCACTCTCTGGACACCAGGATGCAAGCCGATATTGTGGCCCCAGCCAACCTTGCAGCGTGATTCACTTAGTAAATATTTACAGTCCGTTCCTTTCTCCCAAGCAACTAAGCGAGGTAGTAATTACGAGAGTCCTACCTTCCAGAGGCTTCAATTTTAACAGAAGTAGACGGTCACCAAATTTAAACACGTACAAGCAGAGCAGCGTAGAACCATGGAGTCTACCGGGAGAAGGACACAGCTCATGTATAGGAGGAGCAAAGCAAACACTGCAGCAGGGAACAATCTCGAAACTTGGAAGAGCCACATTTCAGAGTGCTGAGAGAGGCTTAAATCAGCAGTGAAAGAGCCCGGGTCCTCGTGTGGCTGGATCACCAAGGCAAGAACTGACACAATAATCCAAGTCTGCAAGTTCGTTTACAAAAACAGCTTTGCATCTGTATGGGTGTTTACAGGCACACCAGGAACTCAGGAGCCTGAGCTGCACTCCTGCACATGCTGGAGGTCAGGAAAGGCCCCCACAAAAGTCACTACATCTTGAATAAAGGAAAAAAAAATCACAACAGTCTGGTGATAAATGTTTTCATCTTTTGCATGTAAGATATTTTATATTTTCTCTAGATAATTATAAATTAGTGGCCTATAAACATATAATTGACATATAATGACATAAGCCAAACACAAAAAGACCAACACTCCATCCTCAAACTGTAGCATCTGAAAAACAGAACTCAGAGCAGAATACAAATAAATACCTAAATCAGTTGTGGTGGGACAGCCGGCAGTGGAGACTGGTTGATCGGAAGTTCAAGGTCATCCTAGGCTATAGCACAAGGCTGAGGCCAGCCTAGACTACTTGAGAAACTATCTCAACAAATACGTGGTACCAGCCTGGTCTACAAAGAGTTCGGGACAGCCAGGGCTACACAGAGACCCTTTCTCAAAACACACAGAGAAAAAAAAGTTATCAGAGGTTGGAGAACTGAGTTAGGCAGGAGAAAACATTCCCGGAGATCTACCACATAGCACGAGTGTGGCTGATCACGTACTAGTGTGTAAAATAATATAGTGGTATCAATAGTACACATCTTTAATCTCAGAACTCTAGATGGAAGGAAGTGGATCTCTGTGAGTCTAAAGCCAGCCTAGTCTCAACAGCAAATTCCAGGACAGCCAAGGCTACATAACAGAGACCCTGTCTTTCAACAGTAAAACATATGAATGTGTATGTGCAAATACATATATATATATTTTTTTTTAAATTTTATTTATTTATTATTTATACAGTGTTCTGTCTGCATGCCAGAAGAGGGAACCAGATCAAATTACAGATGGTTGTGAGCCACCATATGGTTGCTGGGAATTGAACTCAGGACCTCTGGAAGAGCAGCCAGTGCTCTTAACCTCTGAGCCATCTCTCCAGCCCCTTTTTTTTGGTTTTTCGAGACAGGGTTTCTCTGTAGTTTTGGAGCCTGTCCGGAACTAGCTCTTGTAGACCAGGCTGGTCTCGAACTCACAGAGATCCGCCTGCCTCTGCCTCCCGAGTGCTGGGATTAAAGGCGTGCGCCACCACTGCCCGGCAAATACATATATTATTATATATATATATATATATGTCTATGTATATACATATATAGTGTGTGTATGTGTGTGAATGTAACGTATTAAGATTTTAAATATTATCAAGCATGGTAGTACCAGCATATGATCCCAGTGCTTGAGAAGCTGAGGCAGGAGGATCACCAAGTGTTCCAGGCCAACCTGAACTATCCAGTAAATTCCAGGCCAGGCTGGGATACATAGCAAGACCCTGTCTAAAAAAAAAAAAAAAAAAAGCCGGGCGGTGGTGGCACACGCCTTTAATCCCAGCACTCGGGAGGCAGAGGCAGGCGGATCTCTGTGAGTTCGAGACCAGCCTGGTCTACAAGAGCTAGTTCCAGGACAGGCTCCAAAACCACAGAGAAACCCTGTCTCGAAAAACCAAAAAAAAAATAAATAAAAAAATAAAATAAAATAAATAAATAAAATTAAAAAAAAAAAAGAAAGAAAGAAAAAAAGTAAACATAAAAAATCTAAATGTTAAGAAAAACTTTTTGGCTAAGTGTGGCAGCACACACTTTTAATCCCACCTATCTGGGAGGCAGAGGCAGGTAGATCTCTGAGTTCAGAACTCACACTACAGAGCAAGTTCCAGGACAACTGGACTACACAGAAAAACCATGTCTCAAAAAAAAAATTTTTTTTCAACGCATACACCAATATAAATATATAAGATAATGTATACATTAATTAGCTTCATTTTTTCATTCTACTGCATACCTTTAAACATGGCATTGTACCCCACAGATAAACACAAATCACCATAGGCCAATCAAAAGGAAATAAATTATGGTTTTGTTTTTGTGCAAAACAGCCTGGGCTACAGTGACACCCTAATCCAAATGTGCGTGTGTATACATGTGTGTATGTATGTATATACATGTATATGTTTATAAATGTACTCACACACATGCATCTAAGGAAAAGACCTAAAAATACTTTTTTTTTGCATTACATCCACGGCCTTGTGCAAGCGCTCTGCCACTGAGGTATTATTATATAAATATAATAATATTTATATATTATATATTATATATATTTATATATTATATATTATTATATTTGATGAGCATTGTATTTATTCCTTCTTGCTGCCTGCCCTTCCCTGACTTTCAAATTCCCCTGGCACACCAAGTACCCATACATGTACAAAGCAATATACAGTGCTTGCAGCTCTGTGGTTACAGAGCTTGTAGAAGATCCTGAGTTTAGAAAAAACCTGTCTCGAAAAACCAAAATAGAAAAAAAAAAAATCCGAAGTTTAATTCCAGCACCTAAGAAAAGTGAAGCCCTTGCGGGCTGTTTAACAACCCTGTCAGTGCCCCATTCTTCCCTCAATACTAGTTAGGATCTAACACTCTTCATACCAAATGTCCATTCTGGGCAGGATAAATGGCACATGCCTCCTTTGATCCCAGCACTGGAGAGGTAGGCAGATCTCTGAGTTCAAGGTCAGCCTGGTCTACAGAGTGAGCTCCAGGACAGCCAGGGCTACACAAAGAGACCCTGTCTTGAAAAAAAAAAAACCAAAACCAAAGTCCAGTCTGTTTGAGGATAGGCACTTTGTCCTCTCTGGTTTCTTGCTGTTTCCAGCACCTAGAATGACGTGTGGTACATACAAGATGGAAGTACTTGTGTAGCCTGTACAAAAGCCCTGGGTCCAACCTTGCGTGACAATTTTTTTTTCTAAGGGCATTCACTATGTAACCCTGGCGGACCTGGAGCTCAAAGAGATCCACCTGCCTCTGCCTCTCTAAATCTAGGGTTAAAGGTGTGTGCCACACCTGGTCTTAAATATTTATATTCTGTAAGAAGAACCTGCATGAGTGGATGGAAAATTCAGGGCATGGTTATGGAATTAAATAGAAGGTCCGTTGTTGAGACACTTTCTTCCACGACAGGGAGTAAACAGATCTCCCCTTCAAGGGCCTGTCTTCTGTTCAGAGGGTTAGGTTAGTCCTCACAGTCAGGGGAAGCACTCTGGAGACTGCCTGCCCCTAAGGCTCAGAAGCAAGCAGACAGGGTCTGAAGGCGGAATCAGGAGAGGGCCTCCAGGGATACATTGAATGCCTGCAGTTTTCTTTTTCTTTTTGCAAAAGTTTGAAGTGGGAGCCCCAGAAGTTAGATCATTCCATGTTTAGGGACCAAACACTCAAAGAACAAGATCAGCCTGGCATGGAAACCACTTAAAAAACTGACCTAAGGCAATACCAATGAACTGCCTGGCATCTCCTGGGCATGTTATGGGCACAGGAACAAACTGGCTCAGTGATTAAGTAGTCTCCTCAGACAGTAACTCAGACCATACCTGCTGCAGCCACAGCCACACACGTAAGTAGGTGTGCCAATTTCCAGGCCACCTTTACAACAAGGACAATGAAACAAGAAGAAACAAAAAGGGAAAGAAAAAAAGAAATAAAAAGGGCCGGGTGTGGTGGCACACACCTTTAATCCCAGCACTGAAAGGCAATGGCAGGTGGATCTCTGTAAATCTGAGGCAGCCTGGTCTACAAAGGAGTTCCAGGACAGCCAGGGCGTTGCACAGAGAAACCCTGTTTTAGGATAAAAGAAAAAAAAAAAAAAAAGAAAAAGAAAAAACAAGAAAACATGTCCTGAGGTCACACTCGAAGCCAATGTTAACTGAGTGACTTGGGTACACTTAAAATCCCAGACATCTAAGAGACTGAAGCAGGTGGATAAAACATTTACACTTGCCTAGCTACATAATAAATTCTGAGTAGCTGAGGTATGTAAATCTTCTTAGAGCCAGGCATGCTGGCATACACCTGTAATCCTAGCACTTGGGAGATGGAGGCAGAATTAAGAGTTCATGGGGGGCAGGTGGAACTCTGTGAGCTCCAGGCCAGCCTGATCTACAGAATGAGTTCCAGGTCAGGCTCCAAAGCCACAGGGAAACCCTGTCTTGAAAAACCAAAAATAATAAGTATCCACCCTTGGAACCTTTTCCTCGCTGACTCTGGGAGTCTTTTTTTTTCTTCTCCTTTTATAAAGTTTATGTTCCCTCTGTCTAAAACGAAAAAAAAAAAAGGAAAAAAAGGAAACCAAGTATCCTTTTTTTTTTTGGTTTTTCGAGACAGGGTTTCTCTGTGGTTTTGGAGCCTGTCCTGGAACTAGCTCTTGTAGACCAGACTGGTCTCGAACTCACAGAGATCCGCCTGCCTCTGCCTCCCAAATGCTGGGCTACTTGAGATCTAGTCTCAAATAAATAATCTTGTATAGAATAGAAAATAGGCAATCCAAGATGAGCAAACTTTCTGATTACTAACTTCTCTTATTTAAGGTTCTCTGGCAGAAAGGAAGCCATATGGTATTTCAGACCCAATCAAAACACCAATAACATTTATGATGGGTTTGGGCCATCACAATCAGCAAACACTTCCTGAATAGGTCTTCCGGGTCAAATCAAATACAATCTAAGGCAAGGTTAAGCAGGGACTCACCCCTATAAGAATATAAGAACACCTCCGTTGTATGTCCTTGATACTTTGATTTCTGAGGTCCAAACCAAGGATTCGCTAGCCCACCTTCACCACCTGGATATTAAGTCGCACTGCCTCTGTTTCTCCAATTGTACAAGCTGAAAGGGTACTTGGAGACACCCTCTGTGTTGGGGGTTTTGGTCCACCAAGCACTCCATAAGACAATACCACCACCGTAAAGACCACTGATTCCATGCCTGTAATCCCAGCCACTCAAGAAGACAAATGGTTATAAAATTCAAGGGCCTGCCTGGGCTACAGAATGAGTTCAACGCCAACCCTCTTACAGTGTAGCCTGTCTTAAATACAAAATGAACACAGAGCTGGGGCGGCACTGGGTTCGACGCCGCCAAGTATTCAAACTGACACAGAACACCAATGGCCAAGGAGCAGACACCCACAGCCACGTGTTCTTGTTCACTGGGAAGAGGGGGTGAGCGTTGGATTTGAGCCTGGATTTGCTGACTCTTAAAGGCAATCCTCAACTAGACCGCCCGGTATGGAACACGGCAGGTGCAACTGTCCGAAGCACATACCTTACTGTGGGAAATCGTCAATGAATTCACCTCGGGGAAGCACGAAGAAATTCCTCTGCAATTCTGGTCCCGGCGGCGGAAATCAGCTTACTTTAAACACCCACAGGAGGGCGGGCCAGCAAAAATGCTACCAATGAGCCTGCAAGGACCTGGTTTGAGCCAACCCTAAAAGCGAGATTAGGGCGTGGCCCTCACGAACCTATGAGTAGCAGACAACCGGAAATGAGCGCAGCAGCTCTCATGGACTTCCGGTGCTCAAGCCTGCCTCGACTGCTCAGTCTGGCTGTGTGCTCTTGGTGGAACAACTGGTTAATAGGTCAACACTGAGGGCAGAGGCCTTTGGTCGCTCTGTGGTTAAGGCAGCGTCTTATGTAGCCCAGGCTGGCCTCCAAGTCACTCTGTACCTGAGACTGGCTTGTGCGGCTACCTCAGCTTCTGCAGTCCTTGGGGGGCAGGGGAAGGGGAACCCAAGTGTTCTACCACTGAGCCATATTCTCTCAAGATGGGGCCTGCAGTGACGGCCAGCAAAATAACATAAGCCACGAATCTCTGCCTCTTTCCCAGTACCCAAAGAACTTTGTGATTCAATCCCTCTGACAAGTTTTTCTTTCAAAATTTTTGTGTTTTTTTTTTTTTAAGAAAAAAAAAAGCCTGGCGGTGATGGCACACGCCTTTAATCCCAGCACTTGGGAGGCAGAGGCAGGCGGATCTCTGTGAGTTCAAGGCCAGCCTGATCTACAAGAACTAGTTCCAGGACAGCTCCAAAAGCTACAGAGAAACCCTGTCTTAAAAACTGATAGATAGATAGATAGATAGATAGATAGATAGATAGATAGATAGATAGATAGATAGATAGATAGATAGATAGATGATAGATAGAGAAAAATTTAGCCAGGTGGTGGCGGCGAATACCTTTAATCCCAGCACTCAGGTGGCAGAGGCAGGCGGATCTTTGTGAGTTCGAAGCCAGCCTGGTCTACAAAGAAAATTCTAGGACAGTCAGGACCAAACAGAGAAACACTGTCTCGAAAAAAAAAAACAAACAAAAAAAAAAAAAAAAAACACTTTTTTTAATTGTTGGAAAGAAAAAAACTTTTACAAAGTATATCAAGCCAGGTGTCTTCTTGAAAATATTTTAAGGGAGACTGAATTTCGTTGTACTTCCTGGAAAGGCTTACTTTGACATCACAGAAGGGTCAAAACACCTGATAGTTTGTACCAACTTTGTTGAGCCGGTAGACCAGACTGGCCTCAAACTCAGATCCACTTCCAGAGTGTTGGGATTAAAAGTGTGCCCCACCACTGCCTGGCTAAGAAAAGGGGAATTTAAAATTCAGATACCGGGCTTTTGAGAAGTAGGAATGATTCATATGTAGAAAAATGTCAAAGAATTAAAGAAAACCTGTTTCTTTTTTAACAAAGAATCTACTACCCTGATATCTTATCACTGCTCTTCCTCACATAAAGGCGACACTAAAGAGTTTTCTTTCTCTTCCTCAAAGGGTGGGGGGAGGGGTGCAGTCATAAACTTCCAAACCAACAGAGCTGCGTTTCCTGCAAGAACTGGTGAGCCAGCGATATATCCCTTAAAGGAAACAAGAATGCTACGGCAGGATAAACAGCGTGCTTGGAAGTCCACAAATGAAAACAGTGTGTCCCCAAGAAAACAAAGTAGAATTTGTGTAAATGGCTCTGGCTTAATCCTCTACAGCCCAGCACAGTGGGGCTGGAGAGGGAACCCCCGCTTCCCGAGGCTGCCAAAAGTGTTCAGCAGTGTTGCTTCATGAACCAGCGATATGGAACTAGCCAAAAACAGTATTCACTGTAAAAAGAAAAAAGAAAATAATACTAATACCAGTAAAATGGAGAGGGCGCTGGTCACACTGCAGTGGCCCGTGGACCACAGCGTCAGCGCTCCCATCCTCCCAGGCCCAGGTGGAAGACGTTTCAATACCACATTTTCGACAAGTCCTCCGGTTTCCCCTTTTAATCTAAGTCACTTTGTGGTTGTTTGGCAGTGCTCGAAACCCGTGTTTTTATAGCTAAAGAAATGTGTGTTTACTTTCCAAAGATCGCGGTCACGTGACCAACACAAGTCAGCCTCCCGCAGCCAGTGATTTATAGGAACTCTGAAAACCTCCGACTTTGAGCATCTTCCTAGGGCCTCTCTCAGCCTTTGTAAATGAAATGTAAATTGGTACAGTCCGTTTGTACACATAGCCGGGAGGCAGGCAAGGGCCTTACAGACATCCACACAGCTGGGTGCACCAGTAACAGTGCTGGGTTGGAGCCGAAGGACGCAGGCCCCAAGGAGGAAGAGTTCTTAGGAGAGAAGATGCAGGAACAATAGCTGAAAAGAGAAAACGCACAGACTTCCCCAAGTCAAAGGAGTTATCCCACACTAGCAGGCACAGCCATTTTTAAATCAAATCCTGGATTTAAGGATTCATTTATTAAGCAGTTTGCAGCTCTTGCAGAGGTTCAAAGTTCAGATCCCAAAACCCACCAACAGCTACTCACGACCTGCCTGTAATTCTAGCAACATGGACTAACCACGATCTTCTGGCCTCATCTGGTACCTGCACACCTGTGCACATACACACAGAGATATGCACAGTCATATATAAAAATGAAATAATCTGTAAAGATGAAATCAGAACTTTATGTAATCCCAGTACTTGGGGTCTCCGGGCTTTCAGGTCATCCTTGGCTACATAGAAAGTATCAAGACAGTTTAAGCTTCTGGAGACCTTTTCTCAAATTAATTAATTAATTGAAATTTTAATTTTTAATAGCCCACTGGGAAATGGTTTTGATAGCAAATGGAAAATCCAATATGCAATCAGACTTTTTAAATTTTACAAATCTTACAAATCAAAGGCAGGAGGTGGTGGTACCCATCTTTAATCCCAACACTCAGGAAGCAGAAGCTGGTGAATCTTTGTGAGTTCGAGGCCAGCCTGGTCTACAAGAGCTAGTTCTGGGACAGGCCCCAAAACTACAGAGAAATCCTGTCTCAAAAAACCAGAAAAAAATAAATAAATAGATAGATAGATAAAATTTTACAAATCAAAGCCAGGAGGATTTTACAAATCCCAGCACTCAGGAAGCAGAGGCTGGTGAATCTCTGTGAGTTTGAGGTCAGCCTGGACTACCTATAAGGTAAGTTCCAGGACAGCCGGGGCTACACAAGAAAACCTTCTCTCGAAAATAAATAAATAAATAAATAATATGAATTAAGATAGGCATAGTGGCATACTCTTTTAATACCAGAATTTGGGAGGCAGAGGCAGGACCTGAGTCTCAAAAAAAAAAACAAACAAGCAAACAAAAAAAAACCCACAAATCGTTTTCTTATAAAGGAAGAAGAAGAAGAAGAAGAAGAAGAAGAAGAAGAAGAAGAAGAAGAAGAAGAAGAAGAAGAAGAAGATTAGCACCTATGAAAATGTTTAACTCCTCTGCACAGTGGTCCAAGCCTGAAATCCCAGCCGCTAGAAGACTGAAGCAAGAGCATCAGCGAGGCTGCATAACATGACTCTATCTCAGAGAGAAAACCAAAATAAAGAAACAAATTTAAATCAGCCTAGCAGTGGTGGCATACACCTTTAATCCCAGCACTAAGGAGGCAGAGGCAGGTGGACCTCAGTGAGTTCAAGGCCAGCCTGGTCTGCACAGTGAGTTCCAGGACAGCCAGGACTACTACATAAAAAAAAAAAAATCCTGCCCCAAAACACCTCCCCCACTAAATAAGAAAAAAGATAAAGCCAGGGAGATGGCTCTGTTGGTAAAGGCATTGGGTGCCAAGCTGTGTTCAAGTTCCAGGATCAACAAGATAACAGGAAAAAGCTCACTCCCAGCATCTGCCCTCTGACCTCAGTTGTGTTCCAGGGTCTGTACATCAATCCAGACAAATCAGAAAACGTGACGGACAAAGAAAAAGTGAAAACACTTTCTTATTATGGAAATTTTTAGTACGGATTAACTATTATATGATACCAACAAACTATCTGAAAAATATATAGCATGCGCAAAATTCTCTAATAATTTTTAACTATATATATTTAGAGATTTATACAGAAACCTATAGAAAACCGGCACGGTAAATAGGAGCCGTTATTAAATAAACCTGTATGCACTCCATTCCGGGCTCTTGTGGACCGCTTTTTGTTGTTTGTTCTTTATTTTAATTTTTTTTTAATTTTCTTTCTTGTGGACTTCTTTAATACGCCTACAAATAACTTATAATATTTTGCCAACTTAAAAAACAAAGAAAAAAATTTTCCCAAATTATAAGAGATATGAAACATTTGTGATTAACACATTGAAATTGTAGAACCGGGTTGAGTTTGGTGAGGACTGTTCTACTATTTTTGCTATTCTAAATACAAACATACACTTCAGATTTGTTCAGAATATCTCTAAACAGTCTTCTTTTTCTTTTTTCTTTTTTCTTTCTTTTTTTTTTTTTTTGCTTTTTCCAGACAGGGTTTCTCTGTAGCTTTTGGTTCCTGTCCTGGAACTAGCTCTTGTAGACCAGGCTGGTCTCGAACTCACAGAGATCCACCTGCCTCTGCCTCCCAAGTGCTGGGATTAAAGGCGTGTGCCACCACCGCCGGAACAGTCTTCTTTTTCAATAGTGGGATATGAATAACCTTGTCTCTACTTCCTGGTTTTCTAATTATTTCTCATAAATCTGCCGGGAACAGCCTTTGAAAGGAAAGATGTCTTTGCCCAAAACAAAAATCTAGCCCGGTGAGATGCTTTCCCTGACTGAAAACCGATGCCTGTTACCGGTGCATGCGATGTTCTCTTGGGACAGCACTGTGCCATCAGAACTATGCTGTAAATACGATCAGATGATAAAAGCGCAAGCTGCCGTGAGGAACCCTTCCAAAGATCAGGAACCATTTAAACCGGCACACGCACGCAGGCAGGCACGCGCACGCTGCGCCTCCTTCCTGCTTCTTAAATGTTAGCTGGCAACAGCAGCCTCGTTTTCTCTCTAAACTTCCACGCAGTAAGCAGAGAGCTGGGCAGAGTTCTACATACCTCGGTGCTGACTCAGAAAGGAAGGGTTCCACATTCCTTAATTAGCAGTATCAGAAGCAGTCCACTTCCGCCAGAGCAGTTCCCATTTCGCCCAACACACAGAGTGCTCAACACACCACAGGTCCACATACAGGACAATGGGGAAAAGCCTACAACAGACTGCGCGGCTTAATTTATTGCGCTCTACTCTATTCTGAATCACACACCATTCTCTTGTTCTTCGTGCTTACCAGAAGAAGCTTCAAGACATCAGACATACACCCATGTATCTGGAGATCACAGTAAGGACCAATTTGAAAATACAGCTGTCTCGGCAGGGTCTGCGAGCCTTTAATCGCAGTACTCCAGAGGCAGAGGCATGGGGATTTCTGTGAGTCTGAAGCCAGTGTAGTCTACAAAGTGAGTTCCAGGCCAGCCAGGGCTACATGGTGAGACACGGTCAAAATAATAAATAATAAAAACAGCTTCCTCAGCTATTCATAGGCAAATGATTCTAAGCCTGGTGGCCAGAAGTTTCCTTTTTAGTACCAGTTACTGGAATCAACTCTCTGATGTCTTCTGAAGACAAAGCCTTGAGGAAGATTGCCAAGCAAGATTATGTGGCTGTCCTAAGTGGCATATTTGATCAGATCGGGAAAATAGGTGGCAAAACTACTGTAAATTAAAGAAAAAAAAACATATTTTCACAGAATATTTTTTCCTTGTAAAGACTGGATTTGAATACAGCACAATAACTTCGGATAGAGTTCAGAGGGGTTTGTTATGCATTGTGTTTCACCTTCTGTAGTTTTTTGTTTGTTTCAAAAAAACAACAACAAAAAAAAAAAAAAACAGGTCTCACTGGGTAGCCCCAGCTGCTGGAACCTCGTGGTAATTCTTCTGCTTCAGCCCCTAAAATGGAATTACAATCAACCTCAAAAGGACTAGGTTTTTGAGGAAGAACCACAACTCCTGCCCAGAGTTTTTGTGTGGTTTTGTTTGTTTGTTTTTGTTTTTCAAGACACGGTTTCTTTAAGGCCAGAGTGCTGGGATCCAGCCAGACCAGAGCTTTTTAAGTAAAGAGGTTGACCCAAAGGAGACAGATTTATCAGGCTTTTTTTAAACTGGTAAACTATTTTGAAAAATATCAGTTGTACATTGGTAGAGCCCAATTCCCTGACATATTGCGTTCCGTGGTCCTTCTGTGTTTGTTTATCTGTTCATTTAGAGACAAGGCTGGTCTGGAGCTTGTGATCCCCCTGCCTAACCAGTGTGCACCTTCATGCTGCCTCATTTCCTCATTTCCTTGTTCTTCCTCAAACTGTGTGTTTTCCTTCTGATAGATTTCTGTTTGCTTTAGCTCTGAATAAGGCAGAATGATTTGTAGCAGTAATCTCCACACTTAGAAGACAGAGGCAGAAGGAGGCCAGCCAGGACTACACAGCAAGCCCATGTCTCAAAAAGAAAACACACAAACACACACACACGTTTAAACCAGGCATGGAGGCACATGCCAATTGGTAAGGAGGATTGAATAAAGATTTAATAGAGTCAGCCCTCTTGGAAATATTGGAAGATCTTGCCTCCAAACAAGAACATTTAGGTTGGGTGTGGTGGCACATGCCTTTAATCCTGGGCAATGGCAGGTGGATCTTCTACATAGCAGGATTCAGGCTAAAGCCAGGTAGTGAGGTCAAATTTCAAAATAATATATATATTGGACATATACATACACATGTGTGTGTTTTACATATATACCATATATATATAAAATACATTTATTTTATTTTATCTGTTTTTCTTTTAACTTATTTTGAGACAGAGTTTTGCACTGTGACCCAGAATTCAACAATTGTCCTGCCTCTACTTCCCCGGTGCAGGGAATTATAGGTGTGAGCTTCCATGCCCCTCTGAAATACATTTACTTAACATAAGAACTATGTGAGGTTTAACAGACATAACTGTGGCAAGCCAATGGCCTCGGTGAGCTGATTTAACGATGTACGTTAACAGTTGAACGCCAGTTCAGAATGTTAACAATCAGCACCAAAATGAATAAACATGTATATAGATAAATAAATGGATAGACTGGTGAATGGATCCTGGAATTTTTATACTAGGGGATCAAGTAAAACCCATAGTTTGTCACTTGCCTTGACTCAGTTTCCCTTGTAAGACACAATCATAGGCCAAATATAGTGGCTTCTGCCTGTATCCCAGCGCTCTGACAGGCTCAGAAAACATCTCAGCACTAAACTTTCACCCTCGTGGAAGCATAAGTCATAGACTTGCATTTTTCGCATCATTTATTAGATTGTGTAAGCAGACCCCTTGGATAGACCTTATTTATATATTTCATACAGTACGGGTCCTGGGAGGATGGCTGAAGGAAGAATGTTTGGAGGGTCACAGAAAGGGCCTTGAGTTCAAATATCAAAACAAAATAAAAAGCATTTGCAGATATAGTACATTACTAGACAAAATCCTTAACCAAAGACATGAAATCGTTCAACGTCAGAGAAATCCAGCTTGAAATGAAATTGATCTAACCAATATGTGGGAGAAAATACTTGCATCTAACAGAAATTTTACTCATAAAAAAAAAAAGATCTGGTTGGTGGTGGCACACGCTTTTTTCCCAACACTTGGGAGGTAGAAGCAGGTGGATCTCTGAGTTTGAGGCCAGCCTGGTCTACCCAGAGAGTAGCCAGAGCTACAGAGAAACCCTGTCTCCTAAACAGAAGTAAGCAATAACAATGCTGGAATCTGAATTAACTCAGAACTGACTCCTTCTACCCCTGTGGATTAGAAAGCATTTTGTCTTTTTTAATGAAGGCTAGTTAGGGATTTTATTAAAACTATTTTAATGTAAACCTAAAGATGAGGGTTAGGAGGAAAGGGGGCCGCCCAGAAGTATGGGTACATTTTCCTCAAGAGAGAAGAGCTAGAAACCAGTTTTTTACCCTGTTCTTTATTTTTCCAAAGCTACTGAAAATCTTTCAGCTCTCTGCATTCCCAGGTTAAGCAGGACATGTCAACCCTCAGGGAGACACGAAATGCAGACCTAGAATGAATCAAAGATTTCTTTTCTTTTCTTTTGGTTTTGGTTTCTTGGGACAGGGTTCCTCTGTGTAACCTGTCCTAAAACTGACTTTGTAAACCTTGAACTCACACAGAGATCTGCCTGCCTCTGCCTCTGCCTCCTGAGTGCTGGGATTAAAGGCATGTGCCAACACAGCAGTTATGATTCAAAGCTTTGAGAACTTCATGTCCCTGGGATCCATCTGAAGCAATGTAAAATAACAACAGCAATAAATAACAATAATAATTATTATTCTCATTTTATTTTATTGATATTTATTGAGCTCTACATTGAACCCTCCATGCCTCTCCCCTTCCCCCTTCAATCCTCCCCCAAGGTCCCCATGCTCCCAATTTAGTCAGGAGATCTTGTCTTTTTCTACTTTCTACTTCCCATGTAGATTATACCTATGTAAGTCTCTCTTAGTGTCTGCATTATAGTCTAAATTCTCAGGGATTGTGGTTTGTAGGCTGGCTTTCTTTGCTTTATGTTTAAAAATATTATTATTATTACTATTATATATAATATAAAATATTATTATTATACAGTCAGGAGCTGCAGAATAGTTACCTACTATGCACAAAGCCCTGGCACCACATATATAGTAATCCAAACCTTTAATCCCAGTGCTAGGGAGTTGGAAACAAGAGATTTAGAAGTTCAAGGTGACTGTCTGCTTTACAGCATAGTTGAAGTCAGCCCGGGCTCCTTGAGATCTTGTCCCCAGAAATTAATTAATTAACTCTATGCTTTATTGTCTAGGACACAAGGACACCTACCACAGCTGGTAGATTCTGTTCTGCTCATCTAGAATCCAGTGGGAACCGTGCTCATGGGCAGTTAGTCATCCGCTGAAGCGCTCTTAGCTCAGGCACTCACTGCTCCTTTGCCAGGCCCCGGTGCCTGCTTAAACTGCTGATGTTGTCGGGACTGTTAGATAGCAACCTCGGGCCTCCTGGCCCCACTGATATTCCCTCACCTATCTTCATTGGTTGAGGTTATTTCCTTAGTCACAGACTGGCAGTTAATTGGGAGGCTGTCAATAGGAACTATGAAAATAACGAATTATTTAAACAAGAATGTAAAGTAAATATACACTCTTTCTTTGGGGGAAACCTGTGAGTTTTTTTTGTTTTTGTTTTCTGTTCCTTAACTTTTGGGTAGTTTTCAGAATAGTGACCTGCTGTTTGCATCTTTCCCAGGGCATTTGAAGGTTTAAACCCTCTGCAAACATTTGCATTACTGACCAGACAGTAACACTTAATATCTTCGACACTTCCTAAGATTGGAAAGAGGAGGTGAGAGCTTAGGGAAATTTGGCAAAGAAGCCTGTCATAATCTGGCAAGGAAGTGCTGAGCAACAGTTTCTGGGTCTGAGTTTATTGGAACATTTGAAAGCAATTAAAATATCTTTTTCTCCCCACTTATTTTTGCATGTTTTGAAGCACACACAAGCATAGAATTGAAAACTGCTTTTACAGTGGAAATGAGTTATCAAGCTGATCAGAGATGTTTCTACCACCAGGGTAGACTGTCTACAATTCATTCTCCTGCGTTCTAATGGTCCCTAGAAGACTATCTGCCTCGCAGTAGTAACACATGCCTTTAATACCTGCAGACGGGAGGCAGATCTCTACCCCAAGGCTGGCCTGCTCTACACAGTGAGCTCCAGGACAGTCAAAAAAACAAAAAAACAAACAAATAAAAAACAACCAAACAAAAAATTAATATTCCGGAGGCCGGGCGGTGGTGGTGCACGCCTTTAATCCCAGCACTCAGGAGGCAGAGGCAGGAGGATCTTTGGGAGTTCGAGGCCAGCCTGGTCTACAAGAGCTAGTTCCGGGACGGGCACCAAAACTACAGAGAAACCGTGTCTCGAAAAACCAAAAAAAAAAAAAAAATAATAATTAATAATTCCTTTCAACCCAACACTCAGGAGGCAGAGGCTAGAAGGCCAGTTTAAGGCCAGCCTAATCTACATAGTGAGTTCCAGGTAAAGGCTATGTAGATTGTCTTTTTTTTTTTTTTTTTTTTTTTTTTTGGTTTTTCGAGATAGGGTTTCTCTGTGGCTTTGGAGCCTGTCCTGGAACTAGCTCTTGTAGACCAGGCTGGTCTCGAACTCACAGAGATCCGCCTACCTCTGCCTCCCAAGTGCTGGGATTAAAGGCGTGCGCCACCACCGCCCGGCTGTAGATTGTCTTAAACCAAAACAAACAAACAAACAAGGTGTGTGCTACAATCTCCTGGATATTTTATTTTAATTTTTGCTGTGTCATGAATTGAAACAAGGGTCTCTTGGATGGTGGGCAAGAGCTTTCTCTGTCAGTGAAAATCTGTAATCCTACCAGTCTGCAGGTGAAGACGACAGGAGAATCAGAAGTTCAAAGCCCAGGACAAGCTCCAAAGCCAGAGAGAAACCCTGTCTCGAAAAACCAAAAAAAAAAAAAAAAAAAAAAAAAAAAGCCATCATCTGCTACAAAACAAGTTGAGCCTCAGCTATGTCAAACCTTTCTCGAAAATAAGAAATCACTGACACTGACAGAGAAAGCTCTTGCCCACCATCCAAGAGACCCTTGGCTCAATTCATGACACAGCAAAAATTAAAATAAAATATCCAGGAGATTGTAGCACACACTTTCAATCCCAGCACTGGGGAGGCAGAGGCAGGTGGATCTATGAGTTTGAGGTCACCCTGGTCTACAGAGTGAGTTCCAGGATAGGCTCCAAAGCTACAGAGAAACAAAAATAATGATAATAATTAAAATAAAATATAAATAAGTTGTTGAGCATTATGTATGTGTATATCTGTGTTTGTGTGTGTGTATGTTTGTGGGCTCTTGTGCCATGGCCTACACGGGGGTCAGAGGTTCTCCCTCTCCTTCCACCATACTGGTGCCAGGAACATAATTCATCTGTCTCCTCAAGAAGCCAGTTATGCACTGAGCCCTAACACCAGCTGGTCCTTGCTTAGTCTAAGTCTGGCGTTAACTGACCTGTACTGTACCCTTGCTTTAGAGTAAAACTTTGTTCTTTCTTTCATTTTTGTTTTGTTTCTGAGACGGGGTCCCACTACATAGTTCAGTTTGTAGACCCAGACTGGAAGTAACCAAGAGCCACCTGGCCTGCTTCTGCTCTGAAGAAAGTTTGTCCCTTTGAAGAAATAAATAAATAAATACATACTTTCACAATTAAATTCATTCTCTTCTTTGAATAAGCAGGGCCCTTGCTCCTCCTGCTGTGTTCTTGAACCATTTCCAATGCATACATGATAATTTCAGGTTTTTTTGTGGTTTTGTTTCTTATTGCTTCTTATTGCTTTTTTTTTTCTCCCACAAACTACCAGAGATTCCGGTTTGCCTTGCCGGGATTAAAGAAGCACTAGGTGTAAAGGAAAACGCACAGCCGCGGTCTCCCGGGTGCCCTCGCTCTTGCCTGTGTCCATCTGTCTGCCCGTGTCTAGCTTGCAGAAACGTCCAGCGACCCTCTTCGACCTTGGCTCCACGCAGAGGCAAAGCTCGCGAGTGGAAACGGAACCAATCCCGACCTAACCCGGCAGTCCCTGGGGACAAAAAGTGCGGTTGTGCAATTTTCTCAGTAAGATGACCCAAGGCCAGTGGCATGTGTGCCGGTCACACTGGAGACTGTTTCTGGTGTGTTTTGGATTCTCCACACTCAGCACTTCGGGCCTGTGACCGTCGTCTTCGGCGACTGTATTTTGAGAACATGTGGTGGAAATTGGGATTTTTTTTCTTCTTCCTCCTCCCCTCCCCACCCTTCTTCTGCCTTCAAAACAAGATAAGCCTGTATGCAAATAGATTCCGAGTAACCTGAGACACATCCTCAACCTTATTTATTGAATTACAGAGTCTTCCCAAATAATTTCTATCTGCATACCTATAACATTACCAATATTCCACGTCTGAATCACTGACGACGGCTCTGGACTTATGTTTCCAGGCTGCTAGCAGCCACACTAAAGGGGAAATGGGCGGCCTCTGTTGTCAGCCTTACAAGTCACAAAACAGACAGGATATCTTAAAAATCTCTCTCTCTCTCTCTCTCTCTCTCTCTCTCTTGCATTTTTAAAATTAATTTTTCTAGAATCGCAAAGAAAGTGAGGGTTTCCTTGTGGCATTTTCATGTTCCTGTGTCACGACATTTAGTTCTTATTGGTTCAGGGATATTTAGGGAAGTTTTAACATTGAAGTGAGAACTGGGTGGGGGATGTGACTCAGTAGCAGGGTGCTTGCATGGCTTGCCACAAAAATAAATTTATTAAATTAAAAAAAAGATGGAATTGTGACCAAATGATTTAAAAGCAGCGTTTGAAATAGTTTTATTCATGTAGTTTATCTATTTAAAGGAACATACAGTGTGTCATTCCTATAAACATAGTTGCTCTACTTCTGGGGTTAAAAACACTATTTTCAGCAGTGCAGCACTCGGGAGGCAGAGGCAGGAAGAGTGAGTTTGAGGCCAGCCTGGTCTACAAGAGCTAGTGCCAGGATGGGTTCCAAAGCTACAGAGAAACCCTGTCTCAGGAAAAACAAACAAACAAAAAACCAGAAAAAGAAAAACACTAGTTTCTCGAGGAGAAAGTGTACTTTTATTTGTGGAATGGTTTAAGATGGAAAGACATCCCTTACCCACCTGCTATAAACAGTCCTTAGTTAAACCCATTGGGTAATAAACAAAACAGAGTGCATGTTTCAAAGTAAAAGGGGTCTTTTTGGAAGGTGAGAGAGTGGGAGTGAGGAAGGGACAGAGGAGGTAAGGAATGAGTAAATAGGACCAAATGCGTTATATACATGTATTAAAAGGTCATAATAAACTCATCTTTATAAATAATTAATATATGCCAATTTAAAGGACAAACTAGTGAACAACTCTATGACAAGAAAACTAGAAAAATAATAAATAAATAGAAAAACCAAAAAAGGAAAATGAAAAGAACGACAGCCTCAAAGCGTTTGTCAGAGAGAGAGACAAGAGACAGACAGAGACAGAGACAGAGAGGAAGCCAGCAGGAGGGAGTGTGTGACAGTTTTCTTTTCAAGAGCCCACGTTATCGGGTGAATGAACTCCCTCTGCAGGATGTAAACACGCAGCCCGGGATGCCTGGCTGCTCCTGGAGCTCCTGGCTGTTTCAAAAGCTTCCCAAAGCCAGTTCTTCTCCAACGCCAATTACGGCGCATTTCTGAAGGGAAACAAGGGAAACACTGACTCCCTCATGAAATCATCAAGATTTCGAAACCTGCTTACACCATTCTCTCTCTCTCTCTCTCTCTCTCTCTCTCTCTCTCTCTCTCTCTCTCTCTCTCTCTCTCTCTCTCTCTCTCTCTCTCCTATGTCAAAAGCAGACAGTAGCCTAAACCTGGAGAGACTGTTCCAGATTTGCTCAGGACTGGGATGGCTGGGGGAGGGGGAGAATGCCAGGGGCGGGGGTATCCTGCAAAGCTCAAAACCTCCCCTTACCCTGCTGGTCCACCACGGAGGGGCTTATCGCTATTTCTCTGGGGCCTGTGATTAACTAATTCTGGTGCAGTAAACTATTTGGCCATACCCCTGGCTGGCCTCCAAGTTTCATGGGGAACTGTAAATGGGCATGGCCCTCAGATAGGCTGGCCTGTGTTCCTAGGAAGCCTCACTTACAGCACAGCCTCACCTCTTGCTGGATTTGGCCAGAGATGGGGTTACAGGCAAGGGTGTGTTTGGTTGGCTAGGGAGTACTGACTTCTTTGATCTCTTTCTCATTACTGCCTGAGCTCAGGCTAGCACATTGTGACCAACAGCAGTCAACAAATATTTGTGTCAGGAATAAAACCTGGGAGAGCTGGCTTTTAGCTTGGAACAGTTTCATCCTGTCTTTTTCCTTAAGGGAAGAGTGATTTTGGATACTTTATTTAATTAATTAATTTATTTGTTTATTTATTTTCGAGACAGGGTTTCTCTGTAGCTTTGGGGACTATCCTGGAATTCGCTCTGTAGACCAGGCTGACCTCAGAGTCACAGAGGTCTGCCTGCCTCTACCTCCCGAGTGCTGAAGTTAAAGGATTGTGCTACCACCATCTGGCTGGATACTTCATTTTACTTCTTTTTTTTTTTTTTTTTTTTTTGGTTTTTCGAGACAGGGTTTCTCTGTGGCTTTGGAGCCTGTCCTGGAACTAGCTCTTGTAGACCAGGCTGGTCTCGAACTCACAGAGATTCACCTGCCTCTGCCTCCCAAGTGCTGGGATTAAAGGCGTGCGCCACCACCGCCCGGCTTTGGATACTTCATTTTAAATACTTAATTTTGTTTATTTATTTTTGAGAAGTGCTGTCGTATAAGCTCAGGCTGCCATCTATGATTTGATTTTAGCTGAGGTAGGCTTTGAACCTTCTGCCTTCACTTCTTGGAATATGGCGGTGTCACCTTTGGGACTTTATGGAATGCTGAAAGTGGAGCCCAGGTTTTCCCAAATGCTGAGCAAACAGTATCCCAACTAAGCTATATCCCTAACATAGTTTCTGTATACTTTTTTTTTGAAACAGGGTCTCTCTATATAGTCCTGGTTGCCCAGAACTCACTACTATGTAGACCAGGCTAGCCTCAAACTCACAGAGACCCTCCAGCCTCTGCCTCTGGAGTGGTGGGAATAAAGGTGTCACCACCACATCCAGACCTTAATGTGCATTCTTTACAGGATTCTTTTTATGTGTTTTGCCTTCAGGCACTATGCACATTCACATTCTTGGTGCCTGGGGAGGCCAGAGGACACCAGAACCCTGGCACTGGAATTCTGCATAGTTGAATAGTTGAGAGTCCAGATGCACTGATGCTGGGAATTTAACCTAGGTGCTGAGTCTGAGTCTCCTTTATTCTTTTTTTTTTTTTTTTTTTTTTTTTTGGTTTTTCTCTGTAGCTTTGGGGCCTGTCCTGGAACTAGCTCCAGTAGACCAGGCTGGCCTTGAACTCACAGCCTCTGCCTCCTGAGAGCTGGGATTAAGGAAGTGTGCCACCACTGCCCAGCAAGTCTCTAATCTTAGAACATAATTTTGGGCCAGAAATGATGGTATGGACCTCTAATTCCAGAAATTGGTGGGTAGAGGCAGTTCCAGGCCAGCCAGGATTACATAGTAAGAACAAAACAAGGGGCTAGAGAGATGGCTCAGCGGTTAAGAGCAATGTCTGTTCTTCCAGAGGACCGGGGTTCAATTCCCAGCACCCACATGACAGCTAACAACTGTCTGTAACTCCAGTTTCTGATACCTTCACACCAATCCACATAAAATAAAGTTAAATAAATTATTTTTTTAAAAAAAGAACAAAACAAGCCGGGCAGTGGTGGCACATGCCTTTAATCCCTGCACTCGGGAGGCAGAGGCAGGCAGATGTCTGAGTTTGACGAGGCCAGCCTGGTCTACAGAGCTAGTTCATTGTCTCGAGGAAAAAAAAAGAACGAAACAAAACCATATTACATAATTGTATGTAAAATTATGATCTGGGAGGGGGAGGTCCTCAAAGGTGAGCTGCTGAAGTTCCTGAATAGTTGGTGCTGGAAGCTTCCATTTTCCATCTTTAGCAAAGACTGTAAAATTCTTCCTTCTTTGGATAGCACCTTCTGTTTGCATAGCAGTGCTAAGAGGATTTCAGGGAGGACTTCAAAACTCAGAGGGAAGGAGAATGCCCCCCCTACACACACACACTTGATAGACTGACTAACAGTGGCTCAGAAGAGACAAAATCAGCCCTATGGGATTCCAGGACTCCAGTCTCTTCTTTCCCCAAATTTGCATCTTCTTATCTTGAAAGGGAAACCTAGGAGTTTGTGTGTCTTGTGCTCCTATAAAACCTGTGTTAGCAACTTCTAGGATCCGCAAGGAAGGTTTCTGCCAGTTTCCTCTCTGCCTTGAAGCTTCCTGTTCCTCCCTCTCCTACCTCCCTTCGTGTTGCTCTGTCTCTCTCTCTCTTTATCTGTCTCTCTCTCTTTCTCTCTCTCTTCCCCCTTACAACAGATAGATCACCTGTAAGAGAAGGAAGTGGTTTAAAGTATGGGTTTCCTGTGAAATGGCTTCCATGGCTTCCTCTTTCTTTTTTCTCCCTGAGTGCATTCTGGTATTATTTTATCCCGGTTCCTCCCCCTTGAGACCCTCTGTCTATTCCATCCTTGTCATCCACTAACATCTTATTAATGATCCCCACTGAGTTTTAATTTCCTTTGTGTGGGTAGCTGAGTGTTTGATTTCACATTTTTAACAATGATGTAAGACTTCAGCTTTTCCCCTATCGTTGAGGGAGAAATGAAGAAAAAGAAAAAAAAAACTCATCGTTTTTCTAGTAATTCACCCAGTGGGTGGTTATACTGACACCATGGGAAACACACTGTGGGATTTGATGACAAACTCAGTATAATGCTTAGGTTGACAATCAATGACAATCAAGGGGGGCTCTCTCAAGTGAGTATGTAAAACACCTGGGAGACTGGACTGGACTTTTTTTTTTTTTTTTTTTTTTTTTTGCGGTTTTACAATCTTGGGAAGGAGGAAGAAGGCTGTGTGGGGAGGAATTCTGCTGTGTTACTCAGCTAAAAGTCCCTGTGTCTTGCCTTCCTGCTAGGCTGGGCTGGGTGGAGTCAGCCTTTCCCTCTCCCTATGGCGTTCTCTCAGGCTGTCTTCCAGTCCTATCTGCCTTTCAAACTCTGTGAAAGAAAGCTCTGCTCTCTGGTGTGTGACTCACCCCTCCGAGGTGGCAAACCCCTCCCCGTAGTGCTGGGCTTCTCTAGGTCTCATTTGTAGAACACTAGCCTTTTGCAGGGAAGAAGAGGGATTGTCACTAACCATTGCATAAGGGAGTCCATGGCTTCCGAGCACTCCTTCATTCCTGGTACCATCTTCTGAGCTTCAACTGTATTCTTGTTTGTTTGTTTGTTTGTTTGTTTGTTTTTGTTTTTTGAGGCAGAGTTTCTCTGTAACTTTGGAGCCTCTCCGGGAACTCACTCTGTAGACCAGGCTGGTCTCCTAGAGACCCATTTAAAGGTGTGCGCAACCACCACCCGGCTTCACCTGTATTCTTTTACTTAATCCTAAACTATGAATGTCCCCAGTCACAGAAGGGGGAATACAGGGTACAGGGATGGCAACTGACATGACCAGGATCGTACAGCTAAACCTAGAAGCACTGCATTGATGTCTCCGGGCTGAAGTTGCCACTCCAGTCTTGTCCTGAAGGCAGAATTAACGTATCTTTCTCCCATCTCCTCTTTTCTTCCCCCTTCCCCAGTAGAAGGAAGTCAGGGAGAGTCAATTCTAAAATAGGCTGAACAGGGAATTGGAACCCACCTGAACAGAACTTCTCTCTGTTTTTTGTTTTTGTTTTTTTAAATGTTGATCCCACAGGCAGGTCGTATCATACATTCACAGTGGCTCTCTTGTCAAGTCAGGTCAGCCAGAACAGCTGTAGCTCCTCTATTAAGAAACAGTGCCGAGGGCTAGCAGGGTGGCTGGGTCAGTGGCAACGGACACTGGACACTTGCCTCACAACCTAAGTTCCATCCCCAGAACCCAAATGGTGGAAGGAGGGAAGCCATTCACATGAACAGAAAATAAGCTTTAAAAAAAAAGCAAACTGTGTGTTTCTTTGAGACAGAGACTCTGTGTAAGTAGTCCTGAAGCTATTACTATGTAGCAAACTGGCCTGAGCTCATAGAGCTCTTCTTGCCGCCCCCCCTTCTCCCCTTCCCCCTCCCCCCCCTGCTGGCATTAAAGGTGTGGTCACCACACCCAATTGTATACAATGTTTTTAAAGTAGTGGTGACCAAACAAAAATGGAAATGAACAAAGCCAACCAGAACAAACTAAAAAAAAAAAAATCAACTCTAGCCTTAATATACTTGGAGGGCTGTTTCTCTTAATTGCTGCTTCTATTCACTCAGCCACTAACAAAGAGGTGGGGTTTTTTGGGGGGGAGGGTGACTAGGAAGCCGGAGAGATGACTGACTCTGGTCAAGAGCACTGGTTGCTCTCGTAGAGGATCAGAGGACCAAGCTTGTAGGTTTCTGTCCTAGCAGCCACATGGTGGCTCACAACCACCTGTATCTCCAGTCCCAAGGGACAGAACACCCTCATTGGACACCAGACAACATGGTGCAGAGACATAGAACCAGGCAAAATACATTCACAGGAAGATAAATAATAAATAAATTGTAAACGTTTTGCTTAACTTTTCATACATTTTAACTACATGAAAGTGTATTATACGCCCTTGTAAATATTTCTCAGCTGTTTTCAGTGTACAAGAAATGCTTTTTCAATCTTTAAATGCCCACGATATGGCAAAAGTGCTATTTGTTATGAGGTGAGGCCTGAGGCTAATCACCTCAGCGGTAGGCAAATTGACAGGTCAATTTCCTTGAAGATTTTACAAGCCTTCAGTGTTCTCTTTCTGAATCCATGTGATTGGTGCTGGTGGACAGAGTCCAGGAGGAAGCCCAGTTACACACACACACACACACACACACACACACCAACTTGATAGTGTTCCAGAAACTCCTTATTCTGGACCAAATCCTCACTATCACTTCCCTTCTGCTGATCTCTCCCCACCTATGTCTGAAGAGGAAGTGAGCAACAAAAGGTTCACTTTTACACAGACAAACACTCTTTCCTGTTCTTTTAAATCTTTCTTCTTGCCGGGCGGTGGTGGCGCACGCCTTTAATCCCAGCACTTGGGAGGCAGAGGCAGGCGGATCTCTGTGAGTTTGAGACCAGCCTGGTCTACAAGAGCTAGTTCCAGGAAAGGCTCCAAAACCACAGAGAAACCCTGTCTCAAAAAACCAAAAAAAAAAAAAAAAAAAAAAAAAAAAAAAAAAAAAAATTAAATCTTTCTTCTTTTGTTGATTTTTTGTTGTTCTGTGGTTCTGGGGATAAGCCCGCAGCCTTGATCCTTATAAACAGTCTGCTGCCAAGCTACTCCACTGCTTTCTTTGTGTGGGCTTTCCTCACTCACTTTTTTTCTTTCCTTGAGACAGGGAGTCTGTGTAGCCTGACTGGCTTGGAATTCACTAGGCTGGCCTCACCCTCACAGAGATCCACCTGTCTCTGCCTCTTGGGTGATCTGATTAAAGATATGCACCCTGCTACACAAGTTTTTTTAAGAAGCAAAGCACCTACTATGTGAAATAAAAATGGAATTTTTTTGTTTTTTTGGGGGGGTTCTTTTACTTTTTATTTTATTTATTTACTTTGCTTTTGTTTTTTATGACAGGGTTTCTTTATGTAGCCTTGGCTGTCCTGGAACTAGCTCTGTATGCCAGGCTGGCCTCGAACTCACTATGTCACCTAGTTCAGACTGCCTCTGCCTCTTTTTTTTTTTTTTTTTTTTTGGTTTTTCGAGACAGGGTTTCTCTGTGGTTTTGGAGCCTGTCCTGGAACTAGCTCTTGTAGACCAGGATGGTCTCGAACTCACAGAGATTCGCCTGCCTCTGCCTCCCAAGTGCTGGGATTAAAGGCGTGCGCCACCAACGCCCGGCCTGCCTCTGCCTCTTGAGTGCTGGAATTAAAGTGTGCACCACCACTGCCTGGCTCGTGCAATGTTTTATAATGACAATTTAAAATTTTTTCCTTATATTTAACAACTTATTTTATTTTTATGCATATGACAGCTTTCCTGCATGTATGTATGTATACATGCGTACTACATGCATGCCTGATGTTCTTCGGATCCCCTGGAACTGGAGTTAAGAATGATTATAAAGGCCGGACCATGGTGGTACACGCCTTTAATTCCAGCACTCAGGAAGCAGAGTCAGGCGAACCTCTGGTAGTTCGAGGCCAGTCTGGTCTATATAGCAAGACCCTGTCTCAGAAAAAAAAAGAAAGAAAGAAAGAAAGAAAAACTTTTTTAAGAGCCAACAAGATGCACAAATACACATAAATAAATACATAAATATAATTAAGAACAAGATTTAGTCTTTTATTTTATGTGCATGAGTGCTTTTCCTGAGTGTGTGTCTCTGCACCATGGCTGTGATGTCTGAGGTCAGAAGAGGAAGTAGGATTCCCTGGAACTGGAGTTACCGATGGTTCTGAGCTGCTCCATAGTGCTGGGAACCAAACCCTGGTCCTCTGGAAGAACAATGAGTGGTCTTAACTGCTGATCTATTTTTCTCATCTCTTTCCTTTTACTTGAAACTGAGCCTCTGTGACATAGACTGGCCTTGAATTCCCCATGTAGCTGGGGGTAGTCTTGAACTCCTGAATCTTTTGACTCCCAAACAGAGTAGAGGCAGGTGGATCTCTATGAGTTTGAGGCCAACCAGGTCTACAACAGAGCAAGTTCCAGGACAGCCATGCTACACAACGAGACCCTGGTTCAGAGTGGGTGTGATGTGTCCTTTGAGGGTTTTGATCGAGGTAGGAGGGTCTATGAATGTAGCCCAGTTTGTGGAGTAACTAACTGCTTAGAACACACATCTCAGGGCTAGGCCTGAAATTCCAGCACTTGGAAGTAGAGGCAGGAGGGTAAAAAGTTCAAGGGTATCCTTGGTTGTACAACCAGATAGAGGCCAGTCTTGAGTAAACCAGAGAGAGAAAGAGAGAGATCTTATATTTTTGGCTACATTGGTAGTTGAAAGGGATTTGATCCATTAATTTATTGCTACTATAGAAAGGTAAGCTCTATTTATTTCTTTTTTTTTTTTAACTTTTTTTTTTTTTTTTTTTTTTGGTTTTTCGAGACAGGGTTTCTCTGTGGTTTTGGAGCCTGTCCTGGAACTAGCTCTTGTAGACCAGGCTGGTCTCGAACTCACAGAGATCCGCCTGCCTCTGCCTCCCAAGTGCTGGGATTAAAGGCGTGCGCCACCACGCCCGGCAGCTCTATTTATTAAAACAAATAAAATATCACTATAATTTATACTATGTAGATTATTCATGGAAAAAGGACTGGTGTGTGTGTGTGTGTGTATATAAATGGAGCTTTATGGAAGACTAGAAGCCAAACTCTACTACAGACAGGACAGAGAGGAACAAGGAGGGAAGAAGTAGAAAGCTGAGAGGTTCTCTAAGCAAGGGAAGAGGATATGCAAAGACCCTGGGCCCAGAAGGAGCATGAAATGTTAGAGAAATATAGATGAAGAGAGGAGAGATTAAAAAAATAAATAAACGAAACAGCAAGGGAGGTGGGTGAGCAGAAGCATCAGGCTGGGAAGAAAGGAGTTCTGCTTTTGCCGGGGAGGGTAGGTGGAGTTTTTGGCTTTGTACTTTCCCCCCTGATTCTCAGCTTTCTTCCAAAAGGACTCTGACCTTTCAGAAGCTATTTATTTTGTCTAACTGCTAAGGCTGGGTCTGCACTATTTGTAGACATTGTTACTACTGCTAATTATTATTACATCATCTTTCTCTTTACTTTTATTTTAGACAGGGTTTCCCTGCGTAGCTCTGACTGCCTGGAACAGCACTATATACCAGGCTGGCCTGGAACTCAGAGATCTACCTGTCTCTGCCTCCAGAGTGCTGGGATTAAAGGTGTGTGTCACCACTGCCAGGCTTTTTTTTTTTTTTTTTTTTCGAGACAGGGTTTCTCTGTGGCTTTGACGCCTGTCCTGGAACTAGCTCTTGTAGACCAGGCTGGTCTTGAACTCACAGAGATCTGCCTGCCTCTGCTTCCCAAGTGCTGGGATTAAAGGCGTGCGCCACCACCGCCCGGCTTTTTTTTTTCCTTGAGTGAATCCATGTAAGTGTGTTTGTATGTGTGTGTGTGTGTGTAAGCGTGAATGCATGTGAATCTTTATAAGTGTGCATGCCCATGTGTGTAGAGGCTAAAGGTCAACCTTGGGTATTGATCTTTTTTCAGGAACTATGTACCTTATTTTTGGGTCTTTCACTGGCCTGGAGCTCTCTGAATAGGCCAGACTGGCCAGTCAACAAACTCCAGGGTTCTTTTGTCTCTCCTTTCCCAGAACTAGAAGTGAGTGTGTGTGTGTGTGTGTCTGTCTGTCTGTCTGTCTGTCTGGGTTTCAGAAATCTGAACTCAGCTCGTCATGTTTGCAAGGCAAACTCCTTACTAACTGAGTCGTCTTCCCAGCTCTGTTTATTGCTTGTTTTGCGACAGTGTCTCAAACTGGAGGCGATCCTTCTGCTCCAGCCTCCTAGGTACTAGGATTACAGGTTTGAGGCACCACGTCTGCCTGTCTGTTCCTTCTGTTTTTCTTTCTTTATCTGAGATGGTATTTCACTCCTTAGCCCAGGCTTACCTCAAGCCTTCTGCCATTGTCCTGCCTCAGCCTTCTGAGTGCTGGGATTTCAGGTTTGCCTTGGCTTTTGTTTGTTTTGTTTGTTTGTTTGTTTATAGGCTTCTCATAGGACAGCCTTGGCTGTTTTGGAATTTACTAAGCAGGCTGGTTTGCCCCTCCTACCTCTGCCTTTTGAGTGACGGGATTGAATGTGTGCACCCCGTCACTCCATCTGACCTGTTAATTAGTCTTGAAGGTGTGGAATCATTTCCTTCTTTGTTCACTCATTTGCTAGGGGTGAGGGATGACCTCTGAGAAAGAAGTAAATGCTCATTATGTTTCTGCACATAGAGCAAGCCAATTTCTGTGTCCTGCAGGTGCCTTGGTCTTTTGTTTTGCTTGTTTATTTTTTAAGACAGGATCTCAAGTGTCCCAGTTTGACTGCAAACTCAATCTGGAGCCAGAGGATGGCTTAGAGTTTCTGAGTTTCCTACCTTCACCTCTTGGGGAGCGGACTTCCTGGTGTGGACCACACTTGATTTATGGGGTGCTGGGATGAAACCCAGGGCCTCACTTCTCTGCACATACTCTACCAAATATGAGCCCTCTCTCCAGCCCCTCCTTGGTCTTCTTTGAATATGAGGTTTGACACGAGGCTGTTTGTATTGGTTAGTTTTGGTCGTCACCTGGACTGGATTGGGAAATGCCTGGAAGATTCGCGCAGCACACCTCCGGGTGTGACACGGAGTCCTCTGACTGGATGAAGACTTTAATCCACAGGCAGATTCACCTGGAGAGGTCACTGGGAGGCAGCGGCAGGCCTCCCTGGTTGTAGCCAACCAGGTCCCTTCCTGTCTCCATGATGGGAAGTCCTCTGCTCCACCCCCTCATTTCACCCCACTCCACCCCACCCCACCCCACCCAAGACCCAGGAAACTGCTAGAACCAGAGCGAACATGTCCTTCCTCTCTCAGGCTGTCTCTGTCAAGCATTTTGTCACAATGGAAAAATAGGAATTAATGCAATCATGTTGTCGCCACTGCGGGCCCTGTGATTTGGAAGATTCTCAGAAGCCTCCTAAAAATCATTTCCTTGTGCTTGTATGGGGTTGGGGGAGGTCATGTGGAGGTCAAAGGACTGCTTTTGGGGGTTTGATTTCTCCTTCACTTACACAGGCTCCAGGGATTCAGTTCAGGTTGTCAGTCCTAGCAGGAAATGCCTTGACCAACTACTTCAGGGGCTTCGAACTCTCAAATGATTCTAAATAGATAAAGAGGGTTTTTGTTTGTTTGCTTGGTTGGTTTGTTTGTTTTTTTTGGTTTTTCGAGACAGGGTTTCTCTGTAGCTTTGGAGCCTGTCCTGGAACTCCCTTTGTAGACCAGGCTGGCCTCGAGCTCACAGAGATCCGCCTGCCTCTGCCTCCCGAGTGCTGGGACTAAAGGCGTGCGCCACCACTGCCCGGCCTGTTTTTTGTTTTTTCGAGACAGGGTTTTTCTCTGTAACAGCCCTAGCTGTCAGGGAACTCACTCTGTAGACCAGGCTGGCCTTGAACTCACAGAGACCCTCCTGCCTCTGTTTCCCAAGTGCTTGGATTAAAGGCACATGCCGCCACCACCTCCTGGCATTTACTTTTTATTATGTGGTGATTATGTGTGTCTACATCTGTGTATAGTGTATAAGCACGTGAGTACCCGTGCCCATGGAGGCCTGAGGCTTAGATTCGCCATAGTTACAGATGGTTATGAGGCACCTGACATGGATTCTGAGACCCAAACTCTGGAGGAGCAGCAGGGGCAGCAAGTGCTCTTAGCAACTGAACCATGGCTCCAATCCCATCATTTCTTCCTTTTATCCATTCCTGCATCTCAGCTCATGGAAGACGATGCCCTCATGCAGGGTGGTCTTCTCCTAGTAACCTTCACGTCTAGCAACACCCTCTCAGGCGGGCCCAGAGGTTTGCCTCCCAGAGGACAGAGAGTAGAGCCTTTACAAAACTCACAGCCAGGAAATGCTTTACCACCATGATGGTCACTGCAAACTGTCAGCTGGACAAGGTCTGGAATCACAGGAGAGACAGCCTCTAGGCATGCATAGATAGCATGACATTGCTTAGGCTAACCTTGGGGCCCCGCGAGGAGGGACTGTAGTGGTTAGGTTAATTCTTTCAGGAAGACCCATCTCTACTATGGGCTGCACTGTTCCCTGAGCAGGGGCTCAGGACTGTTTGGAGAAGTCAGCAAACATTCGTCCTTCTCTGTTGCCAGCCGTGGGTGTGATGAGAACAGCTGGCTCAAGCTCCGGCCTTCTGGATGCTCCCTCTATAGTTAACTGTACAGTTGAACTGTGAGCTGAAATAAATTCTTTGTCCCTTGAATTACTTTGCTAGGTGTTTGCTTGTTTTATTTATTTTTTATTCTTCAAGACAAGGTTTCTTTATGGAGCCTTGGTTGTCCTAAAACTTGCTCTATAGACAAGGCTGGCTTGGAACTCACTCTATAGACCAGGTTGACGTCAGACTCAGAGATCCGCCTGCCTCTGCCTCCTAAGCACTGAGATTAAAAGCATGTACCATCACTGTCCAGCTAACCAGGATATTTCATCATAGCAACTGCAAAAAAAAAACCAAAACAAAACAAAAAAAAAAAACAAGACATTGCTTAGGAAAGAAACCCAGCTGGAGAGGTTACTCAGAAATGAAGAGTGCTGGTTACTCTCCCAGAGGATCTGGGTTCAGTTCCCAGCATCCACGTGGCAGCTCACAACTGCCTGTAACTCCAGACCCAGAAGCCCTGATTCCCTCTTCCGGACTCTGCAGGCACCAGACATGTGCGAGGCATACAGATATGCATCAAGCAAAACTCCCAGAAACATAAAATAAATAAGAATTTTAGAAAGAAGCCCAACACTGGACATGGTAGCACACACCTATGATTCCGGCACTCAGGAGGTAGAGATAGGACTGCGTGGTGAGATAGTGAGACACTGCTGGGGGGGAGGGGAAACCGGGCGGTGGGTGGTGGTGCATTTTGGGAGGCAGAGGCAGAAGGATCTCTGTGAGTTTGAGGTCAACCTGGTCTATAGAGCAAGTTCCAGAACAGCCAGGGCTATACAGAGAGAAGAAAGAAAGACAACAAAAAGCAACAAAAGCAAAGCAAACCGTAGGATACTGATGGAAAATACTTGCTGACTACTGTCCTCAGGGTCGTTTGAAGAGCGCTTTAACCAGCACTCTAGCAGTTAGCTGGAGGTGCCTCCAGTGGAAGTCACAGCAAATTTGGAAGCCTTGAGGCAAGACCGTGTCTGATGTGTTCCTAATGAGACAAGGGAACTCATCATCACCAGGGGAGAGCAGTGAGGTCAGAAGGCAGAAGGGGACCAGACCACATACAGTCCCAAGTGAGAACATTGCCTCCTGGTCCTGGGAGAAGGAGCCACAGCAGCTTTGAGATGGAGGATGCTGTAAGTGTGGCAAGTGGGTTTAATCAAACAGGACTTCTGTGTTTAAGAACAAGCTGGCCAGACATGATGACACTCTTCTGCCCTGGCACTGGAGAAGCCAAGGACAGAAGATGGTAAGATGGAGAGTTCTAAATCAGCCTGGACCGAGATACAGAATAACAAACTGTTTGGACTCAAGAGACGACTTACCGGTTAAGGACACTGGCTGCTCTTGAGGAGGGTTGAAAGTTGGTTCCTAGCACCCACATGGTGGTTCACAACCATCTGTAACTCCAGCTCCAGGGGATCCACTACCTTCTTCTGGCCTCCACAGGTACTGCACCTACATGTGTAATAGTAGTGTGTG
Source organism: Chionomys nivalis (assembly GCF_950005125.1). Taxonomy (NCBI): domain Eukaryota; kingdom Metazoa; phylum Chordata; class Mammalia; order Rodentia; family Cricetidae; genus Chionomys; species Chionomys nivalis. The sequence continues at coordinate 8,452,743 of NC_080094.1, read as the reverse complement.
TGTGTACATGCATGTAATACACAAATGTATACAAACACATACACATATACAGAGGAAACCCATGATAAATGTTCAAAACAAAACAGAAAGAGGCCTGGCTGTGGTGGCACACACCTTTAATCCCAGTACTCGGGAGGCAGAGGCAGGTGGATCTCTGAGTTGGAGGCCAGCCTGGTCTACGTAGATAGTTTCAGCAAAGGCTCCAAGGCTACAGAGAAACCATGTCTCAAGAAACAAAAAAAAACAAAAAAACAAAGAAAAAACTCAACACAAAACAGAAAAAAAAAAAAAAAGCAACACAGCAAGAGAGCTTAGAGGTAAATGCAGTATTGCGCTGGAGAAGTCCCAGCAGAAAAGCTATGGAGTCCCAGGCCAACCTGGGGTCCATGAGACCCTGTCTCAAAACGATAATCAGGTATTGTGGAGCACACTTTTAATCCCGCTACTTAGGAGATCTACCACCTGTGAGTTCAGGTGGCTCTCTGAGTTCCTAGGCCAGCCTGGTCTTTATAGCAAATGAGTCCCTGTCTCTAAATCAATAAAACAAAATAATTAAAACCATTAAGATTAAGGGGCTAGGCATGGTGGTGCACACCTTTAATCACAGCACTGGGAGGCAGAGGCAGGGGGATGTCTGTGAGTTCAAGACCAAGACAAACAAGCAAACAACGAAAAAAAAAGCAAAATAAAAGAAACAAACAAAAAAATAAGTTACTAGGTCTGTCGAGACAGCTCAGCCGTTAAGAATGTGAGCTGCTCTTGCCGAGGAAGCAAATGCCTGCCACTCCAGCTTCAGAAACTCGGGGCCTTGTTTTGGCTTCAGGAGGCACTGTACACAAAGTGTCATAAACTCCACAGGCACAGACATATAAATAAAAATAAGAATATATCTTTTGTTGTGGGATATTTGCACACCGTGTGAAGGAGTATTGCTGTGAGTGATGTGATTACAAAGCTGAACGGCCAATAGCTAGGCAGAAGGTATAGGCGGGACTTCCTGGGAGAGAAAGGAAAATGGAGGGATCTAGGTGTGGGAGAGAGACATAAGGAACCCCAGAGAGGAAGCAAGAGGTGCAAAATGGAAGAGAGGAAACACTACATGATAAAGCTTAGATAATATAAATACGCTAATTTAAGTTATAAGAGCTAGTTAGGAACAAGCCTGAGTTATAGGCCGACTTTTTCATAATCATAGGTCTCTGTGTCATTATTTGGGAGCTGACCCGCAGGACAAAAAAAGACTGGTTACAATCTTTAAGAATATAAAACACACCAGCTGAGCTGTAGTGGTGCATGCCTTTAACTCCAGCATTCTAGAGGCAGGGATGGTTGCATCTCTAATAGTGCGAGGCCAGCTTGGTCTATATAGCAAGTTGCAGCTACGGCAACACAGAGAGACCTTATCTCAAAGCAAAGCAAGAAAACAAAAGAAGAATAAATTGAAAGTGAAATAATTTGGGGCGAGGCAGTTTTGAGACAGGGTTTCTCTGTGTAGTCCTGGTTGTCCTGAATCTCACTCTGTAGATCAGGTTGGCCTCGAACTCATAGAAATCTGCTTGCCTTTGCCTCCTGTGTTCTGGGAACAAAGGTGTGCAATGTCCCACCAGCTATGGAATAGTTTTTAAAAGCCTGCTATGATGCCCCCCCCGTGTGTGTGCGTGTGCACATGTGCGTGTGTGCGTGCGTGTGCATGTGTGTGTGTGTGCACGCGCACGTATGTATGCTCATGCATGGATGCACTAGGCACCCGTGAAAGTTAGTTCTCGACTTCCACCTTTCTGGAGACGGTCTCTTGCAGGGATTCTCTGGATCTGCTGGCATTACCAAGGAGTACTGCCTTTACCTGTGTTCCAGGGATTCGAATTTAATCCCTCACACTTCCACAGCAAACCCTTTGCCCCCTGGGCCATCTCCCCAATCCCCAGCTTTGTGTTATTGAGTGCAGAACTTGGGAGGAAAATGACCATTTACAGTTGAAAGCCTAGGAAACAGAATGAATCTCTTGAGAAAGGTGGAGAAGGAGGCTAACCCCTTTCTTCAATTAGAAATGTCTCCACTGTTCTGGAATCTAAATAACTTGTTGCTTTACTGGGGGTCTTTTTTTGGGGGGGAAAGCAGAGTCTCCTGGCCCAGGCTGACCTTGAACGTGCTCTGTAGTAGAGGATGGCCTTGAACTCCTGTCCCTTTCGCCTCTAACCCCGCTGCTGGGCTACAAGCATGCAGGGTCACTGCAGGTTTATGTGGCCCTGGAGACAGGATCCAGGATTTCTTGCATTTGAGGTAAGTAAGTACTCAAGTACTCCACAGACTGAGCTGACTGCCAGACCCTGCTTCGGGTCTTTTGTTTTTGTTTCTGCAGCACTGGAGGTGAATCCTGGGCCTTGCACATTCTAGGCAAGCACTGTACCACGGAGCCAGACCTCCAAACCCTATGTTGCTGTTTGCATTATTATTATTATTATTTGCTTGTTTATTCTACGACAGGGTCTCCACAGGAAGCCTTTGCTGGTCTCCAACTTGTTTCCCACCTTCTGCCTTTGCCTCCCAGGTGCTGGAATTACAGCCATGTGCCACCTCCCACAGTTGTGTGTGTCTGTGCGTCTGTGTGTGTGTGTGTCTGTGTGTGTGGTGTGTGTTTATTTTGAGACATGGCCTAGCTGTGTAGCCATGTAGCTGCCTTGGAACTTTCCATCCTCCTGCCTCCACCCCCTGATTGTCGGTTTTTAATGCTCGCTAGCATTTTGTTATCCCGAAGGAAACTCTCAGATCATACAGACCCTTAAGAGACACAAAAAGCTCAACAACTGACAAACCTCAGACTTCCTGTCTTTCAGTCGCGTGTTTCTGTAGCTTGCCCTTCCTCTTTCCCCTTCTTTAATTTGCTAATGCTCTCTGGGGCCAAGGCTGTGTCTACAGCAGTTTCTAGGTTGATCAGTTCACGGGCCGTCTTTCAAGCTATTCAAAACACACCTGCAGGGTTTTCCAGAGACACCAACGTTTTAATTTGATAGTGGAACACTCCAGGAATGCAATCTATGGCACACTAGGGCCAGCCGGCATGCCCAGCTTCTCTACAGCGCTTGCTCAATCATTGTCTTAGTTACTTTTCTATCGCTGTGATAAAACACACACAAAAGCAACTTGGGGAGGAAATAGATTAGCTCATTTTACAGCTCTCAGGACACACTCCATCACTGAGGGAAGGCAGGACAGGAACTCAAGCAGGGCGGAAATCTGGAATCAGGAGCTAGTGCTGAGGCAGCGGAGGAATCTGCTTACTGGCTTACTCACTATGACTTACTCCACCTACTTTCTTATAGAGCCCAGGATCACCACCAACCCAGAGATGGCAGCATCGGCAGTATATCAATCTCTAGTTAAGAAAATACACCACAGGCTTGCCCACAGGCCAGTCCTACCAGGGCATTTTCTCAGTTGAGTTCCCTCCTCCAGGTGACTCCAGCGTGTGTCAAGCTGACAGGAAACAGCCAACACCATCACAGTCTCCTGTGAAACAGTCCCCACAATCCACGCTTCTTTCTTCAAAAGGAATTCTGCCATGAGGTGTTAGAGAAAGAAAACAACACTTATTTCTTTTCCTAAAGATTTATTTGGAGCTGGGGCGATGGTTCGGTGGTTAAGAGCAGTTGTTGCTCTTCCAAAGGACACAGGTTTGATTCCGAGCACCCACACTCACTACCATCTGTACCTCCAGTTCCAGGAGATACCACACTCTACTGACCCCCTCAGGAACTGCAGACATGTAGTGCGCATACATACATGCAGGCGAAATACTCACATACAAAAAATAAATAGGTGGGGTACGGCGGTGCACATCTTAGACCCTCACACTCGGGAGGCAGATGCAGGCAGATCTCTGAGAATCTGAGGCCTGCATGGTCTACATAGTGAGTTTCAGGATAGCCAGGGCTAGGTAGAGAGACTATGCCTAAAAAAAAAATTAATAATAATAAAATAGCCGGGCGGTGGTGGCGCACGCCTTTAATCCCAGCACTCGGGAGGCAGAGGCAGGCAGATCTCTGTGAGTTCGAGACCAGCCTGGTCTACAGAGCTAGTTCCAGGACAGGCTCCAAAGCCACAGAGAAACCCTGTCTCAAAAAACCAAAAATAAATAAATAAATAAATAAATAAATAAATAAAATAAATAAATCTAAAAATTTACAAAAGAATTATTTGTTATTTTTATTTTCTGTGTATGGGTGTCTTGCCTGCACATCTGTTTGTGCCTGGTGTTTGTGGGGGGCCAACAAAGGCATAGGATCCCCTGGTACTGGAGTTAAGGAGGTTACGAGTCATCATGGGGGGCTGGAAATTGAACCCCCGACCTCTGTAAGAGCAGCAAGAGCTCTTTACCGCTCAGCCAGCCCTGCACCCCCGAACACATTTCTTTGAAATGTAGTCTTTTAGTATCTTTTTTTTGGTTTTTCGAGACAGGGTTTCTCTGTGGTTTTGGAGCCTGTCCTGGAACTAGCTCTTGTAGACCAGGCTGGTCTCGAACTCACAGAGATCCGCCTGCCTCTGCCTCCCAAGTGCTGGGATTAAAGGCATGCGCCACCACCGCCCGGCTTAATTTTTTATTTTTTAAAGAACACGTTTCTAATGCAATCTATTTTGAATGTCTGGAATGAGGAAACCTTTGTGTGGACAGCGTTGTTAAAATCTAGACTGGTGCCAAGCCTTGAGATAGTCATCCTTAGTGTGGAAGGAAGTGACTCACAGCTGTCCTGCAGCCGGAAGTGTTAATCACTGAGGTACCTACACAGAGCGCTCACCAGGGCCCTCCTCACCTGGCTGTTACCTGCATCCAGGCTTTTCTGTGATGCTTCCTTAAGCAAGTATCTGGGGGCTCCATTTCTACTTTGTGTGTGTCTGTATGTGTATGTATGATGTATGCGTATGTATGTATGAATGTATGGTATGCATATGTCTGTTTGTATGTATGGTGTGTGTATATGTATGTATGAATGTCTGTCTGTATGTATGGTGTGTGTGTGCCTGTCTCTGTCTTTCTGTATATATGTATGGTATATGTATGTATATATGTATGTTTGTATGTATCTATGTAGTATGTGTGTGTGTGTGTGTGTGTGTGTGCATGCCACAGCCAGCTGGTTGGTGGATGTCAGGGGACAGCTGTCACGAGTCAGCTCCCACCTCCCCTTCTTTCTGTTGCTTCCCTGTCCACTCCAAGTTGGCGAGTTATCGAGATTCCAGGCCATTCTCTTGTCCCCACCTCCTGTCTCCCTTAAAAGTATGGAAATGACTTCTGCATTTGCGTGTTCGCGGGTTTAGGGGTCACACTCATTGGTCAGGTCTTCACAGTTGCCGTTTCAGTCAGTGGACTTTCTCTACCTGAGACAGACCTCCTTATAGGCCGACCTTAATGCCCAATGTTCAAACAGGGTGGTGGTGGTGGCGCATGCCTTTAATCCCAGCACTCAGGAGGCAGAGACAGGTAGATCTCTGTGAGTTCGAGGCCAGCCTGGTCTACAGAGCGAGTTCCAGGACTGCCTCCATAGCTACAGAGAAACCCTGTCTCGAAAAACCATAAAAAAAAAAAAAAAAAAAAAAAAGGCCGGGCGATGGTGGCGCACACCTTTAATCCCAGCACTTGGGAGGCAGAGGCAGGTGGATCTCTGTGAGTTCGAGACCAGCCTGGTCTACAGAGCTAGTTCCAGGACAGGCTCCAAAGCCACAGAGAAACCCTGTCTCGAAAAACCAAAAAAAAAAAAAAAAAAAAGCATCCAATGTTCAAACAGTTGTTTGAACTTCACTGAGGCAAACAGCAAGGCTCTGGGTGCAGGATTTAGTTGAAAAGGTCCTGCCACAGGCAATGTTCCTGGAGTTTGTTTTAAGGTTGCTAACGTGGCCAATGCATCTCTTTTGGCTCTGCATAAAGGCAAGAAAGGAAAACCAAGGTCATCAGTTTTGATGATGGAAACACAGTAATAAATTTTCATATTCTAAAACAAACAAACCATCAGCCTAGAGCTAGAGGGATGGCTCAGCAGCTAAGAGCACTGGCTGCTTTGCAGAGGACCTTTGTTCAGTTCCCAGCACCCACACTGGGTGGCTCATGACAGTCTGTAAGTAACTCTAGTTCCAGGGGATCTAACACCCTTTCTGGCCTCTTTTGGTGCCTTCATGAATAATAATAGCTATGTTGACCAACACTTTCCCACACCTGCCTCTACCTCCTGAGGCAAATTTTAAAAAAAATCCTTAAAAAAAAGAAAGAAAGGAAGGAAGAAAGAAAGGAAGGAAGGAAGGAAGGAAGGAAGGAAGGAAGGAAGGAAGGAAGGAAGAAAGAAAGCAGAGTCGGTGAGACTGCTGCTCCTTAAGTAACCCAGAACTTGCTGTGCGGGCCAGGATGTCTGCTTCTCCTGGGAAAGAATGGAAGGAACAGTGATGGAAGGTGGTGCCTTCTGATGGCCACATGAGTGCTGTGGCAGGTACTCCCTTCCCCTATGCACACAAAGCACCTTTTTTTTTAATTAGCAAAAAAGCTGTCTATTAAAAAAGGAAACATTGGCCAGGTGGTGGTGATGCAAACTTTAATCCCAGTACTCGGGAGCCAGAGACCGGCAGATCTCTGTGAGTTCGAGGCCAGTCTAGTCTACAGAATGAGTTTCAAGATAGCCAGGGCTACACAGAGAAATCCTGTCAGAAGAAGAAGGAAGAGGAGGAGGAGGAAGAAGAGGAAGAGGAAGAGGGAGGGAGGGAGGAAGGGAGGGGAGGAAGGGAAGAAAAGAAGGAAGGAAGGAAGGAAGGAAGGAAGAAAGAAAGAAAGAAAGAAAGAAAGAAAGAAAGAAAGAAAGAAAGAAAGAAAGAAAGATTGATTATTACTTATTTCCAGGAACTTCCTAAGTGGCAAGGCTTGAGCGGAAACAACTTTTTTCCTTTCCTGCTCCTGAGGAGTTAATTTTTGTTCTTTCTCTTTTCTTTAGAGTTAATTTTTTACAGTCACCATCTTTAGTTACATGAACTAGTCTGTCCCCCAGTGTTAGTTCTGGGGGGGTGGGGAGATCGCTATCTAAATCACCTCGAGATTCTGTGAGCCGTGCCCAGATCGGCTCAGTGAAGCACATACCCCATCTATAACATTTGCTAAATCCTCGGCATGCAGCCTTCCGGTGAAGTTCTTTTGAAAAGCGAAGGGGGAGGGCATGTACCTCACATGCTGAATTAGGAGTACCCCTCCTTTTTAAACATTCATTTCAGTGGCTGAATACAGGCGCAACTTCAGCTCCTTCACCAAGTGAGAGATAATGCACTCTTGAATCTCCTGTTTGTTCGGAGGAGAAAACTGTCAGGGCTGAGCCAAAGAGAAGAGTCCTTTTCTAAATATAGCAACGTCATCTGACCCTCGCTGGTCTTTGTACTCGGAAGGCTAAGGTATTAGGCACATGGCTTCGAGACTGGAGCGTGTAATTCCTCTAGGGGAGAGGAGACAGTTGGCCATAGCAGATCTAAATGCCGGGTTTGTGTCTGTCCTGTTTGATCTGAGGAAACAGACAAGAATGTTGTTGGGGCATTTCCACATGACAGCTTGTCATTCTGGTAAACTTTCCCACTGTGCACAGGAAACAGTTCTTCCAATCTTTTGGGTTAGTGTGTGTGTGTGTGTGTGTGTGTGTAACCCAGGGCAAGTGCTCAATGGCTGAGCTTACGTTTGCTTTTATATCTTGTCAAAAAAGCACTCCATGAAGATTTTTTCTTGATTTTCTTTTCTTCTTCTTCCTCTTCTTCTTCTTCTTTTTTCTTCCTCTTCTTTTTCTTCTCTTCTTCCTTCTCCTTCTCTTCTTAAGACAGGGTCTCTCTACATTTCCCTGGCTGTCCTGGAACTCACTATGTATAGATCTGCTTGCCCCTGCCTCCCGAGTGCCATCATACCCAGCATGCCTTTCTTCTACTTTTAAAGTTACACTTATATACCCATGTCTCTGTCTGAGTGTGTGCATGTGAGTGCAGGTGCCCTTGGAGGCCAGGGGCAATGGACACCCTGGAGATCTAGAGTTGTCTGTGAGCCATGCCACGTGAGTGTGAGGAACCAAATCCCAGTCCCCTACAAGGATAATCCTCCTGTCTCAGCGTTTCACATTTTGGGATTACGAGCTGTGTACCACCAAGTCCTGCTTTACGTGGTGCTGGAGATATAGTTCAAGGCCTTTTCCCTCTGGTCGAGTACTCCGTTCACTGAGCTCCACCCCAGCCCTCCCTCTGTTGGCTTCACTAGCTGTGAAGCCTCACATTGAGGCTAAGCCAGTTCCCTCAGTGATGGTTGTCAGGGCTGTGCCCACAGATCCCCGTCTCCATATCCTGCAGCTAATCTGTGTTCACATTGGTATTTCTCTTTTTGTTTTTTTAAGATTCTTTATTGGGTTTGAGTAAATGGCTTGGTAGGTAAAGGCACCTGCCTCCAACCCTGACTCGCTGAGTTCAATCCCTGGGAACCACATGGTGGAAGGAGAGCCTCGACTCCTGAAAATTGTCCTCTGACCTCCACACCTGCACCATGGCGTACGCAATAAATAAATGAGGGTATTAGAAACACTGAAAGTCTTCCCGGGAAGCCATGCAAGTGCACGCTGACTGTTTACAGTTCTCCAACACTTCCGTCTCTATTTTGAAAGAGCATTTTGAGGTTTCAGAGATTTTAGGACAAATAAAAGACTAAGTGAACGAGATTCTTTGAAGAGCATTTCTGTTTGGCCAGAGGTAGATCTTTCTAGCCAAGTAAGGGTTTGTCAAACCTAGTTAGGAACTAAGGCTCCAATGCAGGGACGTGGGGGTGGGGCAGACGATGATATTAAAAAAAGGGGAGATCCTGCCCAGGCTGCGTTCCCAATCTTGCTTGTAGAACTACCTGCTCATCTGGAAAAAATTTTACATTTGCTCCCTGAGCCCTGCAGGATGGGGGAGGAAGAGAAAGAGTGGGGAGGGGATGGGGGGAGGCGGGGAGGGCAGAAGAAGAAAAAAAATACAGGAGTGTCCAACACTTCACAGAGGCATCAGCTGGCTGCTTAAACATCAATTTAAAAGCATCAATAAATAATGGAGTCAGGCATGCAGCAAACTGGGGACCTTCAGAACTGACTCTGGTGTCTGGACCTTCCCTTGCATCCCCCTGCAGCAACCCTGACCGGTCTCTGGACAGGCTTGGAAGACACCTGACTGGTATCTATTGGTTCGTTTTGGACACTGTAAGATCCTTTTTCCTCCTAGAAAAATTTTAATACATTCTGAATTTCTTTTTACAATTAGAATGTATTTCTATATTGTTATACACTTAGGATTGCCTCTAAACTATGCATTTTTTTCTTTGTCTGCTCGTGTGCTTATATAATTTTCACAGTGTTGGGTTGGAACCCTGAGTTTTTTGCTTGCTAAGCAAGTGGTTCAGCCCGAGCTACATCCTGAGCTTCCAAACTCCGCTTTTGTTGTTGTCGTCGCTTGCTTTAGCTTTGTTTTTGAATCAGGGTCTCTCTTTGTTACTCGGGGTAGTTCCTTAACTCTTGATACTTCTGCAGAAGCTCTAGAATTGTCTGTGCCATCTAGCCGAGTGTTCACTTTTGACAAAGAACCGCCCCCCAATTTAGCTATGCAATGCTGTAATTCATTTTTGCACCAGAAACATCCACACAACACTGGAACAGATGATCAATCACTTCTCAATTCCTAATGCTACAAAAAATAAAAAAAATTCCCGGAAAATTTTGTGTACGCCTCTCTTCAAAACATCCCTCCCTAGGCTGAATTTTAAACTGGAGTTGGTCCGTGTGACCTTTGCTTTTACTGCTTCGAAGTGTCCCTTGCCAAATGATAAATCATAACTATCAGCTTCCCCGGAGACTTCGGCACAAAGAGCAAAGTCCTCGAGAGTCCTGTGGCTCTGTAAATTCACACTGAAGGGGAGTGCTCCCCAAATGTACCCTTCTTGGAGCAGGGTAGTGACTCCTCCACCCCCACCCTGAAAAGGTCATTTCTTTCCCTGGGAGCACTGAAGGAAGATGGCAAGCCAGAGGCAGCGTTGGGCAGACACAGGTCATGATTACAGGGGTTGCCTGGGTTTCTTCGGGTTTCAACTTCCTTAATTGCAGAACGGAGTAACGCAGAGCCATGAGCAATGAAGCAACAGCCGAGGTTTCAAAGTGAAGGAAGCCATTTTCAAGGCTTGTCTTTAAATGACATCTGCTTCTAGAATAGCATCGTCTCCTCTGAGTTCCCTCTCTCATGAGAACTTTGTGGTTTAGTTTTATTAAACATACAATACATCAAAGAGGCAAATTATTCCCCCAAATAACACTATTTATGAAAATATACCCACTCATCAGGCAATTTTTTTCTTTCTTTTTTTAATAACTTATTTCTTATCCTACATGTATGACTGTTTGGCCTGCACATATATTTGTGCACTGCATGCTTGCCTGCTGTCTAAAGCATTCAGAAGACCAGATCGAGGTCCCAGGAACTGGAGTTACAGACAGTTGTTAGCTGCCCTGTGGGGGATGGGAATTGAACTCAGGTTCTCTAGAAGAGCAGAGGTGGGTGCTCTTAACCACTGAGCCATTTCTCCAGCCCAAGATTTGTCTTTCTGTAGACAGGGTCTCACTCTGTAGCTCAGGCCAGCTTGGAAGTCCCTGTGTGGCCCAAATTAGTTTATGTCGGTTTCCTGAGGACTAGGATTACAAGCATTAGCTTCCATGTCCCTCCGTTTTGAAGCAGGCTTTTCCTATATATCCCAGGCTGGCCTCAAACTCGCCCCTGCCTCTGCCTCCCAGAGGCTGCACCCTCTAGCTTCTATCCCTTTCTGGAAACTCCTTGTATCAGCTGGGGCTCACAGGTAGTTCAGAAGCACAGCTTTTTCTACCCTTCCCTAGGTAAATCTTCTCAGTGAAAGGAGGGAGGGGTGTGGGGGACTTTTTGGCTTTTCGGTTTTTTTTTTTTTTGGTTTTTCGAGACAGGGTTTCTCTGTGGTTTTGGAGCCTGTCCTGGAACTAGCTCTTGTAGACCAGGCTGGTCTCGAACTCACAGAGATCCACCTGCCTCTGCCTCCCGAATGCGGGGATTAAAGGCGTGTGCCACCACCGCCCGGCTTGGCTTTTCGTTTTTAGTTTTGTTTTTATTTTTTGGTTTTTCGAGACAGGCTTCTCTATGTAGCTTTGGAGCCTGTCCAGGAAATCATTCTGTAAACTAGGCTGGCCTCGAACTCATTCTGCCTGCCCCTACCTCCTAAGTGCTGGGATTAAAGGCGTGTGCCACTACGGCCAGGCAGGGTTTTTTGTTTTCGTTTTGTTTTTTATCTCACTAATTTCCAAGGACTCTAGTAATTTTCATTTTATCTTAGATTTGTAGAATTTCATTTTCTTTTGTTCGTCTGTTTGCTTTTGTTGTTTGTGTTTGTTTTTCGAGATAGGGTTTCTCTGTGTAGCCCTGACTGTCCTAGAACTCGCTCTTGTAAACCAGGTTGGTCTCAAGCTCAGAGATCCACCTGCCTCTGACTCCTTCAGCCTGCGCCACCAACAGCCTGCTAGGTATGTGTCGGAGCCCATGTGGGTCCAACATAGATTCCCTAACCCGGCTGAAACGGAGTCGCGAGGAATAAAACCGACACAGCTTACAAGGTCATCTTGGAAAAGGCCAGAATCACTCTTTATTCTCGGAACATCTTATATCTCCATTCAGTGGGGGAAAACACATTAGGCTGTCTCCAAGGCAACCAGGTGCCTGGGCTTAGGTCACGTCCACATCTAGCAGTCAGGTAGGCCATGAATTAGCATCTCTATAAGACATCCTCTTAGTTACAAAAGGAAGGAAGCACCAAACCTCTGAAACTCTCGAGTCATCAGCTTTAGCCAACATCTCTCCTCAGGTAATCCACATTCTAACAAAAGAAACTAGGAGCAGCACATCCTGACTTTTGTTAAGGAGGCGACAGCTTGTCTGCAGAGCTATGTGCCTAGCTCAGACCAGGCTAATGGCTACTGTGCCAAACAGAAATATGGGCCCACAATCCACTCTCTCTTATTAATTTTAATAACTCCTGTGCATCTGCAACAGGACAGACACGCCGCGTCTGGTTTGGGCAAAGTCCTCTTCATTTACCCAAATTTTCCCGTCATTGGAACAGGCATCAATTATGCAAGCTCCTGTCTTAGGCATCTGGGGAGAAGAAGCTTCAAACCCGTCATTGACTGCCGACCTCTGTAAAAAGAAGAGATTAGTGGAGAGAAATATACTTTTCAGGCCCTGTATATCAGCCATATCTCTTGTCAGGATGTATCATAATGCTTTATGAATAATTATGCTCCCAATAACTATATTCTCCTGTCTTAAAGGAGAGTAGAATCACCTGAGTTGAAGATGTTTCTTCCGCTGGTACCGAACAACATTCAGAGTTTACTTTCTCAGCATACGTATCAACTCTCAACATTCATCATCACAGCCTCTCTTTCAGCCAACTATCAATCGCAGCAATTCACAATCATGATCTTTCCACATCATCGGTCAATACCGATCTTTAAATTTCTAATACCGTAATTTCATATTTGGCCGGTCAAAACCAGCTCTCCCAATTTTCATAATTTCATATTTAGCCGGTCAATACCAGCTCTCCAAATTATTCATAATTCCATATTTAGCCGGTCAATACCAGCCCTCCAATTCTTCATAATTTTATTTTTAGCCGGTCAGTACCAGCTCTCTGATTCTTCAGAATTTTACCTTTAGCCGGTCAGTACCAGCTCTCCAATTATTCATAATTTCACTTTTAGCCAGTCAGTACCAGCTCTCCAATTATTTATAATTTCAAAATTTTCTTTACCGTAAATTTATATTTTTCTCGGTCATTACCGATGTATTTCGCACCATTGGTCATTGCCAAATTTTTCCCATCACCTTATATGCAGCTGTAAATATCAGGTCATTACCGTTAAGAGTATAATACCATTTGTTGTTATTAAATCTCATTTTCAGTCTCTGTGTGGCTGTTAAACCCTTAGTCTGCCCCCTTGTTAAATGAAGAGGGATTTTAGTCATACTTTATTTTGCATCTTTCTTTCCCTGAGGGGAAAGCTTAGGTCTTAGTTCTCAGGTTTAATACTTTATTCAAAATGAGTTCTGTCCCATAAACCAAGAACACTCAAATGTTCAGTTTGTATCTTAGTTCTGAAGCAACAGGTTTCACACCACAGCCAGCAGCAGACACCGCAGTCAGCTCCTCTCAGCAGGATCTCTTTGTCCGAAGTCTCTTTGCAGTCCTGCGAGTTGCGGGTTCGGATCAGGCTCCTCTCTGTGGGCTGGGTTACTGGATTCCTCCTGGAGCCGTTTTCTTTCTGTTCCTTCTGCGGCGCGGTTGTCAGCCACGTTGTCCTCAGTTCCGCAGTCCTTCTGCTGAGTGCATCGAATTAGCCGCTCTGGAAGCCATCTTGCTTGGTTTTCGTCCTGTGAGAAAACACAGACATGCCCTCGACCCCATATTAGGATGGGGTCGGGTCCCTTCCAAATCCCAGTACACGGATCTTTCCATTTGGCTTTAGCAAATGTGGATTTTGTACCACTATGCCACAATCTGTCTGCGGCTGATTGCTCATGGACATCTGTATTTAGAAAGTTTAGCGTAAACAATGCATGATTTAAGGCATTGTGTGGCGTCTGAGGATACAACTCCCCTGTCTTTATTTTTTGGAGTTGTGTTTTCAAGGAGCCATGTGCACGCTCCACAATTCCTTGTCCTTGAGGATTATATGGAATACCAGTCTTATGAGCGATATTCCATTGAGCACAAAAATCTTTGAAAAGCTTTGTTAACATATCCGGATCCATTGTCCGTCTTTATTACCTTTGGGGTTCCCATGCATGAAAAGCATTTTAAGCAATGAGTTATTACATGCTTGGCAGCTTCCCCAGTTTGTGCTGTGGCCATTATAAATCCTGAGTAAGTATCAATTGTCACATGCACATATCTCAATTTTCCAAACTCAGTAATGTGAGTTATATCCATTTGCCATATATGGTTAGGAAGCAGTCCTCGGGGATTTACCCCCAAATGAGGCACAGGTAGATATTGTGGGCATCTTTCACACTGTTTAACAATTTGCCGAGCAACTTCTCTGGTCAGCTTAAATTGTTTTCTTAAACTTAAGCTGTTTTGATGATGCAAAGCATGTGATTGCTGTGCAAGTTCAACCTGAGATATGGCAATTATTTTTGTAAGTTCGTCAGCTAGAGCATTACCTTCAGCTAACGGACCAGGAAGCCTTGAATGCGCTCTGATATGTCCCACAAAACATGGTAACTTTCTACATTGTATGGCTTTCTGAATCTGCTGAAACAATATTTTAACTTGTTCATTGCTAGTTGCTATATATGACACTGTTTCCAGGATCCTTAATGCTTCATAAATATACCGGCTATCAGTATATAAATTGAAAGCCTTATCATCAAAATTCTTAAATACCATAGCTACAGCCCGCAGTTCAACTATTTGAGCTGAAGCTGGTTCTGTCTGTACCACGTGTCCTTTGCCATTGACAACATAAGCAGCTTTTCCATTTGATGAGCCATCAGTGAAAATCAACAAAGCATCCTTTAAGGGATTCTTTGCTACTATTTTAGGAAAAATAAATGAATGCTGTTGTGTAAACTGCAGTAACTGGTTAGCTGGGAAAAGATTATTAATCTGACCTTGAAACTGAGCAAACGCAATTGCCCATGAGTCACTATTTTGAAATAACCATTCAATTTGCTGCTTAGTGTAAGGCACATTGATTATGGCTGGTTCTCTGCCAAAATACTTTCTAGATTCCATTCTGCTCTTCTGAGCTAAGCATGCTACTGCTTCAAAATAAGGATTTAATACTTTTGCTGGTGATACAGGTAGATGCACCCATAAAAGTGGTCCGTTCTGCCATAAGACTGCTGTAGGAGTCAGCCTTGTAGGTAAAATACATGCTTGCCATGTTTGGCTATAATCAATATAGCACACCTGCTGTTCCTGTATAGCCTGCTCTATCTGTGAGAGAGTCTGTCTGGCGGCTTCTGAAAGCTGCCTGCTAGAATTTGGATCACTGTCTCCTTTAAGTATTTCACTTAAAGGCTCAAGGGCTCCTGTAGGAAACCTCAAATAAGGTCTTAGCCACTGTATATTTCCTAATAACCTTTGAAAGTCATTAAGAGTTTTTAAGTCATCCTTCCTGATTTCTATCTTTTGAGGCTTAATTTCTTTGGGGTATAATATATGACCTAGATATTGAAAAGGCGGGTACCTCTGTACTTTCTCAGGAGCGATAACTAAACCTGCATGGCTTAGACACTGCTGTAACAACGCATATGTCTCTAGTAAAGTATCTTCATTTTTATGAGCTAGCAAGATGTCGTCTGTGTAATGGATTGCGTAAACCTGTGGAAATTGATTTCTAACCTCCTGTATAGCTTGGGCTACGAACTTTTGGCATAATGTAGCACTATTTAACATACCCTGGGGTAAGACATTCCATTGATACCTCCTCATTGGCTCTTTAAAATTAACTGAAGGAATGCTAAAAGCAAATCTTTGACAATCTTGTGGCGCTAGCGGAATTGTATAAAAACAATCTTTCAAGTCTAAAATAATAGGCCACTGACTGGCGGTTATGACGGAAGTATCCGGGCCAGTATCCAGGAAGCCAGAAAATCTTTTTCCAATTATAAACAAAGTGAGTTCTGGTCTCTGAGGACCTATAGTCTGTATCCAAAATGCATCAGATGAACCAAATCCATCTTCTCTTTTCTAAGACCTCAACATAAAACCAATACTTAACCTCTTTTTAAAAAATTTTAGAATTAACACTCGAATGCACTGGTACAACTCTAACACAGCCTCATTGGCATACACTTTGAGAGAAACAATAAGATCTCTTGAACTGAGAAGCTTCTATATAGCAAAGGACTTAATCAACATGACATAATAACCTATACAACTGGAAAATATCTTTACCAATCACTAATCCACTTCAAAAACATACAAGACTAAGGAAATCAGTCACCAAAAGAACAATTAATCCACTAAAAATATGTGCAACAGACCTAAACTGAAAACTCTCCATAGATGAACTTAGAATGACTTGAAGACATTGAAAAAAAAATGCTCAAATATAACATCCCTTACAATTGGAGAAATGCAAATCTAAACAACTCTGAGACCTCATCTTATCTCTGTAACATGACCAAGATCAAAAACACTGCTCACAACTTATACTTAAAGAGAAACTCCTCCATTGCTGTCGAATTCTCAGAAAATTAGGCAACAAACTACTTTAAAAGTCAGCTATACCTCCTCTGGGCCTATATACAAAGATGCTCAACCATACCACAAGGACACGTGCTCAACCATGTCCACAGCAGAATTACTTTATCATGCATAGAATCTGAAAACAACCCAAATGCGTCTCTTCTACATACATCATAAATGAGATAGCCACAAATACCATGAATATTTTTGAGTAACTCTAATCACACAAATTGAAAAATCTGTATAAGAACTTTAAACTTTTGAATAAACTTAAGCCATCAGAAAATGTAAAAATCTCCTATTCTCTTGTAAAAACAGTGCCAACCTAGCAACTGACAATCTTACTGAAAGCAATCCATAGATTTAATGCAAATGCCCATTAAACTTATATCAAAATTCTTTAGACTCCGAAAGAAATCCTCAACTTTATGAGAAGACAAAAACTCAGAATAGCCTAAACAATCCCAAAATCCTGTACAATCAAGGAACTTCTGAATGCATCACAATCTCTGACTTCAAACTTTACTACAGAGCCACAGTACTGGAATCAATCCACCTTGCATACGAATTCACTTACATATAAACAACAGACTTTTGACAAAAAGGCAAAATTGTGAGATGGAAAACAAGCATTTTAACCTACTTATCTCAGAGACTACCTTAATTTAAACCTGGCTTTTTTCTTTCAGTTGAAGCTGCGCTGCATGGCAGGGGGTAGGACACAGGCTCTCTTTGTCAGACTTTGTTTCTGAGCTCTGGAAGGCAGATTTTTAACTATCTTTTTTATTTTAACTTGTAAATCATAAAATTAGGAGAATTTCTGAATCCTCTCCTCTGTTCTATAGACTGTGTGAGGTCAAATTTGCTCTCTAAACTTATTCTTGCTACTGCTTGCCTTTTACCTGCAGGTGGGTTAGATTAACTGGCTGTGAGCATGTGGCTATTCAATCTCTGCAGTAACTTGGTGATTCTTGGGCCAAGTCATTTTTTTCTTATCTTTTCCTACTAATTTAGCAGGCAATAAAAGTTGCAATTCTGCATCTATCTTGCTTACAGATTTTCAATAACTCTGTCATTGTTCTGCTCCACTCTAAATTAAGTTGCCAACATATATACCCGAATACTTTTTCCTTATTTTATATCTAACTTATTTACAAATTTTTACTACCAATTTAAATTTTACCCCTTTTTTTTCTACATTTCTTTCTCTGTTCTACGTCTCTGTTTCTGAGCGCTCACTACTCACGCATCTACCGAATTTTTTTTTCTCGCGGGTTCCTCATGTCTGGTCACCTCTTCCTTGCTTTTTGGGGTGCGCTGATCAGCCTCACGTTCTCCTCTGTCGTTAGTCCGCTTTCCCTCTGGGATCCAGTGATCAGCATTCACCGTCTCTCTCGTGTTGTCCCTTCTCCGGGGTCATGGAGTTCGGCGGTCAGCACCACGTTCCTTTTCGTACTTCTTGCTCTGGCATTCGTCTCGGGGTTCAGTAGCCAGCACCACGTTGTCTTTTTCTCGGGGTTCATTCGTCAGCACCACGTTATCTTTTTCTCGGGGTTCAGTCGTCAGCCCCACGTTACGGCGCCATTATGTCGGAGCCCATGTGGGTCCAACATAGATTCCCTAACCCGGCTGAAACGGAGTCGCGAGGAATAAAACCGACACAGCTTACAAGGTCATCTTGGAAAAGGCCAGAATCACTCTTTATTCTCGGAACATCTTATATCTCCATTCAGTGGGGGAAAACACATTAGGCTGTCTCCAAGGCAACCAGGTGCCTGGGCTTAGGTCACGTCCACATCTAGCAGTCAGGTAGGCCATGAATTAGCATCTCTATAAGACATCCTCTTAGTTACAAAAGGAAGGAAGCACCAAACCTCTGAAACTCTCGAGTCATCAGCTTTAGCCAACATCTCTCCTCAGGTAATCCACATTCTAACAAAAGAAACTAGGAGCAGCACATCCTGACTTTTGTTAAGGAGGCGACAGCTTGTCTGCAGAGCTATGTGCCTAGCTCAGACCAGGCTAATGGCTACTGTGCCAAACAGAAATATGGGCCCACAGGTATGCAGAATTTTAAATCCTTTTTTCCCTTCATGTACTCAGTGGGAAGAAGAGGAGGAGGAGGAGGAGGAGAAGGAGGAAGAGGAGGAGGAGGAGGAAGAGGAGGAGGAGGAGGAGAGGAAAACCCACCCACATGTAACAGGAAGTAAACACACACATTGGACACTGTTGAAAGCATTTTGTCTCGGCTGGGTGTGGTGCCTCATGACTACACTCCCAGTGCTCTGTAGGCTTGAGGCAGGAGGATGCTGCAAACTCAAAGCCAGCCTGACGTACACAGCAAGTTCCCAGGCCATGCTGGCCTAAAGAGTGGCACTTTAGAAACAAACAAAGCAATTCAGCCTTATAAAAATCACTTAAACTCGAATCCCTTCAGCTTTCTGTAGTCCCTGCGGAACATGGAACATTCCGTTTGGCCTAGGGGTACAGCTCAGTGGGTAGTAGAGCATACGCTAACACGCCAGAGGGCCTTGCAAAACAGAATCAAAGGAATCGCTACAGACACAGAACTTCTCAATGTGTGATGTTTTCATTTTTGTAGGTCTATAATAGAGTCACAATATACTTGTATTTATATACAAATACATATAAACACATTTGTACACAAATATAAGGACTTAAACGCATACGCATGTATACACACACATATATATATACATACAGGAACATACACAATGCATATGACATTGATCTGTTTAAGTAGACATAGTAGATAGGGAAGTTACTAAGAAAGCTGACCTTGAGTCTGAGACACTAAAAGCGCCACGGTTTTGAGTGGGAAACCGTACAATTTTGTTTATTACAGCTCTTTAATTATGTAAGAAGATCTTTGGGTCCTGGAGAAGCTGTTTGGTTTGCCCGGGATCTTTGAGACTCCCCCTCTGGACATGCTGTATAATTTTCTACTTAACCTCAAGGGCTTCTGTGCCCTTATCGCTCAGACAGGCTCCCTGGGAGCTGGGATCCTAAAGGCAGTGAAATGCGCAGGCTTTGAAAGGGTGAGTTTGGGAGCAAAGAGAAAGAACATTTAGGAGTGCAACTGGCTGCTGGAGACTCGAACTTGTGATCAATTGATCAGTGTGTTTGGGCCCTGGACAGCTTCTAAGGGTCTTTCACTAAAAGGGTAAGAAATGAGAGGTGGGACTTCCTTCCTCATGGGCTCTGAACATTTTTCACCAGCCCCCAATCTCAGGAGAATCCAACTTGAACCGCTTCCTTCCGTCCAAGTGGTGGCAGACACTACCCCATCCCCAACGGCCCTATCATGCTTCCTGCCTCCTCCAGCCTCCTAGGCTCCACTTTACATAGTTTTGGGCTTTGCCAGAGTGCGGCTGTTGTACTTTTTGGATTCCCCTCCCCCCAACACTTATCATTTCAGGCTGTGCTTGCATTAATGACTTATCCAGCGAGGGTTATTAAAATTGACTACAGTCTCCGAAGAAAGGGTAGTTTGTCAAAGCTACATCCTAAGACTAATTGGATACATTTTGCATGAATTGTGATTAATGCAAGGTAATTTCGGAGGATGGCTTCTGCTAATTAATAACTCGGTCACATTTGACTCCTCTTGGTAGAGCAAACTTTACAAGCGCATTGCGAACATGCTCAGAACAGGGTCCCTCGCATACAGGTCAGTGTTTTGAGGTGGCTCTTAGGGGAGCTGACAGCTTGAGCAATCTTTTAATTCAGAAACAGTTGCTTAATGTGGGTCCTCTAAAAAATGATAATAAAAACAAGTCCGGGACGGGAAACTGTAGTACAGCCTGGTATTCCAACACCCTTTCATATCTTGGTTGATTTAACATTTACGACAAAGGTCCTGGTCTCAGGAAGGCTTGGGAAAGTTCAGTTAGAGGCTTCGCACTGTCAACAGAACCAAGGGGACAGAAGAAAGCTACAGGTCGTTTGAGACAAAAAAGAGTACAAAGGGTCCCAAAAGCTGGCAAGACGGCTCAGAAGGTGCTTGATGCGTGACAACCCTGAGTTCGGGGCTCAGGACCCACATGGCAGAGGAGACAACTGACTCCTGCAGGTTGGCCTCAGACCTCCACACATACACAGTGACACACGAGTGTTCTCACACCTACACACCACTATAAAAACTCAGAGCAGCCGGGCGGTGGTGGCGCACGCCTTTAATCCCAGCACTCGGGAGGCAGAGGCAGGCGGATCTCTGTGAGTTCGAGACCAGCCTGGTCTACAAGAGCTAGTTCCAGGACAGGCTCCAAAACCACAGAGAAACCCTGTCTCGAAAAGCAAAAAAAAAAAAAAAAAAAAAAAAAACTCAGAGCAAAATAACACTGCTCTGCGAGGTTACATGTCGCATCAGAGCCCTACGATGCTTCTAAAGCAAGTGCAGGTGAAACCTGTCCTTCCCTCAACCAAATTTTAGTGAGCCAGAAAGGAACCACAGTTACAGCTGCTGGAAGGGACCATGGCTTGTGCTTTTCCCGCAGGCCGGAAGGGACACAGAAAACAGCTGTCACTCAAAACATCTTGCTCCTCTCCTCCCAAGCAGTGGGGAAGTCTGACTCAGGCACGCACACACTTATAAACCGCCAGGACCAAATCAACAGAAAAGCAAAGCGCGGCGACCGCTTTGACGCGCCCCTGGACAGACTAATTCCACGCAGAGCAGTTTAAAGAAGGAGTAGTTTCTGTTTCTAGCTTCCAGGATTGGGAAAGCTTCCTCAGGGAGGAATAGGTATGTAATGACTATCCAAAATACAAAAGAGGGTGGAGCCTGGAGCCCCACCCTCCCAGGGCTTTCTAATCTCGGGCAACAATTGGAGAAGAACAATCCTCCCTTTGAGAATGTACAGTGGTGTCAGGCCCAGGACTTTGTCCACAAATTCCTTCCATACTTCAGATGGATCCCAGTTAAAATATGACAGGGAGATAAATGTGCACGGGTTTTCTGTGGAAGGGGGTGAGGCAGGAATGAAGGGCAAATGGTTACATAGCGGGGGAGGGGGAGAAGGACCAGAAATTCAGCAGGGCTCCAAGCCCCGACCTGCTCCCTCATTTCCCCATTCATTTGGCCATTCAGATAGGGGTTTAGTTAAGTCATTTTGGTAGGGGGATGGCGAAGAGGGAGAAAAAAGAAAAAGTAAAAAATAAAATGTTTAAAAGAACCTGTAGAAGTTACATTGGTTTTGAAAGGAGCCCATTTAAATTTTTTTATTTATTTGCACATGTACTTATTTAACTTAACGAGGATCAGGTTTCTTTTTCTTTTTTTCTTTCTCTGAAGCTTTGGAGCCTGTCCTGGAACTAGCTCTTGTAGACTAGGCTGGCCTCAAACTCGCAAAGAAAGAGCCACCTGCCTCTGCCTCCCGAGTGCTGTTGGGATTAAAGGCGTGAGCCACCGTTTTTTCTTTTTAAAATTACATTTATTGATTGATTGCATGTGTACGTGTGTGTAAGCAGGTGTGGAAGTCATCGGACAGCTTGTAGGAGTCACCTTCCACCCTCAGGGATCCAGAGTTCGAACTCCGAGCTTCAGGCTTGGCAGCTCCCTCCGAGACATCGCGCAGGCCTCTGTCACTGTTTTTATTCTTGCCAGCAATCTTTTTCATTGGACTTCTCAACAACCAGCGATTGCTTTTCTCGGTCAAAAGTACTGGCTGGTTATGTCACAACCTTCAGATTTTAAGTTGATAATACCTTTCCTCCTATTTATAGCTCTATATAATGGGCATGTCTCTATAGCTTGGACGCCTACCAAACAACACCCGTTGGGGTACGGGGGGAGGAGATAAGGGAGGAGCAGAGTGAGTGAGGGGAGGGGTAGAGGTGGAGGGAGGGAAGGAACAATACTAGCAAGAAGTGACTTTACAGGCGCCTTTTTGTTTACACGAAGAACATATTCAGGGCTGACCGGAATAATTAAAAATACTTGGAAACGCCTCCAGGTTCCGGGAGTGCACTCCGCTCGCGGTCCTCACCTGGGGGTCCAGGGAACAGGACCCCGGGTTGCGGAGAAGGATGGAGTCGAAGGATGTATGAGGACGCCTCAGGAGGAAACGCAAAGGCTAGGTTGGGCTGTCAGATTCTTGTTGGTTCTCTGTACTTTTTTGACCGCCCTCCCGCCCCGGCCCCGCCCTCGAATTTTCCCCGAGTGTGCAAGGCTGTCAAGCTGCAACACGCAGCCGCAGTGCGTTGTGCAAACGGTGTGGCGGGAGGGGATGGGCTGGGAGATGGGCTGGGAGAGAGTAGTGAAGGAGGTGGGGGAGGGAGGCACCACGTGATTTTCTGGAACGCTGCCTCCTGGCTTCTTTATTTCGATATGGCAGTAAACTAATTTCCTCTCTCCAGAACGAGTTGAGTGAATGGAGGAATTGAGTCGCGTTCCTCTGGAAAGGCTTTCCTTTGAATGTCGTGAAGGAATTTGCGTTTGATTTCCTTCCTCACACTGAAGAATCGCTCCCAGTTCAAATCGAATGATTTGCTTCTTTCTCTGTCTCAGAGACGCTTTCTAGACGGGATTCCCTTTCGAAAGAAAAGCTAAAAGTTGGTGTTTTTTTTTTTTTTTTTTTTTTTTTGGTCCTGCAAAGCATTTCTGAATGATGGAGGGACCAGAGAGCTTGAAAAGTCACTTTGACATACTCTGTCCCTTAGTGGAGTGACAGCCAGACTGCAGCAGAATCCCAGAATCCAGAGGTGCAGGAGATACTAAGTTCTCAGTCATCCTGAACTACATAACAGAGTTTGAAGCCAGCCTGGGCAGTATGAGACCCCGCCATAAACAAGAAAACGTTCAAAAGTCTAGAACGGAGGTAACGTAGTCCATGATGTCCAATGCACTTTCTTTCTCAAACTCATTCACAGAAATAAAGTCGCTTTAAAGACAGATAACCAACCTTTTTTTGTTTGTTGTTTATGTTTTTTTTTTTTCTTGGTTTTTCCAGAGCCCTGGCTGTCTTGAAACTAGCTCTGTAGACCAGGCTGGCCTCGAACTCACAGAGATCTTCCTGCCTCTGTTGGGCTTAAAGGTGTGTACTGCCACCACCCAGCCACGTTCTTTTCCTGACTTCTACAGAGCCAGCTGTGGTGGCCTATGCCCGTCATCCCAGAGGCAGAGCTAGGAGAATGGTGAGTTCAAGACCAACCTGAGTTACACAGCAAGCCCCTGTCTGAAGTACAAAACTTGCAAAGGGCAGGGAGGTGGGGTTGGTGGTAGTATTCTGGCTGTTAGGGTTCTTGGCTAACATGCAAGAATCCATGAGGAGATGGGAGTCAATCCTAGCACTTGGGAAGTAGAGGCAGGAGGATCAGAAGTCCAAGGTCATCCTCAGCTACACGGTGAGTTTATGGGCCCCTTAAGACCTGTCTTAATAAATAAGTAAATACATATGTATTGCATTCATACACACAGCCCTGCTGACTGGTGGCGGCGGTGTTTTCTCTGGTATGACTGGCCAGGACACTCTGGTTTGTGGAATGTCATTTTAATTCCATTTTGAAACAGGGATGTAGGCTGCGGTGGGTTGTGTGCCCGACCCACAGTGACTCAAAATGCCAACTACCCAGGTCTCTCAGTGCTTACTGTGGCATTTGACCGCATCCTCAGCTTGTCTCAGGAGCTCCCAAATGATCACTGCGGAGGCTTCTCGGGTACAGCCTCAAACTGTGCTGGGTTCGTTCTCAGCAGTTCAAGGCAGCATTTTCTAGTCCAAAAGTTTAACGTGGCTCACGAGACGGTGCTCTTCCCCTCCTCGCAGGCTTTATTGTTCTGTTAGGTCTTTTTGATTTTTCAGGTGACGCCAAAGATGGGCTTCTTTCTTGGTTCAGAATGTCTTATTAGATCAAGAGCAGGGATTGTATGGTCAAACGGAGTCCTGTGGAAATGTCATGTCTGAATGAGCTTTGGAATACCATCTTGTGTGTCATATTCTTTCATAAGAGAGGTGGGTGAAATGAAACAGTTTAGTGGTCTTAAATTATTTTTTTTTTTTAGTGGTCTTAAATTATTAATTTACTTCAAAAATGTATTTTATTTCTATTTATGTGCATTTGTGTATGCGGCAGAGCACATCTGTGTCTCAGCAGATGTGGGAAGACTGTGGGGAGGGGGACGACTCTGGAACCAGAATTACTGAGGTCGAGATTATCTTTCTATTAAATTTTCATTTGTGTGTGTGTGTGAACTCACTACGTCGTGGTTGGATATCCTTCCTCTATTTCCTGACCACTGGGATTACAGATGTCCTCTACTGTGGCTGGTTTATGTGGCACTGGGGATGCAACCTGGGGCAGGCACTCCACAATTGAGCAACATCCCCAGCCCAAGAAAGGAAATATTTTATATTTTACTTTTTGTTGCTTTAGACTCTCTTGGGCAGATGTGTTTCACCTGCCCGCTGTTGTGGCTCCACATCTGTCTCTTAGAAATGACACAGGTTGGACTATATTTCACTGCTGGACAAGATTATGCAGGGATTAGGCAGGCTCAGTCTATAAAACCTGGAAAGTATTTTAGCAGGGTCATGGTGGCACACACCTTTAATCCTGGCACTGGGTAGGCAGATGCAGATGGGTCTCTGTGAGTTCAAGGCCAGCCTGGCCTGAATAGGGAGTCTCAAGATAGTCAGGGCTATGCAATGAGACCTCATCTAAACCAGGCAACCAAACGAACGTCATAGTACAGGTACATGAATGTAGCTAGATTGTGCTTACTGCAGCCTCACACAAACGTGTTTTCCTAATTTAAAAAATGTGAAAGTATTGGGGGCTGGAGAAATGGCTCAGAGGTTAAGAGCACTGGCTGCTCTTCCAGAGGTCCTGAGTTCAATTCCCAGCAACCACATGGTGGCTCACAACCATCTGTACTGAGATCTGGCGCCCTCCTCTGGCGTGTGGGCGTACATCGAGGCAGAATGTTGAATATATAATAAATAAATCTTTAAAAAAAAAATGTGAAGGTACATGTGTGTGCGCGCGCGCGTGTGTGTGTGTGTGTGTGTACGCGCGCGCGCGCGTGTGAGAGAGAATCGAGTGGAGGTCAGAGCACCACTTGGGGGGGTCAGTTCTTTCTTTCTACCATGTGAGTCCTGGGGATTGAGTTCTGTTCAAGAGAATGGAAGTTAGCCGGGCGGTGGTGGCGCACGCCTTTAATCCCAGCACTTGGGAGGCAGAGGCAGGTGAATCTCTGTGAGTTCGAGACCAGCCTGGTCTACAGAGCTAGTTCCAGGACAGGCTCCAAAGCCATAGAGAAACCCTGTCTCGAAAAACCAAAAAAAAAAAAAAAAAAAAAGAGAATGGAAGTCCATGGCATTACAGCGTGTGCCACTCACCATGTTGGTGCTGCCTGCCGCTTTGGCCTTAAACGTCTGCCCCATGAAGAGAAGATTTCCATCTTCACTCTGTGTTTGGAACCACATCCGAAAGAGCTGTGGCACACTTGTAGCCGCAGCACTCAGGAGGGAGAGGTGGAGGGCCAGCAGTTCTAGGTCATCTTCAGGTACAGAGAGGGTTGGAGGCTCGCCTGGGCTCCCGGAGATCCTGTTTGAAAAGCAAACAATCAAGCAACAAACCAACCAAACAAACAAAAACCCTAGAAAATGCAAGTAAGGGGCTGGAGAGATGACTCAGAAGCCAGGAGTTCTTCCTGCTTTTGCAGAGGACCCAGGTTCAGTTCCCAGCACCCACAGTGAGCTGTCCTCACAACTGTCTGTAACTCCAGTCGCACAGGATCCAGTACCCTTTTCTGGACCCCATGGGTTAGGCACACAGGGGCATGTACACATGTAATACCCATAAAATGAAATCTTCCCCCTCCCCCCGAGACAGAGTTTCTCTGTGTAACAGCCCTGTCCTGGAACTAGCTCTCTAGACCTGGCTGACTTCAAACTCACAGAGATCTGCCTGCCTCTGCCTCCTGGGTACTGGGTTTAAAGACATTTGCCACCACCAGTCATAATAGCAATATAAAAATTTCTTATTGACGGCCTAGTAAGATAAAGGTAAATTCGCCTCACAAGCCTGATAATCCTTGGAACTCACAGAAAAGGGAGGAGAAGACAACGGAGGCACAGATCGGCCTCTCAGTTCCACATCTGGGCTATGGCACATTTATACACAAGCACATACACTAATAATAATAATACATTGTTTTGTTTTGTTTTAAGAAAAAGACTTGGTGAATGAATGATGCAGCCTGTATCACCTGCTTCCCTTGCAGTCACGATGCAGGGAGAAACTGAGACAGCTAAATAATTCAGGCTCAAGATCAGTTTCTTGTGTATTTGTGGGACAGCAGTTTGACTGCATTTATCGCTGTCCTTAAGAACCTTTGGACAGAGCCGGGCGGTGGTGGCGCACGCCTTTAATCCCAGCACTTGGGAGGCAGAGGCAGGTGGATCTCTGTGAGTTCGAGACCAGCCTGGTCTACAGAGCTAGTTCCAGGACAGGCTCCAATGCCAAGAGAAACCCTGTCTCGAAAAACCAAAAAAAAAAAAAAAAAAAAAAAAAAGAACCTTTGGACAGTGTTTTGCCTCAGGCACCCTGGAGTGTGGCATGAAGTTGGTGCCTCTCCAAAGTCCAAACAATGTCTGCTTTATCCATCCAAGTTATTGGGTAATTCCTTGAAAAGCAGGGGGGCAGGCATTGTTTACTGTTACGAACTGCTCAAACAACATTTTCAAGTCTTTCTCTGGTCTGGGGTGTGTGACTTAGCAGTGAGCAGCTTGCCTAGCATGGGTGAGGCCCTGGCTTGGATCCCATGCACTGTAAAACATAAAAATACAGGTGTTTTCTTGAAGCAGAGTCAGGGTTAATGACAAAGAACTGATCTGTGTTCTTAGGTTGAACATAAAGCTGCATTGAGCCAGGCAGGCATGGGGGCACACGTCTGGGGGCCTCGTACTCAGAAGCTGGAAGCTGGGGGGAGTCAAGAGTTGGCTACCTGAGACCCACAGAGAAACCCTGTCTCGAAAAACCAAAAAACAAAAACAACAACAACAACAAAAATGGAGTCGGGCGGTGGTGGCACACGCCTTTAATCCCAGCACTCGGGAGGCAGAGGCAGGTGGATCTCTGTGAGTTTGAGACCAGCCTGGTCTATGGACTAAACAAAACCTCTGGGCTCACCGTCTAACTTCTGAGTGCCGGCAGTGGAGGTGCCAAGAGCATAGGATGAATAGATGTGATGAGCGTGCGTGTGGGCTGTCGGAGGAAGTGGGCATGCCCCCGTGTTGGCGCAGGGTGCTGTTCACATCAAAGGCCTCGGCTCACTGCGGTGGGCTGTTGTAAACCAGGCTCTGGTGCCCTCCACCTGGGAAACTGAAGTCCAGTTGAGCACAGAGAGCCTCGCCATGAAATAAGGCATGAGGATGGCTGCCCAGGGAGCCTTTGCTCGGGGCCTCCCCTGAACTACCTTCCTCCCAGCTTTTCAGGTTTAGTGTCTGAGCCTCGACTCAGAGGACCTCGTCCTAATCCTTGTCTTCTGCTCACTACTGTGTGACTTTGAACAACTTCTCTGGACTCCCACTTTCTCAACTGTATAATGAACAAGCTTGTAGGGCTTTCGTTCTTGTAATATATATATATATTTTACTTTATGTGTATGAGCGTATGGCCTGCGTGTGTATATTGTGTGCTTACTGCTCAGGGAGGTCAGAAGAAAGTGTTGTATTCCCTGCAGATGGGGTTATCGAACCTGGGCCCTCTGTAAGAGCAAGGAATGCTTTTCGGGTATTTTGTTTTGTTTTGTTTTCCGAGACAGGGTTTCTCTGCATAGCTTTGGAGCCTGTCCTGGAACTTGCTCTGTAGACCAGGCTGGTCTCAGATTCACAGAGATCTGCCAGTCTCTGCTTCCTGAGTGCTGGGGTTAAAGGCGTGCGCCACCACCACCCAGCTGCAACAAGTATTCTGAATTACTGAGCCATCCCTATGGCTCAGTTCTTGTAATATTTAAAATATTAGTTTTAAATTTTTGATTATGTGTATATGGGTGTGTCTGTGTGTGGGCATGTGCACTTTAGGGCCATACCCTCAGAGGCCAGATCCAGAGGACATGAGATCTCTTGAACTTACTTACATCTGTCTGATTCCCTTAAGTCAGCGTCTCAAGGACCTGGAGCTAGGCTGGTGGTCCTCCTGTCTACACTCCTCACCACCCTGGGTCATAGGTGCAGAAGCCACATCTGACTCTTTAGCACGAATTCTGGGGATTTGAACTGAGGTCCTCATGCTTGCATTTATTCCCTGAAACATCTCCCCATTTGCTTTTTGGCTTTTTGGATAGGGTTTAGCCATCTAGGGCAGGCTGGCCTCAATCTTGTGCCCCCAAGTGCTAGGATCACAAACAAGTGTCACCACACCCCACCTGCTCTGGGGTTGTTTTAATCAAGTTTAATCAAGATTACCATCACCATAAGAATAGTGATGTTTGTATAGCACTGATTATTACAGGTTCTGGACTTTGACCCAAACTCACAGGTCAAAATCTAATCTCCTGTGTGCTTGTAGGGCCTTTGGGAGGCAGTAGGTCATAGGAGTGGGATCTCCTGAAAGGGTATGAAAATGCACTCTTATAAGACAGACTGTCATGTTGACCCCTGCCTGCAATCCCAGCATTTGGGGAGGTAGAGGCAAAAAGCACCAGGAATTCAACACCATACTTGGCTACATAGTGTGTTTGAGGCCAGCCTGGCCTACAGAAGATTCTATCTCAAGAAGACAATGAAGGAGAGGAGGAGGGGCGGGAGAAGGAGGCCAAGAGAACTCATTTGCTTTTTTACTACCCAGTGGAGATACAAGACATCAGCTGGCTGCAGCCTGGACGAGGGTTCTCAAGGATGCTCCCACGCTGGTCTTGTGTTTTCATCCTCCCTGGTGGGAAGAAACAGATGCATGTTAGTGGAGGCCCCCGGTCTATGGTAAGATATCAGTTTGAGCCAAGGTAGGGCGTTTTATGTCTCAGATAATTCCCCACTTCAGCCGTCACTTCCAGAATCCATCGAGGTATGTGAGTTCAGTCTGGAGACAGACCCTGCCCATGTAATAAAGCAGGTTCGCGTGGAAAGATGGCGTGTACCCCTGCACACCTCCCCTCTCATCTCCTCTTTCTCTTCTTCCTCTCTCCCCCTCCCCTCAGTCCGTCCCTGCCTTTTCCTTTATGTAGCAATCTGTCCACACTCCTGTCTAGGACACAGTGGGAAACGAATGAAAGAACAGCTATGGATTAGTAGGAATATAAAAATATATATAAGGGGTCAGAGAGGCGGCTCAGTCAGTGGTTAAGTGTACCGGATGCTCTTGGAGAGGACCCAGCTTGGGTTCCCTGCACCCTCATGGCACCACACACCTATCTGTAATGCCAGTTCCAGGGGATCTAACATTTCTGGCCTCTGTTGGCGTCAGACACACATATGGTTCACATACAAACATTCAGGCAAAACATTTGTTTTTTTTTTTTCTTTTTTTTTTTTTAATATTTATTTATTATGTATACAATATTCTGTCTGCGTGTATGCCTGAAGGCCAGAAGAGGGCACCAGACCTCATTACAGATGGTTGTGAGCCACCATGTGGTTGCTGGGAATTGAACTCAGGACCTTTGGAAGAGCAGGCAATGCTCTTAACCTCTGAGCCATCTCTCCAGCCCCCAGGCAAAACATTTGTACACATAAAAATAAAACTTACTGCCGGGCGGTGGTGGTGCACGTCTTTAATCCCAGCACTCGGGAGGCAGAGGCAGGCGGATCTCTATGAGTTCGAGGCCAGCCTGGTCTACAAGAGCTAGTTCCAGGATAGGCTCCAAAGCTACAGAAAAACCCTGTCTCAAAAAAACAAAAACAACAACAACAACAAAAAACAAAAAACAAAAAACTTACTGACAAATTATTATGTTTATTTGTGTTTGTATTTGTGTTTGTGATGGGGCATGTGCGGAGGTCTGAGGTCAACTTGTAGGAGTCGGCTGCCTCCTTCCACCCTGTGGGTTCCAGAGAAAGGAGCCAGCTCAGGTCACCAGGTTCGGCTGCAAGCGTC
Source organism: Chionomys nivalis (assembly GCF_950005125.1). Lineage (NCBI taxonomy): Eukaryota > Metazoa > Chordata > Mammalia > Rodentia > Cricetidae > Chionomys > Chionomys nivalis. The sequence continues at coordinate 8,422,397 of NC_080094.1, read as the reverse complement.
TTTACCTGCTGAGCTATTTTGCAGGTCCTCAATCATTTTCCTACTCATGCTTGTGGTTATGTGTAGATGTGGCTTCAGGTGTGAGTCTCACAGGACTGAGGACCTGGTGAGTAGCTCTAGCCAGGGAGAAAAAAGAAAAAAGATGCTTTGTACTGGGCCGTAGAGCCACAAGCGAGTGGCCGGTACAGACAGCACACCCTGAGTGAGAGGAAACCTCAGCCGGGGCTGCCACTTGGTGTGAGTCGATGCGGTAAGGGAGCTGAGAAAGTTGTAATTCAATTCTTTTTTTCCCCCCTGCATTTTTAGAGACTGGTTTTCTCTGTGTAGCCTTGGCTATCTTTGCACTTGGCACTCACTCTGTAGATCAGGTTAGTCTCCAACTCACAGAGATCCGCTTGCCTCTGCCTCCTGAGTGCTGGGATTAAAGGCCTGTGCCACCAAGTCTGGCTATAATTATTAATTATAAGAATAAATATACTAATAAATCTTACTAATAGATCTTTTTTTTTTCAGTCCCACTGTGCATTCAAGTTGTTTCTGGGCTTCATGAGGCTTAGTTTAAAACAACAGAGTTCAACTTTTTTTTTTTTTGGTTTTTAGAGACAAGGTTTCTCTGTGGTTTTGGAGCCTGTCCTGGAACTAGCTCTTGTAGACTAGACCAGGCTGGTCTCGAACTCACAGAGATCCGCCTGCCTCTGCCTCCCAAGTGCTGGGATTAAAGGCGTGCGCCACCACCAACAGAGTTCAACTTTAAAGGAAAACACAAAGAAAATGAAAATCATCTGAGATTCTGTCTCCTAGACTATGTCTCTGCATCTTACTGGATGTCCTGCCACACTTTTCAAATATGTTTCTTTAATTCTTCTTCTTTTCTTTGACTTGGTTGGGGATACAAGCTAGTTAGTAGAGTATACATAGCTAGTTTTAGGTCAGCCTGGTCCACGCAGTGAGACCCTGTTTTTTTTTTTTTTTTTTTTAAAAAAGATCTTTAAGTTTTCTGTCATGGTAGCATACACCTTTTTAAAAAATTAATTGATTAATTTTTAGGTGCATTGGTGTTTTTGCCATAGGTATCAGGTTCTCTGAAACTGGAGCCACAGACAGGTGTGAGCTGCCATGTGGGTGCTAGGGACTGAACTCGGGGCCTTTGGAAGAACAGTCAGTGTTCTTAATCCTTGAGCCATCTCTCTGGCCTCATAGCATGCACCTTTAATCTTAGACTGGGGGCAGAGGAAGACAGACCTCTCTGTGTCTGAGGTTAGCCTGGTCTATATAGTGAGTTCCAGGATAGCCAAGGCTATACAGTGAAACCTTGTCTCAAAATAGCACCTCCCAATTTAAAAAATATTACATTTATTTCTTTTTTCTTTTTTTTTTTTTTAAATATTTTATTTATTATGTATACAATATTTTGTCTGTGTGTATGTCTGTAGGCCAGAAGAGGGCACCAGACCTCATTACAGATGGTTGTGAGCCACCATGTGGTTGCTGGGAATTGAACTCAGGACCTTTGGAAGAGCAGGCAATGCTCTTAACCACTGAGCCATCTCTCCAGCCCCTACATTTATTTCTTTATATGTATGGGATTTTTGCCTGCATGCAAGCTTGTGCACCACGTGTGTGTCTGGTGCCCAGGATGGCCTAAAGAGTTCAGATCCCCTAGAACTGGAATCGCAGGTGGCTGTGAATGGGAGCTGGGAACCAAGTCCAGGTTCTCTGTGAGGGCAGCCAGTGCCCCTAACTACGGAGCCATCTCTCAGTACTTACAAAGTCTTATTAATGGGTGGCGAGGTGGCCAAGCCTCATGACCTGAGTTTGATAACCAGGACAACACCAATCCCTCGTGTTGCCTTCTGACCTCCACACACAGGGCAAGGCACGTGCACACCACCACCTCATACTCTTTCCCCCCACATTTGTATGTGTGTGCATGCTCCACAGCACATGTGGGGAGGTCAGAAGGTAAGTTGGTGGAGTCCTTTTTTTTATTCCACCTAGATAGGGCTTCCAAGGATTGAACTCGGGTTCTGAAGCTGAGCCGCCATTCGGCACTTCACTTACAAACACAATCATTACCTGCCGAACTGTGTGCTTCCGTACAGACCTTTCTTCTGTGCTAACCGACATGGCTCAACATGATCTTTGCAAGTAGCTGTAGAGTCCTGGTGGGCGGGGCTTAGTTTATGTGAACTTTTCACTGGCTTTGAGGGACAGCCAGGTTGTGTGCAGTTGACATTCCCACTTGTGCTCCGTGCCAGCATCCTGTGTGCTTAGGTCCTCACAACTGAGAGACGTTTTTGTAAGGTAAATCCCAAACGGTAAGGCAGATACACTAAGGTGCTCCCCTATCCTAGCCAGGTATGCTGGCACACCCCTCTAATCCCAGCACCCAGGAGACAGAGGGAGGAGGATCAAGAGTTCCGATTACACAGTGAGTTAGGGGCCAGGCTGTCTCGACACCAAACAGCAAGAGGAGGGAGCACAGAGACAGGGGGATGCTTGCTGGAATGTAGCAAGATTCAAGTTCGGTTCCCAGCACCTACATCAGGTGGCTCACAACCGCTTGTAATTCTAGCTCCAACTGGCACTACACGTACATGTATACAGACACACACACACACACACGTACACACACATACATGTGTGCATGCCCACGTATACCCCCCACAGATACATCCAATTAAAAACTAAAAATTTTAGCCAGGCGGTGGTGGCGCACGCCTTTAATCCCAGCACTCGGGAGGCAGAGGCAGGCGGATCTCTGTGAGTTCGAGACCAGTCTGGTGTACAAGAGCTAGTTCCAGGACAGGCTCCAAAGCCACAGAGAAACCCTGTCTCGAAAAACCAAAAAAAAAAAAAAAAAAAAAAAAAAGCCGGGCGGTGGTGGCGCATGCCTTTAATCCCAGCACTCGGGAGGCAGAGGGAACTTTTTTAAAAAGGGAACTTTTAAAAAAGATTTTTGGTATTAAAAAAAAAAAAGACCTTAAAATTGGCTGTCCTGGAATTCACTCTGTAGACCAGGCTGGTTTCCAACTCAGAGATCCTCCTGAGTGTTGGGATTAAGGGCGTGTACTACCACTAACCGGTTAAAAAAGCTTTTTAAAAAAGACAAAAGCAACATTTACCTTTCTCCTACTTGGTTCTGTCTGGACAATGAGACTAAATTATCCTCACTCTGCATGTGAGTACTTTTATTTACTCGGCTATTGGTTTTGAGACTGAGTGTCTCCAGAAACTCGGGCTAGCCTGCAACTCCCTGTGCAGCGGGGCGGACTTGATCTCCTGGCCTTCCTTCCTTCCTCCCTTTGGTGGGGTAGTGCTAGGGACAGAACCCAGGCCTCCTGCATGCCAGGCCTGGGTTCTGCCTACTGAGCTACACTCCCCCAGCGCTCACATCACCGCTCAGGAAGAAGAGTGTCTCGAGCACAGCAGATGGTTTAGTTTTCCCCGCTTTGCCCACGTTACCCTCGAAGAGAGATGTAGATCTGAGTTCGGTGTGACCTGTGACCTGGAGGTAAAATCTGGCTTCAGCACTAGAACAGAGACACAGAAGAAGCCTTCTTTTCCAGCTCTTCGGACATCACGAGTCCAGGAGATTTAAGATTTAAACGTGTGACGCATAATGAACGGCCTGCTCCTTCAGGAGACGATAGTGCCTTCCCAAGTTTCCTAATTCTTTCAAGGTCCTGTATTTCTTTCTTTTTTTCTTTTCTTCTTTGTTTTGGCTTTGTTTTGTTTTGTTTTGAGACAGGATTTCTCTGTGTAACAGCCCTAGCTGTCCTGGAACTAAGCTCTTTTAGACCAGGCTGGCCTCGAATACACAATACCACCTGCCTCTGCCTCCCAAGTGCTGGGATTAAAGGCGTGCACCACTACCACCTGGCTCAAATTCCTGTATATCTTAATAAGGCCAAATGAATGGGGTTCAGAGCTGTGTTCTGCACAGACAAGAGCATGCTAAACAGCCCTGATTCTCAGGAAGCAGTAGACATTCAGTTCAAACAAATAAGCAAAAACCAGTTGCTAGGCGTGGTGGCTCATTCATGCTTTTAATCTCAGTCAGGTTATCCAATGAGACTCCATCTAAAGAGAGAGAGGGAGAGGGAGGAGAGAGAGAGAGAAAGAAAGAGAGAGAGAGAAATTGTGAACCAGTGTAGGTTCCTGAGGTGTCTTAACCAGTAAAGGCACGGGCTACCATGCCTGATGTCCTGAACTGAGTTTGAGCCCCAGGACCCATACTATAGAAAGGTGTGCCCTTACTTCCACACTCAGGCTGGTGGCATGCTCACATACACACACACACACACACCGAGAAAATACAAATAAATGAGTTGAGACAGGTGTGTATATGTACGAGAGTATGTGTGTGCAAGAATGTTATTAAGTGTGTGTGAGAGAGTTACTGTGTGTGTGAGAGTTACTGAGTGTGTGTGTGTGAGTTACTGAATGTGTGTGTGAGAGAGAGTGTTACTGAGTGTGTGTGTGTGTGTATTAGTCGAAAGCCCAAGGTAGAGGTGTATTCACACTTGTAATCCAAGTATTTGGGAGAGTGAAAAGGAGGAATCAGGAATTCATGGCTAACTCTAGTTTTAGAGCAAGTTTGACACTAACCTGGACAACATCCCACGCACATGCGCACGCGCGCGCGCACACACACACACACACACACACACACACACACGCACGCACACCACCCAAATTGAATAAGCTAAAAAGCACTTCACAGCTTTATCAGCCACAATGAATGTAACGAGACAGAATTATTCAGTGACAATTAATAGGTAAGCTGTGGTATGGAGCATGCTTTAAATAACCCCAGGCTTTGCAAAAGCCTGGACGGCAAGCCAAGGGCTCCGGGCGCCTTCTCAGGTTTGGTTCACCTGAGCCGGTATTTAAACACTTTGAAAACAGTGCTCGGCATCTCTAACGGAAGCTCCGGTTTCTGGCTTTCCTTGACAAAACGGATGTCCTTCGACCCACGCAGAGTCCAAACCCCAATCTCTGTGGCTGTGGAGGGGCTCGGTGTGGACGAACTGCCTGGCCCGGTGCACTGCCACACCCACCTGTGAGGCCAGGGCACACCTGGCTGCCCGCCCCCTTACCTGTTTGGCCCCAGTAGGTGTTTAGACTTCGCCACACCCTTTTCAAGTTGGAAGCGTGTGCCGGGGCAGGTCTCTTTATGGCAGGCTATTCCTGCCGCGCAGAGAAGCTGGCCTGTTCTCCCTTCCAGTTTTTTGAGACCTGAGAGCTTGTACTTTGTTCTTTGTGTTCAGAAAACCAGCCAGGAGAGGAGTCTCTCTCCTGCGAGTTGGTGCCATCAGGGACATTGAAATCCTGGCTCCCGAGCACATGGGGTGGGGGAGGGGAAGAATGGCAGCCAGGAAGAGGGGAGGGTGTGGGGATTAGGGAGTAGCCGAAACACAAGTACTCACCACATTTTTATGTTCTTTTTGGGGAAAAAACAAACCTCGATTCGACTGCTTGTACTCATTTAGTTTTTTAAGTGTCCCCTTTCTGTGTAGAATTAAACACCAGGACGTAGTTTTGCTGCTGTTAGAATAGCAGACGTTACAGACGTGGCAGATTCTCTCTTAGATAAACACAGGGCTCAGTTTTCTTCTCCAGCCGTAGGTGCTGGCACCAGAGTCTGCACTTTCCTGCTGTAATCCTACCAAACTCTGAATTTTGCCTTTATGAAGAACGCACACACACACCCATTATTATTTAGTTTGATTGTATGCTAGCCTCATGCTCTGCATTCTAATTTAAATGGAACCGCGCAGGAAAAAATGCAAATCCCCTCCATTCAAATCCAAAAGAAAATAAATAGATTTTTCTATGGCCTAAAGGATCTATTCAATACCAAATCATTTATCTTTTCAGGAAACATGGCTTATATGTCCCATAAGCTGGAGTGCTGTCTTTATTGTCTTCATTTCCCTCCCCCTTTGATATATTTGCTTGTTCTTTCAAATCTCCCCGAATCTCTGCCGATAGGGGCGGCTTATATCAGGCAGAATAAGAATGTGATTAATATCGCTGAACAGGGAGCAAAGCTTGCATAAAAAGCTTGCCCGTGCTCACAGTGGAAACACAGTAATAAACAGACCTAAAATTTGGTAAGGGGAACTTCCTTCTTCTTCTTTCAGCAATCACAGTGTTTAAAGGGGCAGACACTTGGCTTTACCAGAGTAACAGGGCTGGTAAAGGTGTGTGTGTGTGTGTGTGTGTGAATGTGAATGAAGAGAGGGCGTGTTTTTAACTGACTGCCTTCTTCCCTGGCACGGATCTCCAGGAGAGCTAGAGGGAGGTGGCTTACTGTTGGAAGTCTGGCGTGTGTAAGCCAGCCTGGGTTTTTACTAAGTACTGCCTTATATTTATCTCTTGATTAAAGAATCCAGTGTGGAGGCAGGGCTTGGAGAAGGTACCCGGGCACACAAACAGCTGGGGTACACCAGGCGGTTACACACCTCTCGCCTTACTGGACCTATAGCACCCCTCCTATTATGTGTGTGTGTGTGTATAAAATCTTAAATCTCACAGATATATATGAATATAATATTAATATATATCACATTTTAATCTTAAAATATTTTTACTGTGTGTGTGTGTGTGTGTATGTATGTGTGTGTGTGTGTGTGTGTGTACATGAAGCCAGGGCCCGTATGTGCAAAGGAAACGGTTCAGTTCTGTCCTTCTACCATGTATGTGGGCTCTAGGACCTGAACTCAGCTGACTGGGCTTGGTGGTAGTGCTTTTATCCATGGGGTATACCATTGCAGACCTGACCCCCGTTTTCCTTTTCTTTTTTCTCTCTTAAGACGGGGTCTCATTATGTGGCCTTGGACAGCCTGAGACTCACAGAACTCTGCCGGCCTCAGCCTCCCAAGAGAAAGGATTAACGGTGTGTGTCCTCACTGGCCAGCTTGGAGATTTACTTTTATTAATTTAACTTTTGGATCTAGAAAGATGTCTCAGTGTTAGAGCACTTTCTGCTTTTCCAGAGGACTGCGTTCAATCCCTAGCACCTATGTTTCTACTCACAATTGCTTATAACTCCAGCTTCAGGGGACTCAACACACTCTCTTGGCCTTCTCAGGCGCTGTGCTCACCTGTACAAACCCACACACAGACGTGTTCATATACACATAATTAAAAAAATAAAGTATTTTAACACCATATGTTTGTGGATGTGCGTGTAACCAAGTGTAGGTGCCCATGGAGGCCAGAAGAGGGTATTAGATCTCCTGGAGCTGGAGTTACAGGTGGTGTCTGGCACCAGACGCTGAGTGCTGGGAACAGGACCCTGGTTCTCAGAAGAACAACAGGCACGTTTAACCCCTGAGCCATTTCTCCACATCCCCTTTCCCCTTTTTCTTTAGGGACAAGGTCAAGCTGTCATCAAATTCAGGGAGCCTCCCTTCCCCAGCCTCCGGAGAGCTAGCATTCCAGGCGGGAGCTATCAAGGCTAGCTTCCTTCCAGAGCTGGAAGGTTGTGAGGGGAAAGAGGGGGCAAGCACATGGCACTGGGTTTCATATTTTCAAACATTCGCCTTTCTCTGTCGGAGCACATTTTAAAATCCTATGATTCCTGTCTCGAAAAACCAAAAAAAAAAAAATAAAATAAAATAAATAAATAAAAATAAAATAAAATCCTATGATTGCCTTGACTTTCCTCGTTTGTGTTTCTGTATTCGCTGGGCTTTCGGCGCAGTGACTAGCATGCCTTTGTTCTCACTAGATTAAGCCTAATAGATAATCTGGTTTAGTTATGGCTGCATTGTTTAAATCTCACTAATTACAGCGCACTGCTATGCAGTGCCAGTGGGGGACATTTTAAATGTTCACTGGAAGAAGGGAGAAGGGAGATCAAGCTAAGAAATGTACAGTTTCTCAAACCTGTCCCTCAGGGCCAATTTAAAGTTTGCCTTGCCAAGCTGTTTACATTGAAAGTCTTAAACACACCAGATGTGTTTCCAAGCAGGCAGGCGCTTGGAGGAAATTGGGAGATTTGGGGGGCTGATCCTGAGCTTCCCCAAATGCTTTCTGCTCCAGGTCACTCAGGAGGGAAGGACTGGGGAGTGGCCAGGCCCATCCACAGCTTCTGAGATGAAAGGAAGACAAGGAGAGGGTCTGGAAAAAGGGGGGGAGAGGGGAGGGAGGAGCTGGGTGTGTGTGGGGTTCAGCTGTGCAAGCACAAGGACCCGAGTTCAGATCCCCGGCACCCATGTGCACCGACAACCCCAGAGCTGGGGGAGGTGGAGATGATGGGGTGACTGAGGCTCACTGACCTGCTGCTCTAGCATTTTGGGTAAACTAGAGATACAGTGAGAGGTCTTGTCTCAAAATATAGAGAGTTACAGGGGAAGAGACCTGGCATGGACCTCTGTCTCCCCTACAACAAACAAACAAACAAACACACAAACAAACCAAACAAGAGGTGGAGGCAGGAACACACTGGGCCAGGCCACAGAACCAAGAGGCAGGAATAAACCAGCATTTAATGAGGGGCCTTGTGAAGTGCCCTGTTTCCTTGGGATTAGAACAGAAGGGAAAATAGGGGTTAGATAAAGCAGTGTTTAGCTACACTACTTCTTTTGGCTTCTAGGGGTATGTTCTTAACCTCCTGTTGTCCTCCACTTTGTGATTTATCTGGGGAATTCCCGGGGCAGGGTAGAGGGCACATCTAGGGCTTGGCATGGGGAACTGAGCAAAGCAAATGTACATTGGGGTGTATTTAGCAGCGGACACTTTGTAGCACCGAAAAATAAGACCGAGAACAACTAAAAAGAAACACAGGGGCTGGAGAGATGGCTCAGAGGTTAAGAGAACTGACTGCTGTTCCGGAGGTCCTGAGTTCAATTCCCAGCAACCACATGGTGGCTCACAGCCACCTGTAATGAGATCTGGTGCCTAGAACACTATATACATAATAAATAAATTAAAAAAAAAAAACTTTAAAAAAGAAACACAAAGTGCTGTTCTGGAATGAAAATCCTGGAATGCTAAGCCTAAGTGGGGCGGATTGTCTAGGAGCATAGATTTCTGGGCTTTGTTTTTTGTTTTTTCTATATATCATACATCATGAGGTTTAGTGGCTTTACTAGGTGGCTGGCAAAGGCAGTAGCACTTCAGGAGGAAGGAAAGAGATGACAAGAGAGTCACACAGCCAGTGCCAAGGTCGACTTGCTCACTTAACAAGTTGAAACAGTAATGCAGAAAACATTTTTTTTTTTTTAAATGGGAGCGTGGGGAGAGTTGACTTTAGCTGTCCCTGTGTTTCCAGGAATTGTCCAGGATTCTAGGCTCCAGGGGTGTCAGCAGGAGGAGGCCTCTGAGAGGCGAGATTGTGCTGCTTAGCTGTTGGGCTGACCTGCTCCATGGCGCAAAACCTGGACAAACGAGTTAAACCTTTTGCACCTCTGTTGTCTAGGCTGTGAAATGTACCTGGTAACAATTCAGTCTGGCTGGCTGTTGGAGGGACTGAATTCAATAAGGTTGGTTGAGCAATGGCCACACATAGCTTAAGGGCAAAGAAGTCTAATGACTTGCCTCGTGTGCATAAGAACCTTGACTTAATTCCCAGCACTGTACACACACACACACACACACACACACACACACGAATCTGGTATGATGTCAATGCATTTTTAATTATTCCTAGTGGAACATGCTGGCACATGCCTCTAATCCCAGTGTTTGCAGGCTGGAGACAGGAGGATCAGGAGTTCGAGGTTGTCACCATTTTAGGCCTGTCTGGGCTGTGTAAAATCTGATCCCCCCAAAAAACAAAAACATAAAATTATTTTGAAATCTTCTACTTTGTTAGTTGACTTTTTCTTTCTTTTTTCTTTCTTTTCTTTTTGTTTTTTGAGACAGGATTTCTCTGTAGCTTTGGAGCCTGTCCTGGAACTAGCTCTTGTAGACCAGGCTGGCCTTGAACTCACAGAGGTCCACCTGCCTCTGCCTCCTGAGTGCTGGGATTAAAAGCGTATGCCACCGCCGCCAGGCTGATTAGTTGACTTTTGTGTGCCTGTCAGTAACCTGACATGGAATTACTTTCACGTAAATTCATGCACGTCAGAGAAGTTCCAGTGCTCCAGAAAACAGGGTATTTGGAAGTTGGACTTAATTCCCCTGTGGTGTGTGTGTGTGTGTGTGTGTGTGTGTGTGTGTATGTATGTAGTTCAGAGAACCAGTGCTGGGAGGTGGTTCTCTCCTTCCACTGTATGGGACCAGTAACCAAACTCAGTAAGACTTGTCTACAAAGGTTTGAACTTGTTGAGCCAACTCACTGGTTTCCACCTTATTTTCCAAGACAGGGTCTTTCATAAAACCTGGAGCTTACCAACTGGGCTAGACTGGCTGGCTAGTGAGTGCCAGAGTCTTCTGGCTTTGTCCACCCAGCTCTGGATTACAGGTGTTCAACATCAGCCCCAGCTGGGGATTGAACTCAGATCCCTTTGCTTGCATGCACAGGGAACATTTATCAATCAAGTCCTCACCCCAGCCCCAGGCTACCTAGCTTAAAATTTTATTCTTCTTATTATCATTATTATTACTACTATTATTTTATGTGTATTGGTATCTTGCTTGAACATATATCCGAGTCTGTGCACCATGTGTGCCCGGTGCCTGCAGTGGTCAGAAATGGGTTTCATATCCCTTTGAACTGAAGTTATGGATGACTGTGAGCTGCTGTTGTAGGTGCTGGGACTTGAACCCAGGTCCTTTGCAAGAGCAAGTGCTCTTAACCAACCCGAGCCATTCTCCAGCCTCAGTCTCCTGATCTGATGCAAGATGTTTCAGGCTGGTATCTGAGTTGATGGTGATGAGCTGGTGGGTGGAGGCTACTTTAGACACAGCCGCACAGTCACGGCTGTCTGATGCATGTGCTCACGGACTTGGTAGGAAAGCGGTGGTTATGTGTACCACCAAGGTACAATGCTGTCACACAGCTCCTCCCGTGGCTGGTCTTGAACTTCTCATGTCGTGCACGATGACCTTAAACTTCTGGCCATCCCAGGTAAGAAAAAAAGGGAGGCTGACAAGATGGCGAGCTGGTAAGATGGCTGAGCAGTTAAGAGTAAGCATCTCCCTTCCCCAGTCTGAGTTCAGTTCCAAACACCACAGAGAGAGGCTCACAACCTGTAACTCCAGAGGACCTGATGCTCTCTTCTGGCTTCCAGGCGCAATGTCTTCTCATGCACATATATGCATGCAGACACAGAAATTAAAAGAAAAAAACCTTAAAAGAAGAAAAGGACTCATGCAATGGCTCACAGATAAAATCTCAGGATTCAGGAAGCCAAGATAGGAGACTCACCATGAATTTGAGACTAGACTACCTGCTGGCCCTTCTTAATTTTTTTTCAAATCTGCCTGCCTCTGCCTCCCGAGAGCTGGGATTAAAGGCGTGTTTCACCACTGCCCGGCTGTTTGTTTTGTATTTTAAGAGTGTCATGGAAGCCGGGCGATGGTGGCGCATGCCTTTAATCCCAGCACTTGGGAGGCAGAGGCAGGCGGATCTCTGTGAGTTCGAGACCAGCCTGGTCTACAGAGCTAGTTCCAGGACAGGCTCCAAAGCCACAGAGAAACCCTGTCTCGAAAAACCAAAAAAAAAAAAAAAAAAAAAAAAAAGAGTATTATGGAGTATTTGATTTTGTGTGTGGAATGCTGGAGAGGGCTGGTCAGGGACGTTCTAGATAAAACCCTGATATAAAAATGAGTAAAAATGAACGGAGAGTTGAGAGACAACTTGGTCCTTCCCTGTTTGCAGTGTGGGAAAGAGGAGCCCAGAGGTGCTGGAGGGCATTGTGCCTGCACCATCGTCTAGCCCAGCCTGGTGCTAGCATGACTCTATGGCTCTCAGCTCTTCCAGAAGAATAGAGCCAGTCAAATTTATCCTTCTCTCCTCTGCCCACTCTTTCACTCTCCCAGCCCCCTTTCTCCCACCCTCCCTTCCTCCCACCCTCCCACACTCCCACGTTGGCTCCAAGGCCCCCAGCAGTACAGGGTAAGCGCTCTATGGAGGCTCCAGATAGCTTCTCTGCTAAAGTGTTTCCTTTAGGTAAGAGTTACCGCTGGCTTTTGCTCCTTCCATTCCTCCCTTCCCTCTTCCTTCCTTTTTTCCTTCCTTCCTCCCTTCTCACTTTTTTGCTTTGTTTGGTTGCTTTGTTTTGAGCCAGAGTCTGTGTTTGCAGCTACCCTGGAACTCTACATCAACCAGGAGGTCTCAAACTCAGAGAGATCCACCTGTCTCTGCTGGGATTAAAGGTGTGCACCGCTAGTTGTATGTGTGTGGGTTTTTTGTTTTGTTTTGCTTCTGTCATTAAACACAAAAAAAGCCTGGGGGTGGTGTCCCACACCTTTATTTCCAGCACTTGGGGGGTCAGGAGCAGAGGCAGGCAGATCTCTGTGATTTCAGGCCAGTTTGGTCTACAAATTGAGTTCCAGCATAGCCAGAGCTGTTACACTGAGAAACTCTGTTTCGAAAAAGCCCAAAACAGAACAAAATAACACATACCAAACCATAAAAAAAGAAAAAGAAAAATGAACAAACAACACCCCTTCCCCCAACAAAAGCAAAAACAAAAAAGCATTTAATTTATGTTTTCATGTTCCTGTGGTGGTGGTTTGGGGTATAGGATCTTTCCTCCCAGTGACTTTGACAGAATCAGTACTTCAGTGTGGCTCTAGCCTGTCTCTTTGGCCAGCCAAGGTACCTGAAATAGGATGCCAAGGTGGCATTTTGGCTCGGCTTCCTATAGTGGGCAAGTTTCTTTCTCTGCTTTCTGTCTATCTGAATGGAGCCGCTCCTCTCTGCTTCTGTCCACCATGAGGTGAAATATCTCCTCTCCTGTGTGCTCACATGCCCCATGTTCTTCCTTCTTTCTTTTCTCTTTTTTCTTTTGTTTGTTTTTTGTTTTTCTTTTTTTTTAAAAATATTAAAACATTTTCTAGAAAGTGAGGTTTTTATTTTTTTTAAGATTTATTTATTTACTATGTATACAGCATTCTGCCTCCATGTGTGCCTGCAAGCTAGATATAGATTATAGATTAACAAAACTAAGTTAGATTTAAAAAAAGAAAAGCAGAAGGACTGGAGAGACAGCTTAGCAGCCCCTTTGTCTGCCATCTTACCAAGGCCTGTAACTCCAGAGGATCCGATGCCCTCTTCTGGCCTCTGAGGGCACCCTCCTCCATGTGTGGAAGCATACACAGATACACACATTTGCCTAATTAACATTATAATAATAATAAGAAGAAAGGGTGCTACAGTGAGACTCTGACTCAGCCTGCCTAATAAAAAGGGTAACCAGAGAACAGGCTGGGTACGGGCAAGAGTTCTGTAACAGAGGGGATCTGGGGCTTCAGTTGCTCCTGGAAGCCACATTGTAACCACCTGGTTCTGGTTGGTTTGGGACTTCCCTGGTTTTAGCACTGAAATTCTCATGTCTTAGGGAAATCCCCAAGAATTCAGAAGACTGGAATTGTTGACCACCTTACCAGGTTACCCTGAATGATTGATTGGGAATTCCAGAAGATTCTGAGATTCTGATTTTTTTTTTTTTTAAAACAGAGGCTCTTGTTGCCCAGACTGGCCTTCAAGTTGATAGATAGCTAGAATGAGTTTGATCTCTCCTCTCTCTCTCTCTCTCTCTCTCTCTCTCTCTCTCTCTCTCTCTCTCTCTCTCTCTCTCTCTCTCTCTCTCCAGGGTTTCTCTGTGTGATAGCTCTAGCTGCCCCGGAACTCACTTTGTAGACTAGACTGGTCTCGAACTCACAGAGATCCACCTGCTTCTGCCTTCCGGGTTCTGGGACAAAGGCATGTGCCACCCCCACCTCCAGCCTTGATCCTATGCCTCCACCATCCAAGATATAGTTGTACACCACCATGTGTGATTTTTGTGTTAAATTTCCCCCTAAGCTTGAAACAATGATATATTTGTATTTTATGTATATGAGTGTTCTGTGTTCCTGTATGTATGTGTATCTCAGGTGTGCATAGTGTCTTTGGAGGTCAGAAAAAGTCACCCTATATCCTGGAACTGGAGTTATGGGTGGTTGTGAGTTCAAGGTTTCTTTTTCTTTTTCTTAAATATTTATTTATTTATTATGCATACAATATTCTTTTTGTGTGTATGCATGCAGGCCAGAAGAGGGCACCAGACCTCATTACAGATGGTTGTGAGCCACCATGTGGTTGCTGGGAATTGAACTCAGGACCTTTGGAAGAGCAGGCAATGCTCTTAACCTCTGAGCCATCTCTCCAGCCTCCCTCAAGGTTTCTTTTGGCATGCATGTGTGTGTGTGCACATGTGTGTTTGTGCGTGAATGATGTAGGCGTGCCACAGAGAATGTGTCTAAGCCAGAGACAACTAGGTGGAGTCAGTTTTCTCCTTTTCCCTTTGCTTCGGTTCCGAAGATTGAACTCAGTTTGCCATGTTTTGCAGCAAGCACTTGTTCTGCTGAGTCGGCTTGACAGCCTCATGATTTACATTTGCTTGTTTATTTGTTTGTTTGTTTGTGTCCCCTGTGCATCCCCCCCCCCAGCCATGAACTTGGAGTTGAGTGTGACTTTGAACTCCTGATCCTCTTGCCTCTACCTCCAGTGTGTTGAGATTACAGGCATGCTCCATGTCCAGGTCTTCAAACTGCATATTTAAACCTCCTCGCTTGGTACTCATGCCAAAACCAGTTCCTTTTCCGGGTGTGGTTCTATTTAGAGACTGGAGGATACACAGAGTAACTAACTGCCCACAGTCTCACGCTCGCCCGAGTCAGGCAAACTGTTCTTTCCTGAAGGGCGTGTTTACTTGGGTTTTCAAATTCCTGGCCAGTTCATAATTAGAGACTCAGTTTCCCTCTTGTTATCAGTAGGTAGGGGCCAACATTAAATAGTCAGTCTTTCATTTTAGGACACACTTCGTGACTTTTCTGAGATTACATACAGCTCACTCTCTCAAGTGTAATCAATGGGGGATAACCTTTAGAATACTCAAAATATTTCACGAGTCTTAAATATTCTATTTCCAGATGGGATAACACAAGCTTCAATTCCAGGAGCCAAACCCTGCTGCTGTAGAATGTACTTCCTGTAAAAGAAGGAACCGCGCCCTGCCTGCCTGCGCTTTGCTGGCTGTGTGTTCTAGAGCTGGAGGCCACTTTCTTTGCCTTCTGAGAAACGTCTGTGTGTTTCCTCTAAGCCTCTCCGTTGTGGGAGACTGGCTTCCACGGAATCAGCATTCTGCGGCAGGAACGTGCTCGCTCACACTGAGGCCTTTTCTGGGTGAGAGTCCAGATAGAGTTCCCTGCTGGGAAGACAGACTGCCCCTTACAAATTCCCCACCTAAGCAGGCCTACATGACCCCCCTTTGGAATGACCTGTAGGTGCATTCTTCTACCGAGTACCATAAATGACAGCCACGTCACTTCTGACCACAAAGGTGCAGTTCACAAGAACAGAAAGTGACTGTTTTGGGGATATTAGGGGCAGGCATGAACTTTTGACAAAGCTTTAGCCCGGGGCAGAAAGAGGGGGGTTGGGAAGCCCATTCAGGGATGCAGAAGGGGAGTCTCCAATTGTGTGTGCTAATTTTAACATAGGAAATATTTTGCATTTTACCTTTATAAAGCACAATGCATAAAACTGTGTTTTATCATTTCCATACAGCTGCGTAATGTATTTTGGCCCTATTTACCCCAATACTCTCTTGTCCCCACCCACTCCCCATGATCCCCTTCCTCTCTCAGCCCATCTTCCCCTACTCTCCTGTTTTTTGTTTCTTAGGTACTCAGCTACTTACGTGAGAGTGAGTGAGGGTTATTACAGGACATTCTATATCACTGAAGAAAATGTTCCCCCATTCCCTACCACCCAGAATGTTCCAGCAACCAACCTCGGGAGATTGGAAGCCTCATGAGCGCCCCACCCCCATCTACTGATAACTGTATAAACCCTCAGGGATGGGTGGTGCCTCACTCACCCCTCCCCTGCCATATCAGTCTGATTTAGACTTCCCAGTGCTGTCCTTGCAGGTAGAACTGGGACCAGTTGAGTGACAGGGCCTGGGGGTGGTGGCAGGGCACGCCTTTAATCCCAGCACTCGGGAGGCGGAGGCTGGCGGATCTCTGTGAGCTGGAGGCCAGCCTGGTCTACAGAGAGAGTACCAGGACAGCCAGGACTGTTAACACTGAAATCCTGTCTTGAAAAAGCTGAAAGCAAAAGTAAATACAAAACAAAAAGAGAGTGAAAGTTGTCTTGAGCCAGGGCCAGGCACTCCTGTCCCCTCCTTTGTCTAAAGACAGGACGCCTCCAGCCCTTCGGCTCATCCATTTCCTACTGCTCTTCCTCGAGAGAGTCAGATTTTCTTTTTTTTTTTTTTTTTTTTTTTTTTTGGTTTTTCGAGACAGGGTTTCTCTGTGGCTTTGGAGCCTGTCCTGGAACTAGCTCTGTAGACCAGGCTGGTCTCGAACTCACAGAGATCCGCCTGCCTCTGCCTCCCAAGTGCTGGGATTAAAAGCGTGCGCCACCATCGCCCGGCAGAGTCAGATTTTCTTACCTCCAGGCTTTCTGTCTCCACTATCAAACCCCAAAGTCTCTGCTCATTCTTCAGAACTGTTTCAGAGTCCCCCATCAACCCAGGCCACTGTTCAGAGGTGAAAGCCCAGCACCTCAAGATCTGAAACAGGTTTTGTGTTAAGCATGAGTGTGTGTGAGCACATGCACTGAGCCCCTCCTTGCTACCTTCCTGATCTGAAATGAGCTGCTTTTCTCTTAAATGATTTATTGCTTTTATTTTAGGTGCCCTGGTATTTCGCCATGTATGTCTGTGCTGTGAGAGTGTTGAATTCCCCTGGAGGTGGAGTTACAGGCAGTTGTGAGCTTCTATGTGGGTGCTGGGAAATGAACTCAGTTTCTCTGGAAGAGCAGTCAGTGCTCTTAACCGCTGGAATGACCTTCTTTAAAAGTAACCATTACATGTACTTTAGGAGTGATTTCAACAAAATGTTCTTGGCATGCTGATGGCAAGCTAATGACATGTCATGGGTGTCTTTTTCTCCTGACAGGGTGTTTCCACAGAACCTGTGGAAAGGATGGTGCGGGGTGGGGTGGGGGGCGTGAGTGTACATCACACCTCCGAGGTTCTGCTTAATGCCACTATTTGAAGGCCTTGCATGATTTCAGTTTTGCAGGGAAGAGGGGCTTTTCGATTTCATGGTCCTCACTCAGTGCTTTTGTTCTGGGATGCCCTGGTTGCCACGGCCACTCTAGCAGATGTCTGTGGAGCTTCTCTTTGGTACTGATGAGTCAAGATTGGTGTTACCAGTCTCTTGATCAGGTTTTTCTTTGAATCTGGAGCCACACACAGGGGCTCAGACTTGCAATCTCTGCATTTGGGAGGCTGTGGCAGGAGGCTTGTTTATGTTAACTCAGGTTTCTGTCAACCTGCCTGTTACATCTGGTCAGTGCTCTCTGTCTCTAACGCTTGCCAGTGTCCAGAGAAGCTCCCAGCACCTGGCTGTGCAGGGAACAGCACCATCAAACTTAAACAAGAACCGGAGGTTCAATTGGAAGGGTGCTTGCCTCTGACCCACAGAACCCTGCATCCCATCCCCAGCCCTGCACAAACAAGGCATGGTGTCCTTGCACACCCAGCACTCTGGAGGTGGAAGCAGAAGGATTAGGAGTTCAAGGTCATCCTTGATTCAAACTGTCTGAGGTCAATCTGGACTACAGGAGACCCTGCCCCCCCACCAAAAAAAAACAATGAAACAAAAACCTGAATTAATGCCATTGAGTCCATCATTTTACAGGTTCCCCTGTGTGCAGTGCTCTATAAAAGTCCTGGCTGGGGTGGAGAAACAGCTCCGTGGAGAGAGGCACTTGCTGTCCTTTGGAGGACCAGAGTGCAATTTCCAGCAAGTGTGGTGGGTTATAGATGAGCCCGGGGTTAATATGAGAGCTTATTTCAAACCAGTCAACAAACTAGGAAGGGTGGAGGGAAGAGCTAGAAAACGGACCGTGAGGCCAACAAGGGGATTGGAGAGATGGCTCAGTGCTCACGAGCACATCCTGCTCTTGCAGAGGACCCCTGTTCAGTTCCCAGCTGCCAAGTCAGGCAGCTCACAACCACCTGTAAACTCCACTAGGAGATCTGATGCCACCTTCTGGCTGTCTTGGGCATTGCACTTATATGTACATACACAGGACATATACACAAAACTTTTTTTAAAAAAAGATCTTTATTAATTATGTATACACACACCAGAAGAGGGCACCAGATTCCATTACAGAGGTTTGTGAGCCACCATGTGGTTGCTGGGAACTGAACTCAGGATCTCTGGAAGTACAGTCAGTGGTCTTAACCTCTGAGCCATCTCTCCAGCCCCTACACAGAACTTTTTTATTTTTTGTTTTGAGGTAGGGTTTCTCTGTGTGGCCCTGACTGTCCAGGAACTTGCTCTGAAGGCTGGAATTTGCTTGTAGACCAGGCTAGCCTTGAACTCAGAGATCTGCCTGCCTCTACTTCCCCTGTGGTGGGATTAAAGGGATGCACCACCACTGCCTGGCTACATATATACACACACAGAGACACACGTATATACATAATTAAAAAACTATAAAAGAAAAACAAGACACACCCAGATGAGCAATTTGACACAGGATAGTAATGTTGTCATGTCTTACAGTAATACACTGTCGTCTGCCGTGAACACGGTCACAATGTCATCAGAATCATAGGTGGCTGAGGAAAATGAAGGTGTGCAGGTTGCTGTATGAACTCTGACCTACAAACACTGACAATATAGTTTCTAGAACAGTCTCTTGGAGACTGTTCTCTTCCCTTGGAGAAGTCGTCCCCACCTAACACAGTACCCTCTGCCGGTCTCCAGCCCTGGGCTCAGCTTATTAATTACTTTTCCTTCCTGAAAGTTCCTCTTTGGAGTCCAGGTGGCTCTTGAACTTGCAGGTATCCTCCTGCTTCAGCCTAATGAGTGCCGTGATTATGGTTGTACACCATCACACCTGTCTTGGAGTCAGCTTAATGTTTCTAAGAGTTATTGGCATCTTACACGATTTATCTGCTGTCTCCAAACACTGCCGTCGGTTGCAGGAGGGCAGGGACATGGCCAGTGAGGTATCCCGAATTCTAGAGCAGTGCCCGGCACTCAGTAGGGTGTTCACTACCATCACTGACCGACTGAACTATTGGCCCTGTTACCTCTCCTTTTCATTTTTACTTACTCAGCCAGATCCACAGCCTGGGGACATAACCCCGGAAGTAGCAGGCAGTCCTGTCCCAAAGCCCTTTGGACAGATGCCAGCCTTGTGCATTCTGTAGCCAGCCGAGAGCCACATACTTTCCAGGTGTTTGGAATGGCGGAGCAAGGCAGGGGGGTGAGTCACCAGCTCACTGCTCTGCCTTTCTGAGGATCTTACCTGACATATGACCTCAATCCCCAAGGTCCAGAGCCAGCTCTGACTCACGCGTGTTAAAGAAGGTCGCACTGAGGACAGTGTGTGACCAAAACAGACCCACCTCACCAGTGCTCCTTCCTGATGGCTGAATGAGAAAACGCTGCCTTGTGTAGTCTGCCGGGCCAGCTGGCTGCTGGCTGCTGGCTGTGTTCCTCACCTATTCCTCTGGAGAACTCTCAGCTTTTTATGGTCCTGCCTTCTTTCTTCACTTCCTTTCTCTCCCCTGGGTTCCATCCTTCTTCCCTGTCTTCCCCGAGGGCGTGACAATGATGTGTCAATCAAGACAGTTCAGATAGGCTATCCAGGCACTTAGCAAAGCTTAAATCCCGCACAACAGGAAAACGAGCTCCCCCACCCCCTCGGGCACTTTGTCTGAGGTCAGAGGGTCCAGCTCAGGATCGTGAGCACGGATCATTTGGGCAGGCTGGATGTGAATTATCTATCTGACCATGTTCTAGCTGTTGAACTCTGATTCCTTACTGAGTTCTGCTGGGATGTGACATCATTATTCTCATGTCTAGGTTAAAGCAACAACAAACTCAGAAATAATTAGAAGTAACCAGATGTGTTACAAGTGCAGGCATAGCATCCATGAGTTTGAGTCTTAGGACCTCAGTCCGGAGATCAGTTTACAGGGAGAGAGCCCAGGGGTCCCGGGTGTCTCCATATGGGTTCAGACAAGCTCAGCTTGGCTGTGCAGGCTCGCCTACACACTGAGAATAGTTGATGAAAGCAACTCAAGAGAGGAAAGTTTCGTTCTGGATAGAGTTGAGGAGACACCGTTTCTCACGGTGGGGAAGGCACGGCAGTGGGCATGACTGGTGGCTGTGCTGGTGGCAGGGTGTGGCTGTAGGTTCACAGCTCTGTGACGCAAGAGCAGGGAACTAAGTTGAAACCCAGTTGGTGGAAGGAGAGAATCCATCACAGAAAGTTGTCCTGTAACCACCACGTGAAGACCCTGACACACCCATGCCCGCAGACACACGCACAATCACAGACACGTGCACACTGAATGAATGTAATAAAATCTCTTAAAAATGTAAGGCTTGGGGTTGGAGAGATGACTCAGTGGTTAAGAGCATTGGCTGCTTTTCCAGAGGACCTGGGTTCAATTCCCAGCACCCATATGGTGGCTCACAGCCATCTATAATGAGATCCAGTGCCCTCATTTGGCCAGCAAGCGTACATGACAGCAGAACACTGTACGCATAATAAATAAATAAATAAATGAATGAATGAATGAATGAATGAATGAATGAATAAAATGTAAGGCTTGCTACAATATCAAATGATACAAAGGGGTCACTTCCAAAGTGACCAGTATCCTTCCCTGGAGGAAGTTGGTGCTTAAAGTTTCTCACGTGCTTTCGCAGGCTTATTCCCCAGCCATTGGAGCGATCTGTGTGACGTGCGTGGCGTGCCTCTTGTTTGTTTTTCATCTCCCATTGAAGTCTCAAGTAGCTTCCTGTCTGTGAGGCACAGCCTCAATCTTGTCATTGTATCGTAGTATTCCTTTGAATGAATTCATCTTTGAGTCAGTGCTTCCTGAGAGGACATATAAAATCACCACAGGTGGCTGTGGGAACTACATTCTGTCATGTGGTGGAGCTAGGGGAAGACGAGACCGGAGAATATTGTGTTTATTTTTATAGCTTCTCCTAAAACACCTGACAGGACTCACTCGGGAGCGAGGCTTCATCAAGGATTTGAACAGCTCACGTGGAGGTGGGGTGTCACTCAAATGGGGGAGCAACTGCTTAGTGTGCTCCAGCACCGCAGAATAAATGCATGTAAACTTGTTTCTGACCACAAATATCTCTGTAAAGGGGAGGAAGGAAGGCGATGCCACTCAGAGGCCTGACACTCTTGAGAACTGACTGTTTTCCCAGAGGCAACACACTTATCCCACGATGGACGCAGGAACAGCCTCCACTGGCTCCACACGGCTCTCCGTGTGACCCTCGCTTGCAGTGAGACAGAGATGTGTTGGTCTTTCTTCCATGGGAGAAAGGAGATTTGCTTACTTATTTTAAAATTATTCTTTAACTAATTAACACGTATTTGAAGGGCTGGAAGATGGCTTAGTGATACAGCCCTTGTCTGTCTGCAAGATGCCCCTGGACTGCATCCAGCAATCCTCCCTACAAAGCCCACAGATATTTTAGATTTTTAGGTCCAATGTCGTTGTAACTATGTTCTGCCCTGTTAGTGCACCAGCAGCCATACACAGTACGCAAGTGCATGAGCATTCATGGATTTTTTTTTAAGACAGGGTTTCTCTGTGAAGCCCTAGCTGTCCTGGAACTTGTTCTGTAGGCTAAAGGAAAAAGAAAAATGAGAAGAGGTGCTGGAGAGATGGCTCAGTCGTTTAGAACACTGGTTCTTACAAGGACCTACCTGAGGTCAATTCCAATACCCACATGATGGCTCACAACCATCTGTAACTCCAGTTCCAGGGGACCCAAAGACCTCTTCTGACCTCTGAGGGCACTAGGCAGGCATGTGGTACACATACGTCCATATTTGCCAGCAAAACACTCATATATATAAAATAATAAGTCTAAATAAATTTAGGAAAATAAAATAAAGACTTAAGTGTGAGAATGCACATCGACAGTGCTGGCACAAACTGGATGCTGGCATGTTTCTGCAGCCCCAGGACCCCAGAGGTGAAGACCTGGCAGCCACGGTTGCTGAGTTGTGGCTAAGTGTCTTACAAAGAACTTAAAGAAGGAAAGGGTTAACTTGGCTGTCAGTGTTGACTGAGGTTTCTGTCCTGCTCAGTTCCTGCAGTAGTTAAGCCCCAAAGAAATCACACAGAGGTCTATATTAATTATAAACTGATTGGCACATTAGTTCAGACTTCTTATTAATTAATTCTTACATCTTAAACTAGCCCATTATTCTTGTCTATGTTAGCCACGTGGCTTGGTACCTTTTTTGGCGAGGCAGTCACATCTTGCTTGCTCTGTGTCTGGGTGACAACTGTGGACTGAAACTTTCTTCTTCCCATAATTCTCATTGCCATGCCTCTACTTCCTGCCTGGCCACTGACACCCCACCTGTACTTCCTGCCTGGCTACTGACCAATCATTATTTTATTAAACAAGTACAAGAAGCAAATCTTTACAGGGTAAAACCATTGTCCCATAGAATCTCAGTTTGAGGGAACACAGTCCACCATAACAGGGAAGGGTACAGTAGTGAGGGCAACTCTAGCTTGGTGACAGGAGTGTGAGACCTTGTTCTGAAATCAAGAAGTAGTTAGAGGGAAACTTGCCATTTGGAGCCCTGTGTTCAGCACTGCCTAAAAAGTCAGGCCTGGTGGTACAGAACCGTAACTTCAGCACTGAGGAGGCAGAGGCAAAAGGATTGGAAGTTCAAGATCATCCTGGGCTACTTAGGAAGCTTGAGACCAGTCTGGGCTACATGGAATCTTGTTTCAAAACAAAAAACAGACAAACAATCAGAAACATCCCCCCAAAATAACCAGAATAAAAATCGGCTGCCCAAAGAAGTAAATAAATAAAAATAAATAACAAGCAGTAAGGAGGCTGTGGAGAAATAAAATATCTGTAGATAACCAGTCCACAATCCAACATAAATTCAAAAGAATTGAATGCCTCTGTGCTTACACAATCCTGTGCCCATGTGTCCTGTGAGATAATGTTTTTATACACTGTAAAGATTTGCCACTAAGCCGGGCGGTGGTGGCACACACCTTTAATCCCAGCACTTGGGAGGCAAAGGCAGGCGGATCTCTGTGAGTTCGAGACCAGGCTGGTCTACAAGAGCTAGTTCCAGGACAGGCTCCAAAACCACAGAGAAACCCTGTCTCGAAAAACCAAAAAAAAAAAAAAAAAAAAAAGATTTGCCACTTGTATTGGTTTAATAAAAACACTGATTGGCAAGTAGCTAGGTAGAAAGTATACGTGGAGGGCTGGAGAGATGGCTCAGTGGTTAAGAGCTTTGCCTGCTCTTCCAAAGGTCCTGAGTTCAATTCCCAGCAACCACATGGTGGCTCACAGCCATCTGCAGTGATATTTGGTGCTCTCTTCTGGCCTGCAGGGATACTTGCAGACAGAATACTGTATACATAATAAATAAATAAAACTAAAAAAAAAAAGAAAAAAAAAAGAACAGGGAAGCTTTATTAAAAAAAAAGAAAGTATAGGTAGAGTGATCAAACTAGGAGAATTCTGGGAAGAGGAAAGGCAGAGACACAGTCACAATCCAGACACAGGGAAAGCAAGATGAGAATGCCTTACTGAGAAAAGGTACCAAGCCATGTGCTTAAGCATAGACAAGAATTATGGGTTAGTGTAAGTGTAAGAGCTAGTTAATAATAAGCCTGAGCTAATAGGCCAAACAATTTATATATATATATATATATTAATATAAGCCTCTGTATGTTTCTTTGGGATTGAACAGCTGCAGGACCAGGTGAGACAGAAACTTCTGTCTACATATGTGTTCACAGAGTTCCTCATAAGAGGCAGAAAGAGTCTGTATAGTGCCAACTCCCAGGTGAATAAAAAGGTGGATTATCCACTTAGTGGACTATTACTTGGAAATAAAAAAGAAGGAAGATCTAACACATGCCATGTTTAGTCCTGAGAACACACCATCAGGATGGAACCAGTCATGATGACTTGCCTAGTATATAATTCCTTTCATGAAGTGTTCAAAAGGGGCAGAATCATAAAGACCCAAAGAGGATTAGTGGTTGCCTAGGTGAGAAAATCTTACAATAGTGCAGGCTTCTCTCTGGGGCAAAGAGACTATTTTTGAATTAAGAAAAGGTGCTGGTTTCACAACTTCCAGAACATTCTACAAACCACTCAATTGTGTACTTTAATTAAAGAAGGTAACACTGGGCTAGCAAGATGACTCACTGAGTGAGGGTACCTGCCACCAAGCCCGATTACCTGAATTTGATTCTCACAGCCCACATAGTGGGAAGAAAGAAGCAATTCCTCCACATTGTCCTCTGACTTCGATATGCATGCCTTGGCTCGCATGCCCCAACTTCCACACACAATAGATGTAATTTTAAGAGGGCGCATGTCATTGCATGTGAATTATGCCTTGATTTATAAAAGGAGGGAGGGCAGAGATGAAGAGTTGCATTATTTACTCATCAGGAGCCCCAAGGGAGAGTCCAGATAGAAGGAACACAGTACTCTTGGCATACCTGTGACCCAGGTCCTTTCACAGCCACCACATTTTGTTCTGCAGCATGATAGCTTAAACCTGTTATCTCTTTGTTTTTTTTTTTTTTTTTAACCTGTTATCTCAATACTTAGACAGTAGGGAATCGATAGGAGCAAGAGTTCAAGGCTAGCCTTAGCTACATAGTGAAATCCACGTTGGCCTGGGCTGTATGAGACTCTTTCTCAAACAACAAAGACAAAAAGCGCTTGTGGGATGGCTTGGTGAGTAAAAGGCACTTGTACCACAAGATTGGTGACCTGAGTTCGATCCCTAAAATCCACATACAGGTGGAAGGAGAGAATGCACCCCACAAAGCTGACCTTTGACTAACTCCACAAAGTTGGTCTTTGACCTCAACATGCATGCTATGCACTTGTATTCCACCCCCACTATGTATGCATTTATGTGTGCAGGCACACGCACATGCACACACACACACACACATGGTAACAATAAATTTAAAAATGTAAAAGCAACCCATATTTGTTGTGGAATATTTATTTAAGATGTGTTGCATTTGTTTATTCTGAGGAGTATTTGTTTAATGATGCCAAGATGTGTTGTATTCTTTTGTGCTGCATTTGTTTAACTCTGTGTTACTTTGCCTGTTGAAAACACCTGATTGGTTTAATACAAACTGAACGACCAATAGCTAGGCAGGAGAGAGAAATAGGTGCCAGGCAGAGAAAATAAATAGGAGGGGAAATCTACGAGAGAGAGAGAGAGAGAGAGAGAGAGAGAGAGAGAGAGAGAAGGGAGGAGAGGAAAGGAGGGTGCCAGGGGTCAGCCACGCAGCCGCATAACCAGCCGTGGAGTGAGAAGGAAAGATATATAGAAAGCTAAAAAGCCCAGAGGCAAACATAATTAAAGAGAAATGGGATATTTTAGTTAGAAAAGTTGGCTGGAGCCGGGCGGTGGTGGCGCACGCCTTTAATCCCAGCACTTGGGAGGCAGAGGCAGGCAGATCTCTGTGAGTTCGAGGTCAGCCTGGTCTACAAGAGCTAGTTCCAGGACAGGCTCCAAAGCCACAGAGAAACCTTGTCTCGAAAAACCAAAAAAAAAAAAAAGCTGGCTGGAATCAAGCCAAGCTAAGCCCAGAGATTCATAAGTAAGAATAAGTCTTTGTGTATTTATTTGGGAGTTGGGTGGGCCCCCAAAAGAGTAAAAATACTAATTACACATATTTTGTCCAAAATGAAACAAATGAGGTTCAGAGTCTCAGACCGGAGGTGACAAGTACAGAGAACAGTGAGCACATGAGAGTTGGTAGCCCAGCTCTGTGTGACATGGGACATATATGTCCTTCCTGGACATCACAGCATGTGCGTGCGCGCGTGCGCACACACACACACACACACACACACACACACACTGCAGGCCCTCCAGAATACAAGATGAGTGCTCTACCACTGAGCTAAACTCCCAACCACCATGGAGAGTGGGATACATCATGAATTAAAGCTGGACGTTGCTTACTGCAATATCTAACATGGGATTATGATTAACACGACTGTGATCATTAGTATTATTTATGACACCCTGAGTTTGTGTCAAATTGACAAAAGAACTGATCTTTTTGTTTGTTTATTTGTTTTTGTTTTTTGAGACAGGGTTTCTCAGTAGCTATGGAGCCAGTCCTGGAACTCACTCTGTAGACCAGATTGGTCTTGAAATCACAGAGATCTACCTGCCTCTGCCTCCCAAGTTCTGGGATTAAAGGCGTGCACCACCACTGCCCAGCAGAACTGATCTTTTATATAAAAGATATATCCAGAATCTACACACCAGGGGAAGGAGAATTACGGAAAGCTGTCTTCTGATAATGACACAGCAGTTGTACTCGGGAACTCATGATAACCGTGATGATCTGAACAAGACATACCCAAGATTGGGCCTGTCAATGTTCTGATATGGATGAGGCTTCTGGTCTCGCTGAAAGAGTCAAAAGCAGTTAGTTGTTGCTTCCTGAGGAGCTGAGTTAGTGGTTGTTGGGGGAAGTGAGGACCTTTCCTTCAGCGGTGTAGCCCTTGAACTAACTGCCTGTGCTCTTGAATGCAGCCCCCAACCCTCAGCCCCTCAGCCCTCTAGCCCACTTACGGAGAGCAAGCCTAGTTAAACTTTTTTTTTTTTTTTTAGAATTATTTATTATGTATACAGCATGTTTGCCTGCACACCAGAAGAGGGCATCAAATCTCATTACAGATGGTTGTGAAGCACTATGTGGTTGCTGGGAATTGAACTCAGGACCTCTGGAAGAGCAGTCAGTGCTCTTAACCTCTGAGCCATCCTAGTTAAACTCATTAGGCCACTGAAACAAAGACATGAAAGTAGAGGGAAGGGGAACTTGGCTGGGAGAGGCTTGTGTGGGAGCGCCCTGGGAGAGGGTAATAGCAGATTTTCTGAATTTCAGTTTTGTTGCTGTGATGAAATCACCCTGACAGAAAGCATCCAGAGAAGGAAAGAGTTAATCTGTCTGATGATTCCAAGCATATTCATCATTTCAGGAAAGTCAGGGCAACCAAAACTTGAAGCAGCCAGTGACATCACACACCTGTAGTCAAGGGCAGAGAGAAATGAGTGTGAGCATGCTTGTTCTTATACAGTTCTTCATCTCCACTCTTACACAGTTCAGAATGGTTTGCCTAGGGAATGGTGCCACCCACAGTGGCTGGGGTCCTTCTAAACATCAGTTAATTAAGACCCTCCCCAGATATGCCCATAGGCCTACTCAGTGTATCCAATCCCTCCCTGAAACTCTTTTCAGATCATTCTTAATTAATAATTGATGTGAGAGGGAGGGCTCAGTCCGTGGTGGGTTGGGCCACCCCTGGATTGGTGGTCCTGGGTTCTGTAAGAAAGCAGGTTGAGCAAGCCATGGAGAGCAAGCCAGGAAGCAGCACTCCTCCAAGACCTCTGCATCAGCTCCTGCCTCCAGGTTCCTGCCCTGCTTGAGTCTTCATCCTGACTCCCTTTGATGGTGAACTGGGAAGTGAACACACATGGTCAATAAACCCTTTCCTCCCCAACATGCTTTTTGCCACAGTGTTTTGTCATAGCGATGGGAACCCAAACTAGAACAGGAGGGAAGTAAGAATGTGTGAAGGAGACTAGTCAGGGGTCGATGGGGTTACTCAGGAAAAGGGGGGCAGTAGGTCGGACCCTGCATCACTGAGGGCAAAAGCAGAGACCGAATGCGCAGATCCTGTGTCACGCAAATGGAGACAGGCATGTTAACAGTGGCATATAGCCTGCCATTCAAACAAACAAAACTTCCAAAAACCTGAGGCAGGAGGATTGTTTTGAGTTTGAAGTAAGCCTAGGTAGGCTACATAGTGAGTTATAGGCTGGGACTAAATGAGGCCTTCTCTCAAAAACAAATTTTCTCTCTATATCATTATATAAAGTACAGTAGTAGCAATTATATGTATAATATATATATTGTAAAGTATATTTACTGTATGTTTTATATGTCATGGTTAGCTTTTCTTTAAAGTTTTTCAAAAGTTATTTTAAATTGTGTGTGTGTATGAGGGGTGTATGTGCACGTGACTCCAGGTATTCTTGGAGATCAGAAGGGGGCAATGGATACCCTGGAGCTGGAGATACAGGTCGTTGCTAGCTGCCTGGTGTGGGTGCTGGGAACCAAACCTAGGTTTTCTGTCAGAGTGGAATGCGGTCTTAGTCTATGCGCCATCTCGCTAGCCCTAGTGATAATGTCCTTTTTAATAGCTTAATAGCCAACTTGGGGACTCTCTCCCACCTGGGGA
The DNA here is from genome assembly GCF_950005125.1 of Chionomys nivalis. Taxonomy (NCBI): domain Eukaryota; kingdom Metazoa; phylum Chordata; class Mammalia; order Rodentia; family Cricetidae; genus Chionomys; species Chionomys nivalis. Next base: position 8,393,930 of record NC_080094.1, on the reverse strand, counting down.
GAGTCTCAGTGAGAAACTGTCAGGATCAGGCTGGCTGTGACCTTGAGGTGAGAAGATGAGAAATATCATTTTGAGAAGTATCATTTCGCGACTGACCCTGGACTGTGTGAAAGAAGAGAGAGAGAGAAAGCTGGGCGCAGATGTGCACGCATCTGTTTCTGTGCTGCAGCTGCTTCTCCCAAGCTGGGGCTGCTGTGGCTCCATGCTATGGTGGGCTATAACCTGGCACTGTGGGCCACAAAAGCCCCTCCTTCCCTCTGCTGGCTGGTCTCATGTCAACCGGACACAAGCTAGAGTCATCTGCAAGGAGAGAGCCACAACTGAGAAAATGCCTCCCTAAGATCCAACTGTAAGGCATTTACTTAGTGATTAATAAGGGAGGGCCCTGCCTACTGTTTGGGTTGGTGGTCCTGGGTGCTATAAGAAAACCCATTGAGTAAGTCAGTAAGCAGCACCCTCCACGGCCTCTGCATCAGCTCCTGCCTCCAGGTTCCTACCATGTTTGAACATTTGAGCTCCTGTCCTGACTTCCTTTAGTTATGAACCGTGATATGGACGTGTAAGCCAAATAAACCCTTCCTCCCCAACATGTTTTTGTTGTGGCATTCATTGTAGCAGTAGAAATCCTGACTAATGCAGCCACTTAGTTGTGTATGTCACGGTATTTGTCATAGCAACAGGAAATGAAACTAAGGGAAACATATATGTATATATATGCACACACATATATACACATACACATTCATATATACATACATACATACACGTGTACACACACACACACGACTGTGAGACATGGATCAGTCATGCACTAAGCAGTGACTTTAATTTTACAGAATTACATTCTGGAAGTCCAAATCAGCACGTGGAAACAAGTCTCTTAATGACTGCCTGCCTGAGACTTTGCCACATGGACGTGATGTATCTGATCTCACCCACCTTCTTCCTCCTCTTTCCCCATCCTTCTCTGTTCCTTCTCTTCCCTTCCCTCCTTCCTTCCTTCCTTCCTTCCTTCCTTCCTTCCTTCCTTCCTTCCTTCCTTCCTTCCTTTCTTTCTTTCCTTTAAAATTACATTACTTGGCTGTGCATGTGTGTGAGTACCGGTGTGTACATGCCAGGCACACATGTGGAGGACAGAGGCTTGCAGAACACAGAAGCGTGCATCCGAAAGTGCCTTGCTTCGTATTTCAATCCACGGAGGCACAACCTCCTTTAAGACCCAATCATCCAACAGGACATGACAAACGTCCTCCATAAGTCACCCACACACTCACCTCACACTGTAAGAGTTAAATAAGGACCCCCTCTTCCCCCCAAATTTAATAATCCCCAGAAGGGAGCGTCTGCAGCCTCTCTCCCCTCTACCTCAGATCCTCCGGAGCCCCAGCATGGTCAACACTGCCCTCTGGCAGCGTTGCACTGAGAACACCACAAGCTCCTCACTTCGTATTCCCAGAGGAAGTGCTGAGATCCCCAATTATCTATTGATCCCCCGGCAGAGTGATAGAGTCCTTAAGCCTAATTATGTGGGGGGAATGGCTGCGATGTTGGCAGAATGGTAAACTCCTTTGGCTAACGCACGGCATATGTCAGAGGGCTCCGGCGAGCTCCCATATCTGTCTGCACTGTTAATAGAGTAGGTTACATGCCAATTACCCAGGCATCCATCAGCCCAACCGGGTACAATGGAGGCACTGTTCATGCACTTATGGGCACATTCCTTCTCCGCATCAGAAGCAGCTGGGCCAGATAAAGACCACTGGGTTTCAAGATTTAGCAGAGTGTTAGGATTGAGATGAGACTGGCCCATCCACAACTCCGGCAGGCATCTTTCACCTGGATTCTTCTGGGGGGTGGGGGGTAAGGTTGTGTTTCTCACTGTCTTCAGCCATTTTCTGCTCAGGCTGTGCTGGCTGGCTGGGTGGAGGTGCTGAGGATGAAGAGAGAAACAAAGCCACCAACAGACTCAGTGACAAAAGGCACAGTAACCGAAGTGGGTAAATAGATTCCCAGAAAGAGAGCCAGCCGGCACATGCTCTGGTGCTTGCTTTTAGAATCTACAGTCTGAGACAGCTTCCTCCTAAGAGTTTGTCTTTCCGCTCTCTTCCTTTTGATGTTTCTTTTTCGTCCTTTCTCCCTCGGATGCAGAAAGGTGGTTTGGAAATCTTGCAGTATCATCAGAATAAAAAAAAAAATTCTGTTTCTGGTGATATTTTTAACCAAGCACGGAAACCCATGTGTCTAGAACCTGACTAGAGAAAGAAAGAAAGACCCTGCTCTCTTTCCCGAGGATCCTCGAATGTCGCGGGCAGAGAGCGCAGCACCAGAGCCTGGAGTCAAAATGGCAGATGTTGGAGATTTGGGGTTGGGGGTGGGGGAGGCAGATAATCTGAGACTCTCCTGCGATTTCTTCCGGGGTTCCCATTCACTCTGCAGCTCACTCCCCAAAACGAAACAGTTGCTGTCCACATGCTTAAGACTACACAGCCAAGTGCCAGAAAAACAATAAACAAATAAACTAGTGAGGCAGGACCAGCCTCCCTGGCCTGCCTTGGCACCCTGACGGCCAATCGCTGATAGAGCAGGAACCTCACGGTGGCCCTTTTAAAAAACTAACACTACACACAGCTATTGAACAGGCAGTTACTACATGCTAGCCGTCATTTGTGTGCGATTCCAGCTCCGAGTCTTCTCCCTCGATCTCCCAGATGAAAATACAGTAATTAACTCCATGCAGAAGGGGGAGGGGAGCTGTCTCCCCCCTTTCTCTCTTCCTCCTTAGGCTTGAAAAGAGATTCTAGCAGATAATTTGGCTGAACATGAAAAGGCAGAAGCTGGTTAGAGCCGCCCAAATGAAGTGCTAGGTTGGTGAGACTCCGAGGCCGAGCTGGTTATTCCATGACATGAAAAGCAGACATTTATCTGTTCCTATGGAGATGCAGTTTCTACTAGTCAGTCAGGCACGGTGTGTGTGTGTGTGTGTCAGACAATAGCCAGTGGGTCCTTCTTCCATCTTGAGAGACACTCGATTCTGATTGTATTTGGGCATTTTACCTAAATGTAAAGGCATCAAAATGATTCCTGAGAAATAAATACCCGTGAGACTAAGCACTGACAGTTTCAAGTGATCGAATTGAACTGGGAATCTCGGCTTCTCCAAGGAAGAAGTTGGGGTGTCACCCCCCCCCCGTTCCAAACCTGACTCCACCCTCCGGAATGAAACAGTCCAGGAGGTGATAAGTTAAGAGTCGAACTTCCCCCAAGCACAGCTGGGGGGCGAGAAGGGGAGTGCCAACCTGAGAACACTCTGGAAACAGGAGAAAGACACGCTTGGAGAGAGCACAGTCCCGGAACTGCTGTGGGTTCAATAAATTATAAACCGGCTTCTCGGTATTTCCTTGTCTGAAAACTACACAGGGGTGCTCTGACATTCTGCATTTGTCACCAATCCCAGACACACACCTCGTACTCATCTGCAGCCTGTGTCTATTGCAATAAATGCTTGGCGAGGTGAGTCCCTGCAGCACATGGACGCGGCGCCCTAATCTCCCAAGTGTCTTTCTTCCCACCCCCCTTTCACCGTTTTTACGCATGCCTGAGGCAAAAGAAAATGGAACAGAGGGCTTCCAAGAGCTAATTGGGGAGGGAGAAGGCGTTTCCAGAGGTCCTAATACTAAACGCTGTTTGCTGGTCCAGCCCCCAGTGGAGAGGCACACGACCTGAAGAGACCTAAAGCACGTTGGTGACGCAACAGAATGGCCCAGGCAAGATGGGATTTATCTTTAAGCAATTTCACTCTCGTTAATGGAGCCATTCAAGTGCCGCTCAAACGCACAAGTCAGGGAAGCAAACAGGAGGCTCTGTCCTGGGTTACAATCCGGAAGCTTCTCCGGCTCCCTCCTCTCCAGGAGACAGCAGGGAACAAAGACACCGAGGGGGGGGGAGGGGGAGAGGGGGAGAGAGGGAGAGAGGAGAGAGAGAACACCATTTGGAGCAATCCCAGCCAAAGCCCCCAAAGGTGCCACCCCAATGTGGGTGATAATGAATGACATCCCAGGTTTAGGGGGCAACAGAAACTCACCTGTGATTACCAGAAGTGGACAGGGGCGCGGGGTATTTCCTGTGGGGTATTTCCTCATGTTTGCCTGTATCTTTCATTTGGTAATTTTAGATTAAACAGTTATTTTTTAAAAAGAAAGTATATGGTCAACCTCCTCCTTAGGTTCACACAGGGTAAATTAAGCTCACCTCTTAGGTGTGGATCTCACTGGAGATGGCTAGTAGCCACTTAACCAACGGTGACACTTCCAGACATCTCCCCAATACGCACTGTCTTAAACAGGTACAGACACGCGTATTTAAATTCACACTGGTATCATTTAAATGCACTGTCGTGAACCTTGTTTACCTTTAAAAAGTCTACCATAAGCAATTTTCAGTACACATGTTTTAAAAAATAAGCTTCTAGTTGGGGGGGTATGGAACATTTGTTACTGGGGAGCAGCAACTGTTCTTCCCCTCCCCCACAGGCAGTGACTGCCGTTTTCTGTGCTCCTTTTCGGGGTCACAAAGATCGCACTAGTTTGTATCAGACACCTTGGTTTTACACAAATATTTTTTGTCCTCATGGTAGAGAAACTTGGCAGTTTTAAATGAAGAAAGCCTATCTCTTTGAACGCTATTCCTTTGAGTATTTCCTGTGTCCCTCTGACGGGTTTTGAGGTGGCTCTCAGCCTTTTGATTCCGTAAACATCGCTGTGGTAAATTCTCTATTCTCTTGTGCACCCTGAGATTTTTCTGATCAAACATAGTCCCCCTTTTCTGAGGACCCCTCAGTTCCCTGCACTTGGCCTTGAGATGTCCAAATCCAATGGAAAACTGTTCAAATGAACTTTTCGTTAAGTGACAATATGAGCGTCCCATTGGGCAGGCAGCACAAACGTGTGTCTAGTGGTGGTGGGTGGTTTTTAAAATCATTATATATATATATATAATATAATATATATATTATATTATATATATATATTGCTTTGTTCAGAGTAAAACCCAGCCCTCCCCCACCTTTAACACCCACCCCCCCCCCGCCCCCGCCACCTCTTCCCGCACTTTTAAATGTCTCCCCCAGACTTGACTCTCCCCAGGGCAAGAGAGACTCTAAAAAAACAAAGAAAGTGACTGTCCTCCAGGGGTCAGCCATCCCAAGATCTCCCTTTCGGTAGCCTCTGCCGGCTTCGACTAGAATAATTCTTCCTGCCTTTCAACCCAGGCTCCGAGAGAGATCGAAGCTCCCACTAACAGCTTAGGTGTAACTTCCCGCACTCTCTGCGCGCAAGAGTGAAGCCAGTACGATTTAGAACAAAAGTGCGTCCTTGGGAAGAAGTGGGTGGAATTTTATGCTGAGGAGGGAAGACATCTTCTCCGGGGGAGGAGTCTTCTTTCATCAAACTACTGAGAAACCTTAAGGAGAAAAAAAAAAAAAAAAACACAAAACCTCAAGTGCCCACACCTCATCCCTGGGTCAGCTAGTGAAGTGGTCTTTTGTCTTCCCGTGTGTACGGCAGATCTCTGTACGTTCTGGGAAGGAGGAAATTTGAATTAAGGAAGAGGACCACTCGGTTCGCCTAGAAACAAATGAGCTAATTGAAAAATTCAATTCAGGAAGCAGGGAGTGAAAAGTGAAAGAGGAATTCGGGAGCCACTGTGTCGGTCGAGAGCCCCAAGCAGCTGCCCCCGCCCCCCTCCTCCCCGCGCCCCCCTCCCCGCCCAGATAACGCTAGGGCTGGAAGAGGAGGATGGGAAATAAACTTCACAAGCTTGCTTGTTGTTTACTGTCAGGATTCCTGGAGCTCTCTGGACGGTTAAGAGATTGCGGGGGGGGGGGGGGTGAGGGGGGGGCGGGAGAAAGAGAAGTCTAGGAAGCCACTCCTAAGAAAGGGAGCTGTTTAGAGAGAGAGACCCCAGAGAGATGTGGGGGGCGGGGGGAGAATGTGTGAGTATTTGACACAAAGAAACAGGAGACACAGGGAAGCGCTTGATATCAGAAATCTTAAAAAAAAAAAACTTGAGTGAGAAAACTAGCCAAGGGCCAAAGAAGAGAAGGGTGAAAATTCCAGGAGTTTGCTTCTGCTCTGTGCTGTTGCTTAGTGGAACAGATAGATGTGCGTGCATGCGCGCGAGTGTGTTTGTGCGTGAGTGTGTGTGTGTCTGTGTGATACCAGCACCTAAGGCTATGTATGTGCTGCCACCAGGGTTTGTTTTGTTGTGTTGCTCAAGTAAACACTGAATTAGAGACCATGTTTCACGTCTTGTTTCATGGCATGACCTCAAAGGCTCCCTCTAGGCCAACATGAACCTTAGGATAAGATGGGGCTCACCTGGGGGCCCTTCCGCCCTGCTGTTTGGATTTTGAGATTGGAACCAACCAGAGGGGCACACACTTGTCAGGAGCATAAGGCTCTCTCTGCAGGGCAGAAGTGCCCTTCTCCCCAGGCGCTCAGTGTATTTGGGGCATTTAGATCGTTCTGTACCGCACCTGCCCTTTTCCTCCCACAACCGGGAACCCACAGCTGCTTAGGACAGTGGGACCAGGCTCTGGAAACCCGCAGGGAAGCTAAAACCAAGTTAAAGGCACTGGTTAATGGAAACCACTTCCTTTGGGCCGATCGCTTCATTTCCCCGCTGTGAAGAGGGCAACAATAATAATGAGGGACCGTTTATAGTGTGTTTTATGCACAGGCCTGTAAAAATCATTTTAGAATATATTTATTTTGTTTTATGTGCATGTGTGTGTGTTTGCTGTGCCTGAGTGTCTGTATGTGTACTATATGCAACCAGGAACCTGGGAAGGTCAGAAGAGGTCCTTGAGTCCCCTGGACATGGAGTTGCAAACAGTTGGTGGGCTGCCTGGTGTGAGTGCTGGGAATTGAACTCAGATCTTCTGAAAGAGCAGTATGTTTCCTTAACCTCTGAGACCAATCTCCAGTCCCCCAGTTTTTTTTTTTTTTTATCTTAATAAAGAATGATATTGGGACTGAGGAGATGGCTCAGCGATGAGGAGAACTGGTTATCCGGCTGTTCTTCCAGCACCTTCATGGCAGCTCACCACTGTCTGTATAACTCTAGTTTTAGGGGATCTGACTCCCTCACACAGACTTACATGTAGACAAATTACTAATGCACATAAAATAAAAGTAAATAAATCATTACTAAAAATATGAAGAAAAGATGCCTTTTGCATTCTAGGTCCTGAGCTGAGAATTCTGAACACTTTATGTCAACAGGTGTCACTAAAATAAATTGTGTGTGTGTGTGTGGTTGTGAGGCTCAGCAACAAGAGCCCTTACCGCATGAGTCACCTCACTGTCATCTCTCGCCACCTCTCATTTTTCTTTCTTTGTTTTTGTTTTGGGAAGCAGGGTCTCTGTGACCCAGACTTTGAGCTCATTGTGTAACTCAGGGTGACCCTGAACTCCTGAACCTGCTGCCTCCTCCTTCCAGACAGTGGGATGACAGGCAAGCGCCCTCATGCCTCCTGACACTTTTGCTTTCTAATGTTGACTGAGAGATGTTGAAATTTTCATATATGTCAGCAGTTAAGAGCACTTGCTGTCCTTGCAGGAGACCTGATTCTGTCTCCACCATCCACACCAGGTGCCTTCCAGCAACTCCAGCTCCCAGGCCTCGGAGGGCAGCTGCACTCACAATGGTATACTCTCATACAAACACACACACACACACACACACACACACACATGAACACACGATGTGTGCTGTATTCCTATCTCCCCCAGTTATTTCTGTGTCCCCCCACACAACTTCTCCAATTCATGGCCTTTTTCTTTAATTAATATATATTTAAACATACAAATACAACCTATTGGGTTTATTTAGTGTTGTTCATATGTATTTTAGGACTGACTGCTTGGTGTTGGGTATACAGTTAGGAGATTCATCCCTGAGGGAGACTGACGGATTGCATCTCTCAGTCATTAATTGCCTGTAGCAATTCATTTGGCTTTTTAAATAAATGGTCTTGCTATGTAACTCTGGCTAGCCCTGAAACTTGCGGCAATCCTCCTGCTTCAGCTAATGCTAGGTTTACAAGTGTCTACCATCACCTAGTTTCTTTTTTTGGAGCAGTGTGTGTGTGTGTGTGTGTGTGTGTGTGAGAGAGAGAGAGAGAGAGAGAGAGAGAGAGAGAGAGAGAAGAGAGAGAGAGAGATATCGAGCATTATCCCAGGTATCAAACAGAGGACTATCCAAATAGGCTCAGCAGATAAAAGTGCTTGCTGCCAAGCTTGATGACTTGAACTCAATTCCCAAGGCCCACAAGGTGAAAGGAGAGAGCTGAAGCTGAGTACAGCAAGCTGTCCTTTGCTCTCCACACATGGGCCATGGCATGTTCACATTCAACAAAATGAATGTAATTTTGTTAAAGCCTAAAATGTTAACTATCTGGCATTATACAGAAAAAAAGGCTGCTGAAGTCTTGTGGTCTCCGGCTGCCCTGGTGGTCCACAGGTGTCCCGGGGACCGGCTAAACTAGTGCTAGTCAAGGGCTTTAGGCCGAGTTCTACCTGGGGATAAGGATGGTTCGGGATAAAGAGGTGGGCAGGAGGCAGCTCTTTTCTTCCTGCCTCTGGATAATAAGATGGATCCTTGCCAGGTGTCCTTAAACCACTGAGGGAGAGGAGGCTAAATTTCTGAAGATGCTCGCTGCCCCCTGGCCCCATGCTGCAGTGCCCTAGCTCCAGATTTGGGTTTCCACTTTCCAGATCCTGAAGCTAAATTTGTCCTTGTAGATCTTAATCTCTCGTGTTTGGATTTTTATCCCCATCTATGTATAAGATTGTCAGGGTTCATTCAGAGATGCAAAAGGAGCTGCCCTGGGCAGTGTGCATGAGGCTGGTTATGTCCAGCTCTAAGCACAACCTCCTAGTTTATGATCCTACCAAGGTAAAACAACAGGATCTTAGCATTTGGGGCCCTGCTTGAATAGGTAAAATGTCTGTGACCAAAGGAGAACGGGCACTGTGGGTGACTAGGGTCCCCTCCCAATAGTTACTGCCTCTTCTCACGGCAGACCCAGCTCTGCAGAGTGAGGCTTGAGGCAGGTCATGGAGTCCTGTGTCCATTTTGTAAATAGTTAGTTTCACCTGGAGACCACGGAGGGGCGTTCAGGAGTCCACATCTGTAGCACAAATAATAAAAATCCAGAGACAGATACTGGGGTTCAAGTTGAAGATCAGAAAAGCAAAGTAGCCAGCCACTAGACAGCTCTTACCTTAAATCTTCAGACTGAAAAGAGAGCAAGTTCCTATCTCATCTTATTTTATATTCCTCTCTAGTGCTGGGATTAAAGGCGTGCACCACTACCGCCCAGAACTATGGCTAGCTAGTGTGGCTGCTGGGATTAAAAGTGTGCCACCACTGCCTGCCTGGTATGGCTGACTAGTGTGGCTAACTTGGGACTTGGATCTTAAAGCAAGCTTTATTTATTAAAACACAAATAAAATATCACTATATACATCTAACTAGCTGTATTAAAACACAAATAAAATATCACTATACACATCTAACTAGCTGCTGGGTGGCAAAGCTTCCTTCCATTGAACACATTGTCATTGGCACCATTCTATGCCAGAGCTGGACCAGCCGTCTCAGTGAGGGACTGGGCGGTTTAGAGATAGATTTCTGAGGTCCTTTGGTCTGTGTCTCAACTGCTGGAATCTGGTGAGAGAGCAGATCAAACAGTTTTCAGTGACTGGATGTTCTGACACAACTTTCTGGATGAGAACAGACTGTGGGCCAGATTTCTTAATGAATCATAGTTTGCTACCACTTTGAATAAACACAAATCATGATTCATTTCTCGGCATTGCACGTATCTCCAGTGATTAAGATGCTGACTAAAGACAGCACCAATAGGTTCTCTTAGGGAAAAAAAATCACAAATGGTGACTCTTGGTGTATTTTAAGTCAGAATCACATGGACTAAGTCTTAGGCTATTTGGAAGAGAGATGAACGCTAGCCCTTATGACCTGTTATAGATTTCCATAAAGTCAAGTCTCCAGGGCTTGGAGAGTTGACTCCGTGGTTAAGTACAATTGCTCGCAGCTGCCTGTAACTCCAGGTCCAGGGGATTCTGGTTCCTCTTCTGGCCTCTACAGGTTACTGCACTCATCTGCACATACTTCACACAGACACACATGTACACACATAATTAAAAAAATAAACAGAATAAAATCTTAGTCTCTGTCTCCATTGTGCCACCTTTATAGGCAAATACTCATGGTAAAACAGCCTCAGAGTTCCCATAACCAGTCTGGAAGCTCCTTAATGTCCTTTTGCTCCACTCTGTCAGAGCGTGGGTCACACCCCAAGAGAAAGGTGTGCCAGTGGCAGGCAGGACAACATTCCCAAGCTGGACCCAGTGCTTTCTGCTCTGCATGGTGAAATCATACATACACACTGACCATCGGCTGCTCATAGACTCAGGGAAAGAGGGAGGAAGACGACAGGTGAAGGGTGGATTTCTGAATTCCCTCTTGCATCTGAGTGAAGCCAAACGCCTCAAGAGCTTCCACAGGGGGCTGGAGAGATGGCTCAGCGGTTAAGAGCATTGCCTGCTCTTCCAAAGGTCCTGAGTTCAATTCCCGGCAACCACATGGTGGCTCACAACCATCTGGATTGAGGTCTGGTGCCCTCTTCTGGCCTGCAGACATACACACAGACAGAATATTGCATACATAATAAATAAATATTAAAAAAAAAAGAGCTTCCACAAAGTCAATAAAAGCCCTTTCTTTCTTATTTTTTTGCACGTGATACTCATGTGGTGTGCCTGCATGTGTGTATATGTGTTTGCACGTGTGTGGGTGCTTGTGTGTAAGGGATGTGCATGTGGAGGTCAGAGGATGGCATCAGGGTCTTCTTCCACTGCTCTCTCCCTTATTCGTCGAGTCAGGGTTTCTCACTTGAACCTAGAACAGGTTAGTTTACCTAGAGCCAGCTTGTTCCATGGGTCCCCTGTCCTTGGCTCCCAGCACTGGGGCTACAGGTGGGCCACCATTCCCAGCCAGCATTTCTATGGGTGCTGATGATCTGAACTCTAATCTTCATGCTAGCGTGTCAAACCTTTACCCACTGAGCCATCTCTCCAGTCCTGGAGACACATTTCTTATGTCACCAGACTCTTCAGCTTGTCACTAGCTTCTCCAATCAAAGTGATTCCTGAACAGAGGAAGAAGCTTGTGAATGGAGGGGAGGCGCATGTCCTATCATCCAGTTTGGAAACTATGAATGAAATCCCTAGCCTGGAACTTGTGAATGGAGCTGGGATCCCCAGCCTGGAACTTATGAATGGAGCCTTATATGGAAAGGGGTCTTGACAGTTGTGGTCTGGTTAGGATGGGGTGCTTACAATGTCAGCTCAACAGTGGTCTCATATGGTAGAATATGCTTTTCATTCCCATCTTTTTAGAATTGCAGTGCGTTTTCCAGAGTCTTCATGAAGTATGACATAACTGGCCAGCTGAACGGCAGATAGGCAACTACATCTGTGATGCTTGCTGTGAAGATACTTAGAAAAATGTGCAAGAGAAGTCACTCTGCTCACCAAACTTTGGGGATAGAAAAAGGTGTGTGTGTGTGTGTGTACCTACCTAGCATCTGAGGCCAAGGAAGGTGCCAGGTGTCTTCCTTCTTCTTCCATAGCTCTCTTCCCTATTTCTTTGAGACAGGGTCTCTCACTCAACCAGTAGCTACAATGGCAGCCACCAAGCCCCAGTCCTCCTTCTACCATCTCCCTAGCTTCTACTCCAATACTGGGGTTACAGATGCAGATGGCCACATTTTTCTTTTTAAATGGGTGTTGGGGATCCGAACTCTGGTCCCTATGCTTGCAAAGCAAGCATCCTTACCCACTGAGTCATCTCCCCAGCCCTGAAAATTATTTTTCCATAAGGACGCTATTCACGTCAGTATGCTACAAGATTTATCATTATCTTTTTTGCTATTATATATATGCAAGCACCCATGCATGCACACACCCGTCTGTCTGTCTGTATATATGTATACATACATACACACACACGCATGCATATATATATATATATATATATATATATATATATATATATATGTGGGTGTGTGTAGACCCCTACCGAGCTACACTCTATATATCCTGTTGCTTCTTGGTAAACAGTTGTGTTTCCTTTTAATTTTGCTTAGGGTAAATATGGACACACAAAAATTGACACGTAAAAGCTCTTCAGAGTCTGCGATGGTTCTATGGGGCACACAGGTATCCTGGTGCTGAAAGACTTGAGGATGGCTGACTTGGGGACAAAGCCTTCCTCCTTTCTGGAGATGTGACAGAATAAGATGATTTCTTGTAGAATAAGGACGTTTTTGTGGTTGAGGACGCAGATCATGGCCTGGGGGTGTGGCTTAGTTGGTAAAGGACTTTATCACTTAAGTCCTGGGGATAAATCCCCATCACTGCATTAGCCAGGCATAGTGGTACACACCTGTAACCCCAGTGCTCAGGAGGCAGGGGCCGGAGGATCAGTAGTTCAAGGTTAGGTTCGCTCCATAGCTCAGTGGATAAGAGCATTTGCTGCTGAGCTGAAAGGTATGGAGCCACAAGGTGGCAGGAAAAAATGGACTCTTGTGGGTTGCAGTCTGACCTCCATATGTGCACCATGGCATGTGTACCCCCTCCAATTAAATAAATGTACTGGAAGTTTAAAATAAATCTCGGAGTTCAAGCTCATCTTTAGTCTTATAGTGTGTTTGAGGTTAGCCTAGGACATGGCACCTTGTCACAGACAAATGCCTATTAAACTGGGGATGATAAGATCCATCTTTTCAGAGGAATTGTAAAGGAGTGTAAGGATGAACCAGCCCTTGGCCTTGTTCTGTGGAAAAAGGAATGTTCTCAAGAAGGCCACCCCCAGACCTTCCCACGGTTGTCTGTGCTGGGGATATAGTTAATGTGGTTTTGGACACAGAAATCTTGCTTTTCATGGTGTCCCTGGACCGGAGAATTGGCTTAGCAGTTAAAAGCACTTCCAGAGGACTCAAGTTCAGTTCCCAGCACCCACATCAGGTAGTTTAAAATTACCAGTTACTCCAATTCCAGGGGGATCTCTCACCCTCTTCTGGCCTTCTTGGGCACCCAAACACACACACACACACACACACACACACACACACACACACTCTTTTTTTTTTTTTTTTTAAATATCTTTCCTATTTTTTTATATTTATTTATTTATTATGTATACAATATTCTGTCTGCGTATATGCCTGCATGCCAGTAGAGGGCACCAGACCTCATTACAGATGGTTGTGAGCCACCATGTGGTTGCTGGGAATTGAACTCAGGACCTTTGGAAGAGCAGGCAATGCTCTTAACCGCTGAGCCATCTCTCCAGCCCCCACACACACTCTTAAAGAGGGTTGTTGACAGGTCCTGAGCATTTGTGTTCCTGACAGGTTCCCAGGATCCTGATGCTGTGTTACATGTAGAAGCTGTGGTCCCCAAGCACCCTTGAGACTTAAATTTTTCAGTATCCAGCTAGTTGCTCAAACACCAGCTTCCCTCCTTCTCTTGGGAGTCGAGTCACCGTTTTCATCTCATACAGGTTCCTTTGTCCAGACTGCTTTCCACGCAGTCACTCTTTGACAGAGAAGAACTGAGTGTCTGTCTCTTGTGGAGCCCACTAAGCCTTGTCCCCCAGGGACCTTGATCCCCTGTCATTGGTCCATCCATCTATCCATCTACCCACTCACCTACCACATACTGATTGAGCTGCTTGGGCTGGAAGAATTGTGTGAGATCTTGGGAGGAAGGAAAAGAACGAGACACCTTCTAGTCTTTCCTGGGACACAGCTTTTGAATACTGGCCAAGAGCTCCTCTAGAAATGCAAATCCAGGCACAGCCATGCTCCACTCAATCATGGAGATCAATGGCTCCCTAGTGCTGGTGGGGAAAATGATCCCCGTTCCCTGCTGTGCTGTGCTCCAGCCTTCTGCCTGCCTCTCACTTCTGGCAGTGGGTTCAGGCCCAAATGGCAGAATCTTTCTATTCGAATGCTTCTCTCAGGCTAACCCTGGTATAGAAAAGAAAAAGAGAGGACAGGGAGATGCCAGGGGCCAGACAGCTAGACATGAAAGAAGCAGGAAAGTAGGACATATAGAATGAAAGAAAGGTAAAAAGCCCCAAGGTAAAAATGTAGATGAATAGAAACAGGTTAAATTAAGTTACAAGATCAAATGGGACAAGCCTAAGCTAAGGCTGAACATTCATTAATTAATATAAGTCCCTGTGTCTTTATTTAGGAGCTGGTTGGCACCCAAAGAAAAATTCCAACTACACACTTCCAGGTAGCAGTCCTTCACTGAGGGAGGGCAGGACAGGAACAGAAGCAGAAGCCACACAGGAACATTGCTCGTTGCCTCAATCATACTCATGGTGGGCGGGCTTTCTTATTCAGCCCGGGAATGGTCAGGGAATGGTATCACCCACAGTGGGCTGAGCTTTCCTTCATCAACAGGCCATCATGACAATGTCTTATAGAAGTGACTACAGGCCAATCTGTCTGAGACAATCCTTCAGTTGAGGGTCTCCCTTCCCAGGTGTCACTAGGGTGTGTGTCAAATTGGTAACAAAAACTCGTCAGGAGCTCATGAGCCCCACCTTTAGCAGATGGCAGAGGCAGAGGCAAGGCAGAGGCAGTTTTAAGTGTGTGGTGCTGGGTAGGCTGACCACGCTAGTCAATGGTCTCTGACAGGTGAATATGGACAGCACAAATTGGTTTCAGTGGGTTATTAAAAAACAAAAAAGGTGGGGGGACACAAAGTTGGGAGAGGACTGGGGGGTGGATCTGGGAGGAGTCAGAGGGAGAAGTCGGGGGTGAATGTGAGCAAAATACATTGTATGCACATTTGAAATTCTCCAGGAGTTAATAAAAATATTTCATTAAAGATAAATGTGGGTTCTTTCCTGTTTTTATTTGAATGTAGGATAGATATCCTTGAATGTATTTGAAACCTTCAAAACGCTAACACAGACCCACCAGGCTATGTTTTATGGTTGCAGCCAGGAAACAAGGAGGAATGGACTCAAGTGTAAACAAAGCTGGGGCTGAGTTTTCTGTCCTGGGCTTGTTTGCCTGCTGTGGGGGTGCAGTCTCTCCTCTGTCGGAACATCTCACTCACAAGAGGAGGCTGCAGTGGGACGTTTACAAGCAAACACATGTATATAGACAGATGTACACGGACAGACACACAGACAACACAAGAATGAACGCACATGCAAACAGACAGAAACACAGACGTACAGACAGTCAAACACAGATGCACACATAAACAGACACATATATAGTTGCACAGACAGACATAAACACAGATGCACAGACAGACAGGTACACAGAGGCACAGACGCACACTCAGGTGCACACACAGATGCACAGACAGACAGACACAATCTCTCCCTCCCTCCCTCCCTCCCTCTCTCTCTCTCTCTCTGAGAGGAGGTGTGTGCTGTCTGATTCTCAGAGCCCCATGGATGTCTGTTGTTTCTGCAAGCTTGTCTTTATGAACAGATGACAAGGGTCACCAGGCTAGGAGCACAGAGGCTCCTCCAGCAGAGCAGGCTGAGCTCTGAATTTGTCACTGGTTCCATCAGGGCAGCACTCCTTGAAGAGAACTTGTTAACTGACTCTGCGCTCTGATTTTAGAAGTTATGTTGGTCCTGAGATGCCAACACAACAGCTAACAGGAAATAGGCATCATTTGACCTTTGGGCACATGAATTAAAAGACAGGTACTGTATTGGCATCATTTCTTCCAATCAGGAGGGAAGCCAGACTTCTCTTGTGAGTCCAAAGTCTTCCCTGAGAAGAGCTGAAATTGCCTCTAAAGTGGAAGGTTTAGGTGATTTAAATGAGCAGACCTTCAAACAAAACAAGCAAAACAAGGGCTCAGAGGAGTAACTAAGACGCAGGTGTGGCCAGCACTGGGCAGCCTTCCTTCCTGCAGACGGGAGGGCTGGTGAGGGCAAATGGTGTCTACTAATGTCATCTGTCTGCAAATCCACACATAGCTTCAGGTATGTGAATGTGTGGAGCAAGAACGGGTGGGAAGTCGGGCGATGGTGGCGCACTCGGGAGGCAGAGGCAGGCGGATCTCTGTGAGTTCAAGACCAGCCTGGTCTACAGAGCTAGTTCCAGGACAGGCTCCAAAACCACAGAGAAACCCTGTCTCGAAAAACCAAAAAAAAAAAAAAAAAAAAAAAGAACACGTGGGAGTTGGTCTAACCGTTAACAGAAGAAGTGACTAGGAGGGGAGAGGAGGGGAGAAGAGGGGAGAGGAGTGGAGAACAGGGGTGTAGAGGGAAAAGGAGAGATGAGGAAGGGAGAGGAGGATGTGGAGTGAAAAGGAGGGGTGAGGAGGAGAGAGGAGAGTTTTTAAAACAAAAAGAAGCAAACTCACCCAGGAGAACTAGACAGCAGGAAATAATCAAATTGAGGGGTGAAATCAACAAAATAGAAACAAAGAGAACAATACAAAGAATCAATGAGACAAAGAGTTGGTTCTTCAAGAAAATCAACAAAATAACAAATCTTTATCCAAACTAATCAAAAGGCAGACAGAGAATATCCAAATTAACAAAATCAGAAATGAAAAGGGGGAAATTCAGAGAATCATCAGGCCATATTTCAAAACACTGTACTCCACAAAAATTGGAAAACTTAAAGGAAATGGACAACTTTCTGGATAAATATCAGTTACCAAAATTAAATCAAGACCAGATAAACAAATTAAACAGACCTACAACTGCTGAAGAAATAGAAACAGTCATCAAAAGTCTCCCAACCAAAAAAAGCCCAGGACCAGATGGTTTCAGCTCAGAATTCTGCAAGATTTTCAAGAAAAACTAATACCAATCCTCCTCAAATTGTTCCATACAATAGAAACAGAAGGAACATTGCCAAACTCTTTTTATGAGGCTACGAGATTACCCTGATACCCAAACCACAAAAAGACATTACTAAGAAAGAGAATTACGGACTAATCTCATTCATGAACATCGATGCAAATCAAATCCAAGAACTCATCAGAACCATCATCCATCATGATCAAGTTGGCTTCATCCCAGAGATGCAGGGATGGTTCAACATATGAAAATCTGTCAATATAATCCACCATATAAACAAACTGAAAAATAAAATCCACATGAACATCTCATTGGATGCTGAAAGAATTTTCAACAAAATACAACATCCCTTCGTGGTAAAGGTCTTGGAGAGAGCAGGGATACAAACAACATACCTAAACATAATAAAGACAATATACAGCAAGCCAACATCAAAGTAAATGGGGAGAAATTCCCAGTGATCCCACTGATTTCAGGAACAAAGACAAGGTTGTTCACTCTCTCCATATCTATTCAATATAGTTCTTGAGGTCCTAGCTAGAACTATAAGACACCAAAAGGAGATTAAGGGGATACAAATCAGAAAAGAAGTCAAACTTTCATTTTTTGCTGATGATATGATAGTTTACATAAGTGACCCCCAGAACTCTACCAAGGAACTTCTGCTGTGGCCAGTGCAGCCTGGATAGCCAAGACTGGCGGGGGGTGCCGGGATTGAGACACTGAGGCTTCTTTTCAGGTGGAAGAACAGCAACCTTTATTTTGCCCAGCAACCTTTTATACCTATACTCCTTCTGTGGAGACTCACTGGCCAGAAAGAACACAAACATCCTTGTCAATTACAGACCACAAGGAAGTTCCCCTGCCAGTCGGGTAGAGAGGGCAGCTGGATCACAACAACTTTTACAACTCATAAACATTTTCAGTAATATAGCAGGATACAAGATTAACTCAAAAAATCAGTAACTTTCCTATGCACAGATGATAAATGGGCTGAGAAAGAAATTAGAGAAACATCACCCTTCATAATAGCCACAAATAGCATAAAATATCTTGGAATAACTCTAACTAAACAAGTGAAAGACTTGTATGACAAAAACTTTAAATCTTTGAAGAAAGAAATTGAAGAAGACACCAAAAAGTGGAAAGATCTCCCATGCTCTTGGGTAGGTAGAATTAACATAGTAAAAATGTCAATCTTATCAAAAGCGATCTACAGATTCAATTTAATGCCCATCAAAATCCCAGAAAAATCTTCACAGACCTCGAAAGAATGACACTCAACTTCATATGGAAAAACAAAAAACCTAGGACAACACAAATAATTCTGTACAATAAAAGAACTTCTGGATGCATCACAATCCCTGACTTAAACTCTGCTACAGAGCTACAGTACTAAAAACAGTGTGGTATTGGCATAAAAACAGACAGGAGACCAATGGAACTGAATCAAAGACTTGGATATTAATGCACACACTTTCAAAGACCTGATTTTTGATAAAGAAGCAAAAAAATCAAGTGGAAAAAAAGAAAGCATATTTAACAAGTGGTGCTGGCATAACTGGATAGCAACATGTAGAAGAATGAAAATAGATCAATATCTATCACCATGCACAAAACTCAAGTCCAAATGGATCAAAGACCTCAACATAAAGCCAGCCACACTGAACCTCATAGAAGAGAAAGTAGGAAGTACACTTGAACGCATTGGCACAGGAGACCACTTCCTAAATATAACTCCAGTAACACAGACAGAGAGAAACAATTAATAAATGGGACCTTCTGAAACAGAAAAGTTTCTGTAAAGCAAAGGACATGGTCAACAAGACAAAATGGCAGCCTACAAAATGGGAAAAGATCTTCACTAACCCTACATCAGACGGAGGGTTGATCTCCAAAATATACAAAGAACTCAAGAAATTGGTCATCAAAAGAACAAATAATCCAATAAAAAAAAAATGAAGTACCTAAACAGATAACTTTCAACAGAGGAATCTAAAATGACTGAAAGACACTTAAGGAAATGTTCAACATCCTTAGTCATCAGAGAAATGCAAATCAAAACAACTCTGAGATTCCATCTTTCACCTGTAAGAATGGCCAAGATCAAAAACACTGATGATAACTTATGCTGGGAGAGGTTGTGGGATAAAGGGAACATTCCTGCATTGCTGGTGGGAGCACAAGCTGGTACAGCCCTTTTGGATATCAGTGTGATAATTTCTCAGAAAATTAGGAAACAACCTTCCTCAAGATTCAGCAATACCACTTTTCAGAGGATTCTCAACCGTGCCACAAGGACATGTGCTCAACTATGTTCATGGCAACATTGTTTGTCATAGCCAGAATCATGAAATAACCCAAATGCCCCTCAACTGAAGAATCGACAAGGAAAATGTGGTACTTTTACACAATGGAATACTACACAGCAGAAAAAAATAACATCTTGAAAATTGCAGACAAATGGATGGAGCTAGAAAACATCGTTTTGAGTGAGGCAACCCAGACCCAGAAAGACAATTATCACATGTACTCATTCATAAGTGGTTTTTAAACATAAAGCAAAGAAAACCAGCCTACAAATCACAATCCCTGAGAACCTAGACAATGATGAGGACCTTAAGAAAGACATACATAGATCTAATCTACATGGGTAGTAGAAAAAGATAAGATCTCCTGAGTAAATTGGGAGCATGGGGACCATGGGAGAGGGTAGAAGGGTCGGGGAGAGGAAGGAAGGGGAGCAGAGAAAAATTAAAAAAAGAGAAGGTTTTGTGAAATAGAGGAAATTTATTTAAAACACACACACAAAACAAGCCCAAAAGAAAAAAGTGGGAGTGAGGTGGGGCTGGAGAGATGACTCATGGGTTAAGAGCATTTGTTGCTCTTAAAGAGACCCCGAAAGAGTTTAATTCCCAGCACTCACATTGGGTTGCTCACTGCCATTCCTAACAGCAGCTTCAAGGGATCACAGAGTCCTTGGGGACAGAGTAGCACTGGTAGAAAGGAGTTAGGAGCCTGATGCACACTCACAGCTGATGCCAGCATCCTGGAGGAAGAGGTGGAAGGTTCAGGAATCCACAGCCAGCCTCAGCCACACAGTGAGTTTGAGACGGTGCAAAAGAGACCCAGTCTTTGAAGCCCCAAACAAACAACTTAATGCTTCTGTGTCCTGCCCTTTGTAGAAGTGGTGGGTTTCTGTTTGTTTGTCTTTCCAACCGCTAGATGGATGCAAACTTTAGTTCCAAACTACATCTGTGTTTGTTCCTGCAAAGAGGCTGGAGGGCAGAATATTAGTAAGTGCCTTTAATTGCTTGAATTGCTGGGAAGCTCAGAACCCCGAGATGAACTTTTGGTCTCTCTGAGGGTATTTTTTTTTTTTTTTTGGCTGCACTTTTTCTTCCTGGGGCCTCAAAGGCCAAGGTCTAGTTTAAACCTGGAAGGTTGGCCGCAGTCAAGATGCCTCCTGCTTCTCTTCAGCCAGCTGAGCGTGTGGATGAAGCAAGCCCACCGCTGGCATGGTGCACAGAGCAGGAGGTTGCCCTGGCGCTCCACTCAGCTGGCTGTGTTAGTGAAGGACACTCAGATCTTTCTTCCGCTGCTGTCTTATCTGCACTACAGACAACCTTGGCAAGCAGTGAGAGCCTCCAGTAGCATTTTCTTATTTTGCATGTGGTAAGGAGTCTTAAAGTGCAGAAACACTGGAGGTGTTTTAAAGGAGTCGGAGGACCTCAAGGCCTTCTCTCTGACCTTCCATTTTTCTTGACAGCTGCTTCACAGTTAGACTGGGGACACACTCTTGACAGGAAGAAGGCAATGTCATGAAGGTGGAACTCTCACGACTTTCCTCTTTATCCGAGAGAGTAGGGAAGAAAGCATGGTGCGATGGCTCAAGTCTCTGTTCTCAGCACTCCAGAGGCAGGGACAGGCAGATCTCTGTGAGTTCAAGACTAGTCTGATCTACATAGAGAGTTCCAGGCCAGCCAACGTGACATAGCAAGACACTGCCTTCATTTATTACAAGAAGAGTCGGGGAAATTAAGAGTTTGCTTGTTTGTTTAAACTGAGCTTCTTGGGTTCCTTAGAAATTGTTTTTGAGACAGGTTCTCACTAGGTAGTGCCGACAGGTCTGGAACTCTGGAACTGCCCTCAGACTCATGCCAGTCTGCCTGCTTCTGCTTGGTTCTTCCTCGTGAGTGCTGAGATCAGGGGTGTTTGCTCCTTTTCCCAGCTCAAGGGGAAGGGTACATGATGAGTAACTAGGGGTGACCACTACTATGAGCAACAGGATTCCTGCTACCATCTCAATGCTTAATTTCCCTCCTCATTGAAATCTAATCTCTTTGTGGCTGGTGATGACCTTGAACTGCAGACTTTCCTGCCTCCACCTCCCTGAGTACTGGGAGCACAGGTAAACACCAGCATACCTGGCTTATATTGTGCTGGGCAGTGAATCCAGGGATTCATGTCTGCTTGGGAAACCCTCCCTCTACCTCCTACCCACAGCCCTAGCCATCCTTACTGCTTCTATTTTTCTCCTAAAACAGGGACATTGTTGGTGGCAGAAGTTTCTGTTCTGTCTGTCAGCGCCCAAATAACCACACAGAGACTTATTATTCATTATAAGTGCCTGGCTGATAGCTTAGGCTTATTACTAACTAGCTCTTACAACTTAACCCATACTTCTTATCTTCACTGTACCATGTGGAGATGCCGTTTTTCAGCATAGCAAGTTCACCTCCTGCTTCTTCTGCATCTCCTATGACTCTGTCCTCTTCCCAGCCTTCTTCCAACCCAGCTATATGGCCTAACCTTTTCCTGTTTGGCTATTGGCCGCTTGACTCTTTATTAAACCAATTAAAGCAACACATCTTCACAGTGTACAAACAGATTATTCCACCGCACACTGTGGGCCCAAGTCCATGGTGCTCATTTCTCCCTGTGTGCCTGGAATGTTTTTCAACTAAAGAGCTATTTAGCTTAAGCATTGCTTTATTCTTTTTCTACCCAAAAATTACCTCCTGGGAGAAATACAGCTGCACTCTGTAACTACCTTGTCTGAATTACCTACCCTCTGCCCATTTTACTCTATTACAGCACTTAGGACCTGGACAGAGTACATTTTTGTATCTAGTGTCTTGGCTGCTTCTTTCTCCAGCAACTGTGACTCCCACTGTTGGAAAGTCTCTGTCTGGCTCCTATGGGCCACGATGTACCTGAGGAAGAAGTCATTTATCTCAAGGCTTGGTTTCTACAGTACCCACTGGGTTAGGAGCCGTCTCTGCAGTGCCATAGGACGCTGGTTTTGGATCCAAGCACCTCTGACCTTGAACTCTGGACCTGTGCCACGCATTCTTCACTGGGTTACTGAGTGTCCTAGTGACTTAGTTTCTTCATCTAGGAAAGGATTTTTGTGGCCTGGAAAGATGGGTCAGAGGTTAAGAGCACTGACTACTGTTCCAGAGGTCTTGAGTTCACTTCCCAGCAACCACATGGTGGCTTACAGCCACCTATGATGACATCTGTTGCCCTCTTCTGGTGTGCATCAAACATGCAGACAGAACATTGTATAATAAATAAATAAGTAAATCTTAAAAAAAGGATTTTTGGTTTTGTGAGATAGGATATTACCATGTAGACTTAGCTGGTCTAGAACTTGCTATATAGACTGGGTTGGCCTTGAACTCATAGAGATCTAACTGCCTCTGACTTTCAAGTACAGATAAATTCCATATATATGTCTGTGCATGTTTGTATCTCTGAACATGCAAGCTCTCGAGTTTAACACACACACATGCACACGCATACACACACACACACACACACACACACACACACACACACTATTGGTACTGTTTCTCTAGGCAATCCTGCCTAATATATTCCTTGACAAATAAGATAACGATTAGGGGCTGGGAATAATCTCAGGAGTTAGAGGCAAGAGGATCAAGAGTTCAAGGTCAGCCTTGGTTACTGGATATCATGCAATGATAGGTAGTAAAGACTCTAGACAAGTCTGTGAAGTGACAGGATAGCTGGGTATGGCAAGGAGTATCTACAATCTTAACATTAGAGAGGCTTTTCAGTTGGAGGCTTTCCTGCGCTGCATAGCAAGACCTTGGCTCACAAAACCAAACAAGTATCAGGAAGTCTTTCTGGGTGGTGGGTACCAGCAGCCTGCACACTTGCTTGGAGTTATGTCCCCAAGTGAGGACTTTGAAATGAGACTTAAAATACTTCATCCGATAAAAAGAATCACTAAAACTGAAAAACCAAACATCTCTAAGCTGTGATCCACCTGTGTTGGCAGTGTGGAGAATTTGCATAAATAGATGTATGTAGAAAAGGCTGATGTCTCCCAGAGCACGTGATTACCAGGCACTGTCCCTGCATTTTAAATTTGTTTCCAAAGTTCCCTTCCAACTCAAATAAATAGATGCTCAGAAATGAAAGAACTGGGCTTATTAGCTTGTGAGCCATCTCCAGGGAGTGAGCACCAGTGTGGCTTTGTGGGGCACTGGAGCCTTCAGCCAGTGGGTTTGCCTCCCAGGGAATCCTGACCTCTGCACAGTTTCTCTGCTCTGTCTTGGGCAGATACTGTGGGTGGGGGGGTGTCGGTGATGTGGGATGTCCTTCTGTATATGTATTGCTTTTATTGGTTAATGAATAAAGCTGTTTTGGCCAATGTCTTAGCAGAGTAAAGTCGGGGGGAATCTGAACAGGTATATATAGAGAGAATGTAGGCGGAGTGAGGGAGAGGCCATGTAGCTGCCGAAGGAGACAGACACCAGAACCTTACAGGTAGGTCACAACCTTGTGGTGATATACACAAATTATATCCACAAATGGAAATGGATTAATTTAAGATGTAAGAGCCAGCCAGGAATATGCCTAAGCTATTGGCCAAACGGTCTTGTAATTAATATAGTTTTTGTGTGATTATTCATGTCTGGGCAGCTGGGAAACAAACGCACAGTTTCCATTTACAGACTGACCACCTCCACTCTGACTGTCTCTCTTGGTTACTCTTCAAAGGCTGTGAAGAGCCATCATGACCAAGGCAACTCTCAAAAACTAAAGCATTGCTGACAGTTTCAGAAATTTAGTTCATCGCCATAGTGGGAAGCAGACAGGTGTGGCCCTGCAGCAGTAGCTGGGAGCTTTATATCCTGACCTACAGACAGCAGGGGGAGAGAGAGAGAGAGAGAGAGAGAGAGAGAGAGAGAGAGAGAGAGACAGACAGACAGACAGACAGACAGACAGACAGGGCCTGACCCACAGACAGCAGGGAGAGAGAGAGAGAGAGAGAGAGAGAGAGAGAGAGAGAGAGAGAGAGAGACTGGGCCTGTGGAATTTTAAAAGCCCGCCCCCAGGGACACACCTCCATTAACAAGGCCATTCCTTTTAACCCTGCCCAAACAATTCTACCAACTGGAGACTAAGTGTTCAAGTTTATGAGCATGGGGGGAGGGGGGATTCACAGTCAAGCCTCCACACCGAGCTGTCAAAATAACTCCCTACGTTAGGATCTTTCAGGGCTTACTATGCAAATCCCATACAACTTTTCTGTTTGAGTCTCCCCATCTTGGCCACTATTATTGTCATTCTTGATGATGGAAGGAAGCTCCGGCCATCCAGCCACTCATCCATCTCTCCATCTGTTCATTGGTTTGGTCATTCATACCAGGAGCCTACCACAGGCCAGGTCTGGTGCCTCAGGGTACCTGCTCATAGGACATCCCCTTTTAATGGGGAGTTAATGAGCTAAATAGGAAAAATAAAGACCAAAGCAATTAACTTATAAATCAGGGCCAAATAGAATATGTGTTGTATTAAATATCTGACAAGAGCAACTTAAATAAGGGCTTGTTTTGGCTCACAGTTCAAGGATACAGCTCATCATGGTTGGGAAGACATGGCAGCAGGAGCATCTCATCCACAGAGGGTCACATGACATCCACAGAGGGTCTCATGGCATCCACAGAGGGTCTCATGGCATCCACAGAGGGTCACATGACATCCACCGAGGGTCTCATGACATCCACAATGGGTCCAACTCTCAGGTAGTATTGGGCGATACTAACCTGGGGACTAAGAAACCAAAGATTAAATACAATGTAGAAGTACTAGAGCTAAGCCTGGCGGCGCTGGCCATCATCCTAATGGCTCCACAGAGATTGTACGTGGTTTCCTTGTGGTTTGATAATCCCTCTTCCCTTCCTAAGTGGGAGACCCAGAGACAGCTCTGGATACGGAGACCTGTGCTGACCACGATCCTGTCGCAATGTGAGCTGCACTTAGGTCAGCCTCACATTCTCCAGAAGGTGCTTACTTGGGTGTGATTTAAAATCTATACTGTAAGCCAGCATGGTTGCACATGATTTTAATTCCAGCACTCGGGAGGCAGAGGCAAACAGAGATCTACCTGCCTCTGCCTCCCGAGTGCTGGAATTAAAGTCATGTGCCACCACCACTTGGCAAAAGACTTTATTTTTTTTTTTTTTTTTTGGTCCTGGTTACAGAATGCAGGGCTTGTTTGGTAAGGATTGGAAGCTAGGGGCTTGCTGGAATGGAGAAGGTGTGCCCCTGGGATGGGCCTCCAGGTTTCAAAACCTGCTCCATTTCCTCTGTCTCTCTCTGACAGAGAATTGGAATTGTGGACCAGAGGTGAGCTCTCTGCTACTGCCCCAGCGCCATTCCTGCCTGCCTGCTGCCATGCTCCCCACCATGACTGTCATAACTGTAAGCAAACGCCCGTTAAATACTTCCATTTATAAGCTGCCTTGGTCATGGTGTCTCTTCACAGCAACAGAAAAGTAACTAAGACACTCATAAAGTGGACACACACACACACACACACTTCTAACCCTAACCTGTGTGTGTGTGTGTGTGTGTGTGTGTGTAAAAGGGATTTATCAGACTGACCCACAGGATGTGGTCCAGGTAGTCCAAGAGTGGCTGTCTCACACTGGAGAGACTGAGGACCTGGTAGCTGTCTGGTACGTGGTCCACGAGACTGGATGTCTCAGCAGTCCCAGTCTGGTGCTGGAGCCCATGAGGGTTCTGGGAGAGCTGCTGGATGTCAGTTGGCATGGGAATCCTGAAGAACTTAGTTCTAACATCTGTGAAGGAATGTCTCAACAATGGGATAGATGAACTTGCCAGCCAGTGAGGGCAAGCAGGCAAAAAGCCTGCAGTGTTCTTAATAAGCCAGAGTTGGAAGTGGCTGGCTGTCACTTTCTTCTGTGCCTTTCTACATAGGCAGACCCAATACCCAGCGGAGGGAGCGATAGGATGTCATGAGTATCAGAGCCTGGGTGTCTTCTTGGAGACCAGTTACCACACTAACAACAGTATGCTGTAGAATGTTGTGTCTGGCTCAACCGCTGAGCAACATCCCCAGGCCTTATGTAGCCCATGCTGGTCTAAACTTGTGATTCTCTTGCCTCAGATTTCCAAGTAGCTAGGATGACTCCACTCAGCCTGGCTAGCAGGAGACAGTTTTGATTAGCAGCTTAGCTCACGTGGGAGACGATTGTTTAGCTTGCAAAGACACCCTGGGAATTGGCACAAATTCCCTTCATGTCAGAGGCCAGAAGCCTGGTGTTAGGATGTCAATCCTCTCTCTGGATTTGGATCTTGGGATTCAAATTAATTGGTGAATTGACTTTGATGAACAGATCTTGGGACAGAACACATGTGCTTCTAGATGTTAATAAACGTGTCGGTATGTAGTCAGTTAATACTGTTATGATCTAAATCCTTTGAGGACATTTGCTTAACCTGGGCATGGTGGTACACATCTGTACCCAGTAACTGAGTCCGAGGAAATAGTATATAACATTCCAATCTGCATGGCACATACATATTTCTGTGCGTGTGTATCTGTATGTATATGCAAACACACGCCATATCTATAAATGCATGCATACATTATACATACACAATACATAGGCGGGGGAGTAATTCCATGGCAAGTGCAGGCTTAACATGTACAAATTCCCAGGTTCAATCTGGCATACCTGTGGAAGTCAGGGGACGACTTTGGGAAGTGGTTCTCTCATTGCACTATGTGGGTCCCAGGTATCGAACTCGGATCCTCTGGCGTCACAACAAGCACTTCTACGCACTGAGCCATCTCATCAGCCCCTGACTCCACTTTTCATGAAGTATTACTGACTGGAATTTTCGGCAATCTTCTTGCCTCAGTTCCTCTCAGTGGCTGGATTAGCAGCATGAACCACCAATACTCTGCTTGAAGCAGCCCTTTAGATCCACATGTAGCAAACACTCAAGATGTCAGAACCTGGCTGGTGAGGCCAGGGTTCCTCCAGCTCTCGTCAAGATGGGGTTTGCATTCTGAGTCCACTTTGTCTAGTTTATTCTACTACAGACTTCCCTTCTGTTTCCGCTAAGCTTTTCTCCATGCCAGGCTGGCACACGAGATGGTAATAGATCGTTGAAATGGAAGGACCTCTTTGGGATCCAGAACTTGGACTATAGTTTGCATCTTGTCCTTAGAACCTGCCCAGCCGTGCCTGCTTATGGGTTGTCTTTAATCACCCCTTAAAACAATGCCTGTCCCTGAATAAAAGATGAATCAAGGATGGCTCTGCTTATCCTGCGATTTATACTTCAGGCCCTGCCCACTTTGGTGCAGGACCTGGCACACCCGTCTCCACACCCGAGATGTTTGGGTTCCGTGACTAAAGAAAAATAGCTCTTGGTCACCAAGGCCTGAAGCTTAGTTAAATTTGTCTTCATTTAGTCTTCTGACTTGCAATCGTGGGGATGGGAGCCGATGTCTGGAGACGCACCTCAGAATACCCGATCATTAGGAGAGGGAAAGCCGAAGGGTAAGATGTGGAAGGTGTGAGAACAGGGAAGTTTGGGACATCTTGTAGAATTTTTCATCCCTCTGAGCTTTAGGCATTGACAAATAATGCATCATTTTCTCCCCAGTATCACCCAATATCAAGATAGTGACCTAAAGTGAACTATGACGTCATTTCGGAGAATTCTGTGGTTTTTGTTTTGGTTATAAACGTTTTTCCTTTTAGGGAACAAGAAAACACAAGAGGGGTGCCCTTATTTGCTGTCTGTTGCTACAGTAAATACCATGACCAAAAGTAACTTGGGGAGGGAAGAATACATTTGGTTCACAAGTTTCATTCAGAGTCCACCATTGAGGGAAGTTGGGGTCGGAACTCAAGCAGGAACAGGGCAGAAACCAGGGGAATGCTGCTTACTGGCTCACTCTCTGGCTTCTGTTCTCTGTTAGCTTTCTGTTAAGGCCCAGGCCTGCCTGACTAGGGATGGCGCTGCTGGTGGTGGGCTGGACCCAACCACATGGATCCCCAGTCAAGACAGTTTCTCGTAGACATAACCACACGCAATATCCCCACTGAGACTTCCTCTCTGACTCTGAGTGGTCTCTAGCCGAAGCAAAGTGGGACTGGGGCCTCGGGAGATGGCACATCCATCAGAAACTTAGTTCAAATGCCCAGTGTCCATGAAAAGCCTGCTGACTGCAAACCTAGCCTCAGGTTCAGTGAGAGACCCTGTCTCGAGGGAACAGGGCAGAGAGTGATGGAGCAGGACAACCCAAGCTTCCTCTGGCTCGTGAAGCAGTGCATATATGTGCATACAACACACACACACACACACACACACACACACGAGAAAGAAGTAAAGATTTCCATTTTGCATAAGTTTGGAATCTTTAATGTAAATGAACACTTGACTTAGTTTTGTCACTAATACCCACGGTAGCCATCACTTATCAAGTAATTGCTTTCAGATATTATATTCTTTCTCTTGAGACAGGGTCTCCGTGTGACCCAAGCTGGCTTTAACTGTAGTTTTCCTGCCTCCGCCTCCCAAGTACTTGGGTTTTAGACATATGTCACCATGTCTGGTCTGCTTTCATATTTGTTCATTTTTAATTTTTAACTGTTATTATGTGTGCAGTGTTCTGCCTGCACGCCAGAAGAAGGAACCAGATCTCATTATAGATCGTTGTGGGCCACCATGTAGGTGCTGGGAATTGAACCTAGGTCCTCTGGAAGAGCTGCCAGTGATCTTAACATCTGAGCTGTCTCTCAGTCCCTCCACCCCATTCCCTGCTTGTATAGCTTCGAAGTACTAAACAGTGTCTGTCTGTTTCTGTTTCTCTCTCTTTCTCTGCCCCCTCTCTCTGTCTGTCCTCTCTGCCCTCCCTCCCCACCCTCCCCACCTCACACCCCCTGCTTCACTGTGTAGACCTGGCTGGTCTGGAACTTGCTACATAGACCACAATGACCTGGAACTCACAAAGCTCCTCTGCCCCATCTCCGGAGTATTGGGATTAGGATTAGATATTTTCTATCGCCTGTTTTGTAAACAAAATTGTATTCAAACAAAGCCCCACTTATTGATACATAGTGTTTAGCATGGTCCTGACTGTGGTCCCTCTGATTTAAGATATTCACTGTCTGTCCTTTCATAGATTTAAAAAGCAAACAAAAAAACAAGCAAGCAAGCAAAAAAAAAAAAAAAAAAAAAAAAAACCAACAGTTTCCTAGCCCAGTCACCAGGTTACATTTCATTCTAGCTGCATCGTTTACAGCTCTGCCACCCCGGTTACTCACCTATGGTCTGGAACCTGAACCCTCCCAGCTGAGGTGAGAAACAAGCTCTGTCACCTTGTTAACCTCTTTGAAGCAGTCCCGAGGATCCCCTTATGCTTGATGTCTTAGATTATGATCCTAGCGGATCTTCTCTCTTTGTATCAAAAATTAAAAACGGTGGAGGAATCAGGGCAGCCACCTTTCCTGTCCTCAGAGTAAAGATGCCCATGCCAGCGGTCCACGCCAAGCAGGGCATGCCGATTAGCTGAGTCAGAGCGACTCAGGAGGTCTTCCATGGTAGACTGTGGGGCTGTCTTTGATCTATTCTGGACGCTATGCTGACTCAGTGCTGACGATGGAAGGCCGCAGATGAAATGCCTGGGAGATCGAGAGTCCCAGTGGTCTTTGGAGCCTCATGGGAAGGACTGGAAGGGATGAGAGGATGTTTATCAGGAATTGGTGTGAACTCTGACTTCAGTTACTGAAGTCTGGCAGTGGAAAGACTTGGCCGGACAGCAGTTCCTGGGAAGTTGATGTGGGGCCACTAGGTGGTTCCAAGTTTAATTTGAGCCAGACGTACAGGGCTGGCAAGGAACACAAGACCCTATTTCTGCAGGCAATGCCTGTGGGCTCTGAGGAAGATGAACAGAAAGCAGTTTAAGTGAGCTAGGCAGGCCACATTTGGAAAATGGATGTCAGTGGTGGAGACAATTTTTGGTGGGGATATTACCAAGGTTTCAGGGGCCAAGGAGGAAGTATAAAGAGGGTGGGGTTAATGAGTCTCTTGGGAACCAAGTCATCAGGAGGAAATCTGGAGGGTTCAGGGACGCTTCCCAGGAAAAGAGATGACCACAGGGAAGAAAGGTCATGACAGGCCTTCTCCATAAAAGGAGTTGTCGTGACTGTCTGTCTGTCTGTCTGTCTGTCTGTCTATCTATCGTGGTACTGGGGCTAGGAGCTAGGACCTCACACATACTTGGCAAGCTCTGTGCCTCTGAAGAACATCTCCAGTCTTAAACTTACTGCCCCTATTACAAGCAGAACTCAATGGATTCAGCATCAGGTGACCAACCCTGCTCACCCCTTTTCCGCATCCTCCCCTGCATGACCCAGGTCTATCTTCTCAAAAGAGGTGATTCTTAGATTCGTGTTTGTTCTCCTTAGCGCTGCCTTCCTGTTGATGGCTAGGGATGCCCGCTGGGAGTTAGTACGCTGGAGTCTCTCTTCAGAGAGAATGGAATCTGTCTCAAGGACTGCCGGTCTCTCTTTGTACGGTTGAGTCTATTGTGTGTAAATCTGGGGTAGCAGGGCAGATGCTTATTCCAAGACAAAGCTGTGACAGAGAGCTAGTCTGCAGGGAGGGAAGGACAAGACAGGGATGAAGAGAAGTGGAGATCTGCTAAGCGGATCCTTTTTAAATCTCTTTCCTTGCTTTGCTTCTGAAATTGGGCTTTATGAGCTATGTTTGTGTCCTTGCTATGAGTTCTACAAGGACCTACTACTGGTTTTCCTGGGTTTCTTCTTGTGTGACTCAGATGGCTCAGTGGTTAGGAGCATTTGCTGTTTTTGCAGAGGAGCAGAGTTCAGTTCCTATTACAACAGCCTGTAACTCCAGCTCCAGGGGAGCTGGTGCCTTCCTAAGGGATCCAGCACACACGCACACACGTATGCACACCCACGGAGAGACACGCACACAACACATAAACAAATACTACTGATTAGATATCTCAGAGAG
This sequence comes from Chionomys nivalis, assembly GCF_950005125.1. Lineage (NCBI taxonomy): Eukaryota > Metazoa > Chordata > Mammalia > Rodentia > Cricetidae > Chionomys > Chionomys nivalis. The sequence continues at coordinate 8,362,640 of NC_080094.1, read as the reverse complement.
TAGGAGAGAATCTCTCAGTACCTGGAGGCATGGTGGCAGGTGGTGTCCGCAGCTGAGTATTGCTTTCAAGGAGTTGGGGATGAAGCTGAATGGCATAGGGGAAGAGTTTGGCCTTGGCTTTTGGAAACATTTGAGATGAATGGTAAATGCCATTTTTTTTTTTTTTTTTTGGTTTTTCAAGACAGGGTTTATCTGTGGTTTTGGAGCCTGTCCTGGAACTAGCTCTTGTAGACCAGGCTGGTCTCGAACTCACAGAGATCCGCCTGCCTCTGCCTCCCAAGTGCTGGGATTAAAGGCGTGCGCCACCACTGCCCGGCTGGTAAATGCCATTTTCTAATTCTGGGTCCTTGGGAGAGAATTCCCAGCTGTACCTCAGCTCGTTATGCAAAGTGGGGGATAAATAGACCTCGGAGCTGTGAGGACTAAATCACCCCATGCGATGCGTTAGCTGTCTATGCTGCTAGAGATTGTTCTGGGTCGGGAGTTGAGTTCAGCGGTAGAGTACACATATGCACGCTCAGTGCTCTAGGGTTCATTCCAAATATGAAAGACTAGGTGTGGAGGTGGGGTTAGGGTAAGGGGAGAGAGGGAAAGAGTGAGAAGGAGGAAGGAAGGGTAATGTGACGGTGTGGAAGGAGAGGCGTTAGATTAACGTACGATATAAGTCCTTAGGCAGAGAAAGACTAAAAGCCTTCTCCATGTGGGCTACATGAAGCTAACGTAGCATGTCTGCTCTGTGTAAGCACGTGGGAAGGTGGGTGCAAATGATCTTCAGAAGGTTGTGAGCCTCAGGGTCCAGCGCTTGTGAGTGTCTGCCTCTCCCCGGAGCACTTCCCCTTTCTTAATAAACCGTTTCTATTTCTGCTGCTAATCACATGTCTCTGGTGGAAGCTCCTTGTCTTGGGACATGAGAACCTGGCCATCTTTCCCTCTGTCCCCTAGACTCTGTAACAGAGCAGAGGAAGGAAGGACAAGAAAACAGAAAAGAAATGGCCAGAAACAGTGTTTTTATTTTTATTTATTATTATTATTTTATTTTATTACTTAAACAAAACCAATCCAATTCCCAATTTCTCCCCTCCTCCCGCTTTCTTCCACTCCCTCCACACACCCTCCCCCACCCCTCCAATATTAAGGGAGGGCAAGGCACCCTGCCCTGTGGGAAGTCCAAGACCCTTCCCACTATATCCAGGTTGAGCAAGGTATACATCCAAAGAGAATAGGATCCCAAAAAGCTACTACATGCAGTAGAGACAAATCCCAGTGCCATTGTCATTGGCCCCTCGGTCTGCCCCAACTGTCAACCGCATTCATAGGGCCTAGTTTGATCCCATGCTCGTTCATTCCTAGTCCAGTTGGAGTTGGTGAGCTCCCATTAGCTCAGGCATATTGTCTCAGTGGGTGAACCCCTCATGGTCTTGACTTCCTTGTTCATACTCTCTCTCCTTGAAAGAGTGTTTTTAAATATTGAGCAATCATTACTTCATAGTTCTAGAGGTCAGAGTGGGAAGTGGGTCTCCCTGGGCTTGAGGCTGGTTTCTATTGGATGTCCACATCACTGCTATTTCTGGCCATAAGGGTCTTTGACTGTCTCTGTGTCTGGCCCCTTCTCCCATCTTATCTCTGTATCCAAGGCCACAGAGCCTCTCTCTCTCTCTCTCTCTCTCTCTCTCTCTCTCTCTCTCTCTCTCTCTGACTCTGTTTCCCCTGGAGCTGTGGACACATTCACTAGGAGCTTGTGATTACACCAGGCCTCCTTGTGGTGTAGAATCCAATAGGAGACTGGCTGACTTATAAAGAACAAAAAGAAATTTGTTTGGCTCATGGATCTAGAGATTGGGAGGTCCAAGGGCACGGTACAGCTCTTGGGAAGAACCTCCCCACTGTACTGCCCCATGGTAGAAGGAGAGAGGGTCCCCAGGGGTGTGGACCAGAAGAAAAGCAAGACGCAGCTCACTTAAAACAAAGTTTTAGGCTGGAAGTGGTGGTGCACGCCTTTAAAACTAGCACTAGGGAGACCGTGACAGGTGGATCTCTGAGCGTGAGGCCAGCCTGGTCTACATTGTAAGTTTGAGGCTAACTAGGGGTACATAATGTTTTATTTATTTATTTAACTTATTTATCTATTTATTTTTGTGTGTGTGTTTGGGTGTCCACAGAGGCCAGAAGAGGACGTCAGATCCTCTGGAACTAGACTTGCAGCTGGTTGTGAGTCTCCTGATGTCAGTACTAAGAACTGAACTTGGGTCCTTAGGAAGAACAGGAAGCTTTCTAACCACTGAGCCATCTCTATCTTTTTCTAGTCAACATCCTCTTTATTAACCATCTCTGTAAATTTTTTGTTTGTTTGTTTGTCTGTATCTCTAAGGTAGAGTGTGCGCAGGCTTAGGGTAACACCTGTGAAGAAAATCGGCTTTTCAGGCCTGGGGCTATAGTCTGGTGATGGAGGGCTGGCCTCGCATGCATGCATGAAGTCATAGATCCAGATATTCGTCCTGATGACATGCTGAGGCAGGAGGAGGAATTCCATCTGCTTTTGTTTTTGTTTTTTTTTTCCGTTTTTTTAAATTAATTAATTTATTTAATTATTAAAGATTTCTGCCTCTTCCCCGCCACCGCCTCCCATTTCCCTCCCCCGCCTCCCATTTCCCTCCCCCTCCCCCATTGTTTTTGTTTTTTTAAGACAAGATCTCACTATGCAGTCCAGGGTGGCCCGGAGTGTGACACCCTCCTACCCCACCTCCCAAGTGCTGGGATTACAGGCATGTGCCAGTTCACCCAGCTTGTTTAGGGCTTTCGGATAGGGCTCCTGTGACAATGTGATCTCAGGTGGATGCATTCTTCATAGTGTTGAGGAAGCTCGTGATTCCTAGCTTACAGGAGAACTCAACCAGCAGACTGACTTCACAGAGACTGGGGCCTCTGTGAGGACCAAGATCGAGATCAGATAGTGAGTTTCTAGTTAGAACTAGTCCCTGTCAGGGCTCTGGACTGGAGCAGGCCTCACTGCACAGCTTCAGTTACCCTAGAGCAAAGACAGATGTGCTGGCCAGGAAACAGCGGGGCTCCACCCTGGGCTGCAGGATTGACCTGTGTGTTCATGGCAAACCCAGGTTTTTGGAGTGGACCCTTGGTTTATCCAAATGGTAACAGAGATGGGGTCTCAGGAAGCTAGTGGCTAATTTTGGAATGGTCACCCATCAGTAAATATTTTTCCTTTTTTTTTTTTTTTTTAATGTTTGTAGTGTGTGTCTGTGTGTGGGCGATTTGGCAAATGGACTGTGTCCCTGGAGTACACAAGAGGTGTGGGGGTGGTGGTGGTGGTGGGGTGTGTGTGTGTAGCTACACTTGCAGGCAGTTGTGAGCTGTCTGATGTGGGTATTGGGAATGGAGAACAGCAAATGCTTCTAACTACCGAGTCATGTTTTCCCAGCCCCATCCTGGAACGAGATGGTGTAATCTCTGGTTAATCCAGTTACTTCAGTGAATGGGCTAAAGGAGATAGTTCAACTTCTTGCTAATATAGCGTTTTCCTAGCCTCTTACTGGATACATCTCAATAGGAGACCAAAAGTAAGTGAAACTGTCTTATAATAGTTATATATTATTAGTATTCTTTTTTGTTTAGTGATTTTTTTTTTTTTGAAATAGAGTCTTTTCACATAGGCCTAGCTGCTAGCTTACTTCAACCTGATAGTGGTCCTCCTGCCTCAGCCTTTTTAGGGCTAGGATTATAGTGTGTGCTACTACAATTGGCAATACTTGTTTTTTAAAGTTAAAAGCTTAAATGGGTGAAAAAGAAGTTTTTCTTTCTCTAGGGTCACAGTCTCCTAGTTTCCTTTAGAGACAACCACAGATACAGTTTCTAGAATATTCTTTCGGCTATGTTCAGTGCCAGTAGTTCTTGATAGGGGCATGTATATGACTTTTGGCCCTCTGGGACATTTTTGATGCTGACACCTGAGGGAGTGCTACGTTTAGCAGGTAGTGGGCCAGAGACCCCACAATGTACAGAACGGCCATTGCACCGAAGAATGACTCGATGAAGGATGTTCCTGGCGTGGAGCCCGAGAGGCTGTGCTCCCTGTGCCGATGGATGCAGATGTGTGCACACAGGAGCTCATGAGCACTTCCGCTCTACCAATGGTGGGTTTACCATCTTCTACATTTTCTCCTTTTCATGTGCCCATGGAGATCACTTTGCATCACATGAGGGGGGCATCTCCATTCTCTACAAACGTCACTGACTGGCTCCTTTTTCTGCTGAGGGATACTCAGGTTGTTTTTAGCCTGCACAGACAAGATCCCCAGGGTGACTCTTGTTTACCGCTTGGAGAACCCATGACTGTCAGCTGATGCGTCTGTCTGGTAACTCCTTCTAGTAAACTAGCTAGGTCAAAGTGGACGTGAGTTCAGGATGCTCACAGGTGTTGCCAAAGGCCTTCCAAAGAGGCTCATCATGCATTCCCATCTCCCGTCAGCATACAACAAATGCTTCTATTTCAAAACAATGGTAATTCAAAGAGACCTGTTTTTCAGCAAACAGGAATTGGGGTAAAGGGGTATACAGACCTCTAAGTGTCCAGTGTTAGAGGTATTCTCTGCAACCAGAAGGACAGAGACAAACCAATACACAATAAAAACCTTGGACTTGGCCTAGCACAGCATAAGGGTTCTTTTTGTTTTCATGCAGGCCTGGGTGATGGCCAATCTTCCTCCTGTCCCTGTTCTTCCCCTCTTAGGTGTTTTATACTTCCTCTTCCTCCCCCTACTTCTTCATAGGGTTTTGTGTAGCCTCAACCTGGCCTCGGACTGACTAGGTAGTTGAGGGTGACCTTAACTCTTGATCCTCCTGCCTCTGCTTGTACTGGCTAATTTTATGTCGACTTGGCACAAGCTAAAGACATCTGAAAGAAGGGAGCTTCAGTTGAGAAAATGCTTCGATAAGATCCAGCTAGGGCCCTTTCTTAATTAGTGATTAATGGGGGAGGGCCCAGCCCATTGTGGGTGGTGCCATCCCTGGGCAAGTGGTCCTAGGTTCTATAAGAAAGCAGGCTGAGCAAGCCATGAGGAGCAAGCCAGTGAGCAGCACCCTCCAGGCCTCTGTATCCTGCCTCCAGGTTCCTGCCAGGCTTAAGTTCCTGTCCTGACTTCCTTCAGTGATGAACAGTGATGTGGAAGTGTGAGCCGAACAAACCCTTCCTGCCCAAGTTGCTTTGGTCACGGTGTCTCATCACAGCAATAGTGACCCTAACAAAGACAGATGTGGATCACCAAATCTGGTTTTAAAAATATTTTCTTTTTAAATGCTTTAACTCCCCATTTTAAAATACCAGTAGTAAATTCCTGTATTATTTTATTTGGTCTAATGACCTTAGGCTCATCCATGCTGAAACAGGTGTGAGAATTCCTTTTCATTGGGGGCGTGTGCCGAATGTGGGGGCGTCTGTCAGATGTGGGGGTGTCTGCTGGATGTGAGGGTATGTGCCGGATGTGGGGGCGTCTGCCAGATGTGGGGGCATCTGCCGGATGTGGGGGTGTCTGCCTGATGTGGGGGTGTATGCTGATGTGGGGGCGTCTGCCGGATGTAGGGGTGTATGCAGGATGTGGGGATGTATGCGGATGTGGGGGTGTATGCAGGATGTGGGGATGTATGCGGATGTGGGGGTGTATGCAGGATGTACGGATGTATGCGGATGTGGGGGTGTATGCCGCATATAGTTGACCCGTCCATGGACACGGAGCCTATTTCTTCATGTTTAGGGTCTTACAAATGGCGCTGTAATAAACACCAGCATAGCTGGGTGGTGGTGGCGCACGCCTTTAGTCCCAGCACTCGGGAGGCGGAGGCAGGTGGATCTCTTGTAGCCAGCCTGGTCTACAAGAGCTAGTGCCAGGATAGGCTCCAAAGCTACAGAGGAACCCTGTCTCGAAAAACAAAAACAAAAAACAAAACAAAACAAAAACAAAAAATAAACACCAGCATACAAGTATGTTTGAGTCTCAATTTTCCATTCTTTTGGTATGTGCTTCGCAGAATTAATTGATCATAAGGTCCTGCCATTATTAACTTTAGGTCGTTCTCGGAGGAGACCCCGCCTTCTCAGTATATGCTAAAAATTCACCAGGGGAACATGTTGTTGCACATATGCATTGTATTTGAAGGAGAGAAGGGGTTCATCTGAGCATGCATTTAAGGGGTGTGCAGGACAAGGAAGTTACATAACCACAGTGATGATGACAAAGCCCATGTTCACCAGGAGAAAGGCTGAACTCAGTCTGAGAGCAGGAAGAAGAACGGGCAAGACTTTACAGACCAGGAGGCGGAGCTAAATCAAAAGCCACTGTCTATCCTGTGCATTTCAGGGGTTAGTGTGGGGTGGAGTGGTGCTTGCAGCTGTAACCTTTGTGTTGTGTTCGAGTCTGGCAATGCAGGTAAAATGATGGGTTTTCTGTTGTATATTTATTTATTTGCTTTTTTTTTTTTTTTTTTTTTTTTGAGACAGAATCTTACGTGGTCCAGGAGTGCTACAGAGGTATCTCAGTTAAGAGCATGTACTGCTCTCGCAGAGGACCCGAGTTTGGGTCCCAGCACCCATGTTGGGTGGCTCACAACTACCTGTTGTAGGGCCCATGGGTCTACCCCTGCTCCTGGGGTTAACCTTGAGGACAGTTTCAGGCCAGCCAGAGTTTCCGGTTTGTTCCTGTGCTCCCTCTGCTCTGCCTGGTGATTAGCTATAGGGCATTGTTTACTCCATCTTGGGTGTGGTAATTTCCCACCTGCCTTGCGGGGAATTCCTTGTGCAGCAGCTAGGTATATAAGGTTTTTCCTAAGTTTGAATAAATGGCAGTCAGCTGATCTCCTTTCGAATGACCCGGGTCTCTTGTGTGTTCTTTCAGTCTCCAGGCCCTTGCCCGGCTAGCATACGGTACAGTGGCGTCAGACTGTACCAAGAGTACCGCAGCCATGTTACAGTTGGAGGTAACGCTGGGATATCAGGAGTTACAACCTGTAACTCCAGCTCCAGGGCATCCAGTGCCTCTTGTGTTCGTGGGCACCTATATTCACATGTGTCACACACACACACACACACGAAAAAGAGAGAGACATAAAATCAAAAATCAAAACAAAAACCTTCTGTGTAGCTGAAGCAGGCCTTGAACTCCGAATCCTGCTGCCTGTGCCTCTCCTTGTGCTGGGACTCTGGGTGTGGGCTGTCGTATACGACCTTCCTTTTGTTGTTGTTACTGAGATAAGGCCTCACGTAGCTGCGGTCCTGAAAGTTGTGTGTGTCCAGGGATGACCTTAAACTTCTTTTTTTTTTTTTTTTTTTTTGGTTTTTCGAGACAGGGTTTCTCTGTGGCTTTGGAGCCTGTCCTGGAACTAGCTCCGTAGACCAGGCTGGTCTCGAACTCACAGAGATCCGCCTGCCTCTGCCTCCCAAGTGCTGGGATTAAAGATGTGCGCCACCATCGCCCGGCTTAAACTTCTGATCCTCCTGCTCCACCTCCTAAGAACTGGGCTTACAAGCGTGCACCACCATACCTGGTGCTGGGGACGGAATTCCGAGTCTCAGGCATGTTAGACAAGCACTCTATGAACCTAGTCCCCAAGCTCGAGCATGGGGTTCTCCAAAGTCTGTTTATGTTGTGTGTCTGCCTCCCTTATTCCCACGAAACGTGCTCCGGAGCACTGGCCCCTGGCACATCCGCAGTGGCACGGACCTTAACCCACACAGCGTTGTGTAGAGTTTAGACACAATTGTGCTTCTCAGCGTAATATTGTGATAAGCGGAGGAAGCATAGGGGACACTTGCGTTTAGCTCCGTTCCTGTCACCCCACAGAGAAGCAAAGGTTATTTAAACTATTTTTTGTGTGGTGTTGTTATCAAACTTAGTTCAAAGGTTATTTATTTGTGTGTGTGTGTGCGCGCGCGCACGCGTGCGTGTGTGTGTGCGCATGTGTGCAGGTGTGGAGGTCAGAGGACAACTTGCAGCGGTGGCTTCTCTCCTTTTACTGCATGTGTTCTATGGCTCAAACTTGGGTTGTCAAATGCAACAGGAAGTGCCTTTACTGGTGAATCACTGAGATGACTTTGTAGTATAAAGTTTAGATTTTAAATATGGTCTGACATTGGCTGGGTGTAGTGGCTCATGACTGAAATGCCAGCACTCGGTTGGGAGAGGCAGACACAGGTATAGGAAGCTCACCATGAGTTCCAGGACCAGCCAGGGCTACAACAGTGAGATCGGGCTAAACAAACACACAAACACACACTACATAAATCTTTGAAATGAGTTATAAATGTAAATAAATTCTATATTCACAAATATATGTGTACACATATCATTTCCCTTATGAAATACTGTGTCTATGAAATAGTAAGGAGTAAAGGTTTCTGGAAATACATTAAGGTATGTGCCACAGTTTGAATCTGGAATGTTCCCTGCATGCTCACATGTTTATAACACTGGTCCCTGCTGTGGTTGTTTTGAAGGCTGTAGAGGTGGGGCCTGGCTGGTGGAAACAGGGCACGGAGACGGGGCTTCAGGGTTAGATCATTCCTGGTTCTGACCTTTCTGTTTCCTGTGGGAATCACAGGAAGAGCAGCTAGCTCACACTCCTGCCCCTGTAGACAGAGCTGTTTCCCCGCTATGTCCTCCCCAAACATGTCAACTGGGAGGCCCAAGGGACAGCAATAGTTTAAGGTGACAAGTGGACCAGCCATAAAGGGAAGTTCTGTCCTAGGCACTGGTTGCCTCACTAAGACCTTCCATGTCTGCAATGATTCAGCCTGTTCACTTTCCCCAACGACGGAGAACCAAGGCCTTCCTGCCTTGGGCACACTCATACTCTATGAATGCCCAGTCCACTACTCTTCCTGTTGTCTACCCTCCGATGAGCAATGTAAGCGGAGGCCACTTGTGCAACCCATGTGCAAGACTGTATGTGCAAAGTCTGAGGGAGTGCATGGAGATCATTTTCAAAAAGCAATTTGAAATAGAAACTCAGGCTGGGGATGTGGCTCAGTTGGTAGAGGCTTGCCTGGCATGCACGGGACCCTGGGGTCCAGCCCCAGCACTGCGGAAACTAAGTATGGTGTCTTTAACCTGCAAGCCCAGCTCTTGGGAGGTGGAGGCAGGGTCTGCCAGAGTTCCAGTTCATCTGTGGCTACAAGGTCAGCCTGAGGTTCTCAAGAATTCGTCTCAGAAAGGAAGTAAGGAAAGTAAAGAAGGAGGGAGGGAAGGTACTTTTTGGAACTCAAAATTCTCTTAAACTTTGAACTCTGAAAGACTAGTCCCAGGATCAGAGTGACAGAGTAAGCGGGAGCTGTGCTCCTCTCAGCTGTAAAACGCACCAAACGGTGGCTGGCTCATAGATCAGAGCTTGTGGAGTGAGACTCGAACGCCCAAACTTCTTTTTGCTTTTTCCATTTCTACGTGTGTGTGTCATACAAGTATGTGTGTTGTGCCCGTGTGTACATGCATGTTTGCAAGTTCACAAACACATGCTCACTGATTTTCTCAGTGAGGGAGTCATTGGCTCTAACCGGTTGAAGCCAGGGCCCTGTTTCACCATTTTCTGCATGGGGTCTGACTTCCCCAGAAGGCCCCCTCAGACCTTCTGACCCCTACCATCTGACTCTGGAATGTGCCACGCAGTCCCCTTTACCCCTAGGGCCAGAGAGAGGAAACCTGAACTCAGCTAAGCCATGTCCTGCAGCCTGTCAGGTGAGATGCATGCACCCAATCCTGCAACCTGTCAGGTGAGATGCATGCACCCAGTCCTGCAACCTGCCAGTTGAGATGCATGCACCCAGTCCTGCAACCTGCCAGTTGAGATGCATGTACCCAGTTCTGCAGCCTGCCAGGTGAGATGCATGCACCCAGTCTTGCAGCCTGTCAGGTGAGATGCATGCACTCAGTCCTGCAGCCTGCCAGGTGAGATGCATGCACTCGTACCAGCTGGGGATGTTTGCTGTGGTTCTCTTGTGAGTCACTGGAGGCCCCTCCTTCTGTAGTAACAGGGTGAGGTGAGGACATACCTAATGCTTCCAATCTCTCCAATGACCCAGGCCCCAGTCTCAGACGTTGCTTCTACTGAGCCTCACTGAGTCTCAAGCTTGTAGGGAAGCCTCTGGCTCTTCTAAACCTTTCTAAGAAGGCCTTTGGGAATCCAACTTTAATATGCTATTATTATAATTAATTGGGGGTTCAATTTGCATATAACAGATTGCAAGGAGTATAATAAGTTTTATGAGTTTCAACAAAAGTTTAAATCCTCATAACAATGGCCCCATTAGCACAGACCCTTCCAGAACAGCAGTAAATTCCCTGGGTGCTCGCCCAGTGACACCCACAGCTTCCTCACACTTCTGAGCCCTTTATCATAGTGCTGTTCTGACTATTCTAGAAGGTGATAGAAATGGAAGTCAGAAAAAGGCTGACTCTTCAGTCTGCCTTCTTTCAATGTGTCAATATTGCTGAGATTCATTTTTGTCGTTGTTATTGCTTGTTTTTCCAGACAGGGTCTCACTGTGTAGCTCTGGCTATCCTGAACTCACTCTGTAGACCAGGCTGGCCTTGAACTCACAGAGATCTGCCTGCCTCTGCCTCCTGAGTGCTGGGTTTAATGGTAGGTAGCAAGATTTTTTTTTTTTATTAAATTTTAAACAGACTTAATTTGCTTTTTTTTTTCTTCTTGTATAAAAAACCCTTATGTGACTAGGCAATGGTGGTGGGTCTCTGAGTCCGACACCAGTTGAATAATCGGTCCACAGAGTGAGCTCCAGGATGGCCAAACAAACAAAAACCCTCTGTGTGGTGGCCACAGCTGGAGCCTGGGTCCTCTGGTGTGGATTTTCACGAGATGGCTAGTGAATTCCTGATAAGGAAACTTGATGAACGCAGTCTCTTTCCAGAGGTGCGGTGTCAGCTACCTGTAAGTCTTAGAGATGGCATCAAAGGTGGCCTCGGCAGAATTGCTCTGGGTGGCAGTGCAGCCCCTGGCTGAAGTGCAGCCGTCAACAATACCAGCCATTGGCAGCAGCTTCCGGGGCACAGGGGCAGAGACGACACCAGTGCCTCTGAGAGGTCAGGAATGAGAGGCGTCAGCACAGAGTCACCTTGCACGGAACAGTGTGAGGCTTACCAGGCTTGCTCCCCAGTATTCTCCACACAGCGATGAAGGAAGGCTTGTCCAACATGACGGCCCCTCTGATAGCAGTGACTACTTCGTTGGAGCACTTAATACTAAGACCAACACGACCATTGTAGCCCCAATAGTGACAAAAGCCTTGAACCTGGTCTGCTGGCTAGCCCGAGTACATGTTTGTGCTGGCATCTTCAGAACCTCATCCTCTAGGGATGTGCCCAGGAAAACGTCAGTAATCTCAGATGCCTTAATGTACGGGAAGAACAGGAGGCAGGTCTACAGGAACTTGATCTTCCAGGTGCCCAGCTTGGTGACTCGATCCAGTCCTTGTCTTTGGCTTTACCTCCATGAGCCCCACAGCCTCGACCATGGCTAAGGCCTAGGACTGGTGCCCTCCTAGGCCTCCTACTCCTGGGTCCCCAAGTTCTCAGTGCCCTCCGCTGCCAGTGTCATCTGCCACTGAGTGTTTTCCCCCAAGAAGAAGAAAACACAAGACTTATCTTTTTAGAAATGTACTCTTAGTACTCTCTTTCTCTCTCTTTCTTTTTTATCCTTTCTTTCTTTCTTTCTTTCTTTCTTTCTTTCTTTCTTTCTTTCTTTCTTTCTTTCTTTCTTTCTTATTTCCTTCCCCTCCCTCCCCATCCACCCCATACTTTGTTCTCCCCACCGGGCTGCTGTGTGTTTTCCTGTGAACAGGCAAGTGCTTTTAGTCTAACTTGTCCTGGTCACCAGGATGAGAGGTCAAGGACATCATGCCAGCCTCTCCCATCATTTCCTTCTGGCTCCTGTCCCAGCGGCACAGGTTCCTGCTGGTTCTCTGGGTCACACACATTCCTGACACACACTTTGCTTTCCCCTGTGTTCTTCCAACCATCCACATGACTGTCTTCTCACTTCCTTAGGTCCTGGCTGAGAGGCTGCAACCCCACACAGACCTTTCTGGACCACTAGGACTGAAAGAGCAAATTCCTTTGAGCGCACACACACTCTCTATCCCGACCCTGCTCCGCTTGTTCACACTGGATTTTCTCTGTGACAACCCAGCCTCCGCTTGTGTCTTTAATGCTTCTGGAGATGTCACACACACCATACCGGTCACTCACGCCCCCATAGTCAACCATTCCTGTTTCCAGCTACTCATAGATCTTTTTGCCCCCTGAAAGAGGAACCCTAAACCCCTCAGTCATCAGCTCTCTTTTCCTTGTCCTTCTAACCTTCAGCAGCTACTTACCTAGCTTCTCCCTTTGTACACTGGCCAGTTCCGGACATTCTACATACATATGATAAGACAGTGACTGGGCCTTTGGCTTGGCTTTGTCTAGCTGAAGTAGTGTTCTTAGGTTTTAACCTTGTTATCATGTGTATTGATTATTGATCGTTTATTGATTTATTGGATTTCTTTGAGGCAGTGTTGTGTAGTCTGGGCTGGCACCAAACTTGCTGTCACAAACTGACCTTTGTTACTTTTTGTCAGCCTGACACAAGCTAGAGCTGTCTGAGAAGAGGAGCCTTACTCCAAGAGTCACCTCCGCCAGACTGGCCTGCACACAAGCTTGCGGTTAGTGATTGATGGGGGAGGGTCTGGTCCACGGCAGGCAGTGCCACCCCAGGTAGGTGGTCCTGGGGTGTATGAGAAAGGAGACTGCAAGCTCTCATTACTATCTGAACCTCATGCCCAGTCCCTCACTCATTCCTTCTCCCTTTGTACATCGGCCAATTCTGGACATTCTACATAATAATAATAATAATAATAATAATAATAATAATAATAACAACAACAACAACAACAACAACAGTAACAATAGTAGTAGTGGTAGTAATGCATTAACTGGAACTTTGGCTTGGCTTTACCCAACGGATGTAGTGTGTTCGAGTTTTAACCTTGTTACTCCTTCTGTGCACAGACACTGCTGTGTCACCACCCGCAAACCCTTTTGTGCTTTCTCTTCCTGTGAGGATATAGATACGGGGAAGCTTACTAGAGCATATGGTTTATTAGCTTCCTTTTCTCTATTGTTATGAAATACCCAAAAGCAGGCTAATGCTATAAAGAAAAGAAGTTTGCTTGACTCACACTTTTGAAAGTTCAAGGGCATGGTACTGGCATTGGACCAGCTCAGGTGGGGTCACTTGATGGTGTAAGCTCAGTATGGGGAAGAGGTCACACTGCCCAGCGGAAGCCAGAGAGAGGCTAGTGTTTCTCAGTCCCTTCTGAGGGCAGCACAATGATGGGCTCCATTAGGGCTCCATCTTTTATAGCCTTGCTTCCTTTGACTACCACCTGAGGACCAAGTTTCTAGTACAGGACGCCACAATGGCTGAGGACTCCAGTTGTAGGCAGAAATATCCCATCTCAAGTTATGTAGGTAGTCTTTCTGTTCTGTTGATGATTAGTTTTTCTAAACAATAATACACAACACAGGTTGAAAGCTATGTGGTCTTGTTTTATATGGGAATAGTCACTCATACGAGTCTGTTCAATTGGCGTTTACACAAATGCGATTATAGTGTGGCTATGCTTTGGTGACTCAATGATGCACCCTGGCCGCCTTTCCTGCTGATGTCTTGGGCTGACTCACTCTCTAAAAGTCTCTGTGCTACTCCACAGAAAGCACATCCCATAATTTATTTAACTACTCTCCTATTAGGAAGCACTCAGGCAGCTTTCCAGATTTGGGCCGTTAAAAAAAGCAATGCGAATAGATCAAGGAATTCCCTCCCCATTAGTGAGGGGAACTGAGGGGACAGCCTGCTAGGAGGTGGGATCAGAAGTCAGCAGGCTGTTGGACAGGGGCCTTCTGAAGACACTCAGGTTAACTCTGCATTGACTGGTTCCTGGGAGGTTCCAGATGGTTCCAGGGATCTGCTAAGGCAGCCTGGGTGGCCTAGGAAGGTTTGGTGGGCTTGAGGAAGCAGCTATTAGCCAACCAGTGTGGAATCTCCCTGCACTGTGGCCACCAGTATAGTCCTTCTGGTCGGATTTATCCAGTGCTGACGCTGCTTCTGTGTATCCACCCGTTCCCACCCTCGGAGTTTATGACTGAGGACACTTTCAGTTTTAAAGAACCTCTTGTTATGGAATAATCTTTTTATATATTGTGAAGATGTGTCTTGGACAAAGTGCCTTCTGATTGGTTTAATAAAAGAGCTGACTAGCGCCGGGCGGTGGTGGCGCACGCCTTTAATCCCAGCACTCGGGAGGCAGAAGCAGGCGGATCTCTGTGAGTTCGAGACCAGCCTGGTCTACAAGAGCTAGTTCCAGGACAGGCTCCAAAACCACAGAGAAACCCTGTCTCGAAAAAAACCAAAAAAAAAAAAAAAAAAAAAAAAAAAAAGAGCTGACTAGCCAATAGCTAGTCAGGAAGAGGTTAGGTGGGAGAGTCAAACTGAGAGGAGGCTGGGAAGAAGGGCATAGCCAGGAAGAGACACCAGCCAGATGCAGAGGAAGGAGATGAACATGCTGTGCTGAAAAAAGGTACCGTCCTGTGGTAGAGCATAGTTTAGAAATATCGGTTAGTTTAAGATATAAGAGCTAGTTAGCAATAAGCCTAAGCTATCCACCAAGCATATATAATTTATAACAAGTCTCTGTGTGGTTATTTGGGGAGCTGGCTGGTGGGACAGAGCTGACTAGTGGTTCCAATGAAAAACCCTGCCTACAGCCTCTTATCAGACTTTTCTTGGAGAATTTTGTTTTTACAGAGACTAAGAGCAATCGATATTTGTGTGGTATACTTTGCATGCGATGTCCTTCAGTCCTCTGAGGAAGGATGCAAAGACCTTTCTTCACACAAATTTTGCAGCCTGGGAAAGGGACCCAGATGCTCAAGGATGGTCCAAGTTCACACAACAGATCAGAAGATTCAAAGCCTTTTCCAATGACCCAGCAACCGTTCCTGTGTAGGTGGACTTTCCTGTCCCTCCAGCCAATTCCCAAATAACCATACAGAGACTTATTATAAATGATAAATGCTTGGCTGATAACTCAGACTTGTAACTTATGAACTTTTACATTTTAGCTTAATCCATATTTCTTATCTACACTCTGACACATGGCTGTACCTTTTTTCAAGGTTGCAAGTTCTCCTGCTTCTCTCTACATCTCCTCGTGACTCCCGAGACTCCTTCCTTCATCTTCTTGCTTTCTTTTTGTCTGCACATCTCACCGAACCTCTACCTCTCCAGCTATGGGCCAGTCAGCTCTTATTAACCAATGAGAGTAATACATATTGACAGCATACAAAGATTCCTCTACAACATCCCAGGGTTCCTTTCTCAATTCTAACTAAAGTACAGCTGCTGCAGGAGCCCACAGTCCCCCAGAGCCAGGACCCAGTACTGGCAGGCATGCATTGCCACAGATACACCCTGAAGTAGTTGGAGACAAGAAGCTGCCACGGAAACAACCATGGCCAAAAGGCCAGACACTGAAGTGCGTGTAAATGTCATGGACCACTGTGGCCAAGAATTAGCAAGTAGGATCTGGTGGCACACCCATTTAATCCCAGTACTTATGAGGCAGAGGCAGGAGGCTCTCTGTGAGTTCAAAGCCAGGCTTGTTTACTTTGAGAGTTTTAGGATAGCCAGGGTTACATAGAAAGAATGTGTCAAAAGTAAATAAATACATAAAAATTTTAAAAAGAATTTGTGAAACAGGGTAGGGAAGATGGCTCAATGCGTCAACCTTTGCTGTACATACAAGTGGACTGAGTTTTGAAACCCACCATCCATGTGCAAAAAGCCAGCTGTGTTATAGTGTATCTAAATCCCAGTATTGGGGTAGGAGACAGAGACAGGCCCACTGGGCTTGCTAGTCCAAAGCCAGCAGACAAACACAAACTTGGAGGCTGGAGAGATGGCACAGAGGTTAAGAGCACTGGCTGCTCTTCCAGAGGTCCTGAGTTCAATTCCCAGCAACCACATGGTGGCTTACAACCACCTGTAATGAGATCTGTTTGCTTGCTTGTTTACTTGCTTACTTGTTTTGTTTTTTGAGACAGGGCTTCTCTGTGTAGCTTTGGAGCCTATCCTAGAACTCACTCTGTGGACTCACAGAGATCAGCCAGTCTCTGCTTCCCTAATGCAGGGGATTAAAGGTGTGTACCACCACTGCCTGGCTGGTTTTTATTTTTTTAATCAATGAGATACACTGCAATTCATTATTAATAGCAATT
Source organism: Chionomys nivalis (assembly GCF_950005125.1). Taxonomy (NCBI): domain Eukaryota; kingdom Metazoa; phylum Chordata; class Mammalia; order Rodentia; family Cricetidae; genus Chionomys; species Chionomys nivalis. The sequence goes on along the minus strand of NC_080094.1, from coordinate 8,346,312 downwards.
ATGTAATGATGACGAGTGATAAGCTCAAAATATTAGAATAAAGATCATTTAAAAATTACATTCATTTATTCATGTGTGTGTGTGTGTGGTATGTAGGCTGTGTGTGTGTGTGTCTGTGCCTCTATGCATCTGTGTGTAAGCTTGCTGTGGTATGATTGTGGAGCTCAGAACAACTTGTAGAAGCTGGTTCTCTTCTCCTGTCACTGGGAATTGAACTCAGGTCCTCAGGCTTAGCAGCAAGCACTTTTACTTGCGAAGTTCTCTCACCAGCCTTAACATTCTTGTAAGAACAACATTCACTGATTAACTTCTGGAGGAGCCAAGACCTTTGCTTGAAAAGCCACAGAAGGCCAGTTCAAACCAGTTTATGCAAAACTCGTGAAAACAAATCTTTCTACAGAGATGAGATTTACGGGCACGCTCACCTCAAAAGCTCTGGATCTGGGGCCTGATTCAAAGTTTTGTCACACTTGTGGGAACATCAAGACACGGACCGTAAACATGGGCACTGTCATATGCCAATCAAAAACAAAACAAATAACCAATAAAAAGCATCTCTCTCTTTCTCTCCTTCTTCCCTTCCCCCTTTCCTCCCCTGCTCCCATCTCGATTTTCCTTGCTTCTTCCCACCTTTGTCAGTCTGGCAGAACCAAGTCAGTTGAGATATTGATCTCAGAAAAACAGTGAAATCTTTCCTAAGTTTTTCTCCCAGAAGTCCTGGGGAAGAGACTCTTGCTGGCCAGGCTGGGGACCTGTGCACCATCTTGGTTCAAAAATCAGAGGAGGGTCAGCTCCACAGGATTACCTAACTTTCTCCTAAGGAGCAGGTTGCCTCACCCTTGGCATCATTCTTTGATGAGGTCGGGTGCTGTCCTGTGTACGAGACAGTGCTGAGCAGCCTCCCTGTCCTCTACGTGGCAAGACAGTCGCCCTGTCTCCCCTTTCTCCTCATTTATGACAAAGAGAAATGTCTCCAGATGTCCCCTGTTGAGTAAAGTTACCCCCCTGAGAGCCACTGATGGAATGAGAGTGATGCGTTCTATATTTGAGGTGTAGCTCGGTGCTGGGTCACTCGCCTGGCACACAAGAGGCCCTGGTTTCCATGCATGAGACCCTGGTTTCCATGCATGAGGCCCTGGCTTCCATGCAAGAGGCCCTGGTTTCCATACATGAGGTCCTGGCTTCCGTGCATGAGACCCTGGCTTCCACGTATGTGACCCTGTCCTCCATGCTTGCGGCCTTGGCTTCCATGTTTGCAGCCCTGGGTTTCATTCCCAGCATCACACAGGAAAACGTCATGAATCAGCTTCTCATTACTATAGCAAATATAAGAGACCATGGGTTTTTAAAGATGAAATATTTGCTTCAGCTTGTAGGTTCAGAATTTCCAGTCTGGGACTGGTTGTCTCTGTTGCCTTGGACATACCCTCAATAGCCCAAAGGTCTGTCACCATGCCCACCTTTTAAAAGTCCCATCACCTCCCAGGAACTTCTGGAAAACAATCTGTCAACTTACGGACCTTTGGAGGTCATCTAGCTCCCAAACTTAGCAATTAGTGTCCCATGGGAGTGGAGACTGGGGAAGCGAATGGCTACCATCATGTAGTTGTGTTTTCTGAGGGGTGTATGTAGTCTTACAGGTGGGACCTCACCATAAACCTCAGTGATAGGGGCAAGTCAGTGTGGTGGTTTAAGTTTCATTAAAAATTACTTTGTGAGAGGGTTCATAAAAATGGGGGCTGGAGAGATGGCTCAGTGGTGAAGAGCACTGGCTATTCTTGCAGAGGGCCTAGGTTCTGAACCCAGTACCCTACCCACATGGTAGCTCACCACTGTCCGTTTAATCCCCGTTCCAGAGCATCTGATGTCCTCCTCCGGCCTCCTTGGGCACTGCATGCACACGATGTACTGCATGCCAACAATCGTACACATAAAATAAAAATAAATACATATTTAAAAAACCTAGGAATATTTGTGAGCCTGTGAACTGTCCTTGGGTACAGTCCCAGGTATGGATAAACAAGAAGCCTATTACCTGATGAGAACTGTAAACAGAGAAGCACACCAAGTTTGGTTTTGGTTCAACCTTGTGCTAGGTGTGTGATCATTCTTCAGCTATTTGATCTCTCTCGTCCTGAATTTAAATATGCTCTTCAATGACTCGACAAAGAGACCTACCTGAGTGAGTTCCTTTTTAGAATCAAAGCCTTACTCCCCTTTCCCTATTTATCTTTTCATTTGTTGGTTAACACATAGATGGCAATGTTATAGCAAAAGGGATCGTTTTTCTTTTTTTTTATATTTATTTATTTATTATGTATACAATGTTCTGTTTGTGTGTATGTCTGCAGGCCAGAAGAAGGCACCAGACCTCATTACAGATGGTTGTGAGCCACCATGTGGTTGCCGGGAATTGAACTCAGGACCTTTGGAAGAGTAGGCAATGCTCTTAACCACTGAGCCATCTCTCCAGCCCTTTTTTTTCTTTCTAGATTGTTCCAAGAGGTAAATTTTGCTCACTTGGTTTATTACCAATCACTCTTGTTCCCCATGCTGAAAGAACAGAGGTTAAGGTAGGGTAAAGTAGGGTGAGACAGGTTAGTAGGGTAGAGTAGCATGAGGTAGGGTAGAGTAGGGTGAGGTAGGGTAGAGTAGGGTGAGGTAGGGTAGAGTAAGGTGGGTAGGGTAGAGTAAGGTGAGGTAGGGTAGAGTAGCATGAGGTAGGGTAGAGTAAGGTGAGGTAGGGTAGAGTAAGGTGAGACAGGTTAGAGTAGGGTGAGGTAGGGTAGAGTAAGGTGGGTAGGGTAGAGTAAGGTGAGGTAGGGTAGAGTAGCATGAGGTAGGGTAGAGTAAGGTGAGGTAGGGTAGAGTAAGGTGAGGTAGGGTAGAGTAGGGTGAGGCAGGGTAGAGTAGGGTGAGGTAGAGAGGGTGAGGTGGGGTCTGTTTACAGTTCCATGGGTCCTATAGCCAGCAGAAGGTCCCTCGTGTTGGCAGATACGTGTCCCAGTGACACGCAGTAGTATATTCTCAGTCCTGTGGCTCTGTTCCCTCTTGCTAACAGCCCAACCAGCTAATTTGGGGAGGGTTCAAGCTCCTGGTCTTTGAACACATCAGAAACACCAGAAACCTCTGAACAAACTGGAGTCCAGCTGTAAGTGAAGGGTGGAATAGATCCCAGAAACAAACAAATGACCGAATCCCCTGGCAGATGCTGAGGCTTAATGATTCAAGTCTTAAAAGAGACTTCCAGGACAGGTTCCTTCCCAAGTGAACAGGAGAAAATTGGCCTTTTGATCTAAGGCAGTTGAAGGAAAATGTCTGTGTTCGCATATCAAAGTAAACACTGAGTCTGATTTGATTTGTGATTTATTAAGCTCATTGTTGGCGTCTCCAGTAACAGATAGCAAGCGTGTTCTGTTGGGAGAAACAGGCTTTTCTTGGGCGATGTTGGTCATTGTCTCTCAGCCCCAGGTAGGTTTTCATCATCTAAAACTGCTGTAGAGGGTCTGGAGTGTATATCAGCTGTCGGAATACTCACCTAGTATGTGGAGGCCTGGGGTTCCATCCCCAGAAGCTCACAGGAGTGGTGGGCACAGCTGTAAAGCCAGCACTTGGGAGGTGGAAGCAGGAGGATCAGAAGTTCAAGGCCATCCTTGGCTATATAGGCCAAGGCCAAGGCCAGCCTGGGCTGCATGAGTCCCTGTCTCAAAACAAAAATTGCTTCAGTGAGTGCATGCGTCGGAGAAGCTGTACAGTATCTCCTAAGGATGTTCCCTTCTCACCAGAAGCTTTTGTGTGTTCTCTGGAAAAATTCAGTGTTTATGAAGTTGGAGACCATAGGCTGATATTTATCAGGATGTACATTTTGAATCATATATAGCTCAGGAAAAAAGAGGCGAGGCGGGGCTGGTTTTTATTATGTGTTTGGAGAGGAGTCTTAGTGTTTACAGTCTGGGAACAGGATCCTAGCAAGAGCCTTTTTGTTGTTAGGGAGGGCCAACATTTCTGGGTCCACCCACTCACCCAGAGACAGCTCTGGCTTTGGAGGGGGAAATAACACTCTTCCTTTACTTAACAGGACCCGAGAGATTTGCTTCCACTACCCATTTCTACAGCTGGAAATAAGAAAAGCCAGGCAGGCGTTGATTGGCCTTCTGACAGCCTTCCTCCCGGCAAATCTCCCGTCACTCTGTTAGGCTGTAGGAATTTCCTTCTGGAAGAAGTGTTGGCATGGCCTTGGTGGTTGCCAGTTGGTTGCTATGTCCTTTGGGGTTTTCTTTACTGGTTTTGTTCTGATCAGAGAGCGGATCTTACATCTGGAGACTGTTGTATTACATCTGGAGACTGTTGTAGGCAGACGCACTGTGAGAACATTCAAGAGCAAAGAGAAATTGGAGTATGTGGACCGGTGTGGGTAGAATGGCACTTAGCCCTCCTCCCAGTCTGTCAATCACATATATCAATCACACATGGTGAGTAAGATTGGCTATTCCTTTGATCTTCACAAGCACCAGCTCAGTAATAATAACCCAAATAGTTCTTTTCCAAGGTTACCCGAGAACTCGGACCACACCCCATTTTTAAAGCATAACATACAAGCGACCAGAACAGATTCCTCCCGATTCTCTTAGATAATGTCTCTCTAAATACTTCGTCTGTGTGAGTCACTCACAGCTCAGAGACTGACCATGAAGCCAATGGCCACTCTTTTATTTTTGAGTCACTAAGAAAAACTGGAAATATATTTAGAAAATTCAACAGAGGGTGGGGAGTTGGTTCTGTTGGTAAAACTGCCTGATGCACAGATACGAGGATCTGAATTTGATCCTGAGAACCCACATTAAAAAGCCAGGCATGGTGAGATAGTTCTGTAACCCCACAGCTGAGGAGGCGGGAGGATCCTGAGGGCTTATTCCAGCTGCTTAGTCTGCTTAGGAGCTTTGGGCCAGTGAAAGAGCCTGGTGTGTGTGTGTGGTGTGTGTTTTAAAAAACCAAGGTGTGCTGGGCATGGTGGAACATGCCTTTAATCCCAATGCTCTGGAGGCAGAGGCAAGTAAATCTCTGTGAGTTCAAGACCAGCCTGGTCTACAGATTGAGTTCAAGGACAGTAAGTACTACATAGAAAGTCCCTGTAGCATGATTAATAAAAACTCAGAGACAGAAATTGGGGTACAACCTGAAGGTCAGAAAAGCAAAACAACCAGCCACCGGCTCTTACCTCTTCCTCAGTCGGAAAATGGCAATCCTGCCTCCAGGAATCTCAGAATGAGACTGTGTGTGAGAGCTGTCTCCTCCCGTTTTATAATCCTCTCTAGGGCTGGGGTTAAAGGCATGCATCACTATCACCTGGCTTTTATGGCAAACTAGTGTGGTTACTGGGATTAAAGGTGTGTGTCACCACTGCTTGGTCTGTAAGGCTGACCAGTGGGGCTGTTTTACTCTTTATTGGTCTCCAGGCTTTATTGAAATACGAATGAAATATCACTACAAATCCCTGTTCCAAAAAACTAACCAACTCATCAACAATGTCCCCCAAAACAAGGTATGGGACTGGAGAAATGACTCAGTTATTAGAAGTCCTTGCTGCTCTTGTAGGGCACCCGAGTTCGGCTCCCAGCGCTTAAGCGGAGTAGCTCATAACCACTGTTACGCCATCTCTCGGAGGTCTGAAGTCCTCTTCCGGCCTTGATCAGCAGCATCTGCACTTGTGTGGACACACCCACTCACCTGCACTTGTGTGGACACACCCACTCACCTGCACTTGTGTGGACACACCCACTCACCTGCACTTGTGTGGACACACCCACTCACGGACACATATGCATGATTAGGAAAATAAAATAAATCTTAGCAAAAGATCCAAGGTGGACAGTTCTTGGATTCCTCTGGCCTCTGCACACACACACACACACACACACACACACACACACACACGTGTATGGGCCCCCATGCCTACAAGAACCCACGGGAGCATGTTCATACCCACCCCCACATCCAAACAAAAAATAACAAGAAAGGGGAAATTTTTGGCCATTCTTTCCCCACTCTCGTGGGGAAGTGGAGGAGGAGATGAGACTGGGGACCAGAGCTAAGTGCTTCGAATTATACAAAGCCACAAATCTGGGATTTAAGAAAACCCAGCACTGTTTCCTCAGTGGTAGGAACAGTCTTGATTTTTGCCGGCCAGTTTGTCTGGTCTGTGTCGACGCTTGGTGTGTGGAGTGTGGTGTCAGCGCATGTGACCTCTGCCGTTTATCCGGGTTCTCGGTGGAAACACTCCGAGCGTTTATTTTATTGGATTTGAACTCACTAAGTACGGCCTTTGGGTCCTGCACAGAATCTCAGCGTGCCGATACCAAACGAACCTGGAGTTCATTGTCAAGTTTACAGGGCTGGGCACACGTGGCATCTGTAGGTGACGGACCTGCTAATAATCAGCTCTCCGACGGTGTGCACCTGGCAGTTCGAGGGCTCCTCACGATCAAAGTTCAAAGCTTTACAGCTTCAACAGTCCCACGGCTTCCATCGTGTTTACTTTCATTTCCCCTGGGCAGCACTGTCTAGTCGGGGCTTAAGTTCTTACACTGGGCTTCTCGGAGGAGCTCAAATTCCCCGTGCTGGTAATAGCCATGCTCTTCTAAAGAAGATTTAAAAGGCATCTCAACACTATATAAACAGAATTTCCACTACTGTATGTTTATTCTGTAGATACAGGAAGTGGGATGATGTTGGACGTGACCTTGAGGGACACCGCGTTGATTGTTTCTTATCTCTGCCATCATCAGATGTGGGGTTTATTTTATCAGAATTAGATAAAAATGGACAATTTCGCTGTGAATAGCTATAGAGGAAGGAAAATCTATTTGCTAAATCTTTATACTTGTGCTTGAAAAATACATTATTCTCTGGTTCTCTAAGAGAAAACTATTCCTGGGTTTTAGGTCTAGAGGAATGTTACAGAAGGAACACAAAGTGTCTCCACCATCTAAGAAAAGCTTTATTTTTATTTATGTGTATGTGTCTGTGTGGGTACACAGGAATTCAGATACCTTTGGAATCTGGAAGAGGGTATTGGATATCCTGGGGTTAAAGCTACAGGTGAATGCTAGCCTCCTAGTGTGGGTGCTGGGAGCTGCAGCATCAGCAAGTGCTCTTAACTGCTAAGCCATCTCTCCAGCCCCTATATACAGCATGTAATTTTTCTATCTAATACTTTAACTGATAGTGTTAGGGGAGCAGCAACTATGAACTTTCCTAAAAATCAATATTTATCCATTATCTACTAGTACTGATAATACCACGATCTCTTATTGATACATCAAATATTATTTCCCCAGAAAGGTTCCTAAGAAATACTTCCAGATCACTGCTAGTTCTCCACATGTTATCAGCTTTGCTTTTCTCCACCACTACAAAGGATTATATTAACACATGTATTTTGATCACTTGCTTATAAACATCTAGAACAGCATGTCCAATGGATGCCCAAACAAAAACACAATGTATGCTAAGATATCAGTTTGCCAGGCAAGATGGGCCCACTGGTGCAAAGGTGGCCTGATTGTTAGAGGGGTAACCAGCTGCTTTCTGACTAGATTTGCCATCTGCTCCACAGAGGGGAATTCAAACCTGTAACTACATCCTTGTCAAAAACCCATAGGTGGGAGATCATAGACTCTAGGGTAGAACTGCTATGTTATTTTCAAATAGATGAACCTATAGAGGTCATTTTTGTTGACCTCTATAGGTTCATCTATTTGAATACTTAGTTGCTAGGGAGTGGCACTGTTTGAGAAGGATTAGAAAGATTAGGGGGTGTGGCCTTTTCGTTGGAGGAAATGCGTCACTGGTGATGGGCTTTAAGGTTTCAAAAGCCCACACCAAGCCCAGCCTGTCTCCCTTCCTGCTACCTTCAGATCAGGATGTAGAACTCTCAGCTCCTTCTCCAGCACCATGTCTGTCTGTGCGCTGCCATGCTTCCTGCCAGGATGATAACGTACTAAGCCTCTGAACTGTAAGCGAGGCACTCCAATTAAATACTTTCTTTTATAAATATTTCCTTGCTCATGATGTCTCTTTGCCGTGGTAGAACAGCGACGAAGACAGTCATGGTGTGAAACTGCCTTCTGAATATTTATGTTTATACCCAAAGACCTGCGATGCTGTCAACCTTGTTCAGGGCAGCAGTCAATGGAGAAAAGAATAACTGTTCAAAGTGCTGAGGGTAAGAGCCTAAGTGCTCAGCCCTAAACAAAACCATCTATCTTAACCCTGCCAGCACCAAGGCTCAGGGGACACTGCGGAAGAGAGGGTGGAGATGACATGGCTGTTGCCCTCACGCACTCACAGCAGGTAGGGTTACCTGTGTCGGACCAACCCAAGAGCAGACGAAGCAGAATTCCAGTATTGATAAGGTGGGTGATGCTTACATCCCACCTCCTCCTGGGGAGCTATTGACAGTGAGCTGCTGGGGGAGGGGGAGCCACTCTTTCAGGAGGGCACGTCCATTGGTCCTTTCCCAGGCTCCGCTGGACAGCTGCACACCGTGCAGGCAGAGTTACAGCCACAGTGAGGATCACAGTGGGGTGTGTCTGAAATGCACCCAGAAGGATATTCCCACTAGTGTGCGTGGGATAGCAAGGAAGCACGGCAGATTGTTGCAGAAGGACAGGCAGGAAAAGAAGATGGTGAACACAGGCAGACATCCCACACTCACACACAGCAGACCGAGAGGAAAGGCCATCGGGCATGTGAAAGCCCTGGCTCATTCTTCAGAGTTCCCGGAGGGATGCCAGCCACATCTGGCAGAGTGTCTGACAGGAGCCTTGTCTCCTGGGGAGGTTTCTCTCTGGAGAGAGGTTTTGTTCTGGACACTCAGAGCAAGCAGTGGCCTGGGGTATGGTTCGCAGCAGGCGCCTCCAGCTGGCCTGTCTTGTAACTGTTGTTGGAGCTGGCCCCACGTCTCCTCATGTGGTCCTGGGTGAGTTAACACTGGAGTCTCCGTTTCCTTCACTTGCAAAGTAGGAGCTGTTGTAAAAATCAAGCATGGATAGTATCTGTCCTGTGGGGTTGGTGCTTGTAATTCCCAGGCAAGGGCTGGTCTGGTGTGTCTTCAGGGTTCCTGCTTCTTAAGCATTGGTGTTGAAACACTAGACTAGACTAAAACTGAATGAGAACTTCAGGCCCAGTTAAAATCCTGGAAGAGGGCTGCCAAGGTGGGTCAGCCTATAGAATTCGATTTCTGCAACCCACACCGCAGAAGGAAAGACGACACTGAAATCCTCTGACCTCCACATGCACACAGTGGTGTGGGGGACATATGTTGAGCTTATAGGCACTTACTATCATCCTGGGCTTCTTTTGTTTTTGACTCAAGGTCTCTTTATATAACCCCAGTTGGCCTAGAAGTCCCTATCTAGACCAGGCTGGCCTTGAACTCTTAGAGATCTGCCTGCCCCTGTTATGGGATAACTTTTTAAAATACACTGTGAAGATGTGTCTTTGCCAAGCTGCTTCTGATTAGCTTAATAAAAGGCTAAATGGCCAATAGCTGTGCAGGAAGAGATCAGGTGGGAGAGTCAAACTAAGAGGATCCTAGGAAAAAGAAGGGCAGAGTCACGGAAGTGGCCAGCCAGATGCAGAGGAAGCAGGAGATGAATATGCCATGCTGATAAAAGGGTACCATCACATGGTAGAGTGTAGATAAGAAATATGGGTTAATTTAAGTTGTAAGAACCAGTAAGTAACAAGCCCAAGCTATCAGGTGAGCATTTATAATTAATAATAAGTCTCCAGGGCTGGAGAGATGGCTCAGTGGTTAAGAGCATTGCCTGCTCTTCCAAAGGTCCTGAGTTCAATTCCTGGCAACCACATGGTGGCTCACAACCATCTGTAATGAGGTCTGGTGCCCTCTTCTGGCCTACATACAGACAGAATATTGTATACACAATAAATAAATATTTTTTAAAAAATAAGTCTCCATATGGTTATTTGGGAGCTGGAGGTCCCAGTGAAAAACTCCACCTACATGTCCCTGACTCTTGAGTGCTGAAATTAAAAGTCTGCACCCCCATGCTTGGCATTTCCCAATCCCTTAGCACCTGGCAACTAGCAGGTTCAGCGAGGTCCAAGCAAGGTGAAGCTTGCACAACACCCATGACTTCCCAGCTGCCACCTGAACCCTGGCTTACTGATGCTAAGCACTGCCTTTCCCACCTGCAGCTGCCCCTGACATGAATGTACTAACGGGCAGGACACTGCCCCCAACGGAGACTACCGGTTCCTGGCAGTGGGGAGAGAATCTCCCTTCTACTATATAACCACACAGATGTTCACTGTGTATAAACAGATATCTGTCGGGATTAAAGTTTCATGGTGGATATTAGAAGACAATATAGGGACCTCTTGTGGGTGGGAAACCAATGGAAGGGGCCAGTATCCTCCTGGGGGGTGGGGAGCTATGAAGAATGAGTCACTGGGAGCGCTGGGCAGGCGGCTGGGTGATGGGATGTGGGGATTTTATGAACTCAGCACATGGGAAATTCCCTCAGTGTGAACAGCACGGCCCTCTGCTTCTTTCTTCCCACTGGAAGGCTCTAATTGAAGACAGGTACCTGGGGGATCCTGATGCTGTGGTTCATTTGCTCTGTGACTTTGGGCACCGGGCCTGTCTGAACTGGGGCTGTGTAGCCACAAGAGAGCCATGTCTGGTAAATGTCACCTTCCCAGGTCCTGCTGAGCTTCGTAGAAAGGGGCAGATGACTCAGTAGCAGTTTCGTTTCCAGGAAGAGAAACTCATTCCTATAAATTGGCTTTTAATTGATAGACTAATACCTCCTGCTTCTTCCAGTCCCTTCTTCCAAAGCTCTGCTTTTTGTGGGTGTATGCGTAGGAGGCCAGGGATCAACCTCATGGGTTGTTCTTCAGAAAGCACCCACATTGTTTTCCAAGGCAGGGTCTCTCACTGGCCTGGACTACTGAATCAGTTAGATAGACCATGATGGGAGAGTTCCCTCTGTATAGTGAATATTTTTATTACCATTGGTTAATAAAGAAGCTGCTTCCGCCTATGGCAGTGCAGAATAAAGCCAAGCAGGAAATTTGAACAGAGATAAATAGAGAGAGTAGGCGGAGTCAAGGAGATGCCATGTAGCTGCCAAAGGAGAAAGATGTCCAGAACTTAACCCAGTAAGCCACAGCCTTGTGGCAGGTGATACACAGACTAATAGAAATGGGTTAATTTAAGATATAAGAGCTAGCCAGACATACCCTTGAGCTACTGGTCAAACAGTGTTGTAATTAATATGGTTTTTATGTGATTATTCATGTCTGGGCAGCCGGGAAATGAACACACAGTCTCTGTTTATAAGACCAAACAGGTCTTGAGCTACCGGGATCCTCCCGTCCTTGCCTCACTAGCGCTGTGGTTGCAAGTGGCTGCCACTATGCTCAGTTCTTGTACATGGGTTCTGGAGGTCAAGCTCACGCTTGCATGCCTAGCACTTCATCGACTGAGTGTGGTGTGTGTGTGTGTGCTCATGTGAAGGTCAGAGAACCACTTGCAGGAGTCAGTTGTTCCTTCAACCATGCATATCCTGGGAATCGAACTCAGGTTGTCGGGCTTGGCAGCAAGTACCTTTACTAACTGAGCCATTTAGCCGGCCCCAAAACCCAGGTTATAAATGAGCTTTGGAAATCTCACTGACACATGGGCTGGGAACTCGCAATGCACTCAGGCCTGCTTACACATCTCTGCACGGGCGATGAGTGGACTCTGATGGGTGCTGTGGCTCTCACACTGGTGAGGGAAAGCAAAGAGGACTGAGTAGGAGCTGAGGCGGGAGGGAGTCTCCACTTTGCATGGAGCCTCCAGCCTGTTACTGCCATTACCACCCGTGCAAACTTGATGGCAACCAGGACTTTCGGCCCAGAAAACCACACATCTGCACACAATTTTGCACGTGACCGCACGAGATTATATCTGTCACAAGACGTATCGTCACTCTGCTCTAAGGTGGCAGTTTAAAGAACGGATGGTTGTGATCTCCTAGGAAATATTTTGGGAATTCATGTGGGGGCGTTCTTTTGTTGAGCACGATAACGGGGTAACCGTAACAGGGACTGACGCGTACCACTGGGCTGGTGTGTTCAGCATAGCTCCTAACTAGACTGTCTCACACTGACACACAGTAAAATTTACTCTTTCTGCCGTGCGCTGCCATGAGTTTTGACTCATGCGCCAAGTTGGATAAGCACAATGGCAGTGCAAATAAGTCTGTTAATCACGACGACCAGAGACATCCTTTTTACATTCAGAACCACCCTGGACTTGTTTTCCATCCTCGGACTTCGGTGTCTTTCAGGGAGCTTTAGCAATGGGGTCAGACAGCACGGAGCTGGCAGGAGCCTCGCTGCTTTCACTCAGCACACCCCCGTTCCACTCACGCCTGCTGTTCCACAGATCACGGCTTTGTTAGGTTCCCCCACAGAAGGGGCAGTTTGCTTGTCTGTTCGTGGGAAGATGATCATCTATCTTGTTTTTAGAGTTTGGAAAACTTTTAACGATGCATCTGTTAGCACCACCGTCCAGGTTTGAATGGGAGGAGCCGGAAGCTTTGGGACTCTTGGGAAAGGACTAGGAGGGCGTTCGCTAGGACTTATTTATAGCTTGAAACTGTTCTCTAAAGGGTTGAACCAGGGGTCAAGGAGTGGCTCAGTGGGTAAAGTGTCTGCCTCGCAAGCATGAAGACCTGAGTTCAGATCCTTGGCACCCTTGTACCAAAGCTGGGCATGGGCGCATGCCGTGGCTCAGTGGGTAAAGGAACTTGCCGCTAAGCCTGACCACCCAAGTTTGATCCTCAGGACCCACTTGGTGGAAGGAGAAAAATGACTCCTGACCTCTGTGTAAGACACACACACACACACACACACACACACTCGGTATCTTTGATATCTCTGGAAAGGACAAAAGCGTCAGCAGAGTCAAGTCAAGGTGCTACTTTGGTTGAGATGAATGATTCTCTGAGTCACCACGTCTCCTTCTTTTTGGAGATAGAGTCTCGTCTCACGTAGCCCAGGTTGGCCTCAAATTCACTACACAGGAGAGGATGACCTTGAACTTCCGACACCCCTGTCTCCACCTCTCCAGGGCTGGGCTGACAGGTGTGTAACTCCACACCCAATGTTTGCACTACTGTGAATGTAACCGAGGGCCTCATGCATGTTGGGCACGAACACTACCAGCTGAGGTATGTCCTTCGTCCCGGGTTATTGTGTGTCGCTTCTCACTAAAGAGAATGTGCTGTCGTGGAGGGAATCCAGACAGCTAAATAAGAAAAGCGCCTCCTTTGCATGTAGGGAGGGTGCATGCAACCACACTTAATACAACTGTGAGCATTTTCTAGGATTTCAGCCCAGAGCCCCGTGGCTCTGTCCCATTGAATACGTGACATTAGATAGGATAAGCGCTATGACACTGACGGCTCAGAGCAGCCCTGTGACACTGGTGTTAATATCGTTTAACACAGGAAGAGTCTAGAGTTCAGAGCGATTACGACACTCCCCAGAGACCATAGCTAGCTGGTGTTGGTGGAGGAATACATCTGTGTTTATTTTATTGGCTCTCAGAGACCTACCCAGGCTTTCTTCAGTCTCACGTAAACTGTCATGGCACAGTAAAACATTTCATCGTTCTTTCTCATTAACACCCGCCCCCCCCCCCCCGTGTGTGTGTTTGGGCGTGTGCACAGGTGTGAGTGCCGTTGCCCTCACAGCCTAGAAAGGGGGTCACATCCCCCCAGAGCAGGAGTTACAGGCAACATGAGAGCTGGCAATGGACCCAGGTCCTCTGCAAGAGCAGTGAGAGCTTTTAATTACCCGACCGCGTGCCACCTCTCTAGCTCCCGTTACTCTGCCTCTGGTTTGCTTCAGCTTCTGAACTCGGCTCAGTTCTAATTCAGCCTCAAGTCCGGCTGTTTTTCAGCGAGGGACTTCTCTGAGTTTCACTCACTTGTAAAATGGGTTCCAGGGGCTCCGGTTGGGGTTAGTAGAGAGATCAAGACAAGGGGAATAATCACGGGGCACCGCAGAGCAGACAGTCCCACGCCATGCTGAAAGACCCTGAAGGACGAGAGCCGTCTCTATCAGAGGCTCTTTTGAACCTAGACTGGGCCAGGTGGGGGTGGAGTGTGCCTGTAATCCCAGCACTTGGGAGGCAGAGGCAGGTGGATCTCTGTGAGTTCGAGGCCAGCCTGGTCTACAGAGACTTCCAGGACAGCCAGGGCTACACAGAGGAAATCCCCCCCCCCCCCCCCCCCGGTATCCTAGTTAGTGAGGAATCCTTATCACTTTAAGGCCATGTTAAAATCCTAACACGGGTTTCTCGTTCGAGGTCTCATGAAGAAGCCATTGCTTCAAGGTACCAAGGGGCCTTCATCAGTCCTACTCACTGCCATAGGACAGTTTTTTGTAAAGGGCCAGCAGTCAAATCCCTAGGCTCTGCACGCCACCATGCAGTCTCTGGGGTTATGACTCAGGCCTGCCCCTTAGCAGGAAAGCAGCAGGGAAGTGAACAAGACTTGTTATGTTCCAGGGCACAGTGTAAGTGGCTGCTGGGGCTTAAATTTCAGTGTGGCACCCAGTCCTGAAATCGCTAGGTTGGAATCTCCCTCTTCTAACCAAATATAACCAGATATTAATATCCTGACATACTCCAATTAACCGATGCTTTATATTTATATTAGCGTGCAAGAACAGCATCCGAAACCCTTTGAATGACCTGGGACTGCTCTAATATTTGACTTTAGAAATGGCAAAGTTTTTCAGTGAAGAGGCGTGTTGGATGTTTAGATATATCCTGCTGCTATGTGTAATGAACGGGTTAGCACTTTGGATAACACCTTCCTAACTGAGGCCATTACTGGGTCGAGAGCTCCGCTCCCAAGTTCTACCTGTGGTGCTTCTTTCCCTCAGCTGCTTGCTCCACAAACGAATCAATGGGCGTGTATAGGGCTGGGGAGAGAGCACCAGCACCCAGATGCTCACAACCACGTGTCTCTCTAACTGCAGGGGATCTGATGCCCTCTTTAGGACTTCAGAGACAGTAGCACTTGTGGGCACATACCCACCCACCCTACACATATGCATACATACACAGCACTATGTGCACACACCCACCTGTTCCTACATATACACATGCCATGTATACACACACATTACAGCACTCACGAGCACATACCTACCCATCCTATCCATATACACATAATAAAAAATAAAAATAAAATATCTTTAAAAAAACTAAAATGAATAAATAAATAAATATAACCCCAAACTTTGTGGAACTCAAATTAAAAATCAGATCATGTGAAAATGGTTTCAATGCACACATAAGATGTTGTACTGAACTGAAGTGAGCCTCACTGTGGCTAAACGCTATAATTTCTAGTTACACGATTGATTTTTACTTTTGTTTTTATTTGTTCTTATCTCATACAATACATCTGGACCACTGTTTCCTCTCCCTCTGCTCCTCCCAATGTCCCCCTCCACCTGCCCCTCCTCAGTTTCCCTTCAGAAAAGAGCAGGGCGTAACAGGGGACAGTAGGACCAGGCACAAACGCTCATCTCAAAACTGGGAGAGGCAACCCAACAGGAGGAAAAGGGTCCCGGGGGCAGGCAAAAGCAGAGACAGCCCCGGCTCCCCGTTAGGTGTCTCATGAGAACACGCTACACAACTGTAACCTATGCCGAGGTCCTAGGGCCGACCCGCACAGGCTCTGTGATTGACACCCATGAGCCCCGCTTAGTTTATTCTGTGGGCCTTGTTTCCCTGGTGTCCTCGGCCCCTCCGACTCCTACAATCCTTCCTCCCTGTCTTCTGTGGGGTTCCCTGGACTCTGCCTAATGTTTGGCTGCCGGCCTGCGTCTGCTCCCATCAGTTGCTGGGTGAAGCCTCTCTGACGACTGGACTGGGTGCTCATCTGTTCTCTGGCAGTCTTGGTCTGCCATAGTTGGTATTTTTTAAGTGTGTAAATTTAATAACTAATCTTAATTTTTTTAAAAAAATTTTCGAGACAGGGTTTCTCCGTAGCTTTTTGGTTCCTGTCCTGGAACTAGCTCTTGTAGACCAGGCTGGCCTCGAACTCACAGAGATCCACCTGCCTCTGCCTCCCGAGTACTGGGATTAAAGGCGTGCGCCACCATTGCCCGGCTTAATCTTAAATATTTTTAAACTGGAGCTGTATTATCCCAAATACACAAAACTCTTTTAAAAAGTGATAAAAAACAAAATAAACACAAATAAATAAACTAGCAAAAACCTGTAAGCTGGGTGATGTTGACTCATGTCTTTAATTCTAGCACCGGGGAGGTAGAGGCAGGTAGGTCTCTGAGAGTTCAAAGCCAGCCTGGTCTACAAATGGAGTTCCAGTACAGCCAGAGCTGTTACACAGAGAAACATCGACTCAAAAAACTTGCTAACCAAACAAATAAACAAAGCAAACCCAAGAGAAAACAACAAAACAAAAGATTTCTTTAAAATAAATGCAGAAATAAATTTCAGTGTGTGGGTTCCACAACTGGACAATATACAATATATGTATGGAATCACATAGGGTATTCACACTTAATATTTAATGCAGGAGCTGGGGAGATGGTTTAGTGGGTAAGAGTGTCCACAGTACTAACCAGAGGACCTGAGTTCAAACACCCAGGACTAATGTAAGATGCTGGGCAGAGTCTTTT
The DNA here is from genome assembly GCF_950005125.1 of Chionomys nivalis. NCBI lineage: Eukaryota > Metazoa > Chordata > Mammalia > Rodentia > Cricetidae > Chionomys > Chionomys nivalis. The sequence goes on along the minus strand of NC_080094.1, from coordinate 8,329,572 downwards.
ATGCACCTGTATCACCAGCACTGTAGGAGGAGGAAATAGGAGTATTTGGGGTTTGCCCACTGTCAGCCTAGCTCCCATTCAATGAGAGACCCTGCCTCGAGGGACTAGGGTGGGGTGAGACAGTGTAAGACATCCAGAGACTTTCTCTGGCCTCTGTGAATGCACACAAGTGTAAACACCCCCCACCACACACACACAGAGTATAACGATATAATCGGGCAGCTGCTTACAATATTTGATCGGCTTCACCTCCAGAAATCCAGTGATTTCTTTGTCAAACAGAACATAGGCATATCATAAAAAGTCAATTTTGGAAGAAGACGTTGTTGGGTTAATTATCACTTCATGGATACAGATCACTAAATGGAACAGGAGGCAGGTTCTTACTGGCTCAGCATGATGCGTTGGTATGGACAAAGACAATACAAACGATGGCTCCTCCATCTTCACGTGAACACGGCAACAGCAAACTGGTCCGCGAAGATCTATCTTCCAAAGCATAATCCAAGATTCATCACTGGCCTTGAAGCTGGAATTGCCCCTGAAATGTTAGAGTCCATATAATAAAAAAACTTGACATTTTTCAAAGTGACCATAACAAGCTGAAAAATGTACACGGACTCACTAGTAATGAATCATGAAGCTAGGCAAAACTTTTCTAGAATAATATTAATAAACAAAAAATTATTTTGACCACTTGTGATGAGTAAGATTAAAATCTTGTTTTTATTAGTCCCTTAAATTTTTAAAAGATTTATGATTATGTGTAAGGGTGTTTTACCTGCACGTCTGTGTGATATGCCTGGGACATCTCAGGAGGGCATTGATTTCCCCCAAACTGGAGTTCTAGATGGTTCTGAGTCACTATGTAGGAGCTGGAACTGAACCTAGTCCTCTGGTTCTCAACTATTGAGCAATTGTTCCAACCCCATTTCTTCTTCAAGTAAAATTCAAATTTCCTATTAAATTTTATTCTCATAAAGCCCCTGAATTGTTTAAAGTCCAAAAACAATTTAAAAACAAGCAAACAAAACAAAAGCCTTAGTTGGCAGCTCTAGCCTGTAATCTAGTACTTGGGAGTATGAGGCAGGAGAATTACTATCACTTCAAGGCCAGCCAGGACTTGCACTAAAGAATGAGGTCTTTGTCTCAACCCCTCACAACTTCTCCCCTGAGATTTAAGGTCACACATGTATCTAATTCAAGTACTTTGGAGGCTGAAGCAGGAACGGCAACAGTTCAAGACCAGCTTGGGCTACAGAGGGAGATCTTGTTTGAGACAATATTTTTGTTTCTTTGCTTTGGGACACTGTCTTGCACTGTCTTGCACTCTAACCCCGTCTAGCCTGGAATACTCTAGACTGGCCTCAAACTTGCAAGAATCCTCCTGTCTCACCTTCTTGCCTGTTAGGATTTCAGGTATGAGATATTATACCTTCTCCCTTTTCACTTCAACTTTTTTTTTTTTTTTTTTTTAATAATGGCATTGCTTGGTTAGATAAAACCCACAGATATTAAAAGCCTGGCATCACTGAGCTATGGCTGTGTTAATCACTTAGCTATGGCCATGTTAATGACAAGAAGCCATCTCACATGTCAACTGTTTCCTAACATCTTTTAACCCTCACATGAGCACCTGCAAGTGGTTCATCTCATCCAGGGGAGGCTTTAAGTAGCTCCTGTAATGTGTCCTCAGGTTTGCAGGGTGGTAGTGGTACATACCTTTAATCGCAATACTGGGGAGGTAGAGGCAGGCAGATCTCTGGGAGTTCGAGGCCTTCTGGTAGCTTCTGGTCATTGTAGGCCAGCCTGGTCTACAAGAGCTAGTTCCAGGACAGGCTCCAAAGCTACAGAGAAACCCTGTCTCGAAAAACAAACAAACAAAATAAACAAAATGTACTCAGGTTTATAGATCCTTCTTGAGCAAATGCATCTCCGGCCCACCTGGAAGAGCAAGCCCATTGTCCACCCCACAGTAGGACTGTGCTCACCTCCCACTTTTGAATAGCCCATTGGCTAACAAGAGCCTCATAGCCTAATCCAACAGATACAGAAAGGATAGATACATCCCCAGGGCAGGACGGAGAGGGGCGGAGTTATTCCCTGAACTCTAATTCAAAATATCCCAGGACTTGTATCCAACCAAAAACCTAGCCCAAACTGAAAGCTAAACATAGTTTGTAACTGCTTGTTTCATGTGGTGTGAGGTACACAGAAATTAAGAATAGCTGTTTTGGATTACTCGGTTGACCATTGGGCAAACTTTCGTCTCTCCTGGTATGCCAGTGTGAATTTAGACCGCTTATGGGACAAGTGTGACCTTTATCCCAGCTTCCATACTCAGTAAAATACAAGCGAATTTGGAGGGACTCAAGAGGTGCCACAGTGGGCAAGAACCCATGTTATATGGGTGTGGGAACCTGGGTTCTGATCCCAGCAAGCACGCAATAAGCCAGGCATGACTGCATCCCTGTAACCCCAACACTATAGCATTCACTGGCCGGCAGCCCAGCTGTGGACTCAGGGAGAGAGCCTGTCTGGAGGGACCAAGGTGGGGAGCGACAGAGCAGGACACCGGTCACCCTCCACTAGCTCCGCATATGCGCATACAAATTTGCAGAACCGCCCACCCCCAGAAAAATCTTCAAACTAAGAAAGCAACAAACACAAAGGAGGCCAGAAGAAGTGGCTCAGAAAGTAAAGACACGTGTCCCCAAGCCTGCCAAGTTCAGTCCCAGGCCCTACACAGTGGAAGGAGAGAGCTGAGTCCAGAGGGCTGTCCCTTGAGCTCCCCATGTGACCTGTGACTTTCATCTGTAAGCACATTTGCACAAATAAACAAACAAATGCGTGCGTTTCTTCCTCACGGCTGCAAACCTACGGCCGTGGGTGCGTATGACTTCTAGTGCCCACAGTGTTCCTCTGGAGCCCTCCACGCCAGCTGCCGTCTGCAGTTTTCTGTTTGCCCCTCTCTTGCCAGCCATGCAAATGAAATCACTTTCTCTGTAGCTGAAGGGAAACACAGGCCTGGAAAACAACCCCAGAGAATGATGGGGACGAGGAAATCAACAGTTTAATGAAGGCGAGATAAAGCTGGCTTGGAGCTGCGGTCAGAGCCCAGCATGCTTTTTTCAGCCACTGTTTACTCAACAATCAGGCAGTCAATTACAACTTGTTTGAAGGATTTTATATCCCTATTAGTCTATAAATATCTGCAGTGTGTACGCATTTGCAGATAAAGAAGGAGGAGGCCATTTTGACGGCCCAGACCTATTTTCACACAGAAACCACTTTGCAAATACTGTAAAGTCCAGAGTCTGTCCAGACCAGTTCTTCCAGAATGAGAGCAGGCTTGCTCAGCTGCGCCAGTGCCTTAAGGAGCAGATGCAGCCCTGATCCTTATGCATGCTGCGTGCATCCCTGGTCGGTCCTTGTACATCTTTGAGATGGTCTCATTCTAGGTTGCCCAGACAAACCTAGATCTTGTTCTTTAGCCCATGCAAGCCTTGAAGTAGTAATCCTCCTGCTTCAACTGCCCGAGTTAGTTGGATTACAAGTTTGTGCCACCAAGACCAACTGTGGTTTTTTTAGTGGTTGTTGTTTGCTTGTTTTGAGTGTGTAGCGCAGGCTGGCTGCAGGCTTTCAATCCTGCTCCGCGTTCACAGCAGCTTGCTCACTGCCGTGTGGCTTTGATGAACTCCACTTTCTCTCATTGAGCACCTAATGTGAGCCACATACGGGGTCAAGCAAGAGCTATTTTTATATCCTATTTTTTTCTTATCACTTTTGGTTTTAGTCTGATTATACAGTACAGGTCAGTTTCAAACCTGAGATCCTCCTGCCTCCGTCTCCCAAATGTTAACTTTATAGGCAGGAGCCACCATGGTTCACGTGGTTTCCAATCCAGCGACTCAGGAAAAAGTCTGACCCTATATATGGTTTTGACATGTTTTATGATTGGTAGGTCTTTGCCAAAAATGGTCACCCTGTGTGCAGATGGCATCAACTGAAGACATCATGGCTATGACTGGTCCATCTCTGTTTTGTTTGCCAGAATTAACATATGAGGACTCCCAATGTGGGCAGGCTCTTCCAGGCCAGTAAATACCTGTTACCTCTGTTTTTGTTCAGTTAGTAGATTTTTTTTAATTGGGTGGCAGGAATAGTTGTGTTAAGTATATTCCCTGCCTTATCAAGTGCCCCTCATTCTAAAATGTTCATTCCCAGGGCCTTGGAGAAACCCAGAGATGAAATCTTCTAAGCTAATGATAAGGCTTCCAGTAGTTTCCACTCTGGGCAGGGCCTAATTATATGTGATTTTTACAGTAGTATCTGCAGATGAAACAGATAAGATGTCTCCATTCTGTCTGGAGTACGTCTTACATGGACAGCCTTAATTGAATCACTGTTAGCTTTCCTTGGCTGTGAATTGGGACTCTAGAAGTGCCCATCCAGGCTCGGCTATTGTCCTTGCAAAGATTGCTATTGCCCTCTCGTTTGTATTTTAGCCTGGAGACTGCAGGAGGGAAAGACAATTTGGCAACTGTGTAATGATAAAGGAGTCATTTGGTTTAAACACTCTTACCAACCAGCTTCTCATTGTTCTCTACTTCCAGACCATCGCTGCTTTGGGGGGGGAATACAAACGGGGGTGGGGTGGGGGGAACCTTTTGAGTTTTACAGATAGAAAAAAAAAAGCAACAAGTTTCTGCCTTTGAGTTAGGAACGATCTTTAAAAGGCATCCAAAGAAAGTTGGCTCTGTCTGAATTGGGAGAGGAAAGGGAGCCATGGAAAGTTTGATTTGACTCTCTACAGGTTCGGAGGCAGAGTCCTTCGTGATCCACTTCCTGAAAAAGCAGAGGCAGTGGCAGACGGCGCGGGTGTCGAATTCACCGTGTGTAAGCGACCAGCAAAAATTCTGAGCGATCTGGGCCCAGAGGAAGTTTCTCAATTCGGTTACGATCTGACAAGAGAGCCAAGTACTCCCCCGCCCTTTCCCCGTGGCCACAGAGAGGTCCGATGGGGGTGGACAGGGCAGTGTGTCCAGCCTGTTGCCATGGAGGCGGCTTAATCCAAAGACAGTGGATTCAAAGGGTGCAGCAGAAAGGATGGGGTAGCATTGAAATGAGGACCGTTTACTTAGAAGAATGCCCAAGTTGCAGCTAGCAGAGATAAGCTGCTGCTGACTTCTCTCCAGCCTGCAGGAGCAGCCAAACCGGTTGGGCAACTTTGTTTCTTTCGCTTGCTTTCTTTCTTTTTTCTTTTTTGGTCAGGCCAAGACTGAATAGTAAGCAGCAACTGGGGACTTTAGGAAAAGGATTCCCCCCACCCACTCTAGGTTCTCCTGGGCAGAATGCCTGTAGCTTTTCACGGTTTAAAAAACAAACGTGTGTGTGTGTGTGTGTGTGTGTGTGTGTGTGTGTGTGTGTGTGAGAGAGAGAGAGAGAGAGAGAGAGAGAGAGAGAGAGAGAGAGAGAGAGAGAGAGAGAGAAGAGAGAACTGATTAGTGCTCCTGGTGTTTGGAGTGGGAGAAAGGGGAGGCCTAGGGATTTAAGTAGTAATTTAAAAAAATCTTCCTTCTTCCCTAGCTAGTTCGCCAGCTTTGCTGTTTTCAGCTTGGCTTTGTTATTTTCTTATTTCTGACAAAGATATCCACTCGGTGTCTGCCATGGCGTTTTGTTGAGGGGAGGATTGAGGTTGGTGGGCAGAAGGGCCAAGGAAGAGAAAAACACAGTGCAGCAGAGAATTCATTAGCTTCAACTGGCTTCTCGAAGACGCTCAGATGGCCCCGGAACACCAGAGGGGATTGGGCAAGGTTGAGATAGAATGTCAGATAGATAGGCCGGAGTTAGGATGGAGAGATAAAGGGAAGGGAGAGGGGGGAGAGGAGCTTGATTCTCTTTCTTCCTGGGGTATCTCTGTTTGATACTGATACTCTTGTGTTTGGGGAAAGAGGAGAAATAGTAGCATAAACGCAGATTGAAGGGGCGTGCTATAGCATGCGGGAGTCCCAAACTTCCCAGGTGAGAAAATGAAGCTCTGCTAACTTGGAGATCAGGGTGCCATCAATTCTCTTGCCTGTCACCTGCTTCCTGCCAGGCTCTGTGCCCTTCGCAGTTTGCAGAAGAAATCGGGATTTGAATGCTTTGAACCCTCAGTGTTCAGTTAACTCTCCTTTGACTCTGCCCCGACGTGGCTGAAAAACAACCCAAAAAAATCATGGTTCGTGTTGGGTGGAAGTGACGCTGGGGCCAGGCAACCACCTGCAGGGATAAGAAGTGGAGCAGCCATGTTCTTAGAAGACTCAGGAATTGCGGGGTATCCGGCCCTTCACTCTTCAATTCTGTTTTATAGAAGGATGAACATTAAAAACACAAAGGCCTATTTTATAAAGAGGATACTTGGCTAGTCTTCATAAAATCTCTCTTGTACTTTTACAGAATGCTTACAGGGTTCCTAAGTGTGCGTTTCCATCACTGTACGTTTTAAATGGCCCATCTTCTATTTGAGAAGCACTGGGACTGCTTCAATGGGGCAGGCCTTGCCTTTGTTTCCCATTGATCTGGAAAGAAAAGGTTCAGGGGAGATGTTTACTTTGTTCCTGAATGCTATATGCAGATGAGCCTCCTGCTAATAAATTAAGTCAAGGATTTGAGTCTTTTCCAAGCCTTATAGTCTTGGCGTTGTGCATCAAGGTTGAGCTGGCCTCCAGCTTCCCTGGATCTCACTGCGCAGTGGTATGAGGCGGGGCTGCTGAAGTCACACCCCCAGAACAATAGATGCGAGCTGGCATCAACCGAGGTACATGTCATCATGATGCTTATAGGTAGGAGGAACCCACAGACATTTTAGACACATAAGAAATGTCCTTACGCTGGGTGCACGCCTTTAATCCCAGCACTCAGGGAGGCAGAGGCAGGTGGATCTCTGTGAGTTGGAGGCCAGCCCGGTCTACAGAAAGAGTACCAGGACAGCCAGAGATACACAGAGAAACCCTGTCTCAAAAAACAAAACAAACAAATGAACAAAAAAGAAATGTTCTTAATACTTCTCTTCCTTCTCCATTTCGGCCAGTTCTTCTTCACGTAGGATTTTCACTGTTGGTAGCGTAAATATCATGGGGTTGACGGTTCTTTTTGGTGGTGGGGAGCAGAGCCCATCTCTGCATTAAAGGGTATTGATCAGTGTACTCCCTACTCGAACTAGGCATCAGTTGTTGTAGTATCAATAATCAGAATAATTTTAAAAAATGACTCTCAGCACAGCTAAACATCCCTGAGAATGTCAGCTGATAGGTCGCTGCCTGAGGCTGAACACCTGTGTTCTAGAACATTCTGCCCTCAGGTCCCTTAAAAAGAAAGAAGTCATTCTTCTGGTGTTCAGTCAGGCATGGGGGGAGGGAGCAATGGCCTGCTCTAAAACAGGTATTTTAAGCAGAATCCGTAGGGTGTGAACTGAAAACGTGAAAGCCAAGGGGGAGGCAGAATGAAGTTGCAGGGGCAGTTTAGCCAGCAGTCCCTCAGGTTCTAGGCCAGAGGTTTGGAGCTGTCTGAAGAGCCAACTACACAGGGTGATTTTTTTCCCCCCTTCCTGGTCCTATGTTCTTCCTTAGCACAGTGCGCCCCCTACTGGTGACTGTTTTAGAGGCAGCGGGAAGATTAGTCGCAATGTCTTCCCTGACATCCTCCAACTCCGCCACAATAACATCAGTATACATTTCACGAGGCACTTTTAGGACCACAAATATAATTTCTGTAATGACTGAATATACCTCTCTAAGAAGTTACTTTTAAATTTTATTTCTTGGTGCTGAGGCTTGTGTAAACAAAACTCATTTTCTAGCACTAACTGTACCCCAGGTGCCCCCTCCTGCTTTTTGATATGTAAAAAAAAATTGCTGTGTGTGGGAGGCTGGGGATATCTTAGACAATAAACACAAGCACAAGGATTAGAGTTTGATCCCAGAAGGCAAATAAAAAGCGGGCTTTGGTGGTGTGTGTTTTTAACCGCAGTGCTGGAGAGGAGACAGGCACCCCTACACACTTATAAACTATGTCTACAATCAGAAAGATAATCAGTCAGTAGTGATTTGATTGACTGATTGATTGATTTGTTGATTGATTTCAGTACTGGGCATGGAACCCACCGCCTTTTGCACATCAGGAAAACCTTCTGTATGTATTGAACTTTAAAATTGTGAAGTGTTTGGAACCATGGGAGGAGTGAACTGGCAAGTCTAAAAGGCTGTACAGGGCTCAGGGATCTTGCTGTTCTGCTGATGGGGAATGTTCTTAGCTCCTATGCCTGTCTGGCTTCTTCCTTCCTTCCTGGAGACTGAAGCTGAGTCAGTTCCTCTGCAGGGTTCTCTGTGAATGTCTAAAATAGAGACTGTGTAGCAAAAACAAAGCCAACAGAGAGGGCTCAGCCATCTCTCCGAATCATTCCCCATGGCACTTCTTAAAGATTTCCAGAGAAGAAATATTATACATTTGCTTAATTTATTGTAAATAAAAGTTTTAAATCGTATTATTTTGCTTGAGAGCTTTATTTTAACTACCAGTTCCCAGAAAACTGCCTGGTATACTGCCGGCAGTTAGTAAATGCCCACTGAAGTGAAGCATTGCTCTTGTCAAAGTGTGCCGGACAGAAGGCTGGCAACAATTAGCAAGGCGTCATGAATTCTTTTACTCTTGTAAATGGCCTTCTGTCTTTTCGAGTTTAAGCTTATATTTAATATTTAATTAGCTCAGCCTGACAAATATTTCCAATGGACAATCATTTGTTTACATTAACTGACAGTTTTTTGTGTACAGCAAGGAAAGTCCTAACGAAAACAGCAGTGGCCTCTTGGTTCACAGTCAGGAAAAGCCCCGGTGACATTTAAGACAATTAGAAAGCACACGCTTCTCTTAGCGACCTCCGATTTCACAGGGTCCCACGAAGTTGACTGTGGCGGCCTTTCCTGTACCTGTCCCTCGTTCAGATCACATGTGAACTCTCTGCAACCAAGCTTTCACAGATGGCTGCAGAATAAAATTCAGTGCCTATATGCATGACTCTACCAGCAATAAATATATATTCTCTTCGATTGCATCACACACACACTTCCGAGGTGCCTTGCGCAACTGACATGACCTGTAATCATGTGTCTATCTGCATAGTCACGTATGGAATATCTGGCTCTCTCCAGCCTGACTCACCCACCCTGCCAGTCCACAGTTCCGTCTTGCTGACACAACAAACCTTGCCACCTCTCCATGGAGGGGATAAGCAAACGGCTCTCATTTTTCTAGCTGCTAGCACCCGGCTTTTCTTTATGCATACCAACGGTAACATAATTCTTATGCCGCCAGAGAAGTTCTTCAAGACTCATGGTAGACGAACGTTTACAGTTGTCTGCTTTTAATTGAGTGTGTTTCAGAGGGCTTGCCTGTGAAGTATCCTTCAGCTAATCTCCTAAAGTGGTCATTTTAATTCTTGTTCTTCAAGCGAGGAAGCGGAGACTCAAAGATGTTAAAGCCGAAGGCCACACTATGATTTTAACGTCTAGAGGAAACTCTGTGGCCACCTTTACCCAGTATTGAGGTTCTTTTAATCAACTGCAGGGCAGAGTGCCATGGAAGTGTGAGCCTAGCTCTGAACAGCAGACAGTGCCCTGCCCGTTGCTCTGCCACTGCCTGTACCGTTCACATCTCTCAAATCAGCCCAGATGATGAAGTTACAAACTGAAGGCACCAAATAAACACTCACAAAAACCAGGCCAAACCCACCACCACCACCACCAAAATGCCAACACACAGAAGGAAAAAAAAAAACCCACAAAAAACCTGGCTGCCTGGAAAACTGACCCATCAGCTTCTAAGAACCTACTTAGAATCAAAACACAGGAAGCAAGTTGTCAATAGCAAGCGTTGAACACAGCTGCAATTTACTGGGGGTGGTGGTGGTGGTGAAACAGAAAGTGATTATTTATAGATCACTTTCAAAATGGACGGAGGGCTGGGGTTAGAGTGTTCACCCTGTGGCCCCATTTACAAAACCAAATAGCTAGGGAAAAAATTCTTTTAAATTAAAAGTCACTGAATTTCATGGTTAAAGTGGTGTGTAAATGATATTGAGAGAGAATATTAAATGCTATTCTATACTTTGCTGGAAGGCAGCTACTACTACACACACACACACACAGAGACAGACAGGGACAGAGAGTAAAACAAACCAGATACCTCCACCAGGATGTGGGAGACTCAGGTTATCAGCCCGGTGTTACTATAGAAAACCTGTGTCTAGTAGAGCTAAAAGAGAAAAGACCATAGACGGGGACTTAGGCTGAGAGCTGAGAAGGAAGCCTTTTGTTCTTCAGGCCTGGTGATGCCTTCCTTACCTGTACCTTGTTCTGTTCATTTGGCCTGGCAGCTGGGTTCCAGCTACGTGGGGCTTGGGGATTCACAGAGCTCATGTGGCAAGGGGAATATTACGAGAGAAATACTCCTGGAAACGAGTGTGGAGGGAATGGGAGTGAGGACTGCTTGTTTTGGGATAGAATGAAGCTGACCGTGCCTCATCCAATAGCAAGACTGAACACAAGGAAAGTTATAAATGGAACTGAAAAAGTGCCCTGAGAGAGGATGGCAGGGATGGACAAGGAGAGACCTTGCTTCCGAGAGGAGCAGGGTGCAGCGGGGATTTTCCCCACATCAGTGAGAGGTAGCTTCTTTTGGAAGGACTGGGAAGGCCTCTTACTGGGGATGTCTTAAGGCCATAGAACTGGAAGTGCGTGGGTTCTGAGCCTTTATGCGGCTTTCCAGGACCCCCAGGAGATTTGATAGGTTTCAAAGATGTTTCTATTAGCATATATTAATTTATACATAATAATGGGCTTCATTATGACATTCTACACATGCATATAAACTATTTGGACTCTATCCACCCCATTAGCCTCTCTTGTTCCTTCCATGTCCACTGGTTCTTTCCCTTTCCCCAATTAGATCTTCTAATTTCATGTCTCTTTTTTTAATTCCTTAGGTGTGATGGTTTGAATGCAAATGGCATCCACAGGCTCGTGTGCTTGACTGTCTGGCTCCCAGCTGGTGGAACTGTTTGGGAAGGATCAGGATGTGTGGCCTTATTGGAGAAGGTGCGTCACTGGAGGTAGGCTCTGAGGCTTAAAAAGCCTCCCATCTTCCACATTGAATTCTGTTTCCTGTTTATGGATCAGGTTGTGAGCTATCAGTTATTCCTCCACCTTGCCTGTATGCCACCATCATGGATTCTAACCCTCTGGCACTGTGAGCCCCAAATAAACCATTTCTTCCGTAAGTCTCCTTGGCCATGGTGTTTTGTCACGGCAATAGAAACTAATACACTAGGGCTGCTTACAGGAGTGTGGGACACACCACTGAAGAAATTGTCTCTGCTTCCCCAACAGCTAATAATGCTGACAGCATCTCAGGGAGGGGCGGGGCTTCATGAGTCCCTCTCCTTGCCAAGCATCACCTGCATATAATTTCTCAAAAAGAGGCAGGGCTTCATGACCCCCCCCCCCCCACTATATCTGTTTTCTGGCGGTCACTATTATTTAACTTCATTTCTTTAGCTGCCGGTGGAATGCTGAGGATGAGTCTGAGTCGTTCTTGAGGAGACAGGCCATGTTTCCTGTTCAGGATCCTGGGCCAGGCTTGTGGACCGCAGAGTTTCTGCAGCCTGTGGTGCAACTTTACGTCAATGCTGTTATTTTCCTTTCTTTGGAGTCCTTGACTCTGGTGAGTCAATAAAATTCAAAGCTCATCATGGGCTAAGTGGATGATTTCCTGGAAAACAGCTGGTTAAACATCTTCTAAGTAAACATCTTCTCCAGAGAAGGTCTTCCTCAGAACCACCCAGCTCAGCAACATCGTTTCTGCAATCCATCGTCCTGTCCATTGCTCAGAAGATTCTGGAAGAATCAGGAGTGAAATGAGAGCCAAGCTTTACCCTGCGAGTTCTGGGAGGTTCTTTTAGGACCCTCTGTTGATCTAGGAGGACAGAGACAGGGACTGGGTTTGAGCCAGGCTGCCTGACTCAAGAGCACGTGGGCTTTAGGCACAGAGCCACCAGGTCTCCTTGACCCCAAAGTCAAAGGTCTCCCTTTAATTTCAGTCTCTGTAGCTGTTATCCAAGGATACTGAGTCCAGCATTCCAATACAGGAAGTATGTAGATTCCAAACTTGTGTTTTCTTCTGTAAAGTGATCTGTGTTATCATCTATCTATCTATCTATCTATCTATCTATCTATCTATCTATCTATCTATCTATCCATCTGCCCATCTATCTATCGTCTATATATCTCTTGCTGAAAGAGTATAATGGATTGATATTGATTCACAGATTGAGAAAGACAAAGACAAATAGCGAAATAGGAAGAGACAGGGAGGGAAACAAATGAACTAAAAACCTCACACATTCACGGGGAGTGAGAAGACTCAAGAATCTTCAGCTGAAGAGACATGAGACAGGCAGACAGGTCCCGCAAGATCTGACTCACACGTGGGAACTCAGAAAGTTGAGAACAGTGGTCACCAGCTGCTGGGAAGGGAGCCATTGGGACTTGAGAACCACTGCTTTTGGGTGCAAAGCTGCAATTAGGCAGGAATAATTCTAAGGGCTCTGGAATGCCCGAGGGTGACTCACAGTGATTTGTAGTTTATTTCAAAACAGCTAGAAGAAAGGATTTTTGACCTCCTCAGCAGAAGGAATGGCCAAGCTCTCAGGTGGCCACATGCTAACTAACTGCCCCATCTGATAATAGCGTGCTGTGTACATGTATCTGTATCACATCCTACTCTGTGTGATTATTATACGTCAATAATTCAGGAATGACATGGGCTGTAGAGGTGTCTCAGTGGTTAAGAGCGTTTATTGCTTTTGCAGAGGACCTGGATTTGGTTCCCAGCACTAATCAGGTGGTTCACAAGTAACTATAACTCCAGTTCAAAGCAATCTGACCTCCCTTTGGTCTTCATGGGGTCCTGCATTCATTCGGTGCACATAAATTCACTCGAACACACACATATATACAAATAAGTAATAGTAAGTAAAACCTAAGAAAACAATAATGGCTCAGTTGGTAGAGTGTTTGCCCACTGTGCACAGACCCTGGGTTCCATCGTGAGCCTAGGATAAACCGCTTATGGTAATGACATGTCTAATATGGATCTGGGGATGGACCTGACTGGGGGTGATGAGAGAAAAAAGAAAATAGAGTCAGATGTGGTGTGGGACAATTCTGTATTCTGTCAATTGTGTTTTAAATAAACACTGATTGGCCAGTAGCCAGGCAGGAAGTATAGGCAATTGGCCAGTAGCCAGGCAGGAAGTATAGGCAGGACAACCAGACAGGAAGTAGAGGCGGGTCAATGAGAACAGGAGTATTCTGGGAAGAAGGAAGCTATTTCTCCAGTCCTGCCCAGACATGCAAGAAGGAAGATTTGACCTGCTCCACTAAAAAAGGTACTGAGCACCGGGCGATGGTGGCGCACGCCTTTAATCCTAGCACTTGGGAGGCAGAGGCAGGCGGATCTCTGTGAGTTCGAGACTAGCCTGGTCTACAAGAGCTATTTCCAGGACAGGCTCCAAAACCACAGAGAAACCCTGTCAAAAAAAAAAAAAAAAAAAAAAGTACTGAGCCATGTGGCTAACATATACTAGAATAATGGGATAATATACATTATAAGAGCTAATACGAAGCCTGAGATAATGGGCCATTCAGTTTATATCTAATGTAGAACTCTGTGTGATTTTCTTTGGGACATAATGACTGTGGGAACTGGACAGGACAGAAACCTCAACAAGCAGGCCCTCATGTTACACAGATGGACACACATAAAAGCCGGGACTGCATGGACTAGGCTCTCTACTGGAGAAACCCTAGCCCAGAACACATGACCGGTTCCTGGCATTTTCCAGGCAGAAGCTCAAGTGTCACTCTGCCATAGTGACTTGAAAGCACATTAAAAACACACAGCAGCTTTTCCCAGCGCTGAGGCAGCCTTCATTATTGTTGCTTTAACATGAAGACTTTAAACGCTCCTCACATAGTCCAGCCTTTGGCTAGGGTTGAGAAATCCCTGCTTTTGTCAGTGATGGGTGAAGGGTGAGTGCTGGGAGAGAGAGAGACAAGGTCTAACGCGTCTTGCTAACTAGCTGAGGACAGTCTCAAACTTCTGATCCTCTCGCCTCCTCCACCTGAGTGTTGACATTACAGGCCTGCACCACATCCCCTGATTTATACAGCGTTGGGGATCGAAACCAGGCCTAGACTGCTAACCCAAAATCTCTGTATTTACAGGCGGGGCCACTCGTGAGTCAGGCGGCTGCTTGTTCATTTGCTTTTTGGAGAGCTTAGAGGTGGATGGAATCTAGGGCCTCAGGCACGCCCAGCAAGTTCCCCTACTGCCCAGCCACATCCCCAGCCCCAGAATGTAGTCCTGTGATTTATTAGCTGAGTGACTTTGGGCAAGATAGGAAACACTCGTGCCTCAGTTTCCTCGTTTGTAAGATGGGTACAAAGAAAGCTGACCTCATAGTCTCACGAGCCTTAACTGAGGTCGGACTCAGGTCATCGTGTCTGGTGGTTAGCACCATTAGTTATCAGCTGAGCCATCTCACTGGCCCAGTGTTCGTGAATCAGTTTGTTTAACAGTGGCTGCACCTTTTCTATTCCCACGAGCAATACACAAATGTTCCAACTCTTCCACAGTCACCCCAATAGTTATTTTCTGTTTTCCACCCTCCTGTCTTGCTAGCAGCCATCCTGACGGATGTGAGGTGGGTGTTGATTCCTTCTGATCCCAGCCATGGCAGATCATCACTGTCTGCTCCTCTCTTCCTCACAGAACACACTCCCTACTCTCCCGCTGTGCTCACAGCTTGTCCTTATGTTTGCTGAATGTAGCTCAGGAGTTGGTCAATGTTGGCCCGAGGCTTCCGGTCAAATCTGGCCGCTGCTTGTTTTTTTTGCTTGCTCCACAAAGCTAAAAATTGTTGCTACAATTTTAACAGCTTAAAAAAAGTCAGAAAAAAATATTCCCTGAAATGTAAAAAAAAAAAAAAAAAAAATATGACACAATTCAGATTTCATTGCTCATGAGTAGTCATTATGGAACTGGGCCATCCTTGCTCATGTATGCAAGGCCCGTGCCTGTTTTTGGATGGGAAGGCAAAGGGGGGGTGATTGCGACAGGGACCATATGGCCAGTCGGATCTAAAGTGTTCCCAGTGGGCTTTGCAGGAGAGGGTTGCCGAGTGCTACACTAGACCCTGACCTGCAGGACAGTCACCCTGCCGGTCCACATCCCCTGGCAGGTGACTCCTCAGTACTCGGTGTATCTGTCCGGCCATCTTCTCAGGATAATTCTAGATCAGTTAAAACTTGAGATGGACCAGAGAACTGAATGCAAAAATTCCAGCTAGCATTTTCTAAAAGAGAAGATGGAAGACAGTCATCACAGGCTTAGGGTAGCCCAAAATATCAGCTAATTCATTTCATAGTGTTGTTTATCCTTCATTATTTATGCTGTGGAGTCCTGGCTGGCTAGAAACTCCGGGTGCTGTGGTTTCAGCCTCCTGAGTGCTAGGATCACAAGAGTGTGATAGCTGTATCCTAGTTATGAAACATTAAAAAGTTAAAATTTCTGCTCACCAAAGATAATATTGAGGGCTGGAGAGATGGCTCAGTGGTTAAGAGGACCGGCTGTTCTTCCACAGGTCGTGAGTTCAATTCCCAGCAACCAGATGGTGGGTCACAACCATCTGTAATGAGATCTGGTGTCCTCTTCTGGTGTGCCAACATACATGGAGGCACAATGTTGTATACATAATAAATAAATCTTTAAAAAAGAAAAAAATAATATTGACGAAATCAGTGATGAGATAAGAACTGGAAGAAATAATTTTGCAACATGTCTGTGGTATAACTTGAATCTAAATATGCAAAGAATTACAAGTTCAATTTAGAACAACTCACTCCGAGAATATATTATTTATTAATTCAATATTTTGAGATAGGGTCTTAGGTAGATCAAGCTGGCCTTAAATTTTCCACATAGCCCAGGTTGGCCTTGAAGTTGCAATTCTCCTGCCTCCACCTCCCAAGGGTGAGGATTATAGGTGTGCACCACCATGCTTGCTGCAATTTTTTTTTTTTTAATGGGCAAATAGATTTGAGAATACATTTAAGCCAACAAAGGTAGCCTGGTGTCGTGTGGTACCTTTAATTCCAGCTTTGGGGATGTTGAGGCAGGAGGATTGCAAGTCTAAAACCAGCCTGGACTGTGTCGTGAGATCCTTTCAAATTAATGAATAACCACTGATCGGTGGATCCCGCTTACAACCCAAGGGACTTGACAGCAGTCTATGTCCCCACGCCCGATAAAGTCACGGTACAGACGGCACACACGTTTGTGTCCTCCGCTGCTGACAGTTTCAACTCTAACTGCTCTTTTATCAGCCTGCCTCAGGCTCTTATCTAATCCTTGCCTTGCCCTACCTCCTCCACTTCCTGTCTAAAACACGCTGCAGGTGACCTTGGCCTTCTAAGAAACGGACTGAAAGCCAGGAAGACATTGGCTCAGTCCTCTCGCTTCCTGAGCCAGCAGTGGCTGTAGCTGACTGTGCTACTGTCCCAGAAGTAAGTGTAGCTCCCTGTGGCTAAAGCAGGAACATTGAATCGTGAGGGCGAGGTCAAAGAGCCTCCAGCACCCACAGATTTCAACCCCCTCAGAATTTGTTTCCTTCTTTGTAAAACAAGACCACCATGTTGTTTGTAACTTTATTCACTCACAGAAGATTTTCTGGGTCCAGGATGACTGTTCAGTACTGTGTCTTGAATTCGAGGGGTCCCACACAGGCTCCTGTGTTTGAACACTTGGTGTCCGGCTGGGGACGTTGTTTTGGGTGGTTGCGGAGCCTTTAGGAGGTGGAACCTTGCGAAGGAAGTACATCACTGGTAGTGAACCTGCTTCCCACTTCCCCTGTGCATTTTCTGGTCTACTAACACGTGCCTTGAGGAGGTCCCAGTTGCACAGGCCTGCCACCCTAGAGTAGCCTGCTGCCATGGCTTCCCATCCCATGATGGATTTTATCCCTTCAAACTATAAGCCCTAATCACTTCTGTCCCCCTAAGTTGCTTCTTGTCAAACGTCACAGGCATAGACAGGAAAAGGAGCCAATATGCTCTTTAGACCTTGTTAATAGTCTTCTATCCAGTAGCAGAGAGTCAGTACGGTTCTCACATCCTGTAGCTGGACAAGCAACAGCCCAAGACCTACGTGGGAAACACATTTTTAAAAGACTAACCACCCATCCCCTGATTTTGATGGATTTTGTTTGAAACAAAGGTCAAATAACGTGTTGCCACTTCATTGGCGAAATTTGTGGATGCTCACAGCAACTGATGCCGGGAAGGGTTGTGTTTGAACTCCAGATGTTGCTGCCGAGTGAACGTTATGGATTTTAGAACCATGCCTGAGGGACTGCGGACAGGTTCTCAAGTGCCCACGATGGAGAACCTGGAAGAGCAAAGTGAAGTAGTGAAAGAAAAAGAACCATAGAAAGAATGGAGTTCTCACTTCTGAACCTCCTGTCTCGTTGTCTGTGGAATTATTCAATGCTCTTGCTGAATGCTTACAAGTTGATCGTGGAATTATCCAATGCTGTCACTGAATGCTTACCGGTTGTTCTAGGCCACTGGTTTCCAACCAGGCCCATTTTGTCCCCCAGGAGACACTTGGTGCTCTCTGAAAACAGTTTGCTTGTCACACTGGTGCCAGCTGCTACTGTCATCTGGGATTAGAGTAACCACACAAGACAGTCCCGTGACGGAGAATGTCCTCCCTCAAATGTCTGTTAGAGCCATAGTTAGGAGACCCTGGTCCAGGTTCCAGACACATAGCTCCAAACAAAACCATAAATATTAACCACTTGCTATAACTTTATACAAAATACGCTCTCTATGGGAAAAAGTACATTTCCACAAATGTGGAATTTCTCAGTATGTGTTTCTTGCTTGGCAAGGCTTCATGATTAGAAATTCTGTAAACATATTATTTTTTATGTCAATTGAGGTTTAAAATATATAAATATATATATATATACAATCCTCACAATGACTATTTTAGTCATTCTTAGACAAGAACTGATTATTACTTAAAATAATACAATGTTGGATGTTCTCACATTCTTGGTGGATGGGTTCCAAGCCTTGAAGTTTATTCCAAAAGCTATCAAGTCAAAATAAACAAACATTATGAAAGCCTTTAATATGTATGATGCCTTATTTCCCATTCCCTTTCTTCAGGTGTTAGTTTATAGTAAACAGACTCAAAGAACAAAGTTGAACAACAAACGTCACTAGCTCAGGCTATAAATGACTCCCCTAGTAAGTTCTGGGGTTTTAAAAAATAAACATTTATTTTATTTTCAAAATCATGTCTATGTGTCCGTGTCTATGATCAGGTGCCCATGGAAGCCAAGAGTGTCAGATGCTACTGGGGCTGGAGTTGTGCGCAGTGTACGACACTGCATGCTGGGCATCGAACTCGATCCTCCGAGAGAGCAACGGCTCTCTCCTAACGGCTGAGCCACCTTTCCAGTCTCCTTGGTTTCTACAAAAGAGGAGAATGACTGGGGCTCAAGTCGATTGTCCATCAGATTTGTCCTAGTTAGGGATCTCTGCTGCTGTTATGAGTCAGTTGTCCCAAAGCCACTCTGGAAGGGAAAGGTTTCTTTGTCTTACACACACCCCTCACAGGCTGTCATCGAAGGAAGTCAGGGCAGGAACTCAAGCAGGGGCCCGAAGGAGTTCTCTTTACTGGTGTGCTCCTTATGACTTGCTAAATTTGCTTTCTTATACATCCCAGGACCACCTGCCCAGGGGTGGCACCACCCACATCAACCGTCGATCAAGAAAATGTCCCACAGACATGCCCACCACAGGTTAGTCCGATGGAGGCAATTCCTTTACGGAGGCTCCCTCTTCCAAGGCGGTTTCTAGCTCTTGTCAAGTTGACAAAAATTAACCAGCATAGGATTCTAGATGCACAGCACGTACTTCCTTTCCAGCAGTCCCAGCGTGCAGGTCCTGTAAACATCCTAGTGTACATACAGCAAGGCTGGAACCAGTTCAAAGAGCTGGCAGCAAAGCACCAGCAAGAATGACTAGGTTATAGGAACGGATGAGAGCGCTCGGAGCCTGGAAGCTGTGGGCAGAAAGCCCTGTGAGGAGGGGATCTCCATCGCCAAGCCTTGAGATGCAGCAAATAAAGGGACCAGAGGAACTCACAGGGGTGGGGTGGGGGGGTGTGCCAGCCACTTGTAAACTGGGGATTCCAGACGGAAGTCTCAAGAGGGAACTTCCTTACCGTGGCTCTCACAGAACAGTTTACAAAGAAAATGGTAAGATTTCTTTAAAAAAACAGACTTCTGAGAGGCTCAGGAGGTGAGGACTCCTGCCACCAAACTTGACTGCCTGATTTTGATCTTTAGTGAAAATCACACAGCAGAAGAGAGAACTGACTTCTGCAGTTCGTCCTCTGGTCCTACATATGCACACCCCTCCCCAACACGCAAAGTGAATAGATAGAAAAATTAATTTGAAACAGTTTTAGGGCATGACAAGATGTTCTAGTGGTAATCCCAGCACTTGGGAGGCAGAGGCAGGCGGATCTCTGTAAGTTCGAGACTAGCCTGGTCTACAAGAGCTAGTTCCAGGACAGGCTCCAAAACCACAGAGAAACCCTGTCTCGAAAAACAAAAAAACAAAACAAAACAAAAAAGATGTTCTAGTGGGTTAAGGTACGGGCTGCCAAACCTGGTGACTTGAATTTGATCTTCGGAACTCACATAGAGGAAGGAGAGAATTTACTTGTACAAGTCAAGTCGTCTTCTGACCTCCACATGTGCTCTGTGGCATGAGTGTGCATAGATACACACACACACACATACACACACCCATGTGCATACGCATACAAATAAATGAATATAATTTTAAAAATTAAAGAACAATGGAGCTTGAGAGATGACTCAGTGATTAAGAGTACTGGTTGTTTTTCAAAGGACCCAGGATCAATTCCCAGCACCCACATGACGGCTCACAGCCATCTGTCACTCCAGTTCCAGAGGATCTGGCAACCTATTCCTTTTTCTTCAAGTACCAGGTACACACATGATGCATAGAAATACATGTAGACAAAATATTCATACATACAATTTTATTTAATTTACTATTATTGGTTTTGTTTGTGTGTATGATAGCGTGTGTGTGCTTGTGCGTGCACGCACATGTACCGTGATGCTGTTGTGGAGGTCAGAAAACAGCTTGTGGAGTTGGTTTTCTGCGTACACCTTCGCATGGGTTCTGAGGTTTGTGGGGTGGCAAATGCTTTTCCCCAGTGGCCATAGAATTCTGTTTACAGTGTGTGTAGACCAAACAGCAATAAACACACATGCTGGCCAGCCTGCAGGACCTCAGTGCATACGAGAACTTGGTAGACAATCATGTCCCTTCTGTAGAGGAGGAGCCAGAAACCAGTCTCTGCTGTGACCCACAGTTGGGTAGAGAGTCTTCTTTTGGAGAAAGAAAATGCATATTTTTCTCTAGGGCTATAAGAGAATAAAAAGTTCCTTGTGTAGACTACAGGCTGTCTTCTACTGCAGCCGCAGATGACAGAGTGTAAAGCTGCTTTTATACAGGGACAGATACTGAAGAGTTTTGGCTTTACAGGCCTCAAGGCTCCATGCCAGTGACTCAGCTCTGACCTTGTGAACCAAAACAATTATATACCTTTGGTGAGAATGGGTGTGGATATATTTCAATAAAACTCAACAAGGCCTGATAGCAACAAGGGGCATAGTTCACTGATTTTCATACTCAAGGATTGGGGCAGAGGTGTCAGAGTGACTCTCACGTGAGTGGGCTCTGACCCTACATTAGTCACTTTCTGTTGCTGTGGAAAATGCATGACTCAGAGCAGTTTAAAACCATGTATTTGCTGGGCAGTGGTGGTGCACGCTTTTAATCACAGCACTTGGGAGGCAGAGGCAAGTGGATCTCTGAGTTTGAGGCCAGCCTGGTCTATAAAGTGAGTTCCGGATCAGCCAGGACCACACAGAGGGAATCTGCCTCAAAATAAATAAATAAATAAGTAGATAGTTTATTTGGGCTTATGGTTCCAGAGATGAGTCCATTATATTGGGTATGGCAATAGAATAGTTGCAGTCGTAGGAGGCTGGCTGACCACGTTTTCATCCATACGCAGGAAGCAGAGAGAAAGAGAACAGGAAGTGGGATAAGTTTATGACCTTTCAAAGCCTCTTCCTAGTGCACTACTTCCTAGAGTGTCTATAACCTCCCAAGCAGCACCACCAACTGGGGATCCACTATTCGTGTACATGAGTGTGTGTGTGTGTGTGTGTGTGTGTGTGATTTCTCACAATCTACACACTCAATGGCTGTGCAACCTTATACCAACTAGTTAACTTTGGGGGGGGGCATTGGGTTTTTTTTAAAGACAAAAATTGGGCATTAGTTGAAAAGCTTACTGGATGAGTTTATCCTCAACATTAAATGGCTGAATGATTCTTAACTTGGGCCTGGATGTCTGGAGGTCCTGTAGACTACGGCTGCCTTCTACTGCAGCTGCAGATGACAGAGAGTAGTCATCAGGAGGACAGAAAGAGTGTCCATCCATCCAGTGAGAGCTCTTGCCTTTGTATGTCTGCGTAGCAGAACTCTTTGGCCGATGAGCACACCTTTCTGGGGCCTGAGAACCGTGTGTTGGCCTGGGAAGAGCTCTTACCTCGTACCCGCAAGATGATGGTTTTCATCTTCAGCCCTGCAAGCAAGCAACTAAGCATGTCTTGCTTATACGAATCCCTGTAGAGAGTAGTGTCTTTATTTAGGTCTGGTGGTAGGACTGGGTATGGTGGTAGGGTGCAATGAGTTAGTAAGGAAAGGCCCCAGGATGAGGTGGTGGTGGCGGTGGAACAAAGGAAGTTGCTAAGCAGCTTTCTCTTTGGGCAATCATGGGACCACAGCAGCACACTCATCTGGAAATAGGCTATCACATTTTGGGACAATCAGCGGCTGACTGTACTGGCTGTTCCATCCAGGGTAAGGGCATCATTTCCTAGGTGAGTTGGTTTCTATTCTGCTCAGAAAGAGAGCAGTTGGGTTAGATCCCAGTCGGGGAGAGCTGGGGACTCTGCTGGCTTTTGCTATAGTGCCTGGTTACTTGCTTGCTGCTCAAATACTTGCATCGGGAGTGCGTGTCCCCAGCTGTCCACAAAGCACATTGGTTTATGGGAAAAGGAGAAGGGCGGAGGCTGAATGGTGAAGGTGCCTCTGTCACTAGTTACCTCAGAGACTTCAATTTTTTAGTTTAGCATCTGAATGGAGGGAGGGCTGAGGGTCTCCTGAGTCAAAGACACTAACGTTCTTATTTTTCAGAACTGGGAAATGCTGCTTTCCCGGTGGCTTGTGGGTGCTTCCTTTGTCACGAGGTGGGAGTGGTTTAGCCCACGTGAGCCTCTCTGGGTTTCCAGGCTGTGGGCGGCACAGAGTGTGGGATTGAATCCTGCCCTGCCATTTGCTCAGTGTGGCTTCTTCTGAATGGGGACAACGGAGTCTCCCCAGTCACACGTTTTTGTATTAGCGGTCAAGCTTAGAAAGTGTTTGAAAATATTTGGTCTGGCCTAGCACCTGCTTAAGATTGCGTTTCAGCACGCGACAGCCACGTTGTATTTTACTGCTGTGTGTGTGTGGCCTATGCCTGTGTGTGCAGAGCACGCCACGGTGCAGGTGTGTGTGGATGCCAGATGGGTTGACATCAGGATGTCTCCCTTAATCATTTCTCCACCTTTTCTCCAAAGACTGGATCTTTATTGAATTTAGAGCTCACTGACTGGAGCTATTTGGTCAGTGAGCCCCAGGGATCCTCCTGCCTCTGGAACCCACCATGGCCGCCATCTTTATGCGGATGCTGGGGATCTGAACTCAGAACCTCGCGCTCCTACGGCGAGCGCTTTGCCCAGAAAGCCATCCGCCCTGCAGTCCTCTATTTGCCTTTTTATTTACTTCCTCTGCTGCGGTTGTTTCCTTCGAAAAACCGGCATGGTTTCTCAACTGTCATTTGTCTACTACCTTGGATTTCTGCCAAATCTGTCGCCACCTGTGCGGTGACTTATTTGGTGTACATTAATTGACGGTTAAATCTTTTACACACAGTACAATAAACTTGCAAATAAGACCATTGAGATAATGGTTTGCATAGGCCACTGCTTGACACTGTTTGCTGGCATGGGTGACATGGTCATCGCCATGGCTCTGTGGGGCCTGTGGTCCAGCTTGCATTCCTCTCTGCTAAGTCAGGTCATGGCTTTGTCTGTTTGAACTTAAGCGATACTCTCCTGTGAATTGCTTGGGATTTTATTCATAAAGTCGGGGAATTTTTTTTTTCTCTTCTGTTAAATAACTCGGACTCTAACGGATTACAAGGAAGTGGTCTCTTAAGAGCTGAGCTCTCAGAGTTTCTGGGAGGGAAGGGAGCTGTGGAAATTCCCCTTCCCCGCCTGAAATAACTGGAACAGGAGCCCAACAGTGTGAGCTTTGTCCAGGCTTGAAACAATATCCCTTCCAAGTGCGCTTTGTGCGGAAATACTTATCATTGTATGATGGTAGTGCTTACTGACAGGCTAAAAACATGTTAGTCATTCCGTGTTCCGCAGCTAAAAGGGCCATTGTTCCTTACAATGAGTCCCACGGGGTGAAATTTAAGTCTGTGGGCATAGCTGTGTTGCCCCCACCTGGCTTCACCTCGCTCCTTCTTTTTGATTGCTTGGCTATCGCAAGAATCTAATTCCGGAAGTGGATAGGTCCTCTATGTATTTGGTTATTTCTGCTACACGCCCATCTGTGACAGTTCATCTCCCAGACACTCTCAAGCAGGTTCTGAGGAAACGAGAGACTGAAATGTTGGAGCCTTCTTGTAGGGCAGAGTTCAGAGGAGCTGTCCCAGTCGAACGGCTGTGGGCTCAGGTTCCAAGGCAGCCTGTAATCCTTTTTGGAGCTGGTCGGAAGTTGGCTAACTGGAGGTGTGTAGGCTTCAGCGGACTGGGGCTTGTCTGGATGAAATGACATTGAAGTGACATTTGGACTGTTGAGACTGTAAAAAGCGAACAGACTGGGGAAGGTCCCATAAAGCACTTCATGCCCAGTTTCTAAAAAACGATTTTACTTATTGCCCGAAAGAACATTTGAAGCCAGGCGGTGGTGGCGTACGCCTTTAATCCCAGCACTTGGGAGGCAGAGGCAGGCGGATCTCTGTGAGTTCGAGACCAGCCTGGTCTACAAGAGCTAGTTCCAGAACAGGCTCCAAAGCCACAGAGAAACCCTGTCTCGAACCCTCCCCCCCCCACCCGCAAAAAAAAGAACATTTGAGGCCGAGACGAGGAGACAGGAATAATAAAATTGGGAAGCTGTGAGTTGACTTTTTTTGAAACATGGTGCTGCAGTTTAGAACTTCGATGCTCCCTGAAGACCCATGTGTTAAAAGGCTGAGTGTGCATGAACCCGGGTGGGGGAGGGTATTTACTTGATCAGTGGCAGCTCACCAGTGGCTACAGCACGGAACAACTTACCTTCCCTTCCCCCAGACACCATTAACTGGACCACATCTCCCCAGGGAGGGGTGGGGCCTCCTGAGCCTCGCCCTCCTTCATGGAGGAATGTTTGCAGGACTGGTCTTGTGCAGGTATCAGGCAGATAACTAACTAACCACTCATGCAGGTAACCAACCACCCATAAGATAACTAACTAACCACTCATGCAGGTAACCAACCACCCAGATAACTAACTAACCACTCATACAGGTAACCAACCACCCAGATAACTAACCACTCATGCAGGTAAACAACCACCCAGATAACTAACTAACCACTCATGCAGGTAACCAACCACCCAGATAACTAACTAACCACTCATGCAGGTAACCAAACACCCATAAGATAACTAACTAACCACTCATGCAGGTAAACAACCACCCATAAGATAACTAACTAACCACTCATGCAGGTAACCAACCACCCAGATAACTAACTAACCACTCATGCAGGTAACCAACCACCCAGATAACTAACTAACCACTCATGCAGGTAACCAAACACCCATAAGATAACCAACCACTCATACAGATAAGCAAAGCTGCACTGAGGCCATGAGTGCTCAGGCTTGGTCCTGTCAAGAAGAGAGTGGTACACAGCACTTCCTCCCACTCTGGCTCTTCTTTTCTCTCTGAACCCTCTTCCTTAACGTCTCCTCCACCTCGGAGGCAGGGTTACAGATGCCATTTAGGGCTGAACACCAAGCAGTTATTCTCAGCACTTTGAGCCGTTATGAATCTCTACACTCACATCCCCTCTCTCTGCCCAAGGCTGAGAACGGTGCTGTTCCATGATCCGAATGTGATCGCTTAGAAGGCAGTGACAGCGCTGCCACTTGGTTCCCTCAAGGAAACGTTGTTGGCCACGTTCTCTTGTTATTTGCCTCCAGTGAGGCAGTAATTTCCAGTGTGGACACATGAGCAGAGTCACTCACCTCCCAACCAGGAGCAAAAAACCAGGAGGTCACTGAAATTACTAGTGAGAAGGAAACAGTGAACACGAAACAAACCCGCTGAGGAGTTTATTGGGGGGGGGGTGTAGGCCTAGTGAGGTCAGTGTGCAGAAAGAGAGAGAGGAGGAGGAGGGAGGGAGGGAGAGAGAGACCACAGGTAATGCCAAGAATGCCCCCTTTATTGTATTCCAGGGCAGCTTATATAGGGCTCTTCCTTGACTAATGGTCACACCCTAGCTCTCGGGATTTTTCAGCTGCAAGCCCACCAGAAACCACTCCCCCGCCATCAGGAACTCCTGAGGGTCTTGTGCCCAGAGCATCTGCAAACACAGGAAAATAAGTTGTTTATTCCGGCAGGTAGGGGTTCACAGGAAATTCAGGGTCTGGAATTTCTACAGTGTAAAAGGTTTCTCTAGTAGTTGGCTGCTTTGCTTTCCTGATCTTCGGGTTGAACCCCAACATCTGTCTTTCTTTGGGCTACTCCCTGCTAGAGAAGGGACCTTGATTGGCAAAGGCCATGGCTGCCCCACCCTGTCAGGGAGGAGACATCTTCGCCTCCCTCAAGGAGGAAGTTCTCTCTTGCTTCTCAAAGGGCAAGCCTGTGTACAAATTGGCACCTATCTGCAAGCCAGTGGTGGCATCTAGTGTCCAGGGAACTAGTCACCTCTTCTCCACAGATGCCCATTAATTTAGATAAGCTGACTGGGGAGCCTAAGTTCAGGGAGAGACTCTGCTACAAATATAGGAGGTGGTGAAGCAATTGGATGAGACACTTGACCTCTGACCTGTCTGTGTGTGACACATGCACACATATGCACACATACACACAGCTGCATGTGGCGTACCTTGAGATAAAGCAACACTTCAGGATGTAATGGGCGGAAATGGCTTTTCATAGCAGAAGGGAGAACTAACTTCCCCTGAGTCCCTGATTGCCTGACCGCTCTCTCCCTACTTTGGGTGGCTCTTCACCCATATTTTGAGCTCACAACACACACTCCCAAATGCCTGCCTTTAATGAACCTCTGTGTAATGTTCCATCATGTGGTGTGTCACCCCATCAGCCAGTGGCTCAGGTCTAATCAGGTACCCATTCCCCTGGCTGCCCACAGGGTGAGTGGTGATTTTGCCGTCAATGGCTCTTGTTTTTCCTACAAGTCTGATGCTCTGTGCCAAATCATCCACAGAAGGATGCACAGTCATGGGCAGGGCTGAGCTGCTGAGAGAAGCTAAAGAAAAAATGGTAAGCTGGGTGCTTAGCTGTCTTGTTCCGTTCCAGTCTGTGCCCCTGAAGACTGTCTTCCTCTCCAGCTTTCCAGAGAGGAGCAAGGAACATGGAATCGGCTTCCAGGAAGATGGATACTAAGCAGGGCCAGCGGGTCCTGGGCTACACAGATATTGGCAGGGCTCACAGCACACCTACTTTGGGAGGATTCTGGTGTTAAAGGAACAGCTATGAAGGGATGCTAAAACAAGGACTGAGAGAATCAGAAAATATTCTCAGTGTTTAAATCGAACAGAACAGGGAGCTAGGAATGTCACTCAGTTGGTAGTGTCCTTACCTGGCCCGCACAAAGTCCCCAGCATTGTGTACCCCAGGCAGGACGACACACACTTGTTATGTATGCCTCAGGAGGCGGAGGCAGAAGGATACAAAATTTAAGATGATCTCCAGCTACACAACACATTCAAACTAGCCCGTGTTCCCCACAAGGGAGGGGTCTCAAGATAAATGAGTAAGGGGGCTAGAGAGAAAGCTCAGCAGTTAAGAACACTGGCTGCTCTTCCAGAGACCTGGGTTCAAGTCCCAGCATCCACATGGCAGCTCACAAATGTCTGCAACTCCAGTTCCAGGGAATCTGACACCCTTGCACCAATGCATATAGAATAAAGTTAAATAAATTATTAAAATAAATAAATGATTAAATAAGAGTTGGGATGCAGACGGCAGACAGATAGTCACACACACACAGTTACTACTCACTGCACTGACATATATTGAATCTGGAACCATAGAATTTACAGTAAGCTGGAGGTGGCACGGTCTGTGGAATGCAACACTTTTATGCGTCCCTTTTCAAATGACATCATGTTAATGATGTCATTTACCTGATGGGGACCCACAGGAATGCAGTGTTTGCTTTGTGGCGTTATCCCAACTAGCCATATGACCCTGTGGACAGCACTTGCCCTCTCTGTCCTCTGCCCTCTCCGGGTTTCCTCATTCATAAGGCGGCAAGCGTTGGGCCCCAGGTCCCTGCAAGCTCCCTCTAAGAGCTGATGAGGACATCAGCTGCGTGGGCGTCATCTCAGTCCTGGGGATACAGATCTTCCTTGCAGGGAGCCCATGTTCTGTGCCCAGGTGCGGTGGGAAGAAGACAGGGATGTGGGGAGAGGAAGGGGTGTAACGTGACACGGTTGTCTACAAAGTTCACAATCAAGTCACAAAAGAAAGCTCTCTTAATGGTTTAAGTGTATGATTTTGAGTTGTTCTGCGTTCAGACACGGGCAGGCACCACGTGCTGCACAGAGCTACTCAGTAATGGAAAAGGAGTGTGGTCCACAGAGGCCTCAGCCTTTGGTGATTCCCACATGCTTTTAGTAAGATATTCCTAAGGGATGTGCCATAGAGATCATGGAGGACTCAGGGGCCAGAAAGGTCACTGACAGACCCAATGAAGATAGGAAGTGACTCCCTGCTGAATAAGAACTGGGAAAGAGGAGGCTCCAGGAGCAATCCTGAGCATGTCTTCAGTAGGGTCTGGACAGAAATCTCTGCTCCAGTCAGCCACGGTGTATCCTTAAGTCTTAGCCTCTCTCTGACCTCTTCCACCTCGTCATCAGTGAGAGAAATATAACAGGCCCACTGTAGTTGGATGGCATGGAAAAGCCTAGAGTTCGTCTGTCCCAGGCAGGCGTGTAAATAAAGACCAGACTCATAACTGCAATAGAGCTTACTAAGGTTGACAGGGTATCAGCCAAGGAAGGTCTCATCAGACCTGTCTGTCACTTCCTTTCACCCTGCCCCGACAAGCCCAGGGGGTGGGTAACTCCCATGATCCCATTTCATGGCTGAGGTAAGTGATTTCGTCAGGGCATCAACACTGGTCATTATCATGTCTTCTGGTGACATCATGGGAGGTTAAGGTGACCCAGCTGCTTTAGCAAGAATGTCAGCAGAGACCAGCAACAGCTGTTGAGTGGCTCTGTTTGCTTGGAGGAGAAAAGGAAAGGGATCCAGATAGGAATGCATGTCACCACCAAGGATGGGTGTGTTTTATTGTCCCACTGTGTCAGCGCTAAGCATTGTTTTGAGTTCTGAGGGACACACAGTCATTGAAGCCATCCCACTGCTGTGACAATGACCCATTTGCTCTGTCATAATGCTTTTGTCTTTTCTAGGACTTCCTGTAAATGGGTTCACAGTCTTCTTTCACAGAATCCTGCCTGACAGTTGCTGAGCAATATCCCCCTGTCACTCGGACCTGGGCTCTATTGAGCCAGAGGATGCACGCTGTGCTCTTGCTTCTTGTTCACTGTGAAGGAAGCAGTTGAGGACAGTCGAGTCCAAGTGTTGGTGGACATAGGTCATTAGTTTTGCGGGTGACACGTAGGAGTGAGGTGGTCGAGTCACATGCTAAGTATGAGTCTCACTATATAAAACTGTTTTTTTATACAAAAAACAGCTGCACTATTTTGTGTTCTCGTTGGCGTGGTAGGAGGCTCCGCTGTTCCATGTCTTTACTAAGAGTTGGTGCCATCAAGAAAGGTTAACTATCCTACAGTGTGTGGTGGCATTTCGTTGTGGGTTCTAATTTGCATTTCTGTAATGACTGGTGACAATGAATAATTGTACTCAGTGCTTAGTTGATAGTCTAATGTCTCTTTGTTAAATGTATCCATTCAGATATTTTGCTTAGTTAAAAATGCTGTCTTCTTTTTTATAGGTGTTTTACAATTTGTGTTTTGTTTTGTTCTGAGACAGCATTATCCTGTGTAGCCTGGGTTGGCCTTAGACCCTTGTTCCTTCCATCTTAGTCTCCCGTGTCTCCGAATTGCAGGTGTGTTTTTAATTTCATAAACTTATTTTAAATAAAAGCCCTTTTCTCTAGTCTATGGTTTTTTCTTCCTTTTCTGTCCGTCCCTCCCTCCCTTCCTCTGTGCCTCCATCCCTCCATTCCTTCTTTCTCTCTTCCCCTCTCTGTTCCTCCTTTCTTCCTTCCTCTCTCCCTCTCTTCCTCCCTCTTTCCCTTCCTCCCTCCTTCCTTTCTTCCTTTCCTATGTACCAGGGTCTTGCTAATACAGCTTAGGATGACCTCCAGTCCCCATTTTTGAGTACCTGATTACAGGCCTGTAGAACACCCAACCCCCTTCCATTTCCTTAATGGAGATCCTTGAACATGGAAACGTCAATTTTTATGATGACTTAACTGTCTATTAAATTTTTTTTAAGGATTTTGAACTATAGGAAAAATTGGACGAATCCAAGGTCACAGGGTTCTTTTCCCATGGTTTCTCACATGGGTTTTATAAATGTACCTTTCCCATTTAGGTCTGTAAGATCTGCTGCCATTTCAAGTTAATATTTTACTTTCAGAGCCAAGTCTGCCTGCGGGTGGATATTCAATTGTTTCACTTCTTTCGTTGGGAAGCCTCACTGACTTAAAAACATTAAATCAGCAGCACACTCGACTGTATGTGAGTGAGTGTCTTTCTGATGTCCCATGATCTGTCCTGTACCAGAAGCACACTGTCCCTGTAGCTTTGTACTAGATCTTGAGCGCAGACAGTTGAAATCTGCCATTTTTAATCTTGGAGAACCCATGTGTTTGCTGGAAGCGTCTCCCCAGGCCCCTGGCATCCACATGTCCAGTGGAAAACTTCATTTCAAGCCCCCTCCCTTGAGAGTTGCCGCAGTCCAGACTCCACCTCAGAGAAAACCCGCCAAACAGCAACCACTCCCCAGAGAGGCTCAAGACCACTCCCACAGAGAATGAACAGGTGGTCTTTCCTGTCCTCCTTTTCGCGGAGGGCCACCTGAGAGCGCTGGCATCCATTAAACCTGGGCCTTTTCTGAATTGGCTTGATTTGGTCTGATTTGGATCATTGCCTCGGTGGAGAGGCTTATTGGGCCGAAAAAACTTTGCACCGTGCTTTTGAGGACGAAGTATCCATGGGAAAATTGTAGTTAGTGGTTATTTCCATTAGTACAGTCACTAGAGAGAGAGTTGAGGGACACTGAGCCCCAAATGTACAGACAGGCGGCCATGAAAGCCCAGACAAGCATTTAGAGGCCTGAGATCAGCAGCTGTGAGGGGTCAGGTGCAAGCGAGTGGGCGGGGTCTTCCAGGTGAAGTCGCAGGAACTGAGACCCATTGGATGGCCTCAGAGCCTTGTCCACCAGGGCAAGCCTGGATACCGCTGGGTGACGAGGCTGATCTCAGTTTTTAAAAGGTTCTGTGTTATATAATCAGTTCTATCAGTCAGCTACTTTGCAATACAAATGAGTACTTGGTCTGTATTTCAGAAACTTCTGGAATCCTGAGAAAACACAACACTCTGGCTGCACCACCTGGAAACTCCCAGTCAGCCTCGGACCTGAGGTGATTTATGCAAGCACTCAGGGGCAGATATTCTTCGCTCGGTACTGATGAGCTGTCTCCCATGCAAATACGGGCTCTTCATTTTACTGCAAGTCACGGTGAGTCAGGAGGTCCTGTTTGCACAGTGTGACTAAGAGATGCGGTGCTGATTGCAGCCCTTCTTGGCCCCAGCTCAGGAGATCCTTTTAAACTCAAGGTCAGTTTAAGCTTAGCACGAAGTCACAGGTGTATAACCGTGTGAAGAGTCTGTGTACAACCTTTCTTTACCTGCTGCCTTCCGGTGATCAGGTTTGGGTTGCCTCTGTGCTCCTGGACCCTGGATGTCCCCACCACTGTCCACTCTCTTTGATGATACTGACATTTTAAATAAATTCAATGGCTCTCCCTCTACTCTGTGCCTCGCTATACCTTGACATTTTGCATTTTGGTTTCTCTGGATGACTCTGTTACATCCCTCGATGACATGGGGACACGGAGGCTGTCCCTCTGGAGACATGTGATGACTCTATCACTAGTAGAATCAGATGCCCCCAAACTGTTGTCCAGCGATTGGGAAAGCAACACAATGCAGAAGAAGAAAAAGAGGGGTGGAAAGCAAGACGCGCCTGCACATCTGACGTCTGTCTGAGCCGTCTATGCTGCTCATTTCACGCCGCAGAGTGAGGGAGGGCTGTGGTGAGCACACACACGCACACACACATGCTATGTTCACCATGCACACACCTTGCATACATACCACACATACCCTTCCACATATCACACACATACCATACCCTGCCCTCCCATGGCTACTCACACATCTCCACCACATCATACACACACACACACCACACAGACACACACTACACACATACATTTGTATATGCACACATGTATATACACACACACACATGAATACACACACACAGGTAGATACACACTCACACACAGAGCTCTACTTTGCATTGGCTAGCTGTCACAAAGTTCTACTTAGCTTGGAGCACACTGCTAGAAGTCATGTGGGAAGACTTAGTTTCTTCATTGAGGTTCACAATGACTTAGCAGTTCCTGGTGATCTTGTGGAACTTGGAGGATTGCTGCCGCTGTGAGAAGCAGAAGCATTGGCCTGAGCCCTGGCTGCACATTAACCTCACCCAGAGGAACTAGGTTTAAAAATGAGAGGACCATCATGTGAAACCGGCGGGGGTGCCAGTTCAGAGAGGAGACCTACCCAAGCCACCTGAGTGTGAAGATGAGGGATGGACCTGGGGATGTAGTTTAGACCCCTGTATCCAGCTGTGCTTGATATTATCTTGCTATATCTTTATTAAATATTCTTTTAGTTTTATGTGTATGACTGTCTTGCATACACACACACACACACACACACACACACACACCATATGTGTTCCTGGTGCCTGTGTAGGCCAGAAGACATCTCTTTAGCTGGAGTTAAGAGACAGATGCGACCCACAGTGTGGATTCTGGGATGTGAACTCGGGTCCTCTGCAAGAGCAGCCAGTGCTCTTAACCTCTGAGCCATCTCTCCAGCTCCAAGGAGCCTTATTTCCTTAGGACATCGGGCATGGAATCCAGGGTCGTAGGCTTGTTTGCTCAGCAAGCAAGCACTCTTTCTGTGTATTTTAAGTTCTATTTTATTTTACTTTTTTTATTTTTTTGAGATAGATTCACATTCTGTAGCTCAGGCTCAGCCTGAATCATGGCAATTCTCCTGTCTCAGTCTACCAGGTGATAATATTACAGATGTGAGCCTGGCTTTGACAAGGACTTTTAAGTCCCCAACCCTTCTGGATACTTGTTTAAGGATATCAGATATATATCCTTGATTTACTTTCAATTTTTTTAAATTAAAAAATGATTAGCTACATGTCACCTGTGTATGTATGTGTCATCTATATTCCCTCCCTCCCCTCCCTCCCTCCCTTCCTCCCTCCCTCCTTCCTTCCCTCCCTCCCTCCTTCCTTCCCTCCCTCCCTCTCTCCTCTCTCTCTCTCTCTCTCTCTCTCTCTCTCTCTCTCTCTCTCTCTCTCTCTCTCTCTCTCTCTCTCTCTCTCTCTCTTCTTCTCACCCCCAAGTGTCTATTTTCACCTGCTCTGCTTAGGCGATGTTGACGGTCTTGTTGGGGGAGATGATGAGGAGAGAGAGATATTGGGGAAAGGGAGATTTCCTGGTGTGGGTCTTTGAAGAGTTCATGCAAAGTGCAGTGTTCTTCCGTGGTCCCTGGTGTCACCTGTCTTACAGCCACCACCATTTTGTAGCCTGGCAGAAGTGAATGAGTTGTCGAGCTGGTGACAGGTGGGCCATCCAACCCCAATCTGATCCCAATAAAGGGCACCTATGTCTGCCTCTGGGGTTCTAGGTGCTGCCCTGGTGGTCTCCAGCTGGACTTGAAACTCAGTTTGATAAAGGGTCCTGCGAAACAATGCCTGCGGAGTCACAGCGCCAGGTTCCCGTGCTTTTCTGAAATGCCAGGCATGAGTTCCCTATGAAGCAGGGCCTTGCTCGCCAAGCTCTCACGGCTTGCCCTTCAAGTGGCCTGAATTATCTGGCACTCTGCATTGCCACTGAAATGAAAAGAAAAAAGTTTCACTGGAAGCGAGCGTGCTCACCCAAACCCGCAGTGAGTGTGTAAACACTCTGCAGTGAGACTCTGGAGCGCAGCTGCCCTCTGCTGGGGAGACCAAGGCGGCTGGTGGGAGCGAGGAACGTGCTAGCATCTTTCCGCGGTGCACGCTAGCTGTGGTGCATGACGGGAACCGAAACGCGGAACTAAAAAAGTCAATCTTGCACTAGAGGAACTGACAATCAACGAATTCACATAGACTGTTTTTTTTCCTTCTTACTGGAACTGTTGGAGTTGATAGATGGGAGAGGATCGGAGGGGGAGGGCAGGAGTGGGAAGACAGGGCAGGGGAGGAGGGGAGGAGGATAAGGCATTAACTTTTTTAACCCAACGAGACAAAGATTTGGATAAAGTGAGCTAAGAGTGACCGGGCTGAAGGAATCTAGGAATACCCCCCCCCCCCCCCCCCCCCCCCCCCCCCCCCGCCAATCAGACTGTTGGTTCCGGCACCATGCCGAGCGAGAATCTGCTAGACTGATAAGGGTATTCTGTGCCTGTCCTATCCAAGTCAGTAACTACAGCCCTTACGGAAGAGAGGCTATACAACTGAAGAAATAAGATTTTCACTTTATTTCATTTTTGTGACTATGTTCACGTTTAGAGAGCCACCCGTGTCTAGTGGCTAATGTGTTGAGTTCTGAGTCCATTAGAAACTGGGACAAACCGAAACGCCCACCACAGCAGTGAGGCTCCGGGTACAGCTTGCTGGGAGAGGAGCGTGATATGCTTTCTTTACATATTTATTTAGAGACAAGGTCTCATACTGGAGTCCAAGCTAGCCTCAAACTCATGGCAATTCTCCTGTCCCAGTTTCCTAAGTACTGGAATTATGAGTGTCTTAATGAACAGCTAAGAATTTGTTGATTGAAAAAAAACTCAAGCGAGTTTGGCTAATCTTAGGACCCCAGAGGCTGAGTCGGAAGGAATGCAAGTTCAAGGCTTGCCTGGGCTACAGAGTGAGCTCAGTTTTGAGACATGTGTCAGGATAATAATAGTAATAACAATCAAGGCTAGGGTGTGGTTCAGTGGTAGGGCAGTTGATTCGACATGCTTGAGGTCTCATGGTCCATCTGAAGCCCTGGGACAGGAAGGAAGGAAGGAGAGAATGAGAGAGGAAAGAGAGGAAGAAAGATAGGGGACGAGAGAGAAAGGAAAAGAAGACATTCAGATTCCTAAGAAAGACGTATCTTCATCTTCCCGAGTTCAGCCAACACCTGGTGGTACACCATTCAAGACAGGCTCTGTCTTAAAGGTGGCCTCTGCGTGTCACTGGCCTGGGTCATTAGGAAAGGCATTTTCAGCTTGTTTGCAGAACCGCCTTGGTAGCACGCTGAGTCTGCAAACGTTTCTGCCCATTAAGGAGAAGTCTCTCCTACTCGTGACCTCACCAGTGAAAATTTCTTTAATTGTCTCCTGGTGTTCTGGGCTTTGCATTTTTGTTTCTAAGGATACATTCCTGCGTGATGTCATGAAGTCCCCAAAGACAGAGTGGGGCTGTGTTGGATTGGGAAAGACACTATGCTGAGGACTTATCTGGAGGTGTCAAAAGGAAAAGAAGGGGAACAGGCACTTGGGGAAATGTCCTCCCTCCGGCTCGTATTTTAGTTTAGCAACCGTGGTAGAGGAGATAAAAAACACATGGCAGTTAGAGGCGGCACGGTCCCAGGAGGACTGGAGGCTGAGGGAGAGAGCTGGGCTGGCAGCGTGCAGGCATTGCACAGACTCAGAAAGGAGATTACAGCGTGGCTGAGTTTTCAGGGATCCAACAGGGACCAGGGTAGAGATTCTGTGGGTTCTGAGACAACTTGACTTCAGCCGGATGGTATTTGAATAATCTGCTAGAGAGAAAACAGAGATAGCAAACACGGCCAGATTTAGCGGCGAAGCTCTCGCTTTGAGTCATGTGCTGCTGCGCCCAGAGGTCAGGCTGACACTCTGCTCACAAACAAGCAAGGAATTGAAGCCATTGCTCAGATCATCCATAGCCATAGCCATGGCATAGCCATAGCGACGGGAAGGGCCACATCCCCAGAAACAGCCGGGTTGTTAGAAGCTGTTGAGGATTAGCACAGTTGTCTTGAATGTATGGAGCAGAGGAGATTACAGAAAAATCTAGAATGTTAATGAGGATACATTCGAGTTGAGTCATCGGTGTGGGAAACTGAGAAGCTCCCATCCCCTAAAAGGAACATCTCGCTCTCAGCCAAAAATGAAATAAAAATTGGGGCTTAAATCTGGCAAACGATTTAGAACTCTGTGTTGGTATTTCACACGCACCGTGGATAATTTTCATATTGGAGTTTATTTGGGCTAAAAGGTAGAAAATGGTAAAACAAAACAAAACCACACCTGAAGAATTTTGAGATACCGTGGATAAAAGTAATGTTACTTACAGCTGTCTCTCTATTAGCGCTTCCTTCTACCTGAGGCAATTCGCTGGCTAGTCAATGCAGAAAAGATCTCTCCTCCTCTTCTCCTTTTTCTCCTCCTCTTTTCCCCCTCCCCTCTCCTCTCCTCCTTCTCTCTCTCCCTCCCTTCCTTCCCTTCTCCTTCCTTCCTCTCTCCTTCCTTCTTTCTTTCTTCCTCCTCTGCCCCCTTCTCCCTTTCTTCTTCGTTTATTCAAAGTAGTTTTAATAGCATTCAGTTTACCTGTGTATAATGGAAAGACAGTTTCAGGCAGCTTAGGGAAGATTTATCTGTGTTCTCCAGTGTGCAATTCAGAGGTGGGTAACAATGAAAGGTCAGAATTTGAGGATGTGCCCTTATTTGGCTTGGCACTTAGGAAGTGGGATGGATGAGCCTAATCTACCAGTTTGCACCACTAGACACAAGACCAGCCTTTCCCTTTAAGGGGCTGTTTGGGAAGCTCTCCACCAACCGCTTCTGGCATCTCATTGGCCAGAGGCCTCTTAAATGACACTCTTAGTTGTAAAGAAGTCTGTGATTTGTAATTTTAAAAGTCCCTCAAGACAGTTGCTACTCTCTTACCAAGGAAGAAGGGCGACAGGATATGGCTAGGTGTCTAGTAGATGTTACCACTTTTAAAAGCCTTAATATGAATCTGAATCTATTTTTAAGCTAGTGTCAAAAAATAATCTTCACATTTATTTGTGCCTGTGTGTGTGTGTTTGCCTGTATGTGCACCACGTGTAGCTGGTGCTGGAGGAGGTCAGAAGAGGGCACCAGATCTCCTGGAGTTGATACTACACATTCTTATGAGCTGCCTGATGTGGGTGATGGGAACTGAACTCTGATGTTCTGGAGAACAGCAAGTGTTCTCTTAACTGATGAGCCATCTCTCCAGCCCCCTAAAATAATTTTAATTGTTTGTTTTAGCAAATTCTATTCACAATCAATTGTCACAGTATAAAACAATGATTTTATATATATATTATATGCATAGCAAGGATAATAGTTGAGAGTGTGTGTGTGCTCTTTCTGGGCGTGTGTGCTTTCTAAGAACGTAAGCAGTCTTCTTATGCTCACAGTCACTGTAGTTCACTCGGGGATTTCAAAGGAATGAGGCATGCCTGTCTGCCAGGAGCTCTATCTTCCTCTGTTGGAGTTTGAGCTGAATGAGGAGCTCTGAAGAACGAAGCGAAGAGCTCAGGTAGCAGTGTTTTAAACCCAAAAGTGCTGTCTAGAGCAGAGGAGAGATCTGCTGAACCGAAGGCAAGCCCTCTCAGGATGGAGCATATCCACTTTGATTCAAGTGACTCAGACAGCCATGGCAATGGAGTGGAGTTCACCAGCTCTGACGAGCGTTCGAAGAAAGGATGGAGATGGAGGAAGGGTCGGGAGCAGGCCTTACAGTTCAGACTAGAGGACAAGAATACACCAGCTTGTTGACTTGTGGCCTGTGGTTCAGGGGTTGTAAACACCCTCAGGGCAAGGCAGTCATGAAGCTGAATGGGTGAGAAAACCCAGAGAAGGCAAGGGTCACTCACTTTCTGGTTATAGCTGAGACAACAGACAGTATGCTACTAGCTGGTTAGATCTTTCAGGGGAATCTTGATGTCTGCCTGTTGCTATGAAATCTGATGTGATAAATCTGGATAAAATTTATAATTCTGGATCAGTCAAGCGTTGGACAAAGGAGGTCACGATTGGTACATTGGCTTTGGGGGCTACATGACATTGACTTATAGGCAGACTTTTCTTTGCTGCCTACCAGTTCCCAAATAACTGACATGGAGACTTAATATGAATTGTAAATGTTCAGTCAATAGCTCAGGCTTATTACTAGATGCCTCTTACAACTTAAATTAACCCAATTCTGTTTATCTATATTCTGCCAGTTGGCATTACCTTGCACCTCCTGTTTCATCTCCGTGTCTGGCTGATGACTCCTCTGACCCCACCCTTCTTCTCAATGTCCTTGGTCTGGTTCTCTTGCCTAAACTTATCCTGTCCAGCTACTGACTGAGCATTTATGATTAATATTAAATCTCCTAGAAAGACTCTTATCAGGGGAGGACTTGGGGACTTCTCTCTCCTCATTATCTTCCATTTCTTCCTCTTCCCCTACTTCCTTCTCCTCCATCTTCTTCCTTCATGATTCTTTACTGACTTCCCTCCTCTTCGCCTTCCTGTTCTTCCTCCTCCTCCACCCCTCCTTTCACCGTGTGGATGGCAAGCATGTTTGAGAATGAAGGAGTGTCCCATAGGCATGCAAAGAAACCAGTTGGGATGCTCTGTGCTGGGTTGTGACTGGTGAGGGAGGGCACAGTCCAGGCAGTGGAGTGAGCATGGATGGAAGGGTGTGCTGCTTTCTGGAGCAACTGCTCAGGTGGAAGCCCAGGATGGGTTTCTGACTTGAAGGGCACATTTGGAAGAGGAAGGCCTGAGGAAGGAAGGGCATTTGTCTAAGGTAGAAACTACGGTCTAGCTCCTTCCTAGCAGCACCTCCCCACGAGCATGCTTTATTAATCATGTGGGATTAAATTCTCTTCTAAATCTATTTTCAACTCTTAGGAAAGTGTGAACTTTCGCATTCAAATTTAGATTTGCAGTTCTCCCTTAAGAATATGGATTCCCGGGCTGGAGAGATGGCTCAGTGGTTAAGAGCATTGCCTGCTCTTCCAAAGGTCATGAGTTCAATTCCCAGCAACCACATGGTGGGTCACAACCATCTGTAATGAGGTCTGGTGCCCTCTTCTGGTCGCAGGCATACACACAGACAGAACATTGTATACATAATAAATAAATAAATATTTTAAAAAAAAAAAAAAGAATATGGATTCCCGGGTTCTCAGAAAGCCGCAGCAGCTGGAGCTGTGCGGGACTTCAGCTTGGTTCTAGAGGAGCAGAGGTGCACCATGAAACCCCAGGAGTTTGAATTATTATTGTTTTTTCATTGTTACTTTAAGACTGGGTCTTATGTTGTCCAGGCTGGCCTCGAACTCCTGTTCTTTCTGCCTCCACCTCTCAAGTCCTGGAACTACTTGGCTGGTAAAACTACTTTTATCAGGCTCCCTGAAGTTATGGTTGTGAAACCATGGGAGTCAATACCCTTCCTTGGGCAGAGAAAGAAGGTCCGAATCCCAGACAATGACTGCATCTCAGGACAGGTAGAGCAGAGGACAATGGCAGGAGGACTTCGGAAAGAGAGACCGGAGAGTGAAAAAGCCATAGAAAGAGGGAAACGAAACAGGAAACTTGCTATCCAGAGCCACTCAGGAGTCCTGTGGAAGGATGGAAGTGGGCTGAATGTATTCAGGGTGAATATATTTGTGCTACCACATGTGCACACACGCATGTGTGTGTGTGTGTGTGTGATGTGTGTGTGTTCAATACCTATCAATGTTGAAGGGGAAATGCGTATACCACAGTAGCTTCATGAGCAATTCTTAGATTCTGGCCTAGAGAAAGGAATGGCTTCTACAGAGAGACAGAGCAAATGGCGCCCCCTGTACTTTAGTGTGTGTTAAGGAGAAATAAATATTCTACCACAGAGTCTCAGGTAGATGAACCACAGTTCATCTGTGCTGTGGAGGCCTGGGCAACAGTTAAAAAGATTCGACACCGACAAACGTCCAAAGGCAGCAAGCGACGTCCAGCATGCATAGGAAGAGGAGAGCCACCCCACTCTCTCCCTAACGTTCCTCAAGGGGAAGATGATTCAAGAGTGTCAATAAATGGTCAAAGGGAGAGTTGTGTACTCTTGTCTTTAAATTGCATGTTATTTTAATTAGGGAAACGATTTTCAGCATAACTTGTGAAACCGGAAGTTGATTTGGGGTGCAGGACAATAGATTTGGTGTTCTGCAAGGGCTGGCTGTTTCAGAACAGAGAAAGGCAAGAGAGGAATGAGGAATGGGGTGGGGTGAGGAGGGAGAGAGAGAAGCAGAAGCTGACAATAAGGGAAGAAGAATGGAAGACCACAGACAGGCTGGCCTTTGGCTGAGAGGAGTCGGTGGGAACTTGGTTAGCGTGTACAGCGGTAAGCATGGATGAGCAAGCGTCTTCGTGGTGTATGACCAGGAGTGGGATAGCCGGCTTGTTTGGTCCTTCTAATCCCAGTTTTTGAGGATTCCATGCTGTTCCCATCAGAGAGCATGGTGTGTGTGTGTGTGTTCCTCTTACCACATCCTCGCCAGCAAGCGTGGTAGTTTCCGTGGTGACAGTGGCTGAGATGAGGTCTCTCTGTGGGTTGGCTTTTAACAGGGGTGACAAAAAGCTCAACCTAAGGGCATTTTTGCCTTCTTCTTGGACAGCGATGCTTCCATATAGAACAGTGGGACCCATCTCTAGTGGAAGTCACTCTTGCTGTTACACTCAGGCCTTCTGAGGCAGGAAGGAAGCCGGTGAGAAAACAAGACTGTGTCTTGAGATGAACACATTCTCCACATGAAGACTCCTGAGGGACGAAGGCTGCTTGATGTTCAGTGCTCAGGATGGCCCCTGATGGAGCTGTGGTTAGCAACCTCCATCAGTGGAGCAGACACGGAGTTATTAAAAATCAATGTTTTCAAATTGTTAAACCTTTAAGGTAAAGTCATTGACTTAGCAGTGCTGAGCCAGACACAGAGTAAGCGCTCTGATACCAGACCAAGTCCCCGACTCTGGTTTCTTGAGATGGAGTCTTATTTTGTGCCCTAGAGTGGCTTAGAGCACAGGGTCCTCCTGTTCCAGGCCTCAGATGCTGGGATGAGCCACTACACCAGCCTGCCTGCCTTCCGGAATTTTAACTCATGAGGAGTAGGGGAAAATACACTTGTCTTAGTTAGGGTTTTTAATTGCTGTGAAGAGACACCAAAACCATGGCAACTCTTACAAAGAAAACATTTGATTGAGGCGATTGCTTACAGTTTCAGGGGTTCAGTCCATTATCACCAGGGCGGGGAGCATGGCAGCATGCAGGCAGACATGGTGCTGGAGAAGTAGCTGAGAGTCCTACATCTTATGAGCAACAGGAAGTCAACTGAGACACTGGGTGGTATCCTGAGCATAGGAAACCTCAAAGCCCATCCCCACAGTGACACGCTTCCTCTAACAAGGCTACACCCACCCCAACAAAGGCACCTCCTAATAGCGCCACTCCCTATGAGTTTATGGGGGACAGTTACATTCAAATCACCACAACACTTTAAAGTGTTTTGTTTTTATTATTTTAGCTTACATATTTAGCTGGGTGGCAGTAGCACATGTTTTTAATCCCAGCACTTGGGAGGCAGAGGCAGGCAGATCTCTGTGAGTTCGAGGCCAGCCTGATCTACAAAAGCCAGTACCAAGACAGCCAAGGGTACACATAGAAACCCTGTCTTGAAAAACCAAACCAAACCAAAACAAAAAACAAAAATAAAACAAAAATCGCACTTGGATCGTTTTCTGCTTTTGCTGTTTTCCATTTCCCCAGAACTGGACTCTTGGTCCACAGTGAATCAGCTGAAAAATAAGCTAACAAATTCCCCTTTCAGCACAGGAGCCAGAAACCAGGCCGTCCACTTTGTCTGCTTACAGGATGGCCATAGGCTTTCTGTGTGCTCACCATTCCAGACTGAAGGGGAGGATGGCAGGAGCAGAGACTGGAAGGCTGCAGTGAAAACAGGAAGCTCTTGCACCCTGGGAAGGGTCTGGAAATGAGGTTTCAAAACTTGTTCATGCTCAGTTGGCCACAGTCTCCCTCCCAGGTTGACTGACTCATACATGTAAATACTCATGACTACATCCGGACTGTGCCTCTCTCTCTCTCTCTCTCTCTCTCTCTCTCTCTCTCTCTCTCTCTCTCTCTCTCTCTCTCTCTCTCTCTCTCCTTTCCAAAATGCCAGTGTACAATGTGAACAAGTCACATTTGGATCCATAGGCCAGGACCGTCCCCCTCAACCTGGCCTCTGACACCCCACCCTCCATTTCCTCCATCAGAAGGTCTGAGCAGAGCTGTGGTATGCTTGCCCTCTGATCCATTCCTTTTTTCCCTGAAGATCTGACTTTTGGCCTGGAAAGATAATTAAAGGTAGTGAAGTGTTTAACATGAGGATGTGAATTTGGTCTTAAGAACTGGAGGGGGGCAGGGGAGAAAAATGTCAGATGTGGGCAGTGTGTACTTGTGATTCCGGGTTGGGAAGGTAGAGATGGATGGGTACCCAGGGCTCATTGGTTGGTCAGCCAACCTAACAGAATTGACGAATTCCAAGTCCTAATGAAAAACCTTTATCAAACAAACAATTTTTTTAAAAAAGCCACAAAAGTGGGTGGCTCTTGGCTCTTGAGGAATGACTCACCCAAACCCAAAGCTTGCCAAAGTTGTTCTCTGGCCTAAATGAGAGGGGGTGGGGGGAGAGAGGAGAGAGAGAGAGAGAGAGAGAGAGAGAGAGAGAGAGAGAGAGATCTGTGTATGTGAGATAGAGACACTGTGTAAGGCACAGAGAGAAAGAGAGAGGGGGGAGGGCTAAG
Source organism: Chionomys nivalis (assembly GCF_950005125.1). Classification (NCBI taxonomy): domain Eukaryota; kingdom Metazoa; phylum Chordata; class Mammalia; order Rodentia; family Cricetidae; genus Chionomys; species Chionomys nivalis. The sequence continues at coordinate 8,286,808 of NC_080094.1, read as the reverse complement.
ACCTAAGACATGACTACCTGTGACTACCTGTGACTACCTGTACTGTGTGCTCTAGACCATCAGAACTCACCTGTCTTGCTCGTTGGCACAGTTCCGGTTATTGGAACAGCACCAGCACCCAGCAGGTGCACCTTCCTCTGTGGTTCTTGAACAAACACAGGTGCATGCATCTGTCTATTGTCCTGTGGTGAGGTCTTACAGACGGATGCCTGGAGACAACATTGTCCTGGGTTTCTTGCTGCTGCTGTGGTAAAGACTGTGGACAGAAGCCCCTGGGGAAGGAAGAGTTGATTTCATCTTAGTATTCAGGTAACAATCTATCACTGAGGAAAGTCAGGGCAGGAACTCAAGGAAGCAGCTGAAGTGGAGGCCAGTGCAGGAATGCTGCCCCCTGGCTTGCTCCCCCTGTGTTGCTGAGCCTGCTTTCTGCAAGCCCTTATGCCTGACTTAACCAGCGCATTTGAAACTCTCAAATGTACCTATCATTCAGTCATGTCATCTATCTATCTATCTATCTATCTATCTATCTATCTATCTATCTCTATCATCTATCTATCTCTATCATCTATCTATCTATCTATCTATCTATCTATCTATCTATCTATCTATCTCTATCATCTATCTATCTCTATCATCTATCTATCTCTATCATCTATCTATCTATCTATCTATCTATCTATCTATCTATCTATCTATCTATCTATCTATATCTATCTTCTATTTATCCACCTATCATTCAATCATCTATCATCTATCTATCTACCCAGAGGCAGAGTCTTTGAGTCTCTTTATGTAGCTCAATCTGGCCTTGAACTTAAGGTCCACTTCTCTCTGCCTTTCAAATTTGGGGATTTCAGAGTATCACCAAACCTGACTTCTCTGCCTTGTTTTTGATAGTTCCTCCTTTCTTTTCTATTTTTTCTTTTGTTTCCAATAAATGTATTTAAATATAAAAATTTGCTTTTTGTTTGTTTGCTTTGTTTTGCTTTTGAGATAGGGTTTCTCTGTGTAGTCCTGGCTGTCCTGGAACTCATTCTGTAGACCAGGCTGGCCTTGAACTCAGAGATCCACCTGCCTGTGCCTCCCAAGTGCTGGAACCATAGGCATGCGCTACCAACGTCTGGCAAGAATTTGCTTTTAAGTATATCTTTAGGTGAATCTTTGTTTTGGTATGGCAAAGGTTCACTTAGTCAAAATGCTTGTGTATGTGCACCATAGCGAATGTATGGAGGTCAGAGGACCCTCTCAGGTGTTGGCCCTTAACTTCACCTTGTTTGAGACAGGGTCTCATTGCAGCTGCGTACCAAGGTTAGCTGGCAGTTGTTCAGGCAGGTCTTCTGGGAAGGTTATCAAGTACCAGAAAAGCCTGCACCACTCAGACCTACACTTAGGCAGACTTGGGTGGATATGTGCTCCAGCCTTTTCCACATTCCCAAGACTTGTTTCCCCATGTCCCCTCCAAGACGACTGATCTGTAATTTTCTTCGGTTAACACAGCTTTGGTGTGGTCTTGTCTCTGTCTCCCATCCCCTGTAGGAGTGTTGGGATTGCAGACTCACACTAGCTCATGTGGGCTCTGAGGTTTGCACATCAAAGGTATTATCTGTTCAGCCACATCCCACACACAGGAAATGTTTTTTTTCCCCCATTGGAATTTGATTTTGAAGCTGTGAGTTTTCAGAATCCTTTCACTCCATTTCCAACTACACAGACAAGTTCTCCTCTGCTGTGGTCAGGATGCACATCGAGTGTGTGTTTATTTTGTGAAGTTTCTTGAGGCCAAGTGTATACAGTGTTGAGCAAAGTTCTTCATTTGGCTTTTGCCTTGTTATCAGTGACAGATAGTCTTGAAGGGCCTGCCAGTGTGTGTAGATTTCTTGATTTTGCCTCTATAGGCAACTTCTGTTTCTTGCATCTTGAGGCTATGCTTCTAGGTACATAGAGATAGAGTTGATTTGTCTTTCCAGAGGGCTTGATGAATTTTTTTTTGCTATTATAAAATATCAATTTCTATTTATATTGCTTCTTTCCTTAAAATCAACTCACTTAGTACCAAAGTTGCTAAAGCAGCTTTCTTTAGGTCAGTGCATTCATGTAATATGTTTCCACATTAAAAAAACCACTTATTCTATTGTTTGTATGTATGTGTAGGGGTGCACATGTACTCTACACTCATGTAGACATCGGAGGACAATTTGCAGGAATTGGTTTTATCCTTCTATTATGTGGGTCTCAGGGGTCAAGGTAAGGTCATCAGGCTTCGTAGCAAGTTCCTTAACTAACTGAATCATTTTGTAGGCTTGGACTAGCCTTAGACTCTCTCTCTCTTTTTAATTTATTTTCACCAACATTGATATTTTAACCTGAATGTTTGTGCAAGATCACAGTGCCAGATCACGGACAGGTGCAAGTTGCCATGGGGGTGCTGGGAATCGAACCTGGGTCCTCTGGAATAGCAGCCAGTGCTGAGCCATCTCTCCAGTCCCGTGGCCTAAGACTCTTCATCATCTTGCCCGTCACCTTGTTAGCATATCTTACTGACACACATCAACTCCACTGCCCAACTGCCAAGAATGTCTCGTCTTTTAATTTTCATCCTTTCTGAGTGTTTGTTTTCATGGGCCTCATAGAATATAGTTGTCTCCCTCCCCCATTTAGTATGAAATCTCTTCTATTAATCGATCGATTGATTTTTCAAGATAGGGTTTTTTCTATGTAACAGCTCTGGTTGTCATGGAAATCTCTCTGTAGACCAGGCTGGTGATGTGGGATGTCCCTCTATATGATGTGAATATGTTTTATTACCATTGGTTAATTAAAAAGCTGTTTTGGCCTATGGCAGGGCAGAATACAGCTAGGTGGGAAAGCCAAACTGAATATAGAAAGAAAGAAGGTAGAGTGGGGGAGATGCCAGCAGTTGCTCGGGAAACAAGATGTGAGGTAACAAGCCATGAGCCTTGTAATAAAACATAGAATAACAGAAATGCGTGAATTTAAGTTTTAAGAGCTAGTTAATAATAAGTCTGAGCTAGTAGGTCAAGCAGTTTATAAATAATATTAAGCCTCAGAGTAGTTATTTGGGAACTGGTGGGCAGGAAAGAAACCTCCAGTTACAGGCTGACCTCAAACATATAAAGATCTGCCTGCTTCTGCCGTTCAAGTGCCTCAGGATTAAAGGCATATGCCAGAACATTAAAGGCATGTGCCACCACCACCTGGTTTCTTCCTCCTCCTCATCCTCTTCCTTTTTCTTCTTCTTTTTTTCCTTCTTCTTCCTTGCCTTCATTTAAAAGTAAATTTGTGTGTGTGTGTGTGTGTGTGTATTAGAGAGTGGAGCCTGTGCATACAAGTGCACAAGTGCAGATGTCTGAAGAAGCCAGTGATGTGAGTTCCCTTTGGAACTGGAATCACAGGCAGTCACGACCCACAGGATGTGCCATGGGAAGAGAGTCCAGGTCCTCTGTAGCACAGCATGTCCTCTTAACCACTATGCCACCTCACCAGACCCTGGAATGAAAGCTTTTAGTTGAAGTATTTAGTTTGTTTATACCTAATGTAATTATTAATATATTAGTAACACAATGCTAATGTATCATTAGCTGTTTTCAATTCATTTTCCTCTTATGACCACACCCCCTTTTTGGATACAGAGCCTCCCTATGTAGCCCAGGCTGGCCTCCAATGCTAAATTTTCTGTCTTAGCCAAGTGTTTGGGTTGCAAGTGAGGGCTGCTATACTCAGCATAGTTTCCTTTTGTTCTTCTCTTGCTTCTTAAGTTAAGGAGATCTTTGTTATCTTTTGTGTGTGTGTATGTGTGTGTTTTTAGATCACTCCATGTCTCCTTTTATCTTACTATTGCTACATTCTCTTGTCTTTCTTATTGCCTTAGGACTGTGGTGATTATCCCTGATCATCAGAAATAAATAAAATCAGTGCACTTACCTTCCTAGATCATGCAACGGGAGAGCACATTTCATTCCTTTCTTGTCTTTCCTACCATGCATGCTATGTCTGCCATACATTAAAACTGTACGTATTGCCTGGAGATGGTGGTGCTCGTCTTTAATCCCAGCACTCAGGAGACAGAGGCAGGTGGATCTCTGTGGGTTGAGGCCAGCCTGGTCTACAAGAGCTAGTTCCAGGACCTGCTCTGTAGCTACAGAGAAACCCTGTCTTGAAAAACCAAAGCTAAAACAACAACAACAAAAATATCTGTAAATATCTTTTGATGTCCATGAGACATTATTATCTCTAACCCAATTAGTTTAATTTAAATTCAGTAATGCTTTAATCCTGTTGCTCTTTATCTTTCCTGCATTTATAGTCATCTCTCCAAGATCATTTCTTCCTCTGAGAGAACTTACACGCACACACACACACATAGAGACACATAAACACATACACAAACATACATACACCACACACATGCACCTTTGTTGGTAGTATGTTAATTTTGTTTTTCTGAAAGCCTAGAAAGGCTACTTTCTTAGGCAACAGTTTCCCAGAACTGTCATGCAAAGCTCTTCCGCTGCAGTCAGAGTAAATAAAGCTGCCTCCACACTCTAGATGTACCGTATTGTGGTTGACTTCAACCACGCCACCACTGGCTCAGCTCTTTCTCATCAAGTCTCCTGTTTGGTTCAAGAGGCCATATGTTTGCAAAGCACGCCATTAAACAATTCTGAGACCTTGGCACTGGACCTGTTTTTTTCAAGGCCCTAATTTAGGGAAACTAAAGAAATCTGTCCCTCAGAAGGATTTTGCACTTTAGGTTTTCAGCCCTGAGTGGGCTGAGGGCCTAATGTCCCGTTTTGGTCTTCTCAGAATCACGGCATGCTTGTGAGGACTGGCCAGCAAAGTTACCTAGGCAGGGTGGCCGAGTGGGTGGGGCATGTGAAGGTGGACCCCCAGAGCGTGACTGTGGGCCAAGCTGGAGGAGCAGAGCGCTCGAGCTCCAGCTCGGGCCTAACTTCTGAAAAGGAGATGTTTTCATAAGAATTTGGAGGAAAGTCTGGAGGCAGATCCTAGACGAGTAGTAAACATTTTAGCGGGTTAGTATGTATGTGTTAGTATGTGTGTGTGAATTTGGGTGCATGTGTGTGTATGCAGTACACGCGCATGTGTGGCGGTCAGAGGTGAACATTAAGTGTCAGCCTCAACTGGGGCAAGGCCTCTCATTGAACCTCAAGTTCACCTATTTGGTTAGACTGGGTGGCCAGCAAGTCCCAGGGGTGTGTCTCTGCCTGTCCAGCTCTGGGGTTATAGGTGGGTGTCCCTACATCTGAATTTTTATGTGTATGCTGGTCATCAAACTGCGGTCCTGGTCCTTAATGCTTGAGCCGCAGGCGCTTTCCCACTGAGCTTTCCTCCCACCCGGGCAGGGATTTCAGGGCCTGACCCACCCTTTCACTTCCGTTTTCATTCCCCTTCCCGACAGCTGACTTTTGTCGCCAGTGTCTCCATGGGAACCAGCACTTAGTAGGCGCCAACCCATACTAATAGTTCCACAATCACTCATCTCCTGCTAAGCATCGCCAAATCTCCATCACAGTTTGCTGAGGGGACTTTGCCCATCCCCTCCGTGGCGTGAAAGCAAGGCTTAAAGACCTTAAGCAGTTTGCTCAAGACCACATGGCTAGTGAGTAGCAGAACTCAGTTCCCGCTGAGGCTCTGTGCACTTGGGGCCTGGGCTCTGATTATAACCGTCATTCTCTTCTTCTTTTTTTTTAATGTGTTTATTTAATCTTTAAAATTAACTTTAAGTTAGTGTACAAAATAATGGGGTTCATCCTGACGCTCTCATACCCTGCCCGCTGCCCTTCCTCCCTCCTCTCCTTATCTCACTCATCCCCACAATAGACCCCCTTTGGCTTTCAAAGCCACCTCTTCCCCTCTTTCCCTTTAGATCCCACCCCCCCACCCCCCGACACAGTTCATCTTCCCAAGTCCCACATAATCACTTATTACAGTGATCTCTAGTCCCGGCCATTTTCTTGAAAATGTCATAATCCCATTTTTCTTTACAACGAGTGAGGCTATTATGTATATACAGCAATCCTCTTTATACATCCACCTGTCGATGGGCATCTCTGCCGCTTCCGTAGCTTGGCTCTTGTGAATAATGTAGCAACAAGTATGGGTGCCCAGACGTCTCTGAGGCGTGCTGACGTGGATGGCCGGGGCATGTTCTCAACACTAACTCTATTTGTTCTGAAGATAAAGCCATCGTGACTATTTCACATTGTCATTTACTTAGACCCACATAAGGGCTGCCCCCCCCCCCCCCAGCTGCAACCAGGTCTCCAACCACGTTGTAGTGTCTCTCTAGTCCTCTTTCCAACCTCTTGTTCAAACTGCCTCTCCCAGGTTTTATTCCCGACAGCTTTTGGGTCTGGTGTGTGTATGTGTGTGTGTGTACTTTCCAGGGCACCCTGGTTCCAGCTGTCCTTACCAACCTCCTAACACTCCTTCCCACAGGCACCCACACTGACACTTCCTCTACCTTCCTTCTGTGAACCTCTCTGCTGCAGGCTAGCCTTCTCTCAACCCTCCAGCACGTCAAAACCACTGCCCATACCCAGTTCTCACTGCTGAACTATGGGCATGGTCTCAGCCTTCCTGAGACGCCCAATATAGACACAGCCCCTGCCACAGAGTATAGATGCTAGCGGTTTACTTGCAAAGTGATGGGTGGCAAAGCGGAGCCACGAGCACGCCACTCACTACTGTGGCTGCCCACTAAGGACTCTGCAGGAATGTGGAGAGGACCCCTCAGAGAGACAGGAGGTTTATATGCCATCTGGGGACAAATTCGCAGAGATTTCCAGAACACTCTGAAGGTAGGTTGATCAAGCTCTGACTGCATCTGCAGAAGACCACCAAGAAGAGGAGCAGAGAATGAGGAACTTGTGAGGTGGGAACCGTTAGTACTTCCTGGGAACTCTGAGGTAGGCTGAAGATGGGGCATCTGTAGAATCTGTTGCCATGGAAACTTTATATTGTTGGAACCAAGGAAAGTCGAAAGCAGATCGATTTTTTCTCCCCAGAAAAACGGATGTACTTCAGAATGGGACATGAACCCAGAGCTCCCCCGCTCTCTCTAATGAGCCAGTAAGGGAACAGGATGGGACAAGGCATCTCAAAGACCAAATGCCTGTACGCTAGGGGACACCTGTGCTATCCCCAGGTTAGATGCTGTCTGCAATCAGTAAGTCTTGCTGTGCACTGGTGCCTGGCCACTGAGCTTGCAACCCTTGGTGGCTTCTCACTTGCTTTTCTCTCAACCTCCCAACCATTACCACGCAGGCTCAACACAACAAATGTTGTTGAAGACCTTGACTTGTTCAAGCTCTCTGAGCCCTGCATTGTGGCTATGGATCACCTGGGCGGATGGCTGGGCCCGAGTCCATTCAACACTGACACTTAGAAGTGAATGTTTCAGTGGGTGTCTTTCTAACGGTTAAAGCCATTGATAGGTTTTATCCAAGTGGACATTTTTTATATAAAAAGATTTTATTTTTAATTATGTGTATATGTATGTGTTTGTATCTGTGTATGGGAGTGCAGGGTCCCCAGAGGAGAGAAGGGGGCACTCAATGCCTTGGAGCTGTAGTTATAGGCATTTGTGATCCGCCCCGTGTGGGTGCTGGAAACCAGACTCCTGTCCTCTGCAAGAACAGTACGTTCTAACCACTGAGCCATCTCTCCAGCCCCTGACTGGATATTTCTTATAGTCATTGCCTAAGCTTAAAAAGAAATGATAAATTTTGTAATTAATATCTGACGGATAGTTAGTCACATGGTAAATACTGGTCGAATTGTTTGTATTAGGTCCTGCTGGAAACCAAAATGAAGACATTTTAATTATGTCACCCCTCATTTCTCTTGTACGGCTGCTGAGAGAGAGAGAGAGAGAGAGAGAGAGAGAGAGAGAGAGAGAACATTGTCTGCCACAGAAACTATACTCCCAGCTTATGGAGATAGCTTCAGATCCTTATAGCGGGCTCCTACACATTCTGGAGATCTGGAGATTAGTTCTGCTGCCTCCTGGCCTCTGGCCTCTCCAAGGTGTGCTATCCAGCCAGCCGGCCAGCTGAATTGAACTACTTACGTTCGCTCTGGGGGGTTACAGTCCAGCACCTCCTGTTCCTCTGGGAACCCTTGGCCAAGCCTTCTTCATTCTTCTTGAATTAGCTCAACTGTCCCCTCTGTAAAAGGCCACGCACCATTCAAGTGTCCTTGTAGCCGTGTTTTCTCTCCGTCCCACAATGTCACATCCTCAGACCATCGTCACTATCCTTGTCCTTCCCAAGGCTTCCGCAGGCCTGCAAGAGCTGATGCTGGCCACACCGGGGTGGGGGCTCAGTTAGTGGAAGGCTCTCCTGCCACACACAAAGTCCCACGTTTGATCCTCAATACCACACGAATTGGGTGCAGTGGTGTACACTTGTCAGTCCAGCATCAGAAGGCAGAGCCCGGAATATCATAAGTTTAAACTCATTCTTGGCTACATAATGAGTTCAAGGGCAGCCCAGCATGCATGAGACCCCATCTCTAAAACATACAAATAATACTTTAGGTTGGGTTTCAGCGTTGGGCAACACGGCTTTTACTCTGTGTAGATGCAGAAAGTTTTTTTTTTTTTTTCCCCCATCTTACAGATGGGGAGTAAACAAGACCCTCGGCATGCTACACACTAGCTGGCGTCAAGTGAAGTTCAGAGCTGGCTTTTATAACCTGCATCTTCAGGGCCAGTCTTCGGACCACGTACTCAGAGAGGGGACTTCAGGGTGTGGTCCCTCTGCGATTTTCAGATTTTCTTTACACTGAAACTGTCTGAAGGCTACATAAGGGCATGGGTTGGCTGGGTCCTCCTCTGGGAAGCTTTGGTCAGAGTGGATTAGCGTGTGAAGACCCTATATCCCCGTTAAGATCTCAATCAATGCTGCGGCCACTGGTCCAGGACCATCCACTGAGAGCCACTGAGCCGGTCATCTGGCAGGTAGATATGATCAGAATGAGCCAACATTTGGAGCTAAGTGAAACTCACTCTAGAGCATATGGTGAGCTGTTCTCAGGGCTGGTGGCTGCGGAGTAGCTGTCCATCAATCTAGCTGGCCACTTGACATTTACTGAGTATCTGCCATGCCCAGGCATCGTACTAGGCTTCCTGACAGTGTCCGTGAGAGACTAAAAAGTCCTGATCTGGAGAAGCCCACAACCCAGTGACTACGTTTGGGGGCACTAAGCTTCCACCCACACTGGCCCTGTGGCTAGCGGAGACTTTATAGGGGTGGTTGGTTTGAGAACCGCTCTTAACTACTGCAGCCATTGTAGCCGCCTTCTGAGGGCCAGTTCACTCAAGTGCTCAGGTGAAACTGATTATAATGATCCCATAATCCCCTTGCCTACAGTGGCACTTATCACCTGTCACTAGTTTTAGTCCAAAGTTAACCCATAGAACAAGGCAGAGCAAAGCCTCTTGGGACCCGAGCCAAGCTGTGGCACACCTGTTATATTTAAGGGTGTATTTCCTTATCAGCCGGAAGTCTCCAAGAACCAAAGCGAAGGCCGTCACATAACACTGTGTGTGCAATGATAAATATCCGTATTGCTAGTTTAGTAGCTAATGTGTGTGTGTGGGGGCTTCTGTTACTTACCGCTAACGGGTTTCTACGCTGGAATGACTGTTGTTTACTGAGTATTGATTGAGGGTTAGCCACTGCACTGTTAGCTTTGGCCACTGTAATCCTCACCTTTATTGCTGGAGGAAGTAGAGGTGGGAATTCATTTGATCTCCAACTGAGTGTGTTCGGGAGGGGAGTCAGGGAGAGGTATGGTCAGGCCGTGGAACATGGTAGAAAGCAGCAAGGTTGCTTGGATGCTTGGCAGTCCCATATTTTCCCCAAAAGCTTTCTGCAGGGTGGAACAAAAAGGAACAGACCTACCCAGATCATCTTTGCTCAGAAGGCTGTGGGGATCATAGACAGTAACTGGTCAATTTGTCTTAATTCTTCCAGTTCTCCTAATGAAATCCGACTGCATTCTAGAAGTTAACAGCAAACTCTTAAAGTCTCTTTCTTGGGTCCGTAGAAGAAAGCCAGAGGAAAGCGCCTTGGTCAGTCTGCAGAACTCAGGTCCTGGAGCGCACCCATGTGGTCGGATTACGCAAAAGGCGTTTGAATGACAGACTCTTCTAAGAGCTCGCCTCAAAGGCAACCGTTGCCAGATGTGCAGCTGGGGCCATTTTGTCAGGAAGCACCCATTTGGAAATCTGAAACAAACCCATACAGGTTCCCGCCGATCGGTTCCTAAGAAAACGTAACGAAGCAGTTAAATTTAGTGGGGGGTGGGGGAGCGGGGGTTGGAGTCGGGCGGACACAGCTGTACGTTAGAGACTGCTTTAGGAAGGCTGGGTGTGAGATCCAGTCAAGCAGCTGGGGCCGCTGCCCCTGTTTCTGTTAAATCACGTGGTTCGCTTCTGCCACGCAAGTTAGAGGCTCCAGGGTGCAGAGGAGCCAGGGGTAGCTTTATGGGTGGCGCTGCTGAGGCCAAAAAACGTCCAACTTCCTGAGACGCAATCCCTAGCCCTGGCCCGTGTGTCTGACGTCACAAAGACCCCAGTGACCAATGTCTGCAAGTTGTTTGCTGTCGTTTTGTTTTCCTCTTCTTGCTAACGGACAGTCATTTGCTGCTCTGTTTTCAACAGAGCCAACACAGTCCCGACCAGGGAAGAACCCGACTCTATTCGCTGTGCCAAACGGCTTCCTTAAAGGGCTCTGAAGAGGACATGGAGAGGGTGGGCAGAGCGAGTCCTGACAGCGCCCATCGCTAATCTCAGGGTTTGCACCGTGGGAAAGTGGGTAATTGGTGCCCTTTCCTCATATTTGGTTAATTACCATGTCACTACCCCCTTCACCCCCACAACACGGAGAATGGACCATGAGGCCTCATTTGCGCTGGACCAGTACTTTACCACTGAGCTGCACCCCAAGCTCTGATTTGATTGCTTCAGGCTCAAAGCTAGTTTGGGACTATGGGACAAAGAGACCACGCCTGCAGGTCCTGGAGGAAGAGACCTAGCCTTCCTCTATATCTTCGAGGAGGAGGCAGAGGGGCCCATTCTGGACTTGGTAAATTTAATGAGATCCCCACTGCCCAGTTTATCTGGACTGTTTGTTTGCACAGTGCTTGGGGTGGGGGTGGGAAGAGATAGACCTGTGTTTAAAGAGCAAAGAGCTACCACCCCAAACAGTACCCTTTCTCTTCACTTCTATTTTTGCAGCTCCTTAGGTTTGTGGCTCTTTCGCCAAGAGGATGAATCCAAGGGTGGCCTCAGGCTGCTGGGAATCACTTGAGTGAATTCTTTTATCCGTATCAGTCAAAAAGTTTCTGTTATCAGGAACTGGAAGGCATCGTTGAGAGTGTGCGTGCATGTGTGTACACACGAGTGTGTGTGAGTGTGTGTATATGTGTGGTGTGTGTATATACACTTGCACGCACAGTGGTGGCCATTTCATCCCACTAGCTCCATTCTTGGAAAAGCCACGTCTTCTTGGCAAGGGAGAGGAGACACTTCCCTGTGCACCTACAAACAAATCAGTAAATCATTAAATGACTCATCGTGACAAACCCGGCACCTTTGTCCCCTCTCCTCCCAAGAACGTCTTAATTTTGTTGTCTTTGGGGGAGAGTATTCTGGAACATTTGCTGCCTGTCAGGTTTGCCTCCCACTCCACCTGTCCGAGCTCGGCTTGGCTCCGTGGGGTCGAGTTTGCGGCCCCTCAGCCCTCTGACTCCCGTGGTCTTTCTGTGCGCTTTTGTGGGGTGCCTGCTCTTTTGCGGGGTGCCTGCTCTTTTTCACACTCCAGTGGCGCGAGGCGTGGCAGTTAGTGCCGGCTGTGAACTCATCAGAAATGGGATTACGCCCCCAAACACACAACTTTCACAAGAAACACCAAACTTCCTTCTTCAGCTACAGGGGTTTAGGGTCCTGGCAGTAAAATCATTGTTTGAGTTTGTGGCTTAAATTTCCCGACCTTCATAAAAACAAAACAAAAAACCCCACAATTTCATTTAAGAGTTCCCTCTTCTTTGGCCGAGGAGAAGGGAGGGACCAGGGATAAAAGTTAGGGAGGGGCTCTGCAGGGCTTCGCCACAGAGAGCCCCTCCCCCACCGCAGCTTGGGTTTGGTTTCCAGGAAGTGGGAGGGTGCTATAGGCGGGTGGCCCGAGTCACTCTTCCCTGCTTCTGAACCTCCCTATCCTGCCTGGAAACCGTTCTCCTTTGAGCCCGAAGCGCTAGTGCCCTGTAAGGTGAAGTGGGCCGGGCCGGAGAGACGGTCACCTTCCTCTGTGGGCTGCTCTAGCCCAGAGGCTGGCCGAAGGTCACAGCAGGCAACGCCCCCAGGGCTTTGCAGACAAAGGAGAGCTGGTTGGTTTCATTGATGGTCACTTGGAGGGACTGGGTGGTGTGGCCACTTCCTCCCCTCTTCCAACTTTCCCAAGGTATTGTAGTAGCCCCCATCCACACCCCCAACCGGTCCAGGAACTGACAGGATTTCTAACTCAGGTCAGGAGGACCCAGGAAGCACTTTAGCTTCCAGAAAACCACTGCTGGACCATATGTGAAACCCAGAATCCAGTCAGTCTGTTAGCAGCCTGCAGGCCATGTTGCCTGGCCTGCCGTTACTCTCTCCACAACTGGGGACTTACAGACGTGGCTCTTCTTGGGAGCATCTACCAATTTCCTAGTGCGTTTTATTATGGCCCCTGTGCTCTCATCCTTGCCAGGACAGGATATTCTGTGCTGACTTCTGATTCCTGTGGTTTGTGTGAGCCAATGTGTGGATATGAGTGTATGTATGTGTGTGTGTAAAACCTGTGTGCTTGGCAGAAACGAATATATCTAGAGGGACACCTGTGGCCCTTTTGAAACAAATTAAAATTTCCCCCAAAGTCCCCAGAGGGGAAAGGAAAAGGCTGAAGCTCCGGGGCTGTTAGAGGAGGTGTTTGTTTACTAGAGAAAGTTTTACAGCTTGTGGGCAGATTTGTTGCTGAGATAATGGTGGCCTGGGAAGCACAGGAGGACTGGATGGCTTGGTTCTGCCTTTTATCTTCTATTTAAACCTTACCCTCTTGTCAGGACTCTGAAGATGGGCAGCAGGGGTGGGAGAGGCTACTGGATCTCTATCCCTCTTCCCAATATGACCACATGGAACCAATCTCCCTTTTCTGGTTTTCATTACTAATTTGGCTCTTTTAATTGGCGTACGGAGGACGGTTTGCTGGGGCAATGGCTGCAACTGTTAGGTCCAGTCACACATGTGCACCAGTCTAGTTCTGGATTTATCAGTTTTTCTAAAAAGGTTCATTTATTTCACATGAGCGCTCTACCTGCATGTATGACTTTATGCCAGAAGAGGACATCAGATCCCACCAGAGATGGTTGTGAGAGCCATCTCTGGTTGCTGGGAAATGAACTCAGGACCTATGGAAGAACAGTCAGTGCTCTTAACCACTGAGCCATCTCTCCAGCCCTGTATCTATCAGTCTGTACACGTACACAAAGGTGTGTGGGAGGGATCTCTGAATATGTATGTGGGCATTGTTTATCGTCTGCTTAAGAAGACTCAGCTCTTGTAGAGAGCACTAGAGAGCTGCATTTAATGTTTAGAATAAGAATATTTTCTAAAATCCAATAGTTTTTTTTTTTTATTAAATCAGAAAAAGAAAGGTACAATATACATGAGCATCAGTCAGTCATAGGCTACTTAGCATTCCACCTCAATGGAGTCATGCTCCAATTTAGTTCTCTATACAAGAATTAAAAAAAAAAACACCTCGAATATTTAAATAATCTTCTGTAAATTTTTATTAACCAGGTTAGGGGAAGGTTTTTTAATCAGAGAACATCCTGAACACATTAGGAAATTACAGACAGGCGTGAGATAAGCGTCAGATGGAAAAGATGAAGCAAGCCCCTCCACCATCTGAGAACATTAATAACGAAATATTGCGGACAGTCTGTGTTAGGGTACCAGCTGCAAAGGGGAAAGCGGAGGTCTTGGAGCCCCTTTGTGTGGCAAAACAAACCTGCAACTTACTTTCTTTCTACTCTTGGGTTTTCTTTTGGAGTTGGTAATCCATGCCCTTGTCCCTACACTTCAGAAATAATTGTTCCCCCAAATCATTGCAATCCCTCTCCAGATAATCACTTCCCTTCACCAATAACTTTCAAGGACCCTATTTGAAAACCAACTCTTACCCATTCCTCTTCACTGCCCACACGGTCCATTCCAGAAAGCTGGCAGAGGCCCAAGGCAGAGCCTGCCTAGAGTCCTCCTTCCTTCCTTCAGTGTGAACTGAAACAAACGGATCGGATCTTCCCTTCCGCTTTGAAGCTGAGGGGCGAGTCAGCATTTACTGTAATGCAGAATACTCTTTTCCTCATTGCGGTATTTTCCTCTACTTACTGGTCACTGCTATCTTTTCATCACCTAACACAGATGCCTTTATCTACCTCCTCCATCCCACACCTGGCACCCCCAGCTCTCCTGAACTACCTAGTTAACCTGCTAATCCATCTTTACAGCTACATTGCCAGGAAAGACCAGACCAGAGACGTAAATAATACACCTCGATCTACAATTCAGGTTGAAGTTGTAGGCAGAATTTCATTGGTTGGCCAGGAGAAAAACAGATATATACACGGAGTGAGTCTGGAAGGGAGGTGGAGTGGGAAGAGGGCCCGGTGAGAACGGAGTGATTTGTTTACTTGGATTTTCCAACTGGTCCGATGGATACAGGGTCTGTCTGCACTTGAGCATCCAACATCCGCTTTGGTCCCTGGAGAAAAACATGAAGCGGTCGGTAAAAAACCAACAGCACCGAGGACCACATACTTATTCTGAGCTAGGTAGTGTGTCAAGTCAATATGTCCTATTCACGGGTAGGTGTCCAGCTTCAACACCTAGTGACATTGCTTTCTGGTTTTGTGAAATCTTAGACACATTATGATTTGATTTCTTTGCCTCTAAGATGAGAAGATTGTTCCCGAGATAAAGCGGGCTCATACTGTGATACATTTGGAGCTGTCCTAGGGTGGGGAACCTCCTCTCCCAGCTCATTCTAGACACCGCATGCCACTGTCAGGCAACTCCTTCTTCCACTGCCTCACAAAGCGGTGCTCTGCTTTATCCCTCGTCACTAACTGAAGGGATCTCACTACCTTTTACCTGGCATCTTCCTCCTCTGTGGATTCTGTCTGCTGCATCCTCAGGGCCATGCATGTGGCTGGCATGTGGAGGCTGTACCTTACTGCTGTCCCAGTGTGGCAGGTGGATGTGTGCAGGTGTGCAGGTGGTTATTATTGTACTTTGTTAGTATAACTTAGACACAGTCAAACTAGCCCTTTCTGCGCAGTTCTGTGAGCTCGGATTAATAGAAATATGCTCATGTTAGCACCACCTAAATAAAAATACATACACCTCCCTTGTCTCTGCCCATCTCCCAACTAACAGGCCCACTTTATAGACCCTTACAATATCAGGCCTTTCCCCGTACTACAGTTTTTCTAAAATCCTTCTTTTTGGTTTTATTTTCCAGATAGCATCTCACTGGGTAGCCCAGGCTGTTCTAGAACTCACTATTTAGCCCACGTTAGCCCTGCTCTCACAGCAATCCTCCTGAGAGTTAGGATTATAGGCGTGCACCATTATGCCTGTTTTCCAGGATGTCATGCCAAGAAATGATAGGATCCTTAGCCTTTGAGTGTTGTAATGAGGAGTGGTGGGCTGTGTCCCCGCCACCCGGCTAGTTTATACCCGAAATAACAACACCAAATTGTATTAATTGAATTACTGACTGGCCCATTATTTTTAGCCTCTTATCAGCTAACTCTCACATCTTGATTCAACCCATTTCTAATAATCTGTATGTCACCACGGGGTCATGGCTTACTGGGAAAGATTCAGCATGTCCGACCTGGCGGCTGGCTCCATGGCGGCTCTCCCTTCCTGCCTTCTTGCTCCCAGAATTCTGTTCTGTCTACTCCACCCACCTAAGGGCTGCTCTATCAAATGGCCAAAGCAGCTTCTTTATTCTTTCCCGGTAAGTCACAGTCTTGTGGTGACATACAGATTATTAAAAATGAGTTGAATCAAGATGTGAGAGTTAGCCAATAAGAGGCTAGAAATAATGGGCCAGACAGTAATTTAATCAATACTATTTGGTGTGATTATTTCGGGTATAAACTAGCCGGGTGACGGGGATGCAGACCGCAGCTCCTACTACTACATTTGAGCACAGTTTCTTTCCTAGCACACGTTAGCTGAGATTTATACATGTCACATGGATTGGAGGCGGTTACCGGCGGCTCTTTCTTCAGTATAAAGTAGAACCTTACAACACAGGATTGTGCACAGAGCACAGTTTAGTACTATAGTGTAGTACGTCATGTAAAGGGAAGAGTGTGATAAACTATACATAACATAGGATGGTGTATATGACATACTATATACACACAATCTGCCACATAGTCTAGTGTAGGAAATATCATCACACAGGACAGTTTTCAATTGTGTGTGTATGCATGCTCACATGTGTATGGTGCCATGGGAAGGCCACAGGTCGATGCCAGGCATTTTCCCAATTGCTCTCTACCTCATATACTGAGGCAGGGTTTCTCACTTTGACCAAGAACACACTGATGTAGTTAGTCTAGCTAGCCGCCTTCCTCCAGGGATCCCCTGTCTCTGCTTCCTTAAGTGTTTGGATTATACAATTGTAGCCACATCCTCTTGGCATTTGCATGGGTCTTGGGGATACAACTCTGATACTTTAATGGGGTGGTTGGAACAAATCTGTGTTGGGGACCACAAGCATTATACAGTAAAAGTACAGCTGACAGATCAATGGACAAACTCAGAAGAATATAATCTAGTGAGATGACCCTATTTGCATTGCTTCAGGAACACCTGTCTTTTGAATAGTCGCTATCAATTCTGTAAAAATCTTGTGAAGTCATAGCCTTCCTCCTTCCCATAGTGGGATTCATCCCAAAACATCCCAGCAGTATATAAATCATTGTTTAAACCCGATTTTTCCTGTACTGGCAACTGGATGGCCTTTCCCACACAGTGGGTGCCCTGGTGTGAGTCTTCACTCAGCCAAACCTTTGTTCTCATAGTCAAATCTACATAAAGCCAGCCCCACAATTATCCTATTGACAGGACCTATTGACAAGAAAGGAGCCCTGAGCAGGAGGCCCTGAGCAAAGAGACAGTGTGTCTGCTCTTACTGATAAACAGTCTGAGCAGCCCTAACATCTCCAACACAGACTCAGGAAGGTGTAACCTAAAGGAAGGTGTAACCTAAGGAAGGTGTAACCTACAGGAAGGTGTAACCTACAGGAAGGTGTAACCTATAGGAAGGTGTAACCTAAAGAAGGTGTAACCTAAGGAAGGTGTAACCTAAGGAAGGTGTAACCTACAGGAAGATGTAACCCTCTGACCTTTGCTCTGCCCTAACAAGCTATCAATATTCTGCACTTACCTTCACCTTTCATTTGACACAAGGTCTTAGTCTAGGCAATTAACTCTTTGCACCTTTACCCCTAAAACGTACAGGACAAAAGCTTGGGTTGCTAAACCAGTCCTAGAGAAAGGAATTCCTTCTCACCTGGGTGCCAGAGAATACAGCAACCTGATGCTTAGCTGGAGGGCCGAGTGCCCATCCTAATCCTCCCGGTATTTATACCACCGAGCTTCATAGCCACGCCCCTTCTGAGACATAGGGCGCCTGCCTTGTCAGTGTCCATCCATCTTGTTAGCCCTAAGAAATGCATCTTGGTACCATTGTTATCACCTATGAAATTGCCAACTATGCCTGTGTGGAAACTGGAAACCTTGTGGGATTGGGGGAAACATTAAGAGGTGGTGTGGGAGGTCCTTCTGTCTGTGTGTTGCTTTTCTTGGTTAATGAATAAAGAAACTTTTTTGGCCTGTTTTAGGTCAGAACTTAGGTAGGCGGGGACAATGGAACTGAATGCCGGGAGAAGGAAGGCAGAGAGAGAGAGAGATGCCATGGATCGGACGGAGACTGAGGGAGTTTTACCCAGTAAGCCATTACCACGTGGCAGTACACAGATTAATAGAAATGGGTTAAATAAGATATAAGAGTTAGCCAATAAGAAGCTAGAGCTGATGGACCAAACAGTGATTTAATTAATACAGTTGCTGTGTGGTTATTTTGGGGCTAAGCTAGCTAGGCAGCCCAGACGAACAGGCGGGTCCTCTTTGCAACAAAGGGGGACATCGAAGAGAACATCGAAAGGGAACATCGAGAAAGCATTGGAGAGAGCTTTGGAGAGAACACAGGAAGAATAAATGGGACATGTTAAAAAGACATGTGAGTTAGTTTATTTACCCTTAGACCATTTTAGTCAGTTTTCGCCTACTATAGCCATTCTTCTGAATCCTGAGAGGTCTCGGGGGGCTGACACCCCAACATAAACCTCAATAAATCTGAGCGCTTTGGCTTCTCTGCCTAAAACTGCAATCACAAAAGGAATTCTGCTCCCAGAATTCTTTGGTGAAGAAGTAACTCAACCGAGCAGATTAAAGATGCAGGGGCCATCATCCTTAGGCTGGTTCTTTGAGTTCTGTGTCACAGAGTACAGTGTGGCTGAGGGACTAAACACACCGGAACCTAACAGAAGAATGTATTTCGTGTAGCAAATAACTGGGCTTCCAGTCAATCACAAACTGTCTAGCTTTGGCCAGTCACAAGCAGGCAATGTATCATACCATGCCAAAACAGGGTAAACAGTGCTCTGTACCACACTGATGCTCTGTAGCCAATCAGCGATTACGCTGTCCAGCCTGTAAGCTGGCGGCTAGTGTGCTGGCCTTAGGATCTTCTTCTGGTTCAGAGCTCTGCCTGATCCATACATGGCCCTTTCCTCAAATACTCCATATTAACCCTGTTGACTATAGAGAAGAGGGAGCGACAATGGAGGAATTACCTCCATCAGACTGGGCAGTAGGTGAGTCTATGGTGGCATTTTCTTGATTGAGGAGTGCTGTGGGAGGGCCCAGCTCACTGTGGGCAGTGCCATTCCCTGGGCAGATAGTCCTAGGTTGTGTAAGAAAGCAGGCTGAGCCAGCCACAGAGAGTAAGCCATAAAGTAGCACTCGTTCATGGTCTCTGCTTCAGTTCCTGCCTTCAGGTTCCTGCCCTGATTTCCCTCCATGGTGGACTGTAAACTGTAAGTGGAAATAAACCCTGTCCTCGCCACGTTGCTTTAGATCACAGTGCTTATCACAGCAACAGAAAGCAAACCGAGATAGACCTACAACTGTTACCATAACCTAGATTTTACAAATGGAGAAACTGAGGCACTGAGGGGTTGTCTCAGCCAAGGACACACAGCTAGGAGGCAGGCAGAGCAGGACTGCAGACAAGCAGGGTAGAGAGGCTTGGGAGCATAGGCTTTCGGTCTCACTCCCTCCTACCATCCTCTATGCTACTTAGATCTTCCTGTCCCCACCACCCGGTATCCTCATCCTTCCTGCCCCTAACCTCAAACTTACCTGTTATTCTCTGTACCTAGCGCAGTGCCTGACACCCAGTAGGTGCACAGAATCTTTTTTTTTTCTTTTTGCCAGCTTTCTAGCCAGCCCCCACTTTGGAGATTAATACCTCATCCTTTAGCTAAGAAATGAGAAAGAAGACTTCATCTACTCACCAGCCCCTTCAGAAAGCCCCCGAGGGACTGTCGCCGCTTCTCGGACTTCTTTGGGGTCTTGTCCCCATTCTGCAGTGCGTTGGCCTCCACCACAGGAGGTTGCATGCACTGCGCAGGTTCTCTAGCTTCCTGCTTGCTGTTCTTCTGCTTGTTGGTCTCGGCCACAGACTTCTTGTCCACTGACTTCTTGTCTTTTGAGGAGTTCTCCTTGCTTTTCTGGGCTGTTCCCACAGGCTCTGGTTCTGGGGGCGAGGGTGTCTTCTCTGTGAAGTTTGACGTCTACATAATTTCAAACAAAGCCCCTGTTTAGTATCTGAAAGTTCATTCTTAACAGCAGGGGGTAAATATGTTAAAGCAGTGATGTTCAGATGTTGGAAAAGAGTTTGGGTAAAATGGGGAGGGATCATCAAGGTGTGTGTAGCAGGGGGCATTTATTTATGTGTTTATCTTTTTTAAAAGATTTATTTATTGTGTATACAGCATTCTGCCTGCATGTACACCTGCACACCAGAGGAGAGCACTAGATTTTTATCATAGATGGTTGTGAGCCACCATGTGGTTGCTGGGAATTGAACTCAGGGCCTCTGGAAGAGCAGCCAGTGCTCTTAACCTCTGAGCCATCTCTCCAGCCCTGTGTTTATCTTTGTAATAATCCATTATTCATTTATGCTTTCCCTGCAAGTACCCTCTCTCCATTCTTTGTTAAACTACATAAATGACTTTGACTGAGCCACTTAACTCCCAGAGGTGCAATTTCCCCACCCCTAAACTGGGATAGCAATAACAGTTACCCCTACGAAATCTAGGCAAACTAATTCTACCCCTGGATGTGGCATGTCGCCCAGACCTGGCCAGTTACAGCAGTGTATGTGATGGGGCTTATACACCTCTGATTGATTCAGAATAATCTAGAGACAACTCTGATTGGTTCAGGATACTCTAAAGACATCTCTGATTGGTTAACGATAGCTGAAGACAGCTCTGATTGGTTTAGGATAGCTGAAGACAGAAGCTGATCTGATATTAAAGCTTTGCTAAAATAATCAAGAAGTCTGATTTTATTCCACTGGATTTGAAACTATGAAAATACAAGCCTGGACCTTCGGGAGTTCATTTCAGGAGAAAAAATATGACCCTATAGGAAGTCAACACAGTAAAAAAGCAGAGCCGAGAACACTCGAAAGAAACCAGTATGGATGTCAGTATGTGTGACCTTGGATCCAGCCTTTCTTGAAGCCCTTGCATGCGTAGGCCAGTGTTGAGAGGGTGTCCCATAATTAGCCTGTGACTTATTTTTTGAGAGTGCTCATTTTGAAATTCATAATTATAATGCCTTATAGTTTTATGTGAAACTGTCTTTTTATCTTATGACATGGCAGTTAAAAAACCTGATGGTTATTTTTAATTTTGAATGGGCATCTTTCAGTACCAAAATGAGACATTCTACATGGCACCTATAATGTAGAGGCTTGTCAAAACTCCAGTCCTATAAGATTCTGGGAAAACTGTAGCTACATGTAGCAAAAAATAAATAAATAAAAATAAAGATAAAAAATAAAATAAAATCTGGCAGAAAGTTGAAATCTTTTTCTTATCATATTTTGACCTCAAATGTCTACCAGTACAGACAATATAAAAGCAGAACGGAGGGAGACCAAACAGCCCCAGAGAAATCTTACTTCCCAGCAGTAAGCAACCAGAGGCCCAAGCAAGCTCTTACAGACATGCATGGGTCTCAGCAACTCTAGCTTTGGTGCAGCAGAGGTAAATGGGAGTGCCGAGAGAAGTCTGATGAACTCAATGTCACACACACCATCCCATGGACTAGTGACTGCTCAGATCCTAGCTGGGAGACATCATGTTTTTACATGCCAACACGGGCCTCAAAAGTGTGATCCTCCTGCCTCTGCCTCCCAAGTGCTGGTGGTCCCATGCCTCCACACGAGGCTTCTGAGACCTTGATAATGAACTCTTGTGAAATGCCATCAGTACTGGCTTTAAAAACAGCAGCTTTGAAAGTCACAGCAAACAATAGAAGTTTAACTATTACTCCACGGGGTCACATTTGACCCCTCAATTCAGGTCTTCAAACTCTGGTTCATGAAGTCCTGCCATGTATCCATGAAGGAAGTCTCACGGCAGAACTGCAGTGTTGACGGAGAATAAAAGCTGGCATTGTGCACCAGTGAACCCAGCACAGCTCTGAGGAAGAAGCCAGAAGACAAGCGGATCGGCCACTCTGAGCCTGAGCTCCTGAAGACTGCAGCTCTCTAGGAAGTAGATGTCCTTGGGGGTAGCCAACACCCTTCAAATTATCCTGCAGCCATGTGTCCCTAATCCTGTCCTAGCAGCCAAAGCTGTGGCAGGGGCTAAGACATGGAGGAGAATCCCTGAGTAGCACAGGAAGCCAAAGCAACTGTCGCCTTGGGATGAAGGGGCTTCCCACCATGGTGGTCCTTGGGAAGGCCAGGACCCTGCAATGCTGTGCAAACCCCTGAACTTCCACAAATTGTGTGGAAGAAGCCAGCATCTGGCAGTGACTCAAAACCTCCCAGTGAGTCAGTGACCTAGCTCGAGGACAGTTCTATCGTGTCCTTGCTGCTGTGTGACCAGGCATCGAGAGTCTCTTCATGTCCTCATCTGAGCAGTGTCACCTGAGGGTCAAATGACCACATCCGGCCCATGTGGAATGCCAAATCCACAGCAGACAGCATCTTGGTTTTCCTTGGAGGGAGGTGGCCCCGTGGCACAGAACTGTCAGCCTGCCGTTCAGGGAAGTCCCCAGCCGAGAGGCTAACAGAAATGCGGTCCCCCTCTTAACCTTGCCTGCAGTTCCTCTTTTTATGAAACCGAGAGGCTCTGAGTGCACCGTGCAGATGAGGCGCTGGGAAACAGTGATGCGGGGTGACACACTAGTGGCCCACCACTCACACTGCCCAGCTGCAGGGACTCACCCTCCCTTCTCCGGAGAAACTCCATCTGGGCACTGAGATTCTTGTTCCTCCTGTCCATATATACAGAAGTTTTCTAATTATTACTAGAAGTAGACACTTTACACTTTATTCTGAATTATTCTGTAGATTCACATGGTATGAATATAGGATGGTCATTCCCTACCAGCGGTTTAATGAAAATGATTCCCTTTTGTGGTTGTATTTGGAGTAAAGTAATAATTCAATGTTAAATGAGGCCTTACTGATGGGGCTCTGATTCCAAAGGTCCTTATAGGAAGAGACACTACAGGGCACTCTTCTTCCCTTGCCACCCACGCCCCAGCCAAGGCAGAAGCAAGGGAGAGAGCCTCACTAGAGACTGAACCATGTCAACACTTTGAGTTTAGCCTTTCCAGCAACAGAAGTGTGGAAGAAGAAATCTCTGTGGTTTAAGCCACTCAGTGTATGGTGTTTTGTTATGGCAGCCTATGCTGATAGTAAATCACGTATTGAGCCTTCCGTGCCAGGAATGTTCTCAATGCTTTCCTGGTACTGATTCATCTAGACAGGACTTCCCCTACATCCTCCCAGTGTGGAAACTGAGGCTCTGGGAGATTGGCGATCTGTCAAAACACAGCAAAAAAATCCACAAAAAACCAAAAAAAGACCTTGGCTAATCCAGGATCGGATCCAGGCCTTTTGAGTCTAAAATCCAGGCTTTAGAGCACTTCTTCATATTATTAAAACCAATACAAGATCTTAAGTGACTTTTGGCCATTTGAACTTCTTCTGTTGAAAAGTCTCTGTTCAGCTCAGTGCCCCATTTTATAATTGGATTGATTAACCTTTTACGGTCTAATTTCTTGAGTTCTTTGTATATTTTGGATATCAGACCTTTGTCAGTTGCGGGGTTGGTGAAGATCTTCTCCCAGTCAGTGGGTTGCCTTTCTGTCTTAGTGACAGTGTCCTTTGCTTTACAGAAGCTTCTCAGTCTCAGGAGGTCCCATTTATTCAATGATGTCCTTAGTGTTTGTGCTGCTGGGGTTGTACGTAGGAAGTGTTCTCCTGTGCCCATGTGTTGTAGAGTACTTCCCACTTTCTCTTCTATCAGATTCAGTGTGTTTGGACTGATATTGAGGTCTTTAATCCATTTGGACTTGAGTTTTAGCAATCAGGGAAATGCAAATCAAGACAACATTAAGATACCATCTTACACCGGTCAGAATGGCTAAAATCAAAAACACCAATGATAGCCTCTGCTGGAGAGGTTGTGGAGAAAGGGGCACTCTCATCCATTGCTGGTGGGAATGCAAACTTGTGCAACCACTTTGGAAAGCAGTGTGGCGGTTTCTCAGGAAAGTCGGGTTCAACCTACCTCTTGACCCAGCAATACCACTATTGGGAATATACCCAAGAGATGCCCAAACATACAACAAAAGTATATGCTCAACTATGTTCATAGCAGCATTGTTTGTAATTGCCAGAACCTGGAAACAACCTAGATGTCCTTCAATGGAAGAATGGATGAAGAAAGTATGGAATATATACATATTAGAGTACTACTCAGCAGTAAAAAACAA
Source organism: Chionomys nivalis (assembly GCF_950005125.1). NCBI lineage: Eukaryota > Metazoa > Chordata > Mammalia > Rodentia > Cricetidae > Chionomys > Chionomys nivalis. Next base: position 8,262,549 of record NC_080094.1, on the reverse strand, counting down.
TGACTTCTTGAATTTTGCATACAAATGGACGGAAATTGAAAACACTATCCTGAGTGAGGTAAGCCAGACCCAAAAAGAGGAACATGGGATGTACTCACTCATATTTGGTTTCTAGCCATAAATAAAGGACATTGAGACTATAATTCGTGACTCTAGAGAAGCTAAATAAGAAGGTGAACCCAAAGAAAAACATATAAGCATCCCTCTGAATATTAACCTTCATCAGGCGATGAAAGAAGACAGAGACAGAGACCAACATTGGAGCACTGGACTGAAGTCTCACGATCCAAAGGAGGAGCAGAAGGAGAGTGAGCACGAGCAAGGAACTCAGGACTGCGAGGGGTGCACCCACGCACTGAGGCAATGGGGATGATCTATCGGGAACTCACCAAGGCCAGCTGGCCGGGGACTGAAAAAGCATGGGACAAAACCGGTCTCGCTGAACATAATGGACAATGAGGACTACTGAGAACTGAAGAACAATGGCAATGGGTTCTTGATCCTATTGCATGTAATGGCTTTGTGGGAGCCCAGGTAGTTTGGATGCTCACCTTAATAGACCTGGATGGAGGTGGGTGGTCCTTGGACCTCCCACAGGGCAGAGAAACCTGCTTGCTCTTTGGGCTGAGGAGGAAGGAAGACTTGATTGGGGGAGGGGGAGGGAATGGGAGGTGGTGGCGGGGAAGAGGCAGAAATCTTTAATAATTAAATTAATTAATTAATAAAAAAAATCAGCAAAAAAAAAAAAATAAAACCAATACAAGAGTATCTGATGTTTTTATAGAGGTATCTAGTTATATTAAAAGAAGTGCCAGATTATAAACTAGGGGGTCATTAGATGGTATTGAACACCTAATTTTCTTCCCTCTGGCTCCCAAGTGTTGGGACTGCAGGCATGTGCTACCGTGCTTGGTCTTCCGCCGTGCTAGGATGGAATCCACGAATTTGTGTGTGTCAGGCAAGCTTTCTACTAAGCAAGTTATACCCCCAGCCCAGTGATCCCATTTTTAGAAGAATGATCCCACGTGGATATAAAACACTCTGTTAAGAATAAAGTAACTAGCCGGGCGGTGGTGGTGCACGCCTTTAATCCCAGCACTCGGGAGGCAGAGGCAGGCGGATCTCTGTGAGTTTGAGGCCAGCCTGGTCTACAAGAGCTAGTTCCAGGACAGGCACCAAAGCTACAGAGAAACCCTGCCTCGAAAAACCAAAATAAATAAATAAATAAATAAATAAAGTAACTGAGGAAATGAGTTCTAGGATAGTTCCCACTGCGCGCCGGGCACCACACGCGGTGAGAGGAAAACGGAAACACCTTCTTGCTCCACAGTGTTCCCGGCATGGGTGAGAAGCATCAGGAGACAGGCAGGAGAATCAACACAGCATCACAAGTGAGCAAGCAAGATGGCGGTGATGCCCAAAGGGACTAGAACCTCTTTTGAGGAGGTGACATTTCTGCTAAAGCTTGAAGGCTGGAAAGGAATTTTCCACGTGAAGAGAGAAGAGGCGCGATACAGCTGAAGACTAAACACCATGTCTGCAGAGCCCAACAGCGTGGGGTATACAGTGGGTGCTGAATCAGGAAACATAAATGGCTGAGAATTGCACAGAAAATGAGTCGGGTGAGAAGATACCGGCCAAACCCGCCACCAGACTGAGTTCAAGGTCACTTACTTGGCAACTGGAGTCTTTCCCAGCACTTTCTTCCGAGCGGGTGATCCCTCCATCCCCTTTCACTGACTACAACAACAAACAGACAGTGGCCTCTCAGTGACCGCAACATAGCAATGAAGGACAGATGCAACCGCGCTTCTGAAACCGATGACCCCCGCCATCTGTTCTTGAGATTTAGGATCAAGACACTAGAAGATCAACCAGGAAGGGGTCCCTCACAGAGATGTGGACCTTTGTGATCATCGCAGTCCGACGGAATTCAAGTGTCAGCTTCCCAAAGGAGCAGCAGAACTCCCAAGCCCCTAGGATTGTATAATTCTGGGATGAATAGACATGAGCCAAGGCTGGCTCTGGCGGACACACCTGCTGATGCAGAACGCGGTCCCCTGGGCATAACAGCCGCTGTCAGGGAGCAGCAGAGACAGCCACAAGAGACCCTCCAAATCAGCCTGCTGACTGTCCCTCACAGAAAGGGGGCGGGGGAGTCGTTTGACTCTCACCTGAGATTCCAGTCACTCTTTCCTGCTCACCTTTCCCAACTGTATGGGATTCTGCCCTAGCGTTTGTGGTCTCAGGAGTACTAGGACACACAGAAGGCTAATTGGGGGACAAGGGTGTGGCTCCATCTGGCTAGTTATGAGGAAGTCATTGTCTAGGCTGGGGTAAGACCTTCCAGTGCCGCAGCTGCTTTGGGGTCATCCGAGCTTCTATAAGTAACCCATCATTCATGCCCTGGAAGTGAGCCCAATAAACTCATTGGTTTACCATGTATGACCTCGGGGAAGTTGGTACTCTGCTCAGTCACTGATCTCCTGTCTGGGGTGAATAGATATTTGTTTTTTATCTCCCCAGGAAAATACATGTAATCCCAGCACTTATGGGCTGAAGCAGCAGGACCACAAGATAGCCTGGGCTCAATGAGATCTTTTTTTTAGAAGGGGAAGGATGAGAATGAAATAGTCTTGGAAGGAGGAGGTGATTAGAAGTGAATGGATTAAAGAATGAACAGCTGGGCTCTGCAGCCTTCACTGGCATCACCTGCCTGCTAACTCTTTTTGCTATTTTCACCCAGTGGGCATTCCATTCTTATCCTTTAGCGCCCCCTAGAGCCAGTGGCTTCCTTGACGCGGCTGAATCTGCATCTTTGATTTCTTCAACCAAGTGAGCTGAGCTAGTGGTTCCAATTGTGTGGCCACAGGCACAGAGGGTTGGACTCACCTGGGGACCTGTTAGAGAGATGCAAATTCTTCACACCTGCTTAGATGCAGGTCCACTGAATCAAAGTCTGGGGGCTAGGGTTTGGCCACCTGTGTTTAACAAGTCCCTCGGGGGTACTGAGCGCTTTAATGCTCCAACTGGCCACAGACACACTCAGACTGACCCTGAGCTCGGTAGCTTTACCTGTGCACACAGTAATGCTCCGTGCTCGACGCAATCAAATACCCACTGGATGGGATGAGCGCTCAGGTCTCATCGACGACACCAACTCAGGTCAAATCTCTTGAATAGCTTAGTTATTAGTTCCCATCATCCCTCCCAGCTGTGCAGGGGGTGGGGTGGAAGCAGCGTGGGCTGAAGAGGAGACCCCCCACCTGCACTGTGTCAGCTGGGCTATTCTCTTAGCAGGCAGCATGCGCTCATAACGCACAGCCAAGAACAGTTAATCCTAAGAACACTAGAGCGGGCAGGCAGGGAGCTGGCTCGGCACCTTCTGTGAAAGCAGTCAGCAGGTGTGAGGACAGAGTTTAGAGCCTGGGAAGCTGGGTGGGCATGGGGACCATTTGTAATCCCAGAGGAAGAAGCAGGATTCCTGGAGGATTGGGCTAGCTAGGCTTCTCCTATCTGACAGCACCTGCTTCAACCAAGAGACTCTACCTTAGCATAAGGAAGACTCCCAATACCAGCCTCAGGCAGGCACACATGCACACATGTACATGTATACCCCCACACATGTGTACCCATGTACAAGCAAACATGCATATAAGCACACATACCATAACTGCATGAAAAAGAAAACCGTGGGGTCATGTATTTTGTCCGGTTAGTGTTACCTGCTTCAGCTGTCTGAGACACGATGCTCAAGGCACTGGAGATGAGCAAGAGGCTAACTTAGGTGGTTCAGCTGAGTGCAGGCACTGTGCTAAAGGAGAAACATGTCCACGATTTGTCCACCACAGCACAACCTCAGCAGAGGGGAACCGGCATTTTTACCATTTTAAGAGCAAATGAAATGAAAGCTCAGAGATGCTAGGCTGGGCTGTGGACCTAACTGGTTAGAGACCCACGTGGTAACAGCAGGCAGTGAGTCCAGACTCCATACTCTAAGCCACCTCTGCCTGCCCAAGTCAACTAGCGATGGTTGAACGTTTACTTGAAGTTAGATGATCTGATTTAGATAAATTGAAATTAGATTAAGCAAAATAATGCTGGCTCGGAGAAGATAGAGGCTGATGAACCTCAAGTACAGATGTTTGTGGGACACGCCTTTTCTCAAGGTGGACCCTGAACTTCTTCAATATTACCTGGTGTTGCTCTCCAAACTACAGAAACTACAGAAGCACTGACTAGGACCATCAATGGTTTGAACTTTTTTTTTTTTTGAAACAGAATCTGCTACATTGTCCCCGCAGAATCTGCTACTCCCAGCAGGCCTTGAACCTGTCATCTTTCCACCCCGGTCTCCTGAGTAAGCAGGATTTACCAGCATGTACCACTGTGGTGGTTTGGATGAGAATGACCCGGTAGGCTCATATTTGAATGCTTAATCCATAGAGAGTGGACCTGCTTGAGAAAGATTAGAAGGTTTGGGGGTGTGGCTTTGTTGGAGGAAGTGTGTCACTGGGGATGGCTTTGAGGTATCAAAACCCCATGCTAGGCCCAATGTCTCTTTCTCTCTCTCTGCTGCCAGTGGATCAGAATGTAACTCTCAGCTACTTCTCCACTACCGCGCTGGCCAGCATGCCACATGCTCCCCACCATGATGAGCTTAGGACCTAAGACAGCCACTGTTTCTGGCTTCCATACATTTTTCTTAAAGAACTCATTGTTATGGGATTCACCAAGGATCAGTGTGTCCTTGACATGGAATTTAGATGTGGAGTCATAGAGAGGACTCTTCCTTCCTCCGGGTCTCCTGAACTGTCCTAAGAGGCTAAACCTTGCCTAAGCGTGTTGAGAAAGGGGAATCAACTCCTTTGGCTATTGTGGTCAGTTCTCCTACCACCTGCTGAAGTTTCGGCACTTCGGGATCTCACTCAGACCCCCAGCTTCAGTAGAAAGAGCCCCTTCTACTGATCTGCATTCCAGGGTGCCCTGCAGAATGTGGCTTTTGTCCACATCGGTTAGCCTCTGTGGGACTGTGTACGATCGTCTGTGTGGCTGAGTGGGGAGGTGTTCTTGTGTGGCGTGTGTGTGTGTGTGTGTGTGTGATGTGCATGGGGAGACCACAGGTCAACACTGAGTGACATTCCCCTGGAAACTTCATCTGTTATTGTTGAAGCCAAGTCTCTCACTAGAGAGGCGGACCAGTGAATCCCAGAGAGCTACCTGCTTATGCTTCTGTGGTCCTGGGATTACAAGCATGTGCTACCATACGTGGCCTTTGAACTATGGGATCTGGGGGTGAAATTTAGGTTCTCACACATGGAAACCAAACAGTTTATCAAAGGAGCCACCCATTCCCTCCCAGGAAAATGTTGAGCTGCAAAATACAAACTCATGTGTGGTGGGTTGAATAAGAATGCTCCCGACAGACTCTGCCATTTGAGCACTTGTTCCCAGCTGGTGACACTGTTTGAGGAGGCTTGGGAAGTGTGGGCTTGTGGGAGGAAGTGCGTCATTTCAGGCGGGCTTTGAGGGTTTAAAGACTCTCACCATTGCTATTTCCCTGCTTTTTCCTTTCTGTTCAAGACACGAACTCTCAGCTTCCAGCTCCAGCCATCATAACCCCCCTTTTATAAGTTGCCGTGGCCATGTTTTATCCCAGCAATAGAAAAGGAACCACTATAACATGCATGTACAAGATAGCTTTCAAGCAAAAACAACCACAACCAAAACAATGATCCTTCCACAGCTTCTTGACAATCAAGTTTTTTTGTGTTCTAAGAGAGTGCTGTTGAACTTGATTTTCCTTATTTCAAGTTGGCATTCCATGGATGCCTTTTCAGGTCTAGGGTTGAATATGCTTTCTTTCTCTCTGTCTCTGGGATAGTACTGGAGAAGAACTGGGTCAGATCAGTACCATGCTGTGTTGGCAGTGGGAGAGCAGACCTCCAGGACCTCAGGAAGACCGCAGCCAAGCCATCCTTTTAAAGGGAAACTGGGAGAGAGTCCCTTAAACCTTCCCATTGCTTTTCTCTGTTCACTGTAGGTGCAAGCAGCTGTGTGTATGTCAAGCTAACTGACTTCTGGCGTCAGACAACGATGTCGTTAAGTTCATCTGAGGCCACTTCCTTAATCATCCTTATCATGCGTGACAACGTCTCCCACCTCCCTCCCTCAGAACCTAACTCTGCAGAGTCCTCTTTCAGCGACAACTCAGATAATCCATGCTGGGCTTTGCTGTCCAAACAGTTGTAACTACTGAGGCTTTATTTTCTCCAGCTGTCAAAGATAACAAAGTTATGGTTTGAGGATACTGAGATTCTTTTAGAAACGATTTAGGAAAGATTAGAGGCTCGGAAGCAATTTTGGAGATTTTCCTACTTTCTGTCGAGTAACTTGTCTCATCCATGGTATTATTCATAAGATTTAAGGTGAAGCATCTCGGGACTCCAGCCTGCAGTTTAGAGACAGAATCTAGTTGTGGTGTCTGAGCCTTGCATGTTAACGATGATGGTTTTTACTGCTTGCCCGGTGCCATGCATTTTGGTAACTTGATACTCTGAGGAACATTGGAGATACTTCCAACATGGGTCACTCAGATGGCCAACATTTGAGTAGAAACATTTGGTGGTCAGTTCACATTTTGTTTGAAAAGGAATGCAAATGGATTTTGACTCTTCAGCTAAAACTGGCAGTTAAAAGACGTGGGATGGGTACGGTGGCTCAAGGCTTTAATCCCAGCACCGGGGAGGCGAGGGCATGGTGGGTGTATTAGTCAGGGTTCTCAGGAACAGCAGAATTTATAGACTGAATCTCCTCTCTCTCTCTCTCTCTCTCTCTCTCTCTCTCTCTCTCTCTCTCTCTCCTCCCTCTCTCATCCATCTCTCTATCTCTGTTAATCTATCTATCTATCTATCTATCTATCTATCTATCATCTATCTATCTATCTATCTATCTATCTATCTATCTATCTATCTATCATCTACAGAATCTATCTATCTAATCTCTCTATCTATCTCTGTCTGTCTATCTATGGACTTTATTGGAATCACAGGCTGCAGCTCAACTAATCCAACAATGGCTGGCTGGAAACAGAAAATCCAAGAATCCGGTAGTTTCTTAGTCCACAAGGCTGAATTTCTCAGCTGGTCTTCAGTAAACATTGGAATCCTAAAAAAGCAGGCTCTAATGCCAGTAAAGGCATGGATGTGATGGCAAGGCGAGGGCAGGCAGGCAAAGAGCAAAAGCTTCCTTCTTCCATGTCCTCATATAGACTTCCAGCAGAAGGTGTGGCCCAGATTAAAGCTGTGTCTTCCGCCTCGAACTCAGGATTAAAGCCATGCGCCTTCCTATCTCAAAGGTCTGGACTAGGAGTGGATGCACCCAAGCAAAAATAATCTCTCGCAGGTGTGTTCTCCATTTCTGGATAATAGTTCAAGATGTAGTCAAGTTGACAACCAAGAATAGACATCATAGCAGATTTCTGTGAGTTCAAAGCCAACCTGATCTACATAGTGAGTTCCAGAACAACCAGGGCTACATGGAGAATACCCTATGTCAAAAACCTAACAAACAAATAAATAAAACACCACCTCCAAGCCAAAAAAGAAGTAGGATGATTATTCATTAATATTTGTTTGTTTGTTTGTTTGTTTGTTTAGGGTACAGGGTCTCATGTAGCCCAGGTTGGGCTTGAACTAAATATGTACCCAAGGGTGGCCTTGAACTTCTGATCCTCCTGCCTCTCTGTCCTGATGTTGGGATTACAGATGTGGGTTATCACTCTCAGTTTGGAGGTAAATTTTAATACAGTATGAGAGAGTATTAGCAATAATGTTTCCTAACTCAGCTGTACTAACTTGCATCCAAGGAAATTGATCTTCATTAAATGTCCAGGTCCGCAGAGGTAATGCATCACGGAGTTTTGCTTCACTGAGATGTTCATTTGAAGTAAGACTGGGTTAGTCATATAAATGATCTACCTGAAATGACTTTCATTGTAAGAACAAAGATACTCAAGGACCCTATCCCCAAGCTCAACATAAGCCAACCATTCATTTTCCTCTTTTGCCTTGTAAGATTAAGTAGACAGTAGCCCCACATCTAAAGACAATGTTTGCAGAGAACCCCCAGATGGGGCTCAGCTTTATACTGTCTCCACAAACTCCAGAAACCAACCACCACACAGGAAGCGGCAGTAACAGGCGGGTCAAAGGGCGGCTTCAGAAACAACAAAAACAGCATACACTTGACTTGGAACTCCAAGTCTGCTCCAGGGCTGGGGTGAATTGCTCAGAGCCGTTACAGGCTCTGAATCCTGATGCTCACTTGGAAGAAGGAAGAGCAGTTATTACAGCTGGGGCAGCTTGACTTCGAAAAATATTTACTCTATTTTTACTTATTTATTTGTGTGTGTGTGTGCGTGCGTGCATGTGTGTAGGTATGTGCATGTATAGGTGTCTGCGTGTGTGTAGGTGTGTGCGTATGTGCATGTGTGCATGCATGTGTATGCGCATGTGTGTAGGTGTGTGTGGGTGTGTGGGTATCCACAGAAGCCAGAAGAAGGCATTAGAGCCCCTGGGGCATGAGCTGCTTGACATTCGTGCCGGGAATCAACCTGATGTCTTAGTACTCTGAACCACTGAGCCATATCTTCACCACCCTGTTTAAAACCCTTTAAAACCTGAAAGGGAATTTGAGATCCAGAACTTTGGCCTAAAGACCTCTGTATTTTGTTTTATGATTCCCCTTTCAAACCATCTTCCTTTCCTCTGCAAACAGCAATTTTTGAAGATTTATTAGCCCATTAGATTGTGACTTACAGAGAACTAGATTTCTTGGCTGGCTCCACATTTGGGTCTTTAGCTGGCCCACTATTAAGCCCCAAAGTCTTTTCCTCAGCCTGAGGATGTCACACGGGTCAGAGAAAGACCCCTCCCCCGCCCAGGAGGATTAAATGGAATAATGTATTTAAGATTAGTGTGGAGGAAAAGTGGGGTTTCCAAAAGCAGGGAGTTAACATCCTGACAGATTAGAAATCTGAAATCTCCATATTTCTATCTCCCACCTTCCTGGTTTTGAACCTGCCTACCTGGTGATTAGGTACAGGAACACAGCCTTCTGCCTACTCATGGTATAAAAATATACTAGCAATTCAGTCAGTTTCCTGACACCAGCTGATTAGTACAAGAATCTGTTCCTTTTTTTCTGACAACCTGATGTCTTAGGCGTGCCTTGTGATTTATTTTGGAGTCCTGTAGAAGCCTGTGGGACTTTGGCGGTTTAGTCCAGCTATGTGTGTCGAATGGTGTCTTGGGATTTATATTACTGATTTTATTACTCTACTTTCTTTGACCTGAAATATAATTACACTAGAAATCAAACTCTTCCAATCTGCGAGAGGTTGATGTCTGGAAAGAAAAAGGTTTCTTAAGAAATGAACTTGGCCAAGTGGGGTGCGGAGGCGCACATCTGTAATCCCAGCACTTGGTCAGGTAAGACAGGAGGATTGCCGTGAGTTTGAGGCCAGGTTGGGCCACACTGTGAATTTCAAGCATTATAGTAAAAAGTCTGTCTCAAAAAGCCAAAGAAACTCGGGAGGCAGAGGCAGGTGGATCTCTGTGAGTTCGAGACCAGCCTGGTCTACAGAGCTAATTCTAGGACAGGCTCCAAAGCCACAGAGAAACCCTGTCTCGAAAAACCAAAAAAAAAAAAAAAAAAAAAAAAAAAAAAAAAAGTCAAAGAAACAAGATTATTTATTTATTTATTAATTATGTATACAATATTCTGTCTGTGTGTATGCCTGCAGGCCAGAAGAGGGCACCATACCCCATTACAGATTGTTGTAAGCCACCATGTGATTGCTGGGAGTTGAACTCAGGACTTTTGGAAGAGCAGGCAATGCTCTTAACCTCTAAGCCATCTCTCCAGCCCGAAACAAGATTTTTTTTTTTTAAAAAAAAAAAAAACAATGAAATAAGCAGATCAGTGCATTCCTTTGAAAAAATTTTCACAAAGAATTCCTTTGCCACAAACACTAAGATATGCCATCAGGAAGGAAGGGACATGAGACGGAAGCTGGCAGTCAACTCGCAGGCTGCTGGAGTTGGATACAAACAAGAGGCCTTGCTACTGGACTTTCCATTAAATCACTTATTTCAAACAACATTATAATTTTTCTAATTATATGAATGCGTTTGAGGCATTCAGCTATTTGGCTTTAAAAGGTTGCCCTAAACCTTTAGAGGAGGTTGCATGGTCTATTTTCAATCCCTTAGGGTGGGCTCCCTGCCTTGATCCCATGTGCAAATTCAAAGATTTTAAGTCGACTTAGAGGCCATGAATACACTACCAAAACCAAGAATGTTTCCTGAAAGAAAATATGGGGCCACCTTCCAGGGGTCTCCCCAGCAGGGACGTTAATACGCACACATAAAAATGAGTGTGAAGTCCGGGGCATGGCTCAGCGGGTCAGATGCCTGCCGCCCGGTTTGAAAGCAGGCTCCCTCATGCAATGGCACACATGTGGAGGCCAGAGGACAAATTCAGTCCTCTCCTTCCTCCGTGTAGTTTTGGGAGATGAAACTCCGGCTGCCAAGCTTGATAGCTGGTGCCCTGACTTGCTGAGCCATCCTCACTGGCCTATAAATCTCAAATCTTCACCTCGTTTTTAGAGCAAATGGGTGATGAGAGGAGTGGGGTTCAGCTTCAGCCTGCCCACCGCTTCTACACCCTCCATACCAGGAACCAACGAGCAGAGCACGGCCCCTGCGGATCCCGCCTAAGTCTCGGTCCCAGCTGCAACACTTTGGCTGCCTTGTATTTTGTCTGCGCTTTCGTTAACAGGCTTCTGAAATTCAGGAGTTCTTTTCCCAAATGGATTAGACTCCCAGATATGAAAATAGAGGCTTCCAAGGGTGAAATTCTTATTCTTCATTAAAAGAGAGTTAAACCCACGACCTTTCTCTTGGGCTTTGCCGCTGTTGCCTGGCTGACTTTAGTCTCCTTGTCATCACGGGCCCACGGTGTCTGCCCACGTTCTTTCTGCTCCACACAGGTTAGGAGAGTGGGAAAATCCAACCAAGCTATGCGCCATACAGATTCACTGTAAGAATCTCAGGCAACCATTACGGCATTTGAATGGCCTGGGCTATTCATATCTCATATGTCACCTTCAGAACTTGCAGACTTCAATCCATAGCTTTGGCCTTTTTTGTTTTGCAGACTGAGTTTTACAGTGTAGCGCAGTTTTGAACTTGGAATCCATTCCAGCCTCCTGAGTGCTAGGATTATAGGTGTAAACCTCTATGCCTGGCTATAAGTTATATTATTCAGTATTTAATCTAGAAATGTCTTATATTGTTTTTTTAAGGCTTGTTTTAATTTATTTACATATGCTTAAAGAAATTATTTTTAAAATGTGTATGTGCGTGTGTGCTTGTTTTGTATGTGCACCCTATGTGGGCAGTACCATAAGAGGCCAGAGAGGACACTAGATCTCTTGGAGCTGGAGTTACAGATAGATGGCTTTGAGTCACTTGATGTGGGCACTGGGAACAGAATCCCAGTCCTCCACAAGGGCAGCATGGGCTCTTAGTCAGCAAGTCATGGCTCCAGCCCCACCTTTACATATTCTTATGCTCGTTACGTAAACAATTCATTTGAATAAAAGGAACATTCGCCCCAAGGTCATAATGAGAAAGCTGTATCATATACCAACAACTGAAGCAAACATCAAACACACAATACAAAGCCAGCAATGAAATTACTTCTGGGTGAATGCTGCTGTCAACATTTATAACCAAAAGCCTCTTACTTTACTAAAAAGAGAATTAGCTGAAGTTAAAGAACAGTAGCAAGAAGCAGGCCTTAGGACCTAAGGAGGGTGAGGGACCTACTCACTGAGCCCATCATCCATAGTGCCCATGTCTCACCACAGCTCACACCAGGGTAGGACCCGCCCCCAACTGTGAGAAGATGAGCTGCAGGTCTGCTCTGTACAGACGGATGGAGGACGGAAGGTGGCTTACCATTTGTCTGAGAAACGCCATCAGAGGGGTTCTCCGGGGTTTGCTTTCTTCTTTAACCTTTACATCTGTGGGTTCGGGCCGGGCTTCTTCTTCATTGAGATGCACGGTTTGTAAGGTGGACTCTACTTCCTCAAGCCTTACAGTCTCTACTGGTGGCTCACACACTGCCTGGATTGTTTTGCCAGGTAATAAGAAAGTAAAACAAAACAAAACAACCCCCCCCCCCGCCTAAATATTCCCCCAAGACATGTTTTAAGAAGGAATCTTGGTTCTCCCATCCACAGAGTAGCTGTGGGTTTGAACCTGTGACTAGTTTCTGTGTAGGAGAGTCTTCAAGAGGCAATATTCAGGATGTATTTAATGAGCTCACAGACAGATGATTGCTGATCACTGGACAGACAGAGACAGGCAGACAGACAGACAGGAATGGAGTTGGCAAATGGCTTTCCCATGAAGGTGTGAGTCTCTTCCACCTTTCTATTCTAGTAAGTCTTTCTTTGGTTTGTTTGAATGCTTAGCCCCCAGTTGGTAAAATTACTTGGGAAGGATTAGGAGGCATGGCCTTGTTGGAGGAAGTGTTTCACTGGGGGTGGGCTTTGAGGCACCCCATTCTTGTTAGCTCTCTCTGTGTCTCTCTGAGAGCTTGTGGATCGGATGTGAGCTCTTGGCTACTTACTGCTCTGCCACCATGCCTGCCTGCCTGCTGCCACGCTTCCCACCATGATGGTCATGTCCTAACCCACTGAAACGATAAACTAGCCCACAGTCAATGCTTTCTTTTGTAAGTCGCCTTGGTCATGGTGTTGTGTCACAGCAGTAGAACAGTGACTAAGACAGATCAGTAATAATCAGGCAAGAGATGCAAGTTCTTCGGCCTACCAATGACCCTGAGCATCCAATGGCCTATGGGTCCATTCAGAGATGGTTATATCAGTTACTACTTCTTTGCACACCTGTTGTACAAGGCTCTTCTTATCTATGACCTTGGGACATAGCTACAAAGGTGTTATTCCAATTTTACAATGAGGATTATGAACAATCAACTAACTTGGCTGAAGCCACATGTGAGAGGGCAGCAGGCACCTTGAAAAGAATGGGGTTTCCGGCCGGTAAGTGAAACAGGTCTGGCAGCAAGATGTCCTCACACCCATTCGAGGGTCTGCTACCCTCTAAGAGCTTGTGCCCTTTCCATCCATTGTGGGCTCTTCTATCCTTGGTCTGTGGGGGAATCTCCTCCTTACATTAGCTGCCTCGTGGCCATAAAAGAGCTGTTGCCGTACAGAGGGTGGGAGAGTCGGAGATGGCTCCTGAGTAGGTAAGGACAGACTTTGACCTCCTGTCCCTGGATTCAGAATGATCCTTTGTGTACAAGCGCCTTGAGGGAGAACTCACTCCTAATAAGACAATCTGTGCCGCTGATGTGAGGTTTGCCGTAGGGACAGGCCATAAGTGGGTGTGCCGTAAACCACAACCTAGTGGATGCTCCAGGAGCATGGCTCACCCAGCACTGTTAGCGAGGGCAGCGGGCAGCATAATATGTTCTACTTTTTCATCTAGGTGCGGTTTTTTGTTTTTCTGTTTTTTTTTTTTCTTCCCTTACTGAGAAGTACCTGTAGCACTGATTTTACACATTGTTAGTAGGGAAGATTAGCTCCATCATTTCTAGCAATTTAATCAAGCAAGGCCAAAACATTTTTCTGTTACATCTGAGCTAGTCCATAACTGCTATAGTCAAGACAGATTTTTTTTCAACTTTCTTTTCTTTTTTGGGCCAGGGTTTAGAGTACTGGGCCCTGCCATGATTAATGCTGCTGCTTCTCCAGGGACGACGAAAAGAACTGCTTTGCATGTTCCTGCACTCCCCCTGGATGCCCTGTTAGTTGGAAAAGCATAATCTCCCTGGGAACTGGCACGCTGATGGTAGGACCAGCACTCACTATGCCCCCTGCCATTCACCAGCAGTGGCTACTGGGGGCACCCAACTTTCTCTGCAAAGGGTGTTACCTGTCTTAGTCCACTAGGCAAAGCATTCAGAGACAATGCAAAAAGGGGCATGTAACTGAGTTCTAACAAAACTTTGTCAACACTGACATTCGAGTTTACATGATTTCCATATGTCATGATATTATTTTTCTTCCATTCTTTTCAGCCATTTAAAAATACAGAAACCACTTTTGACTTGTGGGCCAGATTAAAAGTAGGTGATGGACTAGGTTTGGTCTGTAAACTGTAGTTTACTGATACCTATATTATCTTATCATTTAGTTCTCACCAGAGCCACAAACTGGCTCCATCGGTATCCCCATGTAACAGATAAGTAAACTGAATTCGGGGGAAATGTGACCTGGAAATAATGGTGTCTGGGTCATAGCTGTTTATGCTCATTCTTGCCAAGTGATGGGAAACTGGATGGCAAATGTGGAGCCTTAAAATTGGAAACGTAAGAAAGAAAAAAAAAGCAATATATATTATCCATTTCTTTATTTCATTAAAAATGTTTTGCTTTCCTTCACACCCCTGCTAGCTTTGTGTTACTTTTTGAAATTAGGAATGCATCTATTAATTCAGCCATATTCCTGTTTGAGGCATATGGTCAACATCTATTGATTCAGCCATATTCCTGTTTGAGGAATATGGTCAACATCTATTAATTCAGTCACATTCCTGTTCTAGGCATATGGTCAACGTCTATTAATTCAGCCACATTCCTGTTTGAGGCAAATGGTACAAGTGAAATGTGCCTGGCTGGTTCAGATAAACTCCAGATTTTGACCCCTGAGCTGCAGGGAATACAGGGATCCTAGGATAAATGAAAACTGTTTCTCCCCCCTACAAAAAATTTTTTTTCGGGAATTCAGAATCTCCAAGCTGATTTAAGCTTTTCAGGTTGACAAGAGAGAAGATTCTGGGTTCTTAGAAAATATTGGGTAAATAAATTCACAAGAACTTTCTAGAATCAAGAGAGCCCTGAGCTTTTCTGAGCTATTAACTTTAAGTCAAGAAATAAAAGAAGAGCCGGGCGGTGGTGGCACACGCCTTTAATCCCAGCACTTGGGAGGCAGAGGCAGGCGGATCTCTGTGAGTTTGAGACCAGCCTGGTCTACAAGAACTAGTTCCAGGACAGGCTCCAAAGCCACAGAGAAACCCTGTCTCGAAAAACAAAACAAAACAAAACAAAACAAAAATAAAATAAAAGAAGAAAGGCTAGAAAGAAAGAGTGAAGGGACGGACGGAAGAATGCATGAAGGAGCAGCGGGAACAATAAAGAACAAAACCCACAGACTGTCATGATGCTTCTCCTAATAAGAGTAACAGCACACCTAGAGGAGCTAACGGGACAGGGGATGGGAAGAAAGGGGAGGGACAGGAGTACGGGGGTAGCACTCTCAAAGTATGACGTATACCTGTATGAAAATGTATTTATGTAGTTGAATACTATGTGAAGTGAATATATGCCGATGAAAATAAAAAATACACACAAGGACTCATACACAGCCATTCCAGTGTTCACTCCCTATCATGACTGACATTTTAGGGAAAATGTTTGGATTTCCAACATCCATTTGTTTCCAGTAACTAAAGAAAAATGAAAGCACACACACACTGTTCATGGTAAATGAATAGGAGACCCCAGAGGGTCCAAGCACATTTTGCTTTGCAAAGTGATCACATCCTTTTGTCATCTTAAGAAGCTATGCATTCACGTATCCCAATCACATAAATGTCCAAAGTCTGTACTGCTTTCAACATTGTGAGCTGTTGTCTTGGGCCTGAAGCTACCAAAGTTCCATTTATTAATTTCTCAGGAGGAAATTTTCAAAAGATACATTTTGTGTGTGTGTGTGTGTGTGTGTGTGTGT
This sequence comes from Chionomys nivalis, assembly GCF_950005125.1. Classification (NCBI taxonomy): domain Eukaryota; kingdom Metazoa; phylum Chordata; class Mammalia; order Rodentia; family Cricetidae; genus Chionomys; species Chionomys nivalis. The sequence goes on along the minus strand of NC_080094.1, from coordinate 8,246,663 downwards.
GAGAGAGAGAGAGAGAGAGAGAGAGAGAGAGAGAGAGAGAGATCTCATAACATCATCCCTTTGGACATGAATAAACTGTTTTAAAACTTTTGACTATCTCTAGAAGATCAAAGGCCAGAAATGTAGAAATGTTTGGCTATCATTCTACCAGGTGCAGACCTCTATGATTAGCTCTCTAGTGGAGACACCAGTCTGGATTATTGCCATAAGACATTCTCACGCCTGATACACTGAGTACCACTCAAGGTTAGTGAGAATCTGATAATCATAGAAACAAAGGTGAAGGAGCAATCAAGGCAGAATGAAGCAGAAGATGCAGCCCCATCCCTTAAGGATGTGCAAAGCAATTACTATGTGTAGTAGACTCGTTCAGCCCCTAAAGGATGACAAGTGAGATAAGGGGATGCTCTGGTTTTGGATCTACTTTTACAGAGATGCAATGGAAATGGTAAAGAATCGATTCAGCGTTGACCCCCCACCTTGTTCCATGATCATGGGAAGGGATGAACGAGTCTACAGAGTCTACAGTGGATGCATAACACAGGACATGCAAAACAAGGGATCCCCGAGCTGAACACCCGATGGCCCGATGCACCGAAGATGACAGTGGAATGATTTAAGATGGCACCGAGTCACTTACATTCTCCTCTGCACCTGTGGAAAGCGAATCCTCTTTAACTGACTATAGGAAGATAAAAACAAAAACAAGAGTCAAGATTTTACCAAAATAAGTCATGTGAAATCAAAGGGCTATCTGGTCGACCAGCCCAGAAGGGTAGTCCTCAGATACTAAATTGCTAATGTGGGTGGGCCTTGTTCAAGCAAGAATTTGAAGGAGGCTTCCACAAAGGCAAACGGTAGAGTAAGATAATTCAAGTTCTGTATTTCAAAATGCAGTGAACCAAGAACAGAAACAGTCACAAGTAGAGTATGTGTGGAATAGGAATGGTTGTCACAGAAAACATAAGGTCAGAGTTCTGGCTGCGGGAAAGAACATTGACTTCACATTTTCTCGTAGCCAATAAAAACAGAACAATAATAACAACTATATAATATTATATGACAATAGTAAAATTAGTATATAACAAAAGTTATTATTATTATTGCTGAATATCATGAATTTCTGGCTAGCTTTGGATTTACTCTATAGTTATAGATGACTCCTGTGTCCACTTTCTTTTTTATTTTATTTTTTTAAATTTTTTTCCCCTGTGTCCACTTTCCCAGGACTGTGATTCCCAGTGTGCACCTGGCACATGCACTACTCACTCATGTGGAGCCCGGGAGCAGACCCAGGGCTTCCTGCAAGCTGGACAAACATCCTACTAACTAAGCTACATTCCTAGCCCATGAGGGAAATAATAGCCCTTCAATGCCTAGCTGCTGTTAGGCAAACACAGGTGTTTTCCCGGAGAAATTCTAGAAGAGAACCAGAGAAATGCATCCCGCGTCTCTATTGAGAAACCAGGCACCCCCATCTCATAAGAGGATCCCCAGCCTTATGTGATTGCAGTCCTTGGTCAGCACTGGGGGTTGCTCCCTACACTGGTCCTCAGTCTGGGCTGACTTCGTTCTGCTCAAGTTCAACCTGGACGGAAGAGTCCACGGAAGGCCAGGGCTTGGGTTTCACACTAATCCAGACACTGTTTTACCCCCTGGGGTCACCTGGCTCTAGAGTCCCGTCCCAAACAAGAGGGGGCAAAGGCCAATGCTATGTTATCTTGATATTTTTCTTTTAGAGGTTCTTAAACCTTGGCGTATGGGTGTTTGTGGACACAGACCACCTTGAGAACTTCCCAGAAACAAAATCCTCTGCAAATGATACCAGGACACTCAAAGACCAATGTGTCTTTTTCCCTATACACATTTTAATCCTATTTAGTAACAGGGAGAAAAAGGGACATTTGCATATGCATCTCTCAGGAGCCTGCCAGGCCTTATCTCCTTTAAAATGTCTCAAACAATAAGCATGTGACTACCATTAATAGTATAAGACATGCCACAGAGAGGCCAAGACACTTGCTCAGGTTAAATCCTCAAGAGCAGAGGATATTGTTCTGAAAGTTAAGTCCCTTGTTTGGTGACAGCGAGCTTGCTGTCTTCCTAACTAAGATCAGACAATCTGTTTCTGCTCATCTAATTTTCATATCAGCAGCACCCCAACATTTCTAAAAGCTTCTGCTGATGAGGAAATGATGCCGCCCTCAGAACAGTTTACAAGGGCTGCTGCTTTCCTGGGGTGTGTGCAAGTTGGGGTTCTGTAGCAGCTTTTCATTTGCATTTTTAATAAAATTTGCCTGAGGATCAGAAAAATAAAACAGCCCCACTGGCCAGCCTTCACAGACCAGGCAGCAGTAACACACACCTTTAATCCCAGTAGCCACAATGACACACACCTTTAATCCTAGTAGCCATAATGACATGCACTTTTAATCCCTGTAGCCACTCTAGCTTGCTGTAGAAACCAGGTGGTAGTGGTGCAAGCCTTTAATCCCAGCACTAGAGAGGAATATAAAATGGGAGGAGACAGCTCTCAGGCACAGTCTCATTCTGAGATTCCTGGAGGCAGGATCACCATTTTGGACTGAGGCAGAGGTGAGAGCCAGTGGCTGGCTGTTTTGCTTTCCTGACCTTCAGGTTGAACCCCAATTTCTGTCTCTGGGTGTTTATTAATCATGCTTCAGGGTTCGTCAACTTGACAAAAGCCTAGGCACTGTCTGGGAAGAGAAGATTTTATCTAGGAGAATGCCTCGACTCAGACCAGCTCAGCTGCCCTTAAATCACCTGTGTTCTATGGAGGGCGGAGTCTTCGTGGGTGCTGAGGATAAATCGTATTAAATGATGCACTCAGGAGTCCATGAAGTGACTCTGAATTTCACCCCCACCCCACCCCCCGGCCCCAAGAGCCGAGCCAGGTAGGTAACTTCCTCCCTATGACCCCACAAGTGTCAGATAAACCATGCTGGAGTCCAAGAGTTGGGACAGGCAGAGTGAGTGACCTGGGTCTCCCTCTCAATGACTTTGGTGACAGTTTTCTGGTTCAGGTGATCCTAGAGAGATAGGGAAGCCCGGAACAACTGACAATCACCTGTCTTAGCTTCCTAGAGCCACACAGACAGGTCAAGTGGGGGCCGGGCATGGCTGCCAAGGGGACTGATGCAGTTCATTTGCATACGTGGACCATTTCCATAGTGAGGAGTCAATGATGGACAGGACCTCATCTTGACCAACACAGCCCAGCTATGCATACCTTATGCTCTCTATGTAGCCAGGGCCTTAAAGATAGAGTCGGAGGTTAGTGGGACTCTTCTATTTGTTCCTCTTCCAAATGTGGCCATATTAAATACCCCGACTCTGACCCTACAAACTCCAGTAACAAAGAGACATTGTAAACACTGCTTCAATTACACTGGCTCCACAGCTGGAATGGGGTAGGCCGGATGTGATGTGAGGCTCCCTTAAAATCTTAATGGCTCATTCTTTGTAGCCAAGGGGCACGCTGACTTTTGTAGAACAGAGTTCTAGGTCAGATCAACCTTCAGCTTGTTGCGCCAGTTCCTTGAGGTCTTTACTGCCCATTGTTCGGACTGCATTAATGAACTCACCCAGCTGGTGAGCTTGATGAGTGTGCTCTGACATCATCCACTCCTCTTACTGATAAACAAATAAAGTAAGCAAGACCAAGACCAGATTCTAGAGATGGTTTGCATTCCTCCACCATATTCAAACACATGAGATGCAGTTACAGAGCTCAAAATAAACAAAACCACTACTGATTAAGATCAAAACTGCCCTAACAACCCACACCACTGGGCTGCCCAGCAGGCTGCTAAGCGCTTCCCTTGTCTGCGTCCATTTGTCAAAGTCTAAGTATTGGTTTCACCATTGCGGACTTCGTTGTTACACAAAAGCCTGTCTTTCTATGGAGGGGTGGAATGTGTCTCTGCTCTTCTCTGGAACATGGCGTTGCCCATGACGAACCCAGTCTAGACCTTGTGTTTCATCTACATTTGCCCCTGGCCTGGTTTCCCAGCTCAGTACACAGGGCAGATGAGAGCCTCAGGCAGCCCCCTGCCCCTCTTCTCTATCCTTAGCAGAAGTCTATGGCAGGGAGACTGGGAGGACCAGACTGCAGTTTGGTGCCTTCCACAGCCAATGAGAAGATGTGTCGGGTAACATGTGAAGACGGCAGAGAAGGCTTGAGTACTCAGCCTGGGAATGCGCTCCGTGAGCACATTGCAGAGGCAAGAGGAAACCTGGGCCGAGTGGCGGAGAAAGAGGCTCACTCGGGAGCAAATGAAGAGTGTGCAGTGTTTTGAAGGAGAGGCTCAAGATGGTCCAACTGAAAACGGAATAGACAGGACTGAGACCAGACTCCACGGGCTTCCCGAAAGGAAACAGCCTAGTGATTTAATGCCCCACTAAATCTGAATTTCACATCAGCAGCTAGTAATCTTACTAGCATAAGACTGTCCCAAAGATTGTACGGAACACACTTAACCTATACTAAAATGACCTCTTTTTATTAATAATTTGTAATAACGTGTGGGTGCTTTTCAGTTTTTCAATCTCTTTTTGATAGTCAGGGAATGTCTAGTATGAGAAAATCATTCAGACCTCAAAAACAGAATCACAGAAGTTTCTTCCAGTAACACTTGGCTCTTAATTGACTAATCTAAAGAACAGCCTGGCCCTGTTAATCACAATAAGCACCCTGATGAAAACACTGGCGGGATCCCATTGAAGATTTGTCTGTTGCTAAGAGCAAGCAGCTACAAGCCAGAGCAAATTCCAGCACGGACAGGAGAGGTGGACAGGAAGCCCCACCCCTAACCAGGGTACTGTGGGCACCCGACAGATGCTGGGAGAGTGGGAGTCGGTTTTCTCTACAACAGCAGCTCCTGGTAAACTAGCCGCATTCTGGTGGAAGACACCCACATGGGAATAAACGGACTGCACAAATTGGACTTTGGTGAAAAAGCTTTAAAAAAAAAAAGAGGACGTATTGTTGGGTGGCAAGGGGAGGGAGCAAATCTGGGAGGAGCTGGGGCCAGATGAATGCGACTAAACACATCACACGGGATTCTCAGAGAGCTAATAAAAACGCTAAAAACATAAAGAGCTGCATAGCGTGGAACTTACCCTGTCAGCCCCATCTACAAGAGCTCTCTTATTTAAAAGAATGTGGACAACTCTTAAAAGAGACTTTTTTCTTTTAAGATCAGAGATGGCCCATTTTGACCTTGGGATAGCGCTCAGATGTCACATGTCACGTGACATCACAGATGGCAAACCCTTTCCACAGATCCTGGACTTTTCCTTTCATCTCCGGTTCTCTGGAAGGTCCCCACACGGAGACAGAAAAGCCTGCCAGCGAGTCTAACAGCCCAGATGCCTCAGCATGAGATGTCTTGGAGGTGCGGCAGGCTTACTGTGGGGACCAGGTCCACCTGTCACCCCTTCAGTGCTCTACTGTGCTTTCCCTGAGGACTCTGTCGCTGGCAGAGCATGGAGGGGTCCTGGGTTACGGTCTCCTGTCTCGTGTGGGCTCTCACCGTGAGCAATCTTGTGCTGTAGCAATCCCTCTGCTTCTGCCAGCACCACCTGCAAGCCAACCTCTTCTTGCCTTCCTCCTCCTCCTCCTCTCTCTCTGTCTCCCCCAACACAGCCTACAACAACCTCTTACTGTGGCCTCGGCACTGATTTCCGGCCTTCTTCCATTCACAGGAATCCCCCTGCCCCAAACACTCACACATTACTATATTACTTCTGTTTGGTGTGTGCTTCTTGGAGAATCCAAATTCGCCATCACACCAGGACCACTTTTTATGGAGCGCGTTCCCTTTTCACTGGATTCCTTTCTAAACTCACTGCACTTGGCCTCACCTTCAGCAATAAATCTGCTTTCAAAAATTTTTTATTTAGCCAGCAGGGGTGGTGGCAAGCACCTTTAATCCCAGGACTCGGGAGGCAGAGGCAGGAGGATCTCTGTGAGTTTGAGGCCAGCCTGTTCTATAAGAGTCAGTTCCAGGCAGGCGGATCTCTGTGAGTTCGAGACCAGCCTGGTCTACAAGAGCTAGTTCCAGGACAGGCTCCAAAACCACAGAGAAACCCTGTCTCGAAAAACCAAAAAAAAAAAAAACCAAAAAAAAAAAAAAAAAAAAAAAAAAGAGTCAGTTCCAGGACAGGCTCCAAATTTATAGAGAAACCCTGTCTTGAAAAATCAAAACAAAACAAAAAATTTATTTGTGCGTGTGTGTGTGCATGCGCACGCGTGTGTGCCCACAGAAGCTAGAGGTATCAGATTCCCTGGAATTGGAGTTTCAGGCAGTTGTGAGCCCCCTAGTGTGGGCACTGGAACTGGACCCAGCTGCTCCACAAGAGAGAGCAATCCTTGCCCTGAACCACTGAGCCATCTCTCTAGCCTGCAAAAGTCTACGTTGACCTCAAGTTGAATGTGTTAATAAGCTTTGAAGATATGTACAATTCTGGTTTGTTTTTGTTTGTTTGTTTTTGAGACCAGGTCTCTCTATTTATCCTGCTGTCCTGGAAATTGCTGTATAGACCAGGCTGGCCTCAAAATCATAGAGACCCTCTTGCCTCTGCCTCATGAATGGCAGGATTAAAGACATGAACCTGGGATATATATATATGTATGTATATATATGTATGTTATATATGTATAACTATCATGTGTATTTGTTTATATGGTATACAGCTATATAGATTATAAATATGTATACATAATACATGTAAGTCTCATACACATATGAATATATGGTCATTGTTAAATGTGAATATTCAAATATGGGTCACTGAAGTCTTTTCCTGTGCCACCAATATGTGCACATAAATTGTTTGGAAGTTGTTTCTTATACTATACTGCTGGCAAGGAGTTCTAAATTAGTATGTAGGCAGGAAGAGGATTAAAATAGTATCGGTTGACATGTTCCAGTGCGTCCTGAATGATTGGAAACAGCGTCCTGGAAAAAATCTAGAAGAAAAACGTTCTGTACAACAAGAAATAGACCAGAAAGTGGCTCAGAGGTCCAGCTGGAATCTCAGCAAGAGCGTGTGACTGGCAAGGCGTTTGCCGCTGTTCTGTGCCGCGTGCCACGTGGCAGGAGTTTGGAGGAAGCCGCTGAGATCGTGCTTCCAGCTGTGTGAATCCAGCCTGGCTTCTCATTCACACTTTAGAGAAACTTAAACCAGGTCAGCGTTCTGAACATGCGTCCAGTGGGGTTTGCTCTGCACTGACACGGGAAGCCCCACTCTCGACCACCTGAGCCCGCTCTCCATTTCTGTGCATGCTGCACCTCGGCCGCCTTTGTTGTAGACCGCAGACCACGCTCCACTGCTGGTGATCTGGTGGACACCCTTATTTTCTAAGCTAGGGATGAAAAATCAGCTCACCAGGGCTGCATCGGGACTGGGAGAGGTGAAGACAAAGAGGGGGTCCTCTCCCCAGAGAGGGTGTGTGCTGAGAAAGCCAGGGTTATCGACCTCTGCAGAGGGACAATATAGTCACGACACACCACAGCCCTCTGTCATTAACCTAGTCACCCAAAGAATGACAACTCTTACTTGTTCACAGCCTTTTCTCCCCCACAGAGCACCCGTGTATAGCGAGCATGGCCAGCATTTCATTCTGCCCAGGTGTGCATTAGGACGTCATCACGCAATGGCAAGCTAATCATGAAGCAGGACAATAACCTCAGAAACACCAACATCCACCGGGCCACTGGAGATCATTCCTGAGTCATCTCTGTCCCCAGGACCCAGCAAAGGCCTCACGACCAGACTCACCTTCTTCCAAAAGAGCTTTCCCAGAGGCAGTGAGGTGGGCCCCGACTTCTCCTTGCTACCTTCTTTTATTGTGTCGCTGGCTGTTGCGGGTGGCACGTGAGTTGGTGGGCTGCAGCCTTTTGAACTCTTGGTTGCCCCTTGGGTCTCCTGGGGTGTGAAGTTGGCTTTCTCTGGCGTGAGATTGGCTGAAGTAGTGGGTGTATTTTCAGTATCCTATAAGGTTTTGTTTGTAAAAAGAAAAGTGAAAAATTCAAAATAATTCACCCTTTCAAAAGTAAAAGGTTTTCTGTTAAAATAAGCAATGGGCTGGGGTCATGCATGATGTTAATTTTTTTCCTTTCTAATTTTCTGTTTTATGCAAATATTTACTGTGAATATAGCTTTGTGTTTATATAATTTCCTTTTGAGAAAGATAAAAGGGGGAGACTTGTTAGTAGTGATGCTCATGTAAGTAACTTAGTGTGGGTAGGTTTGGGGTGTGTTATTAGAAAGTGGAGTTCTGGGCTCTCTCTTGGCTCAGCGGGTAAAGGAACTTGCTTCAAGCCTGATGACCTGAGTTCAATCCCTGAAACCCACATAGTGGAAGGAGAGAGCTGATTCCTGCAAGTTGTTCTGTGACCTGCACATGTGTGTTGTGGCTCATGTGTGCACACAAACACACACACAAGCACAATCAATCAATGTAAAAAAGAAGAAAGGAAGGAAGGGAAGAAAGAAGGAAAGAAGACAGAGAAAAAGAGGGGTTTTGTTTGTTTGTTTTTTATCAAGGCCCTTTGTTTTCAAATAGTTTTGGCCAGGCTCCCATCCTTGGAAATATCCTGAATATGCACACACAATCGTACACAACGACTCATGTTTATTTTATGAGCACGATTACTTTACCAAGCCAAACTGGAGATTAAGGAAGGGTGGTGATAAATATGACGGTCATAGGAGTTCTGAAACTTTTCTCCCACATCCCACTTTGGAGAAGGCAGAGAGGAGGCTGTAAAGTGATGGAGATCCACAGACCCCGCTCCTATACTTCAGATGCAACCGCCACACTCCACATATAACCTTTCCGCTCCCCGCTTCCTTCCTGTTTTTCCCTCCCACCCCTTCTCACCACCCCCCCCCCCCCCCGCCCAACAGGCTGTGCTGAAGTCCAGATCCAGGGTATCTGACCCTATCCATGGGATTCTAACGCTCTGGGGACTATCTTCTTAATAAGTCACCCCCTTGATTTTGCTTCTGGATGTGGGACACAGGAGGTCTCTGTAAGGTACTACCATCAGAATAAGAACCCAAAGCAATGGCTATGTGGAATGGCAAGAGTCCACTGGCTTCTAATAAAAAACTGCTGCTACCTCACTGAGGGGGTGGGCGTTGTCCAAACCCTTTAAAGCAATGCCTGGCCCTCGGGTATGGCTAAGTTGTCACTGAACGTTGGACGACATGGGGCAAAGCTTGATTTTGAAGCAGCTTAGGTCCTAACTCAAGAGACAAAGGTTCAGGGCGGGAAGGGAAAGAGATGCGCTTGTTTCTTCCCACAGTTACCTTGGGGGGCAAGAGCTCAGGGGCAGAACACTTGCCTTGCATGAAGGATGCCCTAGCTACACCCCCCAAACTTGCTGTTTTTATTCATTCCAGTCTTCATCTTTTAAAATTAGTACATGTTAGGGTTTCTATTGCTGCAATGAAATACCATGAGCAAAAAGCAAGTTGGGGAGCAAAGAGTTTATCTGGCTCACACTTCCATATTGCTGTTCCTCATCAAAGGAAGTCAGGGAACTCAAACAGGGCAGGAACCTGGAGGCAGGAGCTGATGCAGAGGCCATGGAGGAGAGTTGCTTACTAGCTTGCTCCCTATGACTAGCTCAACCTGCTTTCTTAAAGGACCCAGGACCGCCAGCCTAGGGGTGGTCACACCCACAATGGGCTAGACCCTCCCCTATCAGTCAGTAAGAAAATGCCTTACAGCTGGATCTTATAGAAGCATTTTCTCAACTGAGGGTCTCTCTTTGCAGATGACATAAAACTAGCCAGCACAATACATTTATTTTTTATGTGTGTATGCCCCACTTGTGTGTGTGTGCGCGCGCACGTGCAGGTGTGAGGGTGCACATATAAGCCAGAAGAACACATCAGATCTGCTGGAGCTGAAGTTCCAGGCAGTTGTAAACTGCCTACTGTGAGTGCTGGTGGACAAACTCTGGTCCTTTAAAAAAGCAGCAAGTATTCTTAGCTGCTGGACCTTCTCTCAGCGAGCCCATTCTTTTGGTTTTGTTTTGTTTGTTTGATTTTCAAGACAGGTTTTTTTTTTTTTCCTGTGTAACAGCCCTAGCTGTCCTGTGGAACTAGCGCTTGTAAACCAGGCTGGCTTCGAACTCACAGAGATCCACTTGCCTCTGCCTCCCAAGTGCCGGGTTTAAAGGCGTGTGCCACTGCTCCATTCCTTTTTTTTTTTTTTTTTTTTTAACTAAGAAAACCTACTTATTTATCTATTGGCTTTAAGAAAGGGTCTAGTTGTGCCTTTGGGGTCTCATCTATGTCCAAGTCACCCCAGTGTCTCAGTCCACTTCTACTGTTTTGTTTTTAACAAGATGTAGCCAGAGCCACGTTTGCCCGAATGCCACCATGCTCCCCGCCATGCTTACACAGACTAAACCTCTGAACATGTAAGCCACCCCAATTAAATGTTTTTCCTTATAAAAGTTGCTGTGGTCATGGTGTCTCTTCATAGCAACAGAAGCCCTAACAAGACAGAAACACTTCTCGACACAGAGGTAAAAGCCAATGACCTATATGTAGCAACCACAGATAGGGGAACTGGGAATATTTGGGATTGTCCTCCTAGTTTACAGAAAGCACACTGAATGCCAATCAAGGCATGACCCTGAAACTCGTGTGTCTGGGTTTCAGGATCCCATAAGGCACTTCCTTTAATATCGTAAAAGATCAGATCTCAGCTGGACAGTACTGGCGTATGCCTTTAATTCCGGCACTGGGGAGGCAGGTGGATCTCTGTGAGTTTGAGGCCAGCCTGGTCTATAGAGCAAGTTCCAGGACAGCCATGGTTATACATGGTTACACACATGGTCTCAAAAAACAAAACCAAAACAAGAGTCCAGATTCCATCCTTCCCGCAAATGTGCCTCACTGCTAGTAAGAGCCATTGTTACTGGGAAGTCCTAGAAGTGACACGGACCTTGGCCGGGCCATCATGGTGGGCTGGACTGCTACAGAGGTGACACATGAAATGAATATCATAAAGAAGGGCAGACGTGGTATGCAGGGAGTCACACGCTTCATTCAAGGACACCCCTCCTCATGTAATTCCCAAAGTGGGAGTTAAACCCAATTCCTTTGCATAAAGGTCTATGGCATGTCTCCTTAGCTGTTACCAAACTGTGTTTCATAGACCCAAGTGGCCATACACTTATTATTTATGTATTTATTGGTCTTTTTTTGAGCCTGGGCCTTTTGAACCCCTGCCAATCCCAGAACTTGATAAATAGTCCAGGATGTTTCAAACTTGGGTTAACCCTCCTGACTCCGCTTCCTAAGTTCTGGGGTTATAGGCATGCACTGTATTCACCTGCCTGTACCACTTTTCAAAAAATTATTTTATAAAATGTGTGTGTGTGCGCACGCGTGTGTAAGCACATGTGAATGCAGTGCCCTCCAAGACCAGAAGAGGGTGTTGGATCCCCTGGAGCTGGGGCTACAGGCACCTGTGAGCTATCCCACGTGAGCACTGGGAATTGAACTCAGGTCCTCTGCAAGAGCTGCAGGTGCTCACAGCCACTGAGCCATTGCTCCAGACCCCGAGACCACCTTCTGCTGTTCCTTTCCTTCTTACTGCAATATTGATAATCCTCTCTTTATAGAGCAAAATGAGCCTTCTTGGAAACTGAAGGTGACCTCACGGGATTTGCATGTGCAAAGGTAGATTCTGCTACTGGAGTGTGCTGTGGGAACTTCCATTTGCACACACAATCCTAGGACTAGAAAATGGAGCTGGGAACTTCCTTTTGTAAACAGCTTCGCTAAATTTGGTGGACAATGGTTAATAATTAAAAAGGACATCCCAAGTATTTGACCCAACTCAGAGATCCCCGGAATTGGTGGTTTCAGGTGTGCACTGGTTTTCCTTCATGCGTGAAGAGTCTGTCTCCAAAGCTGAGCTCATGTTACCCAGTGTGATTGGCTCTGCCAACCTTCACTGCTTTCTTCTGCTTGGCATCTCTGTGGGCTCGCTCAGGATGAACTCAGTCAACAGAGGGAACAGGGGAGGCAGATGACAGCAAGGTAATAGTGTTATCCTGAGGTTAGAAGACAATTTCCCAAGGAGTGGGTGGCATACCACAACTTTACAATCAGGATACGAAACAAAACTCAAATAGCGTTCTTTTCCTTCTCTAACTCTTGAGTCATTTAACAACATTCTGTGGAAAAGTCTGTCTGCTGCTGGGAGGGCTTTATCACTCTCCGCCACCAGCCAATTCCTTCCTAAGAAAAGCCTGAAGGACTCTGGATTCTAAACTCTACAGAAATGAGCAAGGACTTCACTTTTAATTTGTCACATACGTGGTCATTTTTCTGTTAGGAAAAATGATTCTGGTTTCCACGTATGATGGAACGTGAAGGCATTTTTGAAAGGCACATTTAAATAGGAACAGTCAATTCTAGTATAAAAATATCAAATGATTAATAGTATATTTAAGTCAAGTGGTGAAGGTGTATGCCAACGACTGACATTTGGGAAAAAGTGGGTGAGGATTTCAGAACCCTGCTCTACACTTGGAAGGAACCAATCTGAGATTTTATAGCTATCAGGACTTAAATGCCTGAAGTTCAGGTCTCACTCAGTGCCTCCAAATCCCCATCAGTGACCACAGTCACCCAGGGCTCGGGATTCCCCGACTCGGGGCTGGTAAGTACTGGATCCTAAGCATCAGAGGTGAAGAGCAGGGTCCTTTATCCTCCTAGTCGGAGGAGATACAGACCTTATGTCTAAAGAACTTTCTAAAGGCCAGTGCTAGCCTGGGGCTGTCCAGGCGTTTCTTCTTGCTCTTAGCCTGCGTCTCCAACATCTTCTGGCCAGCGTGTCCATCGCAGACACTGTCTGCTTTGGTTGCCTTCTGGACAACAGCGGGCACAGCTTAGATGTTTACTTTTACACAAACCCACTTGCTCTTCTCTGTTTCAGAGTGTACTCAGACACTGTGACAATTAACTACTGGTGTGTCACTCACATCTCCCAACCACAAAGCACCCTAGGAATACTTACCTTCTCAAGGTTCTCAAGAATGAGCCACTAAACAGGACGTTCACACACTGGTTTTTAACAATCACAGAGGTTCCAGTGACTTCTATATGGGCAGATTTCCCAGGCAAAGGAAGTGTCTGGGGTGAACCAGGTCATTGAGCCAAAATGGGAGGAGACAGGAATCAAAATAACTCAGCTATAATCACTACCAACTGTTGGCTCAGGTCACAAATGCTGTGGGGTTGTCATGAGGCACGGAGGGCATGTAGCATGATGCATGTAGCGCATGTAGCATGATGCATGTACCATGATGCATGAGCAATCATCCAGGGGATGGAGAGGTGGCTCAGCAGTTAAGAGCACTGTCAGCTCTTCTAGAGGGCCAGTGTTCAGTTCCCAGCACCCACTGGGCAGCTGAAGACCTCTGTAACTCATGTTCCAGAGGATCAGATGACCTCGTCTGACTTCCATGGGCATTGTACACATATGGTGCTTTTACATACATGTAGACAAAGCACCCATAAACATAACACAAATACATAAAAGTAAGGAAATAAAGGTATATATAAAAAAGACTCAGGGTTGGGGACTGGAAAGATGGCTCAGTGGTTAAGAGCACTGGTTGATCTTTCAGAGGTCCTGAGTTCAATTCCCAGCAACCATCTGTAATGAGATTTAGTGTCCTCTTCTGGTCGGCAGGCAGGGCAGACATACAGGCAGAACATGATACATTTAAAAAAAAAAGTATTCAGGGTCAAGTGTGACAGAGATGGAGACTTTTCAAAAGCACCTTGGGAACTTCAGAAGAAAAAGACGCCCCAAAGACAAATATAGAAGAAGCGACGTCAGCTCCTGGGCATCCCAAACAATCTGTATTCATAATCCCTCATCTAAAATACTGGTTCCCACCAGGGACTTCTCAGCCCACTGGATGGAACAATGAGATTTTATCAACAAGGTATGCCCAGTGGGGACCACATCCGCACTGTGGATGGGTTTTGGTACATGGGCCAGCTGAATAGAAAGAGCGAATCGGGTCATTTGGGAAGCCACCCAACACACCCACACGTTCCACTGTTGACAGCCCAGTATGCTGAGACTGAAAAGCACAGAAATGAACATCTCGACCCAACCATTCATTGAATTTGACCTTAGCTGCCTTGTAGCAAATGAGTCATTTTAAGAAATCCGTTCTTCAATGGGAGGAGAAATTTCTAGAGGGATCGATTGGTCCACTAGGTGTTTGTAGAAATAAGGGTGACTACATTCAAACAGAGCTCCACAGTTTACAAGATATGGCAGCCCCTTCCCTCGACCCTGGACCAGTTTTACAGATGTGGAGACTAGGTGAGGATCCCATGGCCCCTACATCAGTGACCTGGAGCTCAAACACAAGCTCTCCGGGATGAAATAGAGGGGGTTCCCCACCTCTGCTACAGCGGCAGACGAATGGGACTGGGTGGGCCATCTATTGTCCCCTATCCCCGCCAAAGCTCTTCCAGGGGGCATTATCTCTCTCCAGCTTAAATTGTCTCACAGGTTCCATGAAATTTAAACCATGTGTCCCATTACAGGCCGTCTGCCCGGCCAGATGGAAGGAAAAACATCCGTAAGAAGGTGGCTACTTCAACCCCAAGTTTACTTGGGGAAGAATTGTCTCCACTTCCAGCCTGTAAACCTCCAGGCTCAGCAGGGTCCACACCCTACCTAGCCTTTCCCCGGGCAGGTGTCCCGTGGCAGCTATTTTAATTCAACATTGCTGTGCAGTAGATATCTGCTTTTCAAATGATATGAAAATAGAAAACATATTAACACGTCCAGAGCTGCAGCTTCTGCCTTCTACTTCAGAGGAAGTCTTTAAAAAACAAAACAAAAAAACAAAACAACAACAGCAAAAAACCGAAACAAAACAATTGCTTCATTTTCTTTTCTACACACAATGAAAAAAATAGATGTTGATGGTGTCGTTATTATTAATTTGTACCCGTTATATATTTAGCGCCTGGGTGCTGTGACATTCTTTAGCCAGAGCTAGTCTATCACCTTCCAAGTGTTCCACTGAAACGTTTATTAAAATACCGTTAACCAGGGCAGAGGACTGTAGCTAAGGTAGGGATTACCTCCTAGGCAAGAGGCCCTGGATCTAATGCCGAGCGCTGCAGAATCCAAACAAACATAACCATAATCTTAACCTAAACCAAATACAGCGCCATTAAGTTTCTAGGTAGATTCATATATGCACATCATAGAATATTCATGATATGTACTTCACCCAAGACACATATGCAAATCGAAACCCAATTCTTTGCATCAAGTCAGACATATGTGCATGTCAGGACACCTACCGTGTCTTCTGGGTCCCTTCGGGTCTCCGTCTTGTTAGGCGAAACCTGGAAAGTGGGAGAAGCGCAAATGTTAGGACTCCGCTCTAGAGGCTGACAGATTTCACAGAGACAGCTCTCCAAACTGGGAAACAAAAACACCCTTGACCCAATGGAGACATGAGCAGCTCTAGGTAATAAACAGTTTACAGAATCAATATTTTATTCTGAAACATATTAGATCTTACACATCCACCAAGAGTTCAATCTCATTCAAAAATCACCTCCCCAAAGGCCATGAGGCGCCTCCTGGATTCTGACCACTAGTTGAGACACAGCACCTGTGATACATCCTGTTGATTTTTTTTTATTTTACCTGGTGAAGTCAGACTGATATTGGCATACAACTCAAACACATTTGGGAGCGGCTACTGCTGGACTCTATAACACCGCAGCTCATGTCCCACAGTTAATACCCCCGCCCATTGTTATTATGACTTCCTGTCCTAAAGCTTTGTCACTGAAGGCCAGGCCAATACAGCGTCCTGAGAAGGAACATTTACATGGCCCTGATGCTAATCTTGATACCACAACATTCAAGCATCCCTGATTCCTAGAATTAGACACGGGGACAATGACATTAAGGAAGCAAACCAGAGATGTCTACTTACGAGGGTCTTGAAGAAGCTCATAATGGAGTTGCTATTCTCTATGGTTTCTGCCTCCTGGGGGTCCTCCTTCTTGGTCCCCAGCACCTCCGGATCCCCGGGGACAAAGTAACTCGGAGTGCCAACTTTACGTCCTCTCCCCTCACCGTCAACTAAGTCCTGGGGACAAAGCAGAGTTTTCACAGTTGCAGCCCCTTGGATGCAGACTCTCAGAGTCCTCCTTTGATTCCACACCCCTCTCTTCCTCATCCCCTAATTCCTGCCATAGCTCTGCTGCCCACGGCCCTGCAGGACAATCGCCAGTTTATGAGAGCTCTTCTTGCCTTCCCTTCCCCCTCCTGCTAACACAATCATCACACATGGTAGGAGGGACATTGTTTGGGGCCAGAGGGTAACAAACTGAGCGGTGCATATCACACCCCAAACAAAACCCCTTTTCTTTCAAGTATGCAAGGAGGTGGTCAGAGAAGCCAAGGTTTCCATCTCTGTGGTCTCTGCGTCTGATGGTCTGTGTGTTAGGCTAGAGATGTCCCTGTGGGATTTCCCACAATTCCCAGAGCCAAATCATAGCAATAGCAATAACAATAACAACTCTTTCCCCAATAGCTACTCTGGGAGTCTGTTGGTAACCGGGATATGGCTTGGGAACTGATTCCTTTTCTTGTCCCGTTTTTTACCATGATCCTGAGCCAAGACACTGTCACAGCTCCACTCCAAGAGAGTCACGACTCTTGCCCTGTTTACTCGTGTCCTGGCGGCCTCCCTCACTTCACAGATTTATGCCTCATATCTTACCAGCTTCCAATGCCCTCTCACGGCTTTGGAGTCAGGTCCACACTCTGACACGGCTTCCTCAGGGTCATTCTTTCTGAGAGAGAGGTGTGGCTCTCTCCACAGTCTCTTACCTCTCTCTGATTCCTCTCTTTCTGTTCTTTCTGGTCTGATTTCTTGGAGTTTCTCAAACACTCTATACTACAAATTATTTCTAACTCCATGGCTCTGGAATCTTCTGCCCCTCTGGTGAAGATCCTCCATATCTTCTTTTAGGGTGTTGGAAAAATTAGGGGGGTGGTGTGTGTGTCTGTGTCTGTTTGTGTGTGTGTGTGTATGCACATGCGTGTGAGTGCAGGTGCCCATGGAGGTCAGAAGAGGGTGTCAGATCACCTGGAGCTGAAGTTACACAGGTAGTTGTGAACGGCCTGATGCTGACTTCTGGCAACCCAGCTGGGGGCTGCTCTAAGCACAGTATGAGCTGTTAAGGTCCTAGTCCTCACTCCAGCCCCCACCCTACATCTTAAGTGGTGCCTTTTCCAGGAGGCCATTTCCAAAACTCCAGCTAAAGCTCTCCTCCTACACCTCTGTCCTTTCTACCTGTAGTGTCCCAATACTTTCACTAACCTCATCCATCACAGACTTTGTCCTTACCTGCCCACAGACCAGCATCTCCACAAAGATGGAAGCTGTGTTTATTTTGTCCTATTTCTTATGTATCAAGGACAGTGTCTTAATTATGGTTTCTATTGCTGTGAAGAGACATCATGGTTATGGCAACTCTTATAAACATTTTTACTGTAGTGGCTTAGAGTTCAGAGGTTTAGTCCCTTATCACTACAGTAGGACATGCTGGCATACAGGCATATAGGGTGGCAGAGAGGTATCAGGAAGTAGTCTGAGACACTGGATGGTACCTTGAGCATATGAGACTACAAAGGCCACCTCCACAGTGACACCTCCTAATAGTGCCATGTCTTTTGGGGGGCATTTTCTTTCAAACCACCCTAGTCAGTGAGGCCACAAAAGACATCTAATAACTCTGTACTGTTTAAGTGCTTAGCAAATGAATAGAGGGATTAAAAGTTTCAAATAGGTGCTGGAGAGAAGGATCAACATCAAAAATGCTCATTGATCTGGCAAAGGACCTTGGTTCAGTTCCCAGCACACACATCAGGTGTCTCACAACAGCCTTTAACTCTAGTTCCAGGGGATCCAACACCCTTTTTCTGTGGGCACCTACATGCATGCAGTATACATAAACACAGACCATCATATACATACATATAAATAAATCTTTTTTGAAAACTTGATGTAAGTGAGTCGAGGATGTCTGTCTTAACTAGCTTCTCTTGCATAAGAAGAGGACAGAGCTGGCTCCCCACACGCAAGCAGCTAGACCCCGCCATCTGTGTGCCTCCCATGATACTTATTCTGTTTCCGGTGGATTTATTTATTGTGCAATATGTTTACTTATGGGTAACTGTGTTTGTGGCTTTACATTTTGTTCATTATAAGCATCTTGTAGCTTTACTTCAGAGTGTGTGGGGGTGTGTGGGGATGGTGGTGAGTGTGTTTGTGCATGTGCCTCGGTGTGCATGTGGAGGTCAGAGGACAACTCTTCACATTCCTCCTTGCCTTTGAGGCAGAGTCTCTCTCGCTGTTATTGTGGCTGCATACCCCAGGCTAGCTGGCTTAGAACTTCTGCGCAGCTCTCTTGTCCACCTCTATTATTTCACAAAGAATGTGCGATTACAGACGCATGCTACAAAATTCAGCTTTTACACAGATCCAGGAATTGAGTTTGGGTCATTAGGCGCCTGTGAAAAGCACTTTTATCCCCTGAGCTATCTCCTCGGCCCTCACTTTAATTTATTAAGCCCTCACATGTTGCTTCATTTCCTTTGGCAAATTACCAGGGTGAAATTTACAGGTCAAGAGTTAAGCAAATTTTATAAATGGATATTCCTGCCGGACAGCAGGGGTGACAGTAGGTTCCCTGCAGTTCTGACCATGCAGGCAGCTCTGTGTCTCTGCCAAGCAGGTTGGTAGAGCAGGCAACACCTGTAACGTGCCCAGGATGGGTAGGGGAAGAGGATGTGACCAGGGACTGACAGCCAGAAGCTTCAGGTGCAGCGGCAGAAGAGGATGAGTCTGGCTCCACGCTTTCCTGGCCCTTCGTCACCACACACACACACACACACACACACACACACACACACACACACACACAGAGTCTTTTCCTTCATCTCAAGGGTTAGGGGTCATTCTTGAACTCCCCAGCTGTTCTTCCACTGCTGCCAACTCCCCAGGGGAAGGATGGGAGGGATGGCAGGGAGCCCTTTTCCCTTTCTCACACTGCCCAGGGCGTGAGCTTCCAGGAGCCCACAGAGACTCTGCATTTCTAACTATTTTGATCACTTCCCCCGACAGAGAAGGATGAGATACAACAACCTTGCTCTTAGGTCAGATTTTTGGCCTTCTTCCCTTGGCAGTTTCTGGAAACCCAGGACAAACTAATCTTGGTTTAAATGTCTCAAACCAGAAAAGCATTTCAGAGGAATGGAATGATTTCTGATTTTTGTGAGCTATTATAACTCAGACAAGATTATTAGTCATAATATATCACTATTTATTATGGAAATAATAAAATGGCCAGTTTTTAAAAAGATCTATTTATATGTATGAGTGTTTCTTCTGAGTGTATTCATGTGTACTACATGCCTGATATTAAGGGAGGTCAGAAGAGGGGGTCAGATCCCCTGGGACTGGAGTTACAAACAGCTGTGGGCTGCCATGTGGGTGCTGGGAACTGAACCCTCATCTTCTGGAAAAACAAGTGCTTTTAAGCACTGAGCTATTTCTTCAGTCCCTCAAGGTTTTGAACGTCAACTGGACATAACCTAGAATCACATGGGAAAGAGAGTGTCAGATGAGAGACTGTCTAGATTAGCTTGGCCTGGGGTCATGTCTGTGCAGATATCTTATTAGTGAAAGGCCTGCCCAAGTGGGTGGCACCATTCCCTGGGCATGGGATCCTTGATTGTATAAAGGGGGAGAGTGCAAGCTGGGCCTAAGTATGCATGCACGTTTAATTCATGTTAATTTACTTCACTGCTTTCTTCCCTTAACTGTGGCTATAATTAGACCAGTTCCTGATGACATCACCTCTACAGTGCTGACATCACCTCTACAGTGCTGACGTCACCTCTACAGTGCTGGCGTCATCTCCACAGTGACCAGTTGCAACCCGGCTATGTGACCTGTTATAGGAGGCTGCTTGTTTGTTCCCTAGCCACCTGGCAGCTCAGACTCAAAATAACCACACAGAAACTGTATTAATTAAATCACTGCTTGGCCCATTAGCTCTAATGGTAACAAACCACAAGTCTCTTGGTAAAATATAAAATAACACAAGTGGATTAACTTAAAATGTATGAGTTAGTTAATAAGAAGCCTGAGCTAAAAGGCCAAAAAGTGTTATAATTTATATAGTTTCTGTATGATTATTTGGGTCTGGGCAGCTGGGAAAATAAAGTGTAGTCTCCTTTTACAACATGGGGGATGAGGTTACTGGCCCAGAGTTATACAGACGTCAGGTCTCCACCACCTTTGACATTACAGACCTTCCTCACGATCAGCTCAGCTCAACTGAGCAGTAAAATTCAGCACCATGTAAATGAAACTTGGGGTCTGAGAAGTCAATAGCTTCATAAGGTGTGTCCGTATGCATATACTCAGTTCCGAAATCCTCCAACACCTCCTACAGCTTAAATCCTTAAGCTCTGCCCTTAGAATGTGCCTAAGCCACATCACTTTTATTTCTTGGACACGCCTGTGTAATGGTGTATATAGTGTGTCTCACTTATCAGAACTTTCCCAAGCCCTTCATCTCAGTCTCACAGAAATGGTCAAAAGCATTTTACAGGAGAGGAAACTGAGGCCCAAGAAGCCACTTCATGTTGAGGCCACACGGTGTCCAAGTATTCTCAATAGCCCATTTCGTCTGTCCAGTCTTCACGCCTCCTTGTGATGAAGAGTCCCAAATACCCGTCATGCATCCTGTCCTCAGTTCTCTTCAGCCCCTTCTGTGTTTGAATATTTTCCCTTTAAGAGTCTCGATTGCAGCCTTAGCAGTCTTTCTGAAGTTCCTGGAACGCGTTGGGCAGGTTCCTGTCCCAGGTTGTTGCATGAGCTCTTGCCAGGGAATAATATTCTGTCTTACTTCCTTCAAGTCTTTGCCAACCGTTCCATTTTCATTGAACTTTTTCCTTACCACCCCACTTTCAACTGCTACAACTCATGCAGTCCAGCTTGCGTTCTTCTAGGGCATTTCACCCTAACACCGGGCCTCCTCCTCCCACCAGGGACCTGTAGTAGTGATTGCTGAGACAGTTTTGATTTTCCCGACGGAGGGTCCCACTGACATCTGGTAGGCAGACTCCGGGAATACTGCCAAGCAGATCCTGCAATACACAGGGCAGGGAATTTTCCAGCCTGAACATCAAGCGAGAGCAAGGAGCTGGAGAAATCCCTCGTTGTATTAAAAACATCACCCATTCATTCCTTTGTGCCTCTTTTCCCCCTAGAATGGGAAGCTTTGTTCTTCTTCACCAGTGTCCACCACTTACACCTGGACTTGTGCCCGTAGCAGATGCTCCGAAAGAACGGATGAATGAACAAATGAATGATTTCATCCAAGTGAGACTGGCGTCATTCATTTTTATTAAGGAGTGTGCTGACGAGTTTCCAAAATCACAGCCTATACATTAGGCTTCTCCAAATTTAAAAGAGCTCACCTTTGTTTCTTTTTCTGTACCTGTGATAAAATGCTCTGACCTGGAGCAACTGAGAAGGACAGGACCCCCAGAAGGCACCAGAAGTCTGCAGAAGCTGATCCCATTAAATATGAAGTCAGAAGAAGAGAACAACGAATGCATACATGCTGGAGCTCCCCTGGCTCACTTGCCTAGGGAATGGTGTCGCCCACACTGGGCAGGTCTTCCCACATCAGTTAACACAACGAAGGTTTTTCCTATCAGGCGTGCCCAGAGGCTGATCTCCCAAGTGACTCTAACTTGTGTTACCTTAACAACGCTTTCTTAGCCATTGTTCTTTTGCTGTGAAGAGACACATGACCACATCAACTCTTATAAAGGACACATTTAACTGGGGCTCACTTACAGCTTCAGGGGTTAGTCCATTATCATCACGGTGGGGAGCATGGCAGCATGCAGGCAGACACAGTATTGGAGCTTAGAGTTCTGCATCCAGATCCACAGGCAGCAGAAAGGGAGAGAAAGACTGGGCCTAGCATGGGCTTTTGAAACCTCAAAGCCCACCTGTAGCAGGTTTTTTCTTTTGGGTCACCAACCAGCTCCCAAATCATGACACAGAGACTTATTGTTAGTTCTGAATGCTCAGTCTTAGCTTAGTCTTGTTCCACTATCTCTTATAACTTAGATTAACCTGTTTCTCTTCATCTCTGTTTGGTCTTAGGGATTTTTACCTTTCTGTATGTCCTACTTTCATTGCTTCCCCTGTGTCTGTCTGTCTGTCTGGCAGCAGCTACCTGGCAGACCCTAGGCATTGCCCTCTTTTGCTCCCTCGTTCTCTCCCCCTGCCAACCCACCTATCCCTCTCCCGCCTAGCTATTGGCTATTCAGCATTTTCTTAGAGTGATCAGGTGCCTTAGTCAGGCAAGGGGAAACAAATATAACACAACTTTTACACATTTAAAGTAATATTCCACAGCACCCACACCTAATGGCACACTTTCTCCAACAAGGTCACACCTTCTACAAGGCCACACCTCCTAATCCTTATAATCCTTTCAAATAGTTCCACTCCCTGATAACCAAGATTTCAAATACATGCATCTATGGGGAGCATTCTTATTCAAACCACCACAAACATGACCATAACTTTGTCCTGTGAAGTACCTTGAATATATAAGAAACTCAACACAGTTAAGAGCTATGGCTGCTCTTCCAAGGGACCTGGATTTGGTTCCCAGCACCCACATGATGGGTCACAGCCATTTTTAACTCCAGTTCCAGGGGATTTGATGTGTTCTTCTGGCCTCTGAGGCAAAACCCTCACTTGCACAGAAAAATATGAGTCAAACAGAGCTGCTTCAGCAGGTGAAAGCACTTGCTGCTAAGCCTGATGACATAAGTTCAAGTTCGATCCTTGGGATCCACACGGTAGGAGAGAAGTGACTCCCACAAGTTGTCCTCCGACCTCCACATACATGTGTGTGAGCACACGCATACACATAAATAAGTGCAGCTTTAAAACAATACCTTTTATTTATTCTTTGACAGCTTCATACACCCATATAGAGTATTTTGAATATATCCAGCCCAGGGCCCCACTCACCCCAGACTCCCAGTACAGGTCCCTTCCATCTTCATACCCTCTCGTTTTATTTTGGAATCCACGTAGTCCAGCTGCCTGCTGGGGTAGTTACCGATCACGCTGGCTTGATGTCCTGAAGGTCTGCTGCAAGTGATCAGAGCTTCAGCCAGCTTGGGCCGGTGAGAGTCCTGTCGCGTGCAGAGCACAGCCTGCCACAACTCTCCCGCCATCCTCCAGCTCTCTCTTTCTCTCTGTCCCTCTTCTCCAGCGTTCTCCATGACTTGGGGCGGGGTGATATAAATGTCGTGTTAGGGTTAATCTCTCAACAGTCGCTCTTAGCATTCGGCTCGGTTTTGAGTCTCCACGTTGACTGCTGGCTGCTGCAGAAACAGACTTCTCTGACCAAGGTTGAGGGTGGCGCTAGCTACGCTCCTGAGCATTGCTTCTGGAGAAACAAATCTCATCTGCACAAACCCCATATATCAATGTTCCTCATATCTTTATTAATAACCACTCCAAATGACGGAAAAATCAAATGATTAAACACATTTTAAAAATAGTTTAACAAACTTGTAAATCCATGGAGCATTCCTCAGCAATGAGACGGGACACAGGCAATGGTCTGGATCAATCCATAGCAAAGTCCATTGAGGGAAAATGTCTGTCCCAAATATTCACAGCATATGTCCCTGCTTATATAACAGCCTTGAAATGGGAAATCAGGAATGGGGGACACATTGATTCACGGCTGCTAGGAGTGAGGAATGGAGAGGGATTGCACAGGCCAGCAATCCCAACCCAACGAAGACTGAGCCAGGAGGTTTGTGATTTGAAGGCAGCCTGAGCTATATAATAGTCTAGCCTGAGCTACATAATAGCTCGAGTCTAGCCTGGGCTGTGCAGTGAGACACTGTCTTGGGAGTTGGGGGAGGGAGCAGGATGGATGTAGATCTGTGGAGACAGAATGCTGTGCCCACATCGGTGGCAGCACCCGACTGTGACCAAACACTGCCACCTTGTAAGGTGCCCAGAAAAATAAAATAAATTAGCAAGTGGTGTTAGCATGTGAAGTTAGACTGCAGCCATATGATGGATATTCTGTAGCGACAGATTTTACTGAGGAATGTGTGATGAGAAGGAACAATGACCTCTATCATTCTAGGAGCCACCAAACACACTGGTCTGGCTCTAGGCCACTGGTCTGGTTCTATGTCACACTCGTCCGGCTCTAGGCCACACCCGTCTGGCTCTATGTCACAGTGGCCCGGCTCTATGTCATACTTGTCTGGTTCTATGCCACACTGGTTCTCATGAGGACTGATGAAGGAGAGTCTGTTTACAATTCCAATTTTGCAGATGAAGAAATTGATGTATGAAAAGAATAGATACTTCCCTGTGGTTAAAGAGCAGAGTCGAGATTGAACCCTGACCTCTGCAATTGCATAGCGAAAGGCTTGCAGGTACCACCCTGCCTTCACTGGCTCATCTCCGCGCTCCAGGTTTGCTCAAATACCCACCCAGCAATGGATTTGATCTTAAGTTCCCTCCTCCCTATCCTTTTTCACTGAGGGATAGTTTCCCACATTTCCAAAAGCTATGTGATCTCTTTGATCCTAAAGATGTGCGGGGCTCTAGTCTAAGATGGGAAAGGTACACAAGCCCAGGAAGGTGAAGGAGGACATCCTGAGGAAACGCGTAGGGACAAACAACGATCAACTGAGGGGTGTGTGTGTGTGTGTGTGAACATTTAGTTTGCTGTCATAGCCCCACCCCAGCTCAGGGGTGGGGTAAAGGCACTACTGAAAGAGAACACGAGGGGAATTGTACAGTTCTAGACTTAAAGGTTTTTGTGTCTAGGACAGAGAAAGAGTGCAAAGCAAAGAATCTGAATGTCTGTACAAAACCTTCATCCGGCAGGCATGCTAGCAGGCGCCCAGGCGCTGCTGGTCGAAGCAGAAATTAAGTCAGTCTGGGTAGAGGGCAAGTTTGGGGAATTTTTAGTAAATACTTGGTAATTTATGGTAAGTACTTGCCAAATATTAAAAAAATGCCTAGCAATTCCATTTCTAAGAGTTTATTCTAAACCTAAGATCACATGGGCTAAATGAGAGAAGGAAAGAGTTGTTTGCTGTAGGAAGGTTGGCAAAAAAAGTTGGGGAGACAGGAAAAACCATGAATAGGGCATGGCTAAAGACATGATGGCATGTCTGTCTATTCGTAGACTACTTCTTAGGCATGAGGAGTGAGGAAGTCTCTATGTGCAGACCAGGAAACATGACCTGAGCAAACAGCATGGAGCAGATAGTGGGTAATTCTAGATTACCATGTCTGGAAAGGGAAGAAATAACAAATCAGATCTTATTTCTGTCCAAAGCAACGATAGAAAGATACACTAACATACAAAGGATGTTCAGTCAGGGACATGGTAAACACATGTATCGATTGTAATTTCTTGTTTTGAGCCAGGAGAGTGCATTACCGCGTTGGTTTTAAGTTTTAGGGACAGGCCCGGATGTGATTTCCTGCTTTCTCCCGCTGAGGAAAGCTGTGGCCTCCTTGGCTGCAGGGTCTTGGGAACAGGACCATGGTGGCTGAAAGCTGGGCAAGCGGTGACTTCATTGGAATCTTTACACCAGGAACCTGGCAAAAAGCACAGGAGCTCCAATGGAAGGAAGAGGAGGGGAGGCATGAAAGGGACCTCGGCTCATGTTCATGCTGTGACTCCCTGAGAAATTGGAGCCATGCTGGGAGCTGCCTGGGATCAAAGGAAAGCGAGGGACCCGGCTCTCCTCTCCCCCGGATGCCGGGACAGCAGCGAGGGTTTCGTTTGCCAGGCAACCGTGTCTCCCACTCATGTTTCTTCATCCCGGAGCAGAGGCACCTTGATGGAGCCATTAGAGTCCAGGGAGAAAAAGATGCTAATTTGCCTAAAAAGGAAGTAAATCAGCTACTGGAAAGAAGATCCCAAAAGCATTTTGGGTGGCTTCATTAGGGAATTGTGATTCTTCCAAACACAATATATGTTTTTTTGTTTTGTTTTGCTTGTTTTTTTTCCCCACGAAGCTCACAGTTACTGAGGAAAATCAAAGATGTATTATCAGTGTAGGGAAATGTGGCTTTTATTTTTCTCACAATTCCTATTCTGATTTTCATTGACTAATAAAAATGCGTTCTCATGCTTTAAGCACAGGGCCAGACAGGGAAAGAATGCAATTGAAGCAACCTAGGAACTGTCCATCAGGAAACGGCATTTCTACTGCCACTGTCGGACAGTGCAGAAGACAGGCTTCTTAGAAACGCCAGCGTTGTTTCAGAGCAAGGAATGGCCACCCAAGGTCGGGATCGCCGAGTTTGGGAACTGAGGAGAGGGAAATCATCTCTGGGCATCCTGTGACCAGCGAGGGAGGTATCCAGATGTCCAGTGTGACTTGGGATGGGCTAGCCTCGTAGCGCCACCTACTGGAAGAACCGGGGAAATTCTGGGTGTGTGGGCTTCCTAACTCATGTTTGTAATCCCAGTATTCGAGAGACTGAAGCAGGAGGATTGCCTCGAGCTTGGGGCCAATTTAGGCTATATTACAATACTCTGTCTCAATACCCCTCCCCAAATTAAAAACAAACAACCTAAAAATAATGGAAAACATAGAGAAACAAATAGGAAAACTACGTTCATTAAGCCGTCATGAAGAAATCACTACTAATAATTTCAGTATTTTTCATTCTCTTTTTCTCCGTGGAAGAGTTGGTGCATGCGGAGGCTGACGGAGAGTTAGATACAATGGATCTTTCTCACTCTGAACTCTTTTCTTGCAAAGGACCCTAGAACTGAAAAAAAAAAAAATCCCTGTACTGGGGTTGAGCATACATTGGAAGGATGTTTGTCCAGCATCCACAAAGCCCTGGTTCCATCCCCAGCACCACGATAAATAAAAAGCAAATAAATAATCTTGTGGATAAAATGTTGCTAAATGCCTCAGGAAATAAATTTAACTATAAAGTGGGTCATTTGAAAGGTGAGTGTTCTTGGAAAAAATAGTTTAAATGTGTGTTGTCACCATACAGGATTGAAACAAGCCACACAGAGATCCACGTAAACCAGACTTTGAATGGAAATAAAATAAACCTGAAAATATAAAACTCTTAAGAGCTGGACAGATGGCGCTGCAGTTAGGAGAATTTGTTGCTCTTAGGGCGGGTATAGCACCCACCCTAACTCCCGCTCCAGGGGTTCTGACGCCCCCTTCTGGCCTCTGAGGACAGACACTGCATGCATGTGGCACATAGATAATCAAGCAGGCAAAATATATATGTAAAACGGAATTATGAATATATATATATATATATATATATATATATATCCATGTCCTCTGCCATGTTTTCTGAAAGAGATCTAAAAATTCTTACTTTCCCACTTCCTTCCTCTTTGGGAGGAGGAAGAGGCAATTCTGCCAACTTTATTTGCTTTTTTAAATTGAGTCCAGTAACTGAGGCATTGCGAAGACCGCCCGTCTTCGTTCCTCTACAGAGAAACCTTAGCGTGTGTAAAGCTCATCTGTGTCTCCCCAGAGGAGTCGATCAAGGGCTCCAGACATTGGATTTATATCACCCAAAGCCATGGGCTTGCTGGGGAACGTAATTCTTCCATTAACCATGCTGATTGTTTGTGACTGACTGGTGATGGAGGGGCAGAAAAAGCATCAGAGAAGACCAATGGTTCCCCCTTGCTTCCTGTACCAAGAGTCTCCTTCCTCCTCCCTCCCTCCCTCCCTCCCTCCCTCCCTCCCTCCCTCCCTCCCTCCCTCCCCCCTCCCTCCCTCCCTCCCTCCCTCCCTCCCTCCCTCCCTCCCCCCCTCCCTCCCTCCCTCCCTCCCTCCCTCCCTCCCTCCCTTCCTGTGTCTCAGTGGCTCTTCTTGACCCGAAGGCTTGCTGTTTTTCAGCTTGATCCCCATCAGCACAGACAGGTGAATAGAGATTTTTAGTTTAATGGAATGTTCTTGTTTGTGTCTTTGTTTTGGAACAAGGTCTCATGCAGTCCAGGCTGGACTCAAACTCACTGTATAGCTGAGGAGGACTGTGAATTTTGGATCCTCCTGCCTTCCGTCTTCCTGATGCTGGGGTTCTCTGCTCGAGCCACTATGTCTAGTTTACGCAATGCTGGGACTGGAACCCAGGGTCTCGGGCACACTAGACAGACACTGGCAGCTGAGTTGCACCCCTAGCTTTCGGCTTTTGTTTTTGGCATTAGTAATTACTTCGGGGCTGTACCTAGGGACACATGCGTGAGCTCACTCTTGCTTGGGCATGAAATGGAATATGAGTTTTGCGGCTGGCAAGGTGTGGAGGGGAGAGGTGGAGGGGAGAGGTGGAGGGGAGAGGTGGAGGGGAGAGGGCAACGAGGGCTTGCAGGGGGCACCTCTGTCACCTGCATCCTTCTAGACTGATAACTGAATTCACAGTTATTAGAGGGGGAAAACCTCAGCATTAATAACTGCCTCAGACTAACATAAACTCGTAACCCACTGTTCATAACAGATAGATTGTGGGCTTAACAAACTTTCCCAACAGTGTGAAGGGTTTTTAGTGCTGCTGAAATAGGGCAGTAGACTCTCTAAGTACTGCTTGGTGTTGTGGAAAGAAAGAAAGAAAGAAAGAAAGAAAGAAAGAAAGAAAGGAAGGAAGGAAGGAAGGAAGGAAGGAAGGAAGGAAGGAAGGAAGGAAGAAAACAAGCACACACACATGCACGCATGCACATGCACACACACGCGCACACCCTCACTCTTTTCCTTGTCATTTTAGATAACACTTCCCTCATTGCCCTCCCATCCATTTTAATGGCCAATCTCCTCTTCCCAACCCCAACCCACCTACAGCTTAGACACTCAGGAGCTTATTGCTCACTCATTCGCGGTTTCGTTTGTGGTTGTTTGTTTTGCTCTTTTGAGACAGGATCTTGTACAGCTGAGGCTGGCCTCTTGCTCACTGTGTAGCAGAGGATAACCTTGAACATCCTAGTCTTCTGGCTCTGCCTCTCAAGTGCTGGGATTACAGACAGGTGTCATCATCACATCTAGCTTCTTTCTCATTTTAGAGCTCGGCAAGCATTTCTGAGGGCATTGCTGGATGAAAGGAGAGCAGGAAGCAGAAACAGCAAGCTTGCTCGCTCTTCACCTCTTCACATGTGGGGCCCGAGTGACTCAGGCCATCCCATAAGAAAATCTACAAGGACCGAGGAGATGGTTCAGCGAGTAAAGGGTGCTTGCTGCCAAACCTGACGACCAGTATTGATTCAGGGACCCATGTGATGGGAAGAGAAAATCATCCTCACAGGTTGTCCTCTGCCCTATGTGCATGCATGCACACGGAATAAATAAATAAGTGTAACGATAAAAAGCTTGGGAGAGGGGCGAAGAAACTCATTAGATGAGATGCTAGGACTAGGAAAGCCAAACCACTTTCTTTTGTACAAGGTTCGTGTTTAAATAATCAGCGCAGAACTTGAATACATTTAAAAGCAAAGAGAAGCATTTTGAAATCTTAAGGTCTCGTCCCTGGCATCCACCCCCAACCACAAAGATAGCCCTGGAAGGACCACGGGGGAGACAGAAACCCAGTGTTTCCTTTTATAACCAGGAAGCCTGATTTCCATCATAGGATCACTTTGTGCACGTGTGAGGAAATCTATTAAATGTTTATCTTGGAAGCTCGGTTCAGCTGGGGAGAGAGAGGAAGAAAGCCACGTCCCTGCCAGCCAGTTGGTCTGTGTGAATCACAGCTCAGTCAGACTTTCAGGTCTATAATTTATCTTTTCTTTGGCCTCTGGGGTAAATGCTCCATTTGTGCGTGAATTCTGGCCTTGTTTTAATTATGCTATGGTCTGAATGTAGTTTTATAAGGCACACAAATGAGATTGTTATTCTGAAAACACAGATTTGTGTGTTCCCCTCCCCTCCCCCAGGATGAGACGGGAGCCGGTTATCTCGGCCCTAATTCAGGACTCGGTGGGTCAGTGGCTGGAATTCCAAACCCAGCATGCGGTGACAGTGGGTGGTGGAGGCACAGAACTGTGGGGGATGGGAGCCAGGGAGGGAAAGCTGACGTGGCAGAACCCAGCGCCTAATTCACCCTAAGAATTCTGAACCCAGTGTTTAACTTTGCGCTGTGGCGGTACTAGCTGCAAGAATGGTATTAATTGGAACGTTTTATTCGTGTTATTTTCTGAGGGCTGTATTTTCTCACTACACTTAAAAAAATTGGTTTTCCTCTAAACACAGAAGTAGGCCACAGGGGCCAGATAAGAAACCTGTACAAATCAGAAGGCTATGGATTTTTTTTCTTTTTTGCTGTTCAATTTTTTAAAAAAACTTTGCACATATACGCATCCAAATATCCATGCGCTTGTGGGCTGAAGGAGAAATGGTTATCTTATACTTTGCAAAAAAAATATTTTACATCAGCATAGTACACAATGGACACTCAATATTTCCAATTTCAGCGATATCGCCTACCAAAAAAATGCAAATTTGAAGTGTAACACAATTAGCCACACACATTTCCTTGGCAAATATATGTAGGAGAGTTCTTTTCTCCAGGAAAGAAAACATGCTTATAATTGGGGGAGGGCTTGCTCCGGAAGATGATTTCAGCCTCAAACCCCTGGGCCGGACTCCTCCATACTTGCTGTGTTGCTACCACAGATCACATCTCGAAGCCAATCTCACCTGGGAACCACAACTAAGTCCAATTGCCGTCTGGGAAGGTGTCCCCTCATCCCAGCCCAAAAGAGGAGGCCGACTTCACAAAGCAAACCTCAAAACTGTTGGTCCCCAAGAGAGTCAGGGTGGAATGAATATGCCTGGGGTTTGTGACTGAATACCTTCAAGATCTAGCTGACGGATGGATGCTGGTTTGACTTGTTTAAGGAGGATTTGGTTGAATCACTAGGCCACCAGGTACTACGGATAGAGCACAGTTCTTCACTATCTCCTTATGAATAGCTTGATTTTTTTTTTCCTCACTCAGGCAACGGCCTGGCTTCGAATTCCTACCCCTTATAAACCTATGGCTGTTCCAAAGCCACCACCCCTGAGTGACTCTCGGAGTCCATGAGCAACGGCGCAAACCCAGCCAGAGCTTCTCTACCCGGGTGATGAACAGTTGCCCTCAACTGTGAATCACGAATATGGGTGACCAGCTCATAGCCCTCAGAGGAGCGGCTCAGGGCTCTTGGCTTGTGCACATGACAAGGCGCTTTCTGCAGCAAGGCTGACCCGCAGTGAGTCCAGACCCCTCCCGCATGCTGCTCATTGAACTGTCAAACTAGTACAGTTGTTTGGGAGTGGACGCGTGAAAGAACATTTGCAAATAAACCCTGAGTCCAAATTTGTGGGCATAGTGAGAATGTTGATAGCAAGAGGCATCAATCCCTTGGTCTAATTGTTTTTTTTTTCAACTTCAACTGCCCAGAAATTTTGTCTGGAGTCTTAAAGTCATGGCATAATTAATTCTGTAGGGTTTGTTTGTTTGATTTTTGTTTTTGAGACACAGCCTTATGTATCTCAGGCTGGCTTTAAGTAGCTAAGGATGACCTTGAATTTCAGATTTTCTTGCTTCCACCTCCCAAGTGATGGGATTAAGAGCCTGAGTCTCCATACCTGGTGTATCCAGGACTGGGGATCAAATCCAGGATTTCAAATACGCTAGGCTAGGCGAGCACTCACACGGGGATGTAGAGCATCCCCAGCCTGGTACGTAAGCTTGTTAGAAGTCATTTCCGTTACTCTAGTACCTTTCTGTCTGGGCTCATAAAAATGACCCTGTACCCCCAGCCTTGGATAAGGAGGCTAGGTTTATCTCTGTGGACGTCACCTACCACCTCTTTTTCTTTCCGTAAAACAGAGGTTCCAGATATTTAGCTTTTGGATGTTCTGCCTACACAAACACAGAGGGGAAGCTAAACTTACCTTGTCTAGGACCTCGGAGACTATAGGGTGACATGCGCAGTAGCCTCACGCGATCCGTGTCCCCCACAGAAGCACCCATTGGAGAGGAAGTAGGTAAGCTTTCACACACTTACCTCCCCAGCAAGTACACCATGGGGATTCCCTGGCAAAGCAGGAGTCTCCGCGGCCTGGTTTTGGTCCCTCACCTCCTTGGCTTCTTCAGGCTGGCTGTCGACTGGGATACTTTCTCTTCCCCTGTTCAGTTTAAACAATCGGTCGAAAAAACCGAAATCTTTGGGCTTGGAGGGGCTTTCTGCCTGGGACTCAGGTGGTGAAGGTGCGGGCGGGAAGGTGGCAGGGAAGGCCTGCTCCTTGGCCTCAGTGCACCCTGGCCTTTTATCCGCAGCCGGCCCTGGTGCAGCTGCCACCGGAAGTGTTCCGTGCTCACTTGGGTCTTTGTTCGCAGGCGCTGAGCCGGGGCTGACATCAAGCCTGCCCGATGCAGCCGATGAATCCGTGCCTTGGTCCCCGGGACGTCCTGGTACAGGCCGAGAGAGTGTCAAGAAAAAACGCGATCTAGCAGCTGGTGCCGCGGGCTTGGCTTCTCTCCCAAGATTCTTTCCGCTGGCATCGGCCACAGCTTGGGCCTCCATTGTCTTGGGTAAAGAAGCAGCCACATTATCCTTGGAGATGCTTATTCCCAAATCGACTGTAAACACAAACATAAACAGTGGTCATTCATCGAGCCAGGAAATTCAAGGGTGAATGATGGACTCCAGCTTTTAATAAACAAAGGCTTCTCTGCAGACAGAAGGCCTTGTCCTCCACGGCTAGCCCAATGGACATCTTCTGACCCTATTCTTCCCTAGGAGAGACCCCTGAGGCTGATGAGGTAGAAAAGCCGCTGCCTGGGAAGTCACTGCCTGCCGGGCACCATATGAGTGAGACCCAAAGTCTGCTGTCCCCGTTTATCTCCCTGGAACCCAGAGAAGTGTTAAGATTTTCCAGTAGGAAATCACAGCCGGTTAGAGTTTGGGCTCAGGAGCCTGGAGGTTGGTCCTTCAACCCCTCCACACTCTAGACATCTGGCCTGAGCCTTTCTGTATCATGGGACCCTGTCCTGTGTATTTGCCTTGCAGTTCCATTGGTCTCAGCCCCTTAAATGCCTCCCACACCCCATTGCTGTGGTAATGAAACATGTCTATATTATAAATGTCCCCTCACACTTGAGGAGTGCCTCTAGCAGGGAGCCCCTTAGTCCCAGCATTATGGAGGCAGATGCAGGCAGATGTCTGTGAGTCCCAGGCCGATCAGAGCAACACAGTGAGACCTTGTCTAGAAAACAAACAACTAAACAAAACAAATCTTTTTGACTCCAAGGCCTTTAATTTTCTCCGCTTTACTCTCTGGTAAAGATGAGGAAACAGTAGCCTGCCCTCACCGTTGTCTTAGGAAACGACACTAGTTAATATGTTTAAAGTGTACAGAAACATGGCTGGGATACGCTCCCTGCTCAGTACATGACATGAACCCTGGCTGCTGTCACTGTTGGTGAGAGACAGCACTGCTACCCTGCTGAAGGGACCGTCCCTCTAGTCCCTGGTGACAGAGCTCAAGCCACCTTCGCTCCCAACTCCCGAGTTCATGTTCTCTCTGTCTCAACGTAAGCCATCTATTAGAGTAGACTCTGGGGATAGATTAAACAGTAATGCTCAGAAGTCGACACTTTGCAGTCATGAAGAGCAGGTGCATCCAGGAAGGTCGAGGCAGCCACCAATGTGGCGAGCTCACGCATTCTGTGTGTGTAGGAGGCAGCTTTCCAAACCTCCCAAGAGCTGCACTCCCAAACAGCCACCCTTCCTGCCTTGAACCGACTGAATTGCCTTCTTTTCAAGGCCCCTTGGTAAGAAAGCAGTGGCAAAGAATTTTGGAATCTTATTTGATTCTGAAGATCTTTTTCTACAAGCTTTGAGATTCTGCGAAAATCCCTAACCAGCTTGAATTTTCCTTATTTATGAAATGGTGATGTTGGCCTGGGGATATGATTCATTCAGTCAAGGACTTGTCTCACAAACATTAGGACCTGAGGACCTGTCTCTGGTAGTGTGTGGTGTCCCTGCTGCCACAACCCAGGTAGAAAAAGCTGGGTGTGGTATTCCAACCCTGGGGAGGTGGAGACAGGGAATCCCTGGAACACACGGGGCAGCCAGTCTAGCCTGATTGGTGAGTTCCAGGCTGATTAGACAGTGAAAAACCCTGTCTCAGAAAAAAAGAGGATGTGTATAGCCCCTGAAGAGCAGTGCTTGAGGTTGTCCGCTGGCCTCCACCTCACACATCCATGTGAACACACATGCACCTGAACCCATATGAACACTGCATACGCACAAGCATGTAAGTGCACACACAAACACACAGGAAATAGGATAATATAAATAAAGCAAGTGGGAGCATGGATAGCTCCCTGGAACGCCCGTTGTGATGCTTGTGGGGAAGCTCATCTCACTCGGGTCCAGGCTGCTGCCTCTCACCCCCCAGGAGGGACTAAATGATTGCAGATTCTATAAGGATGCTGTTGAAGGCATCTCTCCATCCTTGCCAGCACTGCATTTTCTGCAGTATACACTTAGACAGACATGTCCTGGTATGTTTGCAAGAAGCCAAGGAGCAGGATGAAAGGGTGGTGGCAGAGACGATCGGAGAGTTCTTCATTATATTTCCATTAGACGTTTATATGGGATGATAAACACATGCCCACACAAGCATACATTCGTTCACAGCGGCTCCGCCAGAATCTGATATCTTACGGTGTTTGGAGTCAGGAAGCTGAGGAGAGAGTCTTCTTTCTGTGTGACGCAGTGACCTCTTACTAACACAGAGAAGTGACATAAGACAGGGCAGTGACAGACTGAGGGAGGTTCACGAGGAGGTCCCCGGTCAATCATTGAGTTAGCTAACCCCGGCGAGCTCTTTTCAGTTTTCTCCTGTGCTCCAGGCACTCCAGGTACTGGAGGAGAAGGCACTGCAGGAGGGAGGGAGAGAGAGAGGGAGAGGAGAGAGAAGCAAGCAGAGCAGGGACCAAAGGAGCAAGGAGGCCTTTAACTTTAGGAACAAAATGGATTGTGGGTCTGGTCTGGAGGGAGAGGAAACTGTTCACAAAAAGGAGAGCCTGGGACTGAAGGCAAGGTGAGGCTTTTGCAAACCCCTGAGAACAGGGACTGGTTTCCCTGCTTCATGCCCTGGCTGGGAACCACAGGAGCCAAAAGGTGAAAACAGCACAGACAACACTCTCCATAGCAAAATAATAAATAAATAAAAATAAATAAATAAATAAAGCCAGTGTTTTGCTTTGAAAGGCTCAATACCAAAAAGGACATAACACATAGCATGTAGAGTCAACAACCGGAAGAAACAAGAGCCCTTGTCAGAGGTCAGGTAAAGCTACTCGGTGGCTTGGCAGAACTTGGAGAGCTCTGATTGGCTCCCTTCATGACAGCTGAAGCTCTGTGCTGTAGGCTGGGTGGTTCCTACTGTTAGTGGAGTATTAGGGAGAGCCTGGGCTCTGGAAGCCCTGACGAGCGGGGCTTGAACACTCATCTCAACAGGTGGATGAAAAGTCCACAAATACCGGGCGTTGGTGGCGCACGTCTTTAATCCCAGCACTTGGGAGGCAGAGGCAGGCGGATCTCTGTGAGTTCGAGGCCAGCCTGGTCTACAAAGGGAGTTCCAGGACAGGCTCCAAAGCTACAGAGAAACCCTGTCTTGAAAAACCAAAAAAAAAAAAAAAAAAAGTCCACAAATATCAAAAAAGCAGAGAAAGAAGATGTAGTCAACATGTCACACTGGGAAGAAGAACAAATAAAGAGGTCCAGTGACCCCTACCCACCCCCAACTCCATCTTAGGGGTCCAGTGACCCCCACCCCTCCCCAAGTCCATCTTAGGGGTCCAGTGATCCCTATTCATCCCCAAGTCCATCTTAGGGGTTCAACCTCTTATGATCACTAATGTTTGTTTTATGAAATTGGTGCATGTATATTATATCTTCTTGGTGAATTGACTTGTCTCTTTACTAATATGTAGTAGTCTTTTAAAACCTCTTCTGACTATGTTTGGTTTAGAGTTCTCTTTAACAGATATCAGATAATCGATGGCAGTTCATTTGTCTGGTCCCCATTTGCTGTATAGATTATTTTTCATCCTTTGCCTCTCAGTCCATGGGAGCCCTTTGCTAGCACAGCATCTTTCTTTTTCCTTCCTATAATGGCACCAACGTGGACAACTCCATCCACGTAAAATCTGAGAGAGCTTGGGAAGTAATTCTAGACAAAAAAGAACAGAGTTAAGCATGGCTTCTTGATAGCAGCATTTTCTCAGGTGGGTTCTGTTTGCTAGAAGCAAGCACATCTCATTTAAGAGAGGCTTCCTGACTCAACTTTAGCTGCAAAAACCTTGCAGCTCTTTTAAGAGGACCCACCAGCAAACACTTAAATGGTGTTTATGAATAGCCGACAACATGCTTCTTGGTGGTGGCAGGGGCATCGACACTCCATATAGTTGTGGCAATGAACATGGGTCCTGCCAGTACCTCCACCATGAGGCTAGACTCTCAGAAAGCTAAGGATGGGGTGGATCCAGCAGTCAAAGCCACGGCTTTAATCCTAGCTATATTGCTTAGCAAATTAAAGACTCATGTGTCAGACAAAGTGAGATATACAGTAAATATAGATTTAGGCAAAAAAACCCTCTAAACGGTTTACAGTGTGTTTAAAAATATATGTAAGATTGGGAGAGAAAAGAAAAAGGATAAAGTCTAGAGAGAGAGAGAGAGAGAGAGAGAGAGAGAGAGAGAGAGAGAGAGAGAGAAGTTAGGTGTGGTGGCACACACCTTTAATCCCAGCACTTGGGAGGCAGAGGCAGGTAGATCTCTGTGAGTTCCAGGATAGCCAAAGATACACAGAGAAACCCTGTCTCAGAAAACCAAAAATTAAAAATTAAAAAGAAAAGATAGAGTTTAAAATAAAGCCATGTAAAGATGGAAAATACACAGAGAGTCTGGATACTGTGTGTTATTGTGTTGTCTTTGAATTGTTTGAATGCTGAGGAAGGAGCAACAGTTGCTAAAAGACATATGATTATAAATGCTGCTGAATTAATTCAACATATATACTTTGAAAATGCCTTGACTTCAAAATATATAAAGATATGTTACTTTGGAGAAGAGGTTTTATTTTTGTTTCCACAGGAAATAAGAGGCTGTGGATTCGTTCTGGGGTTTAAAAAAAAATCAGGTTTGATCAAGGAAGACCCCCTGAGAAATATCCGATAGAAGCAGTTGCTCCAGATGTCTGAGTTTTACATCCAGAACAGTCTTTAGACTGCTGGCTGAGATGATCAAATCTCACAGAATATTCCATTAAGGACTTGACCAAAATTTAAAATTTTCTTTAGGTTCCTATAAGATTATCAACGCCCCCAATCAGCAAGAAGTAGCCTGGAAAACTATATTCATATTCCCCAAAAATAGATTATGGATGTTTGTTTTTGTTTAGAGTGTTGGTTTCAAGTTGTTATGGATAATGGTCGGGAAGAAAGCTAAACAAAGGAGATTAGATTCAGAATTCTTGTTTTGAAAAAAAGGGGGGGGGGGAAGTACTGTGGGACTATGGTCTTGTATGATTTGTCACTTGTATTAGTTTATGATTGTCCAGTAGCCAGGCAGGAAGTATAGGTGGGGTGACCAGAATAGGAGAATTCTGGGAAGAGGAAAGGCTAAGTATGCAGTCGTTACCCAGAGCAAGAGGAAGATAAGAATGCCTCACTGATAAATGGTACCCAGCCACATGGCTAACACGGACAAGAATTTTGGGCTAATTTAAGATGTAAGAAAGAGTTAATAAGAAACCTGAGCCAATAGGTCAACTAGCTTATAATTAATGTAGGCCTCTGTGTGTTTTTATGGGACTGAATGGCTGCAGGACTGAAATCTCTGTCACCTTCCTTCCTTCCTTCCTTCCTTCCTTCCTTCCTTCCTTCCTTCCTTCCTTTCTTTTTTTCCTTCCTTTCTTTTGTTTTTTTGAGATAGGGTTTCTTTTTCATAGCCCTGACCTGGAACTCACAGAGATCCACCTGTCTCTACCTCTGCCTTCCAAGTGCTGTGATTAAAGGTGTGTTCCCCTACTGTCCAGCTGTACAATGTCTTTCTTGGAGACAACACAGTTGGTTCTAGCTGTGTAACCCAGCTTGTCTCTTTCTGGATAGAGACCATTTACACTTAAGGTGATCACTAACCTTATTCTCTACCTCTGCATTTCTTTCTTCTGCTTGGTGGAATCTATCAAAGAGTCTTTCCACTGTGTGTGGCTATTTATTTTCTTAAATACGATCCATCAATTTTTTTTACTTCTATTTATTTTTTTAAAGTTTCACCTCCTGTGCTGCTGTTTTCCTATCTGCTCACTTTTTCTCTCATATTGCTGGTTTTCTCATCCATTTTGCTAACTGTCCCTCTGTGGAGTTGATTTCCCTCTCCTGGTCCTTGATTGAATTCAGTGGCTTTTTTGTGTGCTGTTTCCGGTCATCAATCATTTTAAAAGAAAGCTTTTGAAATCTTCCTGGCATTATACCCGAGTCAATGTCTTGAGCTTGGGAGTTGGGAGTTCTGGCATTTGTAGAAGTTCTCTTGCTTTTCTTTTCTTTCTTTCTTTTTACACAGTGTTTTGTATTTCTGTTTCACAGTTTGTACATCTGTTGGTTTGGACTTTTCTTTTGGTTTGGGGGGGCCCTACTTATTTATTATGGATGTGGGGATAGGGGGCAACTGCTATGACATATGTGTAGAGGTCAGAGGGCGACCCGAAGGACTCTCCTTCCACCACATGGGATCGAGGCTTTGAACTTAGGTCATCAGCGTGGTGATGAACACTTTCACCTGCTCTGCCATCTTGCTGGACTGTAACCACCACCTCAGGCATATATGGATAAAAAAACAACTTAGTATGTCCCAAACTTAGTACTGTCAAGTGTTTTAGGCAACCACTGGGGTAGAGGTCCTAGAGGATGTCCCCCGTGAAACAAGAGAACTATTCAAACGTCTTGTTTCCTCCCTACTGTTTGTGAGCCCCAAGTGAACAGTCTTAGGGTATCTAATTACAGTCCCAGGTGTCTCTAGGAGTGCCCGGTGGTAGGGCTAAGTCAGGAGACAAGGGTAAGTCAGAGCGGAGCCCTGGGTGAAGCCTTGCATACTCTCAGAGAAAGAAGTTGATGGCTGCAGCAGAACAGCCACCCTGTAACGAGCTGCTGGGGACAGGCTCCTCTTATTCTGAGATTTATTGTCCTAGTTCTAGAAGTTTTCCAAGGGAAAGCTGAGGCTACTCATCTTTGCTCTCCCAATGAAGCATTCATTTCCGAATTCCTATTCTGTTGATTCATGTGCTAGTTCTTCCCCCAGAACCTCATTTTTGTGTATGTGGTGTGTGTACAAGTGTGTGCAAGGGCACATGTGCCAGGGGTACATGCACATGTGTGTGCACCTGCATATGGAGGCCAGAGGTCAACTTTGATTGACTTCCTCAACCACTCCACCTCATTTTCTTACTGTCTGAGGCAGGTCTCTCACTGAACCTGGAGCAGACTGGTTTGGCTGGACTGATGGCTCTCTAAGTCGCAGAGGTCCTCCTGTCTCAACACTGGGAATCTAGGTGTTCGGATGGGCTTTTCTGTTTGCTTGTGTTCTGTGATATAAGTGCTGGGTACCCAAACACAGGTCCTCCTGTTCCCAAAGCAAGCACTTCACCATCTCTGCCGCTCCTCCAACATCACGTCCTATGCCACCCTGTCTCTCACACTGATATCCTGATCTCTCAGGCTAACTTGTGGAGTGGACGTAGGATGCTCAGTAATCTCGAAGGGGCTGTTACAAATCCTGCAGTTGCTGTGGGAGTTTGTAGAATTATGGGCCAACATGGGTAAAACACATGGATCAGACAGAGCTATTGTGTCAGGGTCCAAAAGCAGACACGGGGCGAAGCAGTTCATTGCAGAGGGAGGGAAGGAGCTGCTGATTTCTTCAAAAGAGAATTCTATTTAAATATCAAAGGGCTATGGGAAGCCCTTGGGGGAAGAAAAGCGCTGATGAAGACCTCTGAGAGTATGCAAAAGTGACCCTCTGCGGGTCGCGTTGCAAGAGTCAAATGGCACTTCAAACAACTGTGGTTTTCAGTCCCAGGCAGATGCATTTGTTGTTCAGAAGTTCCAGAGTCAGGCTTCGTGGGACAGATGCTTACAGCTCGGAGGAAGATGGTAGATTTGGAAATTTCACTAACGATCATATTTCAGGCTTTTCATCTCAGTTCTGAAGAGCCAGGATGTCTTGGCAGGAAATCCTAGTACAAATAACAGAGAGGGCTTTTGGACTTGGGAATGGAGTCTTGATTATCAGCTTGATTTGCTTGGACAGTGAGTGACGTCACGGATCCGAAAGCACTGTTAACCCTGTGCTGCCCAGAGGACATTTTCAAGAGTGACTTTCAGTTTCTGAGGACGAGACAGCAGTGAGACCACGTTTCACTCTTCTCTCCCCCCCCCCCCCCCCCCGGTGTCTTCCAATGCTTATATGCTTTGCGAAAATGTGGAATATGCAGGGTTACTTCAGATGCAAAGCCAACTGTTCCAACAGGAGCAAATGCAGCGGATGTTTGAGCTGGACTTATGGGGCTTTGTTTGGATTTCCTTCTTAAATCAGTGATAGTATGCATTTGATGAGCCTTTACTCCCCAAACTGACCCCTCTCTCTTAGTCTTTTTCCTTTCTAGCTGCCGTCCATCCTTTTCGCAACCAATCCCTGCAGCCTGAATGTGTCTCCTCAAGAATTCTGCATGTTTGTATATGGTGGTTGCATTTGTCAGTGTGAGTGGGTATGAAGGTCAGAAGAAGACATTAGGTATTGTTCCCCTGGCTAGTGAGTCACAGGGACCTGCCGTTTCTGTCTCCAGTATGCTGGGATTACAAACATGCCACTACTCCCGGATTTGGTTTGCTTTTGAAGACAGGGTCTCACTGTTTAGCTCTGGTGAGCTTAGAACTGGCTGTGTAGACCAGGCTGGCCTTGAACTCACAGAGATCTACCTGCCTCTGGCTCTTGAGTGCTGAGGTTAAAGTGATGCACCACCACACCCAACATTTTTTTTTTAATTAAGTCTTCTAGGTGTCAAACCCAGATGTTAATGCTCTTGCTTGTAATGCAGGTGCTTTACAACTGAGCTCTTTCTAACCCTATATTAGACATATTTTTATTTAATGAGTTTTATATAAAAATGTTATCCCTCATAGCCAAAATATCCAAATCTGTGTTCTTTCTCTTTTAGACATCACATAATATTTCTTAATATAGATGCTGCAAAAGCTGTGTAAGACATTGTCTGTTCTAGGAACATTCCGGTAGTTTCCATATTGTTTCTTTCATCTCCCCTACTAACAATTCCAGTGTAAACATCCATGTTTAATAATCCTAAGCCAACGTTTTCCTTTCTTCTGTAAACTACAAGAGCAAATGGAGAATTGCTGCTCCCAAACCAATGAATATGCAATTAAAAAAAAAAAGATGCCGCCAGATTGCTTTCCAGAAACAGCCTGGAGATTGATTCAGAGCAGCAGGTGAACCAGGAATGTCCCCCTCACTAACTGGAGATGTCTCTGGCCAACAGGAGATGTCCCCTGGCCAGCCCGAAATGTCCCCCTCATCCGTCGTTGAGGGAAGCTGATCAGGTGCTATGATAAGCATGTTTTAACTGTTAAGTAGCTTGACAAAGAAGGAGGCACCTCGCTCTCTTGTGCACACAGTTGTTGGGGTGGGCTCTGGAGATGGAGGTCGGGTAAGAAATCAAGTTCTTGGCACACAGGAAACTGCTGAAGGCTAACTGTTGTTAATCTGGGATCCTAGGAAAATCACTAAGCAGATAGTAGGAGGCAAGGTTCCCAGGGGAGCAGGAGGCAGAAAAGCCATCAGGTTAGGGGGGCAGCACTGTTCCAAATATAGATAAGCAAGCACTTACTGGGGACACCCGAAGATGCTTAGTGTCATTGTCACTGAGGGAAAGCACGGCTTTGCTCCACACCCACTGGGATGGCTGTAACAGAAAGGTAGCCAGCAGCCTGCGCTGGTGAGAACGCTGAGCAACTGGAATCTGTATATGTTACTGGGCGGTTGCTTTGGAAAGCAGTTACAAAGTCCTCAGAAGGGTGGTCATTGAGCCTGCCTATGACCCACAGTTCTATTCCTAGATAGACAGGTCCAAGAGAACCAAAATCTGTATCTACTCAAAACTGAGCTCATAAATGCACAGGGATATGCTATCTATAAGCACTGGGGCTTAAACAATCACCACCAGAACATCCATTTATGTGTGAGTGAATCAAGAAAATAAGGCCTTTGTGCAGTGGAACGCTATTGACCTTAAAGGAGAACGATGCAGTACAGATGCGTGCCGCGACCTAGGTGAACTCTGAAAATGGTCTGTGACCAGGCACTTTGAAGAAGGGGATTTGGGATGGGGTCCAATAATCTATGACATTAGAATGGAGACGTCATCTCCCAGCACCTTGACCTTGTTACGTACACTGTTCGAAATGTCTACTGTGTCTATGAACACTAGAGTCACTAACCGAATGCCGCTAAAATGTACAGAGAGGGCTTGGGATTCAAAGCGCTTGACTGCAAGCAGGAGGACTTGATGCAGGTCCTGAGAACCCACGTAGGTGCTGGGTGAGCATGACAGCCTTCCATGGTAGAGACTGGGGGTCTCCAGAGGAAGCTGGTTAACCATGCTAGTCATACGGGTGAGGTCAGGGTTTGAGAGGCTCTGCCTTGAAGTATAACATGGAAGAGAAAGGAAGGATGGTTGCTGACATCAACCCTGAGCCTCCACATGCATGTGTGCGTGCGCACACATGTGTGCCAACATACATGCAAACATGTATGTTACATATACATGAAAAGAAGAAAAAGCAAAAAATGTACAGGTAATGAAAAAGAGAAAATGAAAGAAAAAGAGGGGTATAGTGTAGTGGCGTAAATGAAGGCAGACAGAAATTATAAGAATATAGTCAGCTTTAATTAGGGAAAGACTCACAGAACCCGTGGTTCCAGCAGAGAACAGGAAAGCAGAAGGGGCGGGGGAGAGCACACCAGCAATATTTATTAGTAAAAAATATCCTCAGGCGACCCCGCCCTACAAGCAAGGTGATTGGCGGGGGCTACCCCTACAGTATAGAAAAGAGATACAGGACTCAAAGCAGAAGAAAGAAATATTGATGATGGTGATTCTTATGATGACAGTGATGATGGTGATTCTTATGATGACGGTGATGATGGTGATTCTTATGATGACGGTGATGATGGTGATGATGTTGGCTGATAGTGGTGGTGATTATGACAATGATGGTTGATGATGACAGTGGCTGCTGCCGCTGGTAATGGTGATGATGGTTGATGATTATAGTGATGATAATGGTCATAATTAGGATGAGTGTTATGATTTTTCGAAAGCGATCTTCTGAGAAGTTTGAAGTAGTGAGTCAAACGGAATGACGGGGTCTGCTGTGTAGTGTGTTTGGCCAGAACACTGTTGCAGATGTCCTGAGTTGGGGGATCCTAAATGAAAACCCTAACCTCAGGCTGTCCCTAGAGCACCGCAAATCTCTTATTGAGCTCCTCCCACGGTCACACATGGAGCTGCGAAGACAGGGCTCATTTCTAGCTCCTTGCAGTTTCTATGCCTCACAGAGCCTCAAACTGCTCCTTAGCCATCCTCACATTCCCACGGCATCGGAATCTCCCAGAAGGTTGGAGAAAGCTGTGCTGGTCTAGGCCTTGAGTATGTTGCGTGTGCTGAGTTCTAATATGTTATATCAAATGACAAGAAACCCTTTGCTCTCAGGAGCTTAATTTAAAAAAATTTAAATTAATTGATTAATCCTGTGTGTATTCTCACATGTATCCAGGTGTATGTGAGGTGGTGCATGCATGAGTATGGGTGTGCAGTGCATGCATGTATACGGGTGTGCAGTGCATGCATGTATACGGGTGTGCAGTGCATGCATGTATACGGGTGTGCAGTGCATGCATGCATATGGGTGTGCACATGCATGCATGAGTATGGGTGTGCATGTGCACGCAAACTAGATGATAGCCTGGGGTATCATTTCCCTAACATTACTTATCTTGCTATTTTGAGACAAGATCTCCCTTGCCACGTAGGCTTGGCTGACTGGCCAGTGAGCCCAGGGATCTGTCTCTCAACCTCCCAGTGCTGGGATTATAAGCATATGACACCATGCCAGCCTTAAAAAATAGACAAACAAACAAAAAAGAAAGACAAACGTGGATTCTGGGGATCAACTCAGGTCTCTGACTGAGCCCCAATCCCCTACCAGACTTTTATCCAACTCATTCAAGTATTTTTAAAATTCTAGTAGTAGCTTGGCACTGTGTTAAAGCCTATAACCCCAGCTACTGTAGAATGACATAGGGGGTTGTGACCTCAAGGTCAAATGAGCCGCAACAACAGCAAAACCCAAAGC
Source organism: Chionomys nivalis (assembly GCF_950005125.1). Lineage (NCBI taxonomy): Eukaryota > Metazoa > Chordata > Mammalia > Rodentia > Cricetidae > Chionomys > Chionomys nivalis. Next base: position 8,201,973 of record NC_080094.1, on the reverse strand, counting down.
AAACACAGACAGAGCAGTTGGAAATGGCGGCTGCCAAGGGAATACATGGATTAGCTTCTGCCCAGGCCCCATCATTTTTCCACTGCCAGGCAGCTATGATTTGGGGCATTGTCTGGGGAGAATTCCTCAAGGATCAAAACTGGCAAATTCTCACTCATTATCTTACCAGCAGAAACCTTTTTTACTTTAGTCAGGAATTTTCCCTTCACTAAATTGATCCCATCTATGTGTGTATAGATACACACATGTATTTTAAAGATACAAAATTAGACAGTTACTCCTTTAAGGACAATTGACGAGGGATGGAAAGGAAGATATTAATTCTAAGAAATGTCTTAGCCGTGTGTGACAGAGACAGGTATTAGCTTCCGAGAAATGACACGCTCCGGCAGATCAGTCACGTGTCGGGACTTGCCATCCCTCAGCTGTGAGAATAGACAATTTTTCCTCTTAAAGAGGAAAAATTTGCCAGAACAGATTCAAAGAAAGAAAGAAATGAAGGCATTTTTATTTCCCCCAACAGTCTGTGAAGTTTTGAGAATACCCAAGAGGGAAGATCTGGTCAGGTAAGATTGATTCATCCAGGCTGGAGAGATGGCTCAGCGGTTAAGAGCACTGGCTACTCTTTCAGAGGACCTGGGTTCAATTGCCAGCAACTTACACCTGTCTGTAATTCCAGTTCCAGGGGATCTGAAACCCTCATACCAGTGCATATAAAATTAAATTTTTTTTTTTTTAAAAGATAGACTCATCAGGGGTAGTCAGTGACAAAGGTTGACACTGCAGACTACATTGCTTGTAGTTGACCTCCCCTCCTCCGTCTCAAGTTCATCCTTCCTAGCTGCCATCCTTACAGGCCCCTTATGGCCGGAGAGAATGGCATGACTCCTGTCTTACAGGTCAATCTTGGACAGGGCCAATTCCACCCACCATTATACAGCTAGCACGCCGCAGAGCTGACACCCCAGGCCCCAAGTCAAGTTAGTTAGACTTCAATGCTTGCACTCACTGGGGCACCAGATGGCCACAGAGTCTGGGCCTTAACACAACACAGGTATCTTACAGTTCAGAAGGTCACACGATAAAAGTGGGCCAGAGTCTAGAAATTTTCAAACCTGTTCTGAGGCTGTTTACTGCTTAGCGTATGGCCTCCTTCTCCACAGTCAAATCTACCAGCACCCATCTTTAAGTCTCTCTTTCCCTCTCTCTTTCTGTCTCTTTCCTTCCTCCCTTCTCTCCCTCCCTTTAGCATCTGCTCCCAATGTCGCGTCTTCTTTTCCAGCTCTGTCCCTCTTGCTTCTTTCTTCATAATGGCCATCAGATAGCATTAGACCTCTCCGAATAGCTCAGGACCACCATTTCCATCTCACCCACTCAGCAAGCCTTCTTTTGGTCACCCATAGGTAAGGCACCATGCTCACAGGGTGCAGGGTGACACCATTTGGGAGAGGTAGAATGCTGATGTGCGCCTTACTGGTCCTCATCTGCAATGTTCCCTGGCTTCCCAAGTACACACCTTGCAGATAACATTGCACCCCAGTGCATGCCTTCTTAATGAGGATGTTGTGGTCCCAGGTGAGGGGATAAAAACCTTTATTCTTTTCACACGAACCCAGACACAAATCACACACGCGTCCGAGTCAACCTCCCTATGATGTGACAACATAGAAGACGGGTTCCTGCGTGTCCGGTACATCCTCCCCACCCACCCTACTCCTTTACTGTCCCCGGTGCTCACTCCCTGCCTCCTTTGGCTTCTGCCCCAAACTTCAAGCCTGTTTCAGTGTGAAGGTGACTCAGGCACCTCTCTGGAGAACAGATGTGTCTTTTAAAGCACTTTTTTGTGATTAAGGAACAAAATGTTAATTAAACTGCAGCAGCATTCTCTCAGCTCATACAGTGTGGCGTTATGTGAATCCCTGCCTTACAGTTCCCAAGGGGAAATGTGCCCTGGCTTTTGCAAAAACAAAACAAAACAAAACCAAAGCAAGCCAATTATCATTCACAATGGTTAAAGCCCCTTTGACAAATCCAGAGAACAATTATCTTCCGCAACGGTTAAAAGCCTCCGTGACTTTCCTTCCTGGGTTCTCTGGGCTTAGGGCCATCTCATCTTTCTTGCTTTTAGTGACAAGGTAAGCTGGGAGCCGACTTCCTCTCGCCTTACCAGGTGGGAAGAACTGTCATATATCAGTGGGACTGTGGCATTTCTGTAGCCAATGACTTATGAAGCGGAAAGTACAATACTTCATCTTTTTAAATGTGTATGTGTGTGTCTGTGTAAGCGTGTACACTACAGGCATGCCAGAACCCATGGAGGCGAGAAGAAGGCATCGGAATCTTAGAACTAGCCTTTTAGATGGTTGTGAACCACCATGTGAGTGTTAGACAGTGAATCCACATTCTATGAAAGGACAGCAGGTGTTCTTAGCCACTGAGCCATCTCTCTAGCCCCGGAACAGCTCATTTTCCTATAAGGACCATTGATTCGGTCAGTCTGGAAGTATGTGGAAGGGTTTAGGTTCATCCCCTATAACTCTGATCTCTGGGATGTCTGAGGTTTCTTGTCTTCCAGTTCTCCCAACTAGCCCTGTCTGTGGCAGGGGTGAAGCTGGATCAGCCATCAGATGGTCATAAACCTCAGTAGATTCATACCTTGATGTACCACGTGACACAGCCAATGAGATGCCAAGTGGGGCTTCTAAGTCAAGTATGCCGACCCCAAAGCTAGACCCTTGGGACTCCCACTCTATCGCATGTTCTAATCTGCTGGAAAGCCATGCCCAGCTGCCACGTGTCTTTAGAGATGTCGTGGTGATCCAGGGAGGAGCCAGGCAACCTTGAGTCAGAACGGCCTGAATTAGGCCCTCTGCAGGGCTCAGAGGACAACAGATTGATGATAAATAGATTCTGGCTCTAACACCCTCAGGCAGGCAGTTCCCATGGGTAAGCACCCAGTGTGGGCCCAGGATTCTGTCACCCCAGGACATGAGCATGTGAACTTTCGAGGTGAAGCTGTGTGGTTCCACCCTTGTTCTGTCTACTGTAAACAGGGATGGAGGTGACCTCGCATCCCGGCAGAGCTGTTTCCCACACGACACTGACCTTCATCATAGTGCTGGGTCACGTGGGTGGACACCATCACCGGGTTCCCATTCTGAACACACTCATTGTCCGAAATCACCTACAACAGAAGAGTTGGTTTTGGTGGTCAGGTCTTGGAAGGCGGAAACTCACGGAAGACCCTCAAGGCTACAGGAGCACCTTCCAATGTCAAACTCGAAGGCTGTGTTTGTAGAAACTGCCAGCCTTCTATCCAGCCTTGGAGCAGCAAAAGGACTCACTCAGGCTAGATTCCTGTCATCGGAAGAGCACTCCTGGTTCACGCTTCCCCTCATCAGTCTCACGCAGGATGGTAAGCCCCACAGCACGCGTGGGGTGCCGAGGCCCAAAAGACACACTGTCTAATAAGGAACCGAGCAAGAATCTATGGCGATTCAATGACCGGCAGGCTAAGTTCACCCATCTGTCTTGGCCACCATTAGACAATGCCCTCAATGTATACACCTATCAAATATAGGAAATTCACTGTCTGTGTGTATGTTTACGTGTGTATGTAGATGCACATGTGCGTGTGTGCACGTGTATGTGTGTGCATGCTTGTGGACAGGACAGCTTCAGGTGTTGTTGCTCTGCTCACATCCATTGTTTTGAGACAGTGGCTTAGTGACTTGGAGCTCACCGAGTCATCTACATGAGCAGGCCCACAGGTCCCATGGATCTGCCTGTCTCCACCTCCCCAGAATTGCTATGTACAAGTCTGGCTTTTTAAAAAAAATTATTTATTTATTATGGATACAATATTCTGTTTGCGTGTATGCCTGCAGACTATAAGAGGACATCAGACCTCATTACAGATGGTTGTGAACCACCATGTGGTTGCTGGGAATCGAACTGGGGTCCTTTGGAAGAGCAGGCAATGCTCTTAAGCGCTGAGCCATCTCTCCAACCCCCCCTCCCCCTTTTTAATGTGGGCTCTAGGAATCAAACTCAAGCCCTCGTGTTTGTAAAGTAAACACGTGACCAACTGATCTAACTCCCTAGCGCTTTGGCCTCAGCTCTTAACAGGCATCTTTTAGGGGAGAGCCCTAACTATTCAGTACTGTGTGTGTCGTTATCAAGGAGCTTTGAAAGTACTCCCATCCTCTCTGGTTTCCACATAATTTCGATTAAATCATTCTATGGAGGAAGTCAGATGCTATGATTTCAGGCGTTTCCTAGAGATCAGTCTTGAACCACTAAAATACACCCAGGGTTGCTCACCTCATCACTATGGGCATTTGGGCTAGGTAATTCTTAAGTGTGTGTGTGTATGTGATTGTGTGTCCTGTGCACTGTAGGACAGTCAGTGGCAATTGTGGCCTGTATGCATATGCACCAAATGTCAGAATCAACCCCTTCCTGAGTTGACTATTAAAACTGTCTTCAGATATTGCCCAGTGTCCCTAGGAGAGCGCTGAGAAACAAGTGTGCTTTTGTAAACCAACCGGCCTTGAAGTAGCTACTAACTTGGCTCCCTGGCCATCATCCATGGAGGTCACTGAGGGCACCAGCGTCATAGACGACCATTTCTTTGAATTGCTTGTTTTATATGGAGTTTCAGAGTCTGTGTTTTGTGGTGGATGTGTGCTCGTGTGTGTGTGTGTGTGTGTGTGTCAGAGATGACACTGGGACCCTCATATCTCTGTGCTGCCACACTCAACTTTTCTCATGGGTACCGGGGGGTCAGAACTCAGGGTTTCATGCTTGCACAGCAAGCGCTTTACCCACTAAGCAACTTCTCCAGACCCCACCCCCACACATTGGACCTGCAGTTTCCCCCAGCTCCTTGGTGGATTCTAGGACTTCCGGCTACCACAGACCAACAGTGACAGCAGGGGCCCTCACACCTCATCTCCTTAGTGAGCCCTGGGAAGGCAGAGTAGAGTCCTTTGGACGCTGCTTTCTGGTACCTATGTGCCAGTGACTGAGAGTGTTACCTTGTAAGTGTCTGTTTCCGGTTCCTTCTCTTGTACGTCCGTTCTCAGCGGGACACTCATTTGGTTGCCCATTGTTCCTTCAATAGACAAAAAAAGAGGAAAAAAAAATCAAAACACAAACCTAAGTCTGCACACTTGCTTGTGAAGCCAAGCTGCAGAGACAAGCTCCCTTTACTGACTGCCATCTGGCACCGGGCTTCAGCCTTTTTCTCTACAATGAAATTCTTGTAGAGAAAATCCCCATTTCTTGGGTACCATTTTAAAAATTATTTTTTAAAGAAAGGTTTATTAATTTTTATTTTACGTGTATGGGTGTGTTTTCCTGCACACACGATGTCAGTGTGTTGTGTGCAAGCAGTGTCCTCAGGGGCCAGGAGAGGGCTCAGGATCCCCTAGAATGGGAGTTACAGAGTTGGGAGCCACCATGTGGGTGCCGGGAATCGAACCCAGGTCCTTTGGAAGAGCATTATCATTATCTAGTGTCTCCAGAGCATTATCATTGCTGGCAGGGCAGGGTAGAGCTCAGGCAAGCACAGTCGTGAGAAAATGCTGACAGCGGCAGTATTTGCTGAGGGCGGTCCCTGTGGAGACCCCGTCTAGAAGCTTCGCTCTGAGGAAAACCTCATTGACTCCTTGCAACATATCAGCAGGACCGTGAGAACATTGTCCTGAATTTGCGGATGAGGAAACTGAGGCAGGTGGGTTGAATATCTTGTGAAAGGTCATACATAAACACACACACACAAATACATTGATACACAGGACATACATAATGGCTCTATCCAAATTCCAAATTTAGCTTTGTACAAGCTTAAACACTGTTATTTAACAATCCAACAATGGGGTTTGTAGACTTGTCAGCTCAATTGATCAATCCAAGCTAGAGTTTACTTAACGGCTACTGTGGGGCCTTGTGAACGTATGTGCTCCTGTCTGTGTATGTGCGCCTGTCTGTGTGTGCGCCTGTGTGTGTGTGTGCGTATGTCGAAGGTCAGAGGTTCACATCTGGGTGACTTTCTCAATTGTCTCTGTCTCATTTTTGAGACAGAGTCTGAACTGAACCTGGACTCCCCAGATCAGCTGGACTGGCGAACAGGCCTCAACAATCTTTCTGCGGTTATCGCCCTGTGCTGGGATGCCCTCACATGGGACTTTTTGCTTGGGTGTGAGAATCTGAACTCAAATCCTCACACTTGTGTGCGAGCACTTGGCCAATGAGCCATCTCCCCAGCCCCTTGGAAACTGCTTTCAGTACATGTTTAAGGTTAGGGACTATCTTGGCTGGGAGATGTGTGATCCCCACAGTCAGGGGACATGCCTTTCATCTCACAGAGCTGAGGTTCCCTCACCCTTCCATTTCATTCTCTAGTCTTCCTGCAACTTCAGGGCCATGAGGAGCAAACCGTGGGAAATGCAGGACTTTTTGCTGAGATCACCTGGAATCAGACAACACGGTTTTTCTCCAGCAATCAGAATGTTCTCATCTAAAGCTGTCCTAGCCTGTCCATCAACTGTTTTATACAGCAGTATTTAAATCAAACCAAAACAAAAGGTTCACTGCCACCTACTGGCAGATATAAGTACAACAGCAACAAAGACCAGAAGGTTGAAGGGAGCCTTTGGATGGTTGGAAATAACATCTGCCAACAGCTGGCAGGAGGGTGATGTTTTTGTTTTTGCAGCCTGAGCAGACTGAAGGGTTTGTGGATGGCTCTAGAGGTGAAATGCTTGCCACACAAGCATGAGGCCTGTGTTCAGTCTCCAGTAACCCCACATGTAGCTGGCTGCAGTGATGTGCACCCCTAATGCCAGCACTGAGGAGGGGAAGACAGGCATATACCTGGGCATATATCCCAGCGCTGAGGATGAAAAGACAGGCATATACCTGGGCGCATATATATATATATATATATATATATATATATATATCTCCCAGCGCCGAGGATGGAGAGATAGGTATATACCTGGGCATATATCCCAGCGCCGAGGATGGAGAGATAGGTATATACCTGGGCATATATCCCAGCGCCGAGGATGGAGAGATAGGTATATACCTGGGCATATATCCCAGCACTGAGTATGGGAAGAAACATACACACTCCCACACGCACACACTCCCACACGCACACACTTACACATGCACGCGTGCGCGCGCGCACACACACACAGTCAGCCTATCTAGCCTGCTGTGTGAACTCCAGACTAGCAAGAGACCCTGTCTCAAAAAACGCTCTTGAAGATTGGTTCAATACTCATCACCCACATGGTGGTTCACTACTGTCTGTAACTCCAATCCCAGGGGATCTGATGCCCTTTTCTAGTCTCTGTGGGCACCAGACGCATATGGTATACAGGTATAAATAAGAACCAAAAACAAAAAAACAAGATAGTTAGCATCTAAAGAATGACTCTTGAGATTGGCCTCTGGTATTCACACACACACACACACACACAAACTCATAAAGTCTCCATGTGGGTCTTGACCTCCATGGGACTTGGGTGCATAAATAAAATAGTCAGTTATTACCAATGTCATGAACATTACTGAAGCAAGCAGTTATCACGAATAATCTCTATTTCTCGTCATAATGCCTTGAGCTCAGCAGCTCTGGGTTCTGATTCATGGAACGTGCCACTCTGAGTATTGCTAAGGAAACCTCTTGATTGACAGCCATGGCTGTACTCTTGCTCCCCATTTCAGCTGTGGATTAGCAGTGATCCCCGCTCCTGGGATGGGGATAAAGGTCCACATCCCTCAAGTCTGCCATAGCAAAAGAGTGTTTCTGAGAACCTCCTCCCAGCAGGCAGCTAAATGACTGTGGGTGCAAGGGGAGGGCCTGGAAGGGTGGAATGGTGACAGAATTAGTCACCCTGCAAACAGGAAACACCTTTGATCAATGCACTGGAATGCAGACAAACCACAAGCCACCCCCCACTTCGCTGAGAGTGGGGCCAATATGGCCAGGCTGGCATTCTGGGCAGCACCAGCCTCTTTCCCAGTCCCCAAAGCAAGGTCAGTATGGCTGGTGAACCATGAGAGTGGACCCTCCGTGTTCAGCCCCATCATCTAGATCCACCTTCCTGGGTGCCTGGCACAATGCTGGGGGTTCGGCCGCTACCTTCAGGGGGCTGTGCACAGTGGTGCAGGTTGCTTCCTGTGTGGGGCTCAGGATAGACATGCTCCCTCTCTGAATTCCTCACCCCCAGCCCTGCGTGGGATGCCTGGAGTCCAGGGGAGGGGCTTCTTGCTGGGTGTCTAGGAATGTTCGGTGACACGTGTACTGCCTCTGGGACACACCACTGCTTCTGCGTATACAGCGACTGCTTCTAGAAGGTGGACAGCTTCCTGGTTTTTTCTTCTGTTCTGTCTCTCTCTTCTTAGCACTGGGGATTGAAGCCGGGGGCCTCAAGCATGTTAGGCAAGCCCTCTATTACTGAACTATACCCCAGTCCCCAGTTTGTTTTTAGAGAGAGAATCTCACTAGGTTGCCTAGGTTACTCTTGGGATTACTCTGTAACCCAGGCAGGCCTTGAACTTGCACCCCCTGCTTTAGACATCCCAGAGTAGCTGAGAGAACAGGTCGGTACCTATGCTACTATGAGGTCCAGATTTGATTATTTGATTATTCTTGTTCTGAGGATTGACCCAAACATCTTTAAGTGAAGGATGGGGTGGTACCATGAACTGGAAGCATTTGGTGCACTGTGCAGGGCCAGCACTATCCTACCTGGGCACCCAGGCTTGCAGCTATCCTTCTTAGAGCCTGGGCAGCCACAATGTGAGTGCAGAAGAAGGGAGTGGCACCCTGCAGTTCACTGCAGGTTCTGCTAACCTCACATAGCCTGCCCCCAATTCCAGATGTTTGTTTCCCTTCCAAAAGCGCTGGTTCCTTGTTCTGTAGAAGAAGAAACCGAGGCTTGGTCCTATATGCAGCCCCTCTCCATAAGCAGTGATCACTAAGAAGACTGCACCTTGTTTGTCCTTCCTGCATCCTTCCTTCCTGCATCCTTCCTGCATCCATCCTGCTTGTTGGTTAAATGGAGAAGGAAGAAGAAGGCTACAGAGAGACAGAGACTGGGTTCGAACCTAGGTCTGTGAGAACTCAGCAGACTTCAGTCACTTGCCTGCACAGGGTTGGGTTGAAGTATAAAAGCCACTGCCACTGCCAGGCACTACGTAGGACACCAGCAAGAGCAGAGCCTGAGAGGTGGTCCTCCTGAGAGCTGTCTATCTGTCCCCCTGCAGCAAGCATAAGCCTTGGCATCCCCATTGCTGCCTAGAACACATACCCTCTTCCCTAAAGAGAACACTTAACCAGGACGCCTGACTCCGTGGTGTAGGCCTGTAAACCCAGCATTCAGGAAGCTATGGCAGGAGGATTCTGAGTTTGGAACCAGCCTGGGCTTCACAGTGAGGCTGTCAAAACACTCAAACCAAGCCAGAAATGCTCCTGGGGGTCTCGGAGTTCTTTCAGAAAAATAAAGTATAAAAGAAGTTTCTGTGACTCAGAGCTGGGCTCTTCCTTCCACTCCACCTGGGTTGAAACCAGTACCGTGTATACACCTTCTCTTGTTAGGGAAGTAAAATACATGCCCCAGGGCTGAGGGCATCTGGCTCAGATCACAGCAGGGCTGGAACCAGGGGGAGCCAGTGAAGTGGCTTCAGGTGTGGGGACAGGCAGGAACCACATGCATCAGGATAAACCAGGGTTCCCAGGCATCGGGAAGAACCAGGGTTCCCAGGCATCGGGATGAACCAGGGTTCCCAGGCATCAGGATGAACCAGGGTTCCCAAGCATCGGGAAGAACCAGGGTTCCCAGCATCAGGATGAACCAGGGTTCCCAGGCGTCAGGAAGAACCAGGGTTCCCAGGCATCAGGATGAACCAGGTTTCCCAGGCATTAGGATGAACCAGGGTTCCCAGGCACCAGGAAGAACCAGGGTTCTCAGGCGTCCTGATGAACCAGGATTAACAGTTTTCTTTCCTTTTCTGAGAAAGTATCTCCTGCTACAGGGCGGGCTGGAATACACTGTGACTCAGCCTATTTCCAGCTCACTGCAATCTGCCCGCTTCAGCCTCCCGAGTGTTAGGTTACAGGTGAGAGCCTTCTGTTCTTTTGTTTTTTTTTTCTGTAGCGCTGACAATGGAACCCAGGGCCTCATGTTTGCTAGGTAAGTTTTCTACCACTGAGTTACATCCCAACACCTTCAACACAATTTTTAAAATCAAGATTAACCGTCTTATGCTGTCACTGAACTTATCTTTACTGAGTGACTTGACATTTTGTTAATCAAGGATGTCTTGGATTAATTGTCACTTTGAGAATTTTGTCTTAAAATGTAATTGATCTTTTTATAGGTTTCAATTTTTTAAAAAAAGTATTTTTATTTTCATTTTATGTGTATGTTTGCCTGTGTGTGTGCTCATAGAGGCCAGAAGAAGAATGATACCATGATTGTGAGCTGTCATCTGGGTGCTGTGAACAGAAGCCAGGTCCTCTGTAAGAACAAGTGTTCTGAACTGCCGAGCCACCTCTCCAGCCCATCTTCGTCTATTTATAACAAGGTCTCACCGTATTCCTTCAGTTGGCCTAGCACTTGCCATAGAGACCAGGCTGGCCTCAAACTTGTGGTGTCCCACTGCCTCTGCCTCCTGAACACCACAGCTCCTGGCTTTAGCTGATCTTGATGGCTGAGTCTTTCAATGACCCTTGTGAACAGTTTCCCTCCTTCTGGCTGTCACTGGGACCCAATAACATCACCCCTATGGCTTTAGGACCAGCTCCTGCCTCTCTCCACTGTCTGTCCTTTTCTCCCTTGGGAAGCAGACGCGATACTGACACCAGAGCAGACCCATAGCTGAGGCTAGCCATTTATCCTCTGAGTTCAGAGTTGTGGTGATGCCCATTTTATAGAGAAGGTAACTGAGGCCCACAAGGCTGAAGGAACCTGCTCTCAGGGCACCTGGCCAGTTTGTGATAGGGTTGAGATCACCCTCTGAGCATCATGCTTCTTCGGGGTAGAGGAGTGGTTCAGAGGGTGACACAAATACCCAGGGATTTGAACCCAGTACCCGCCTCAGTGTGTGTCACCATGAATGTCACCACGATCATAGATAAAGTCAAATTCACATACAACACTTTGAGAGTCCCTTTGCCTGTCTTCTTAGGTCCTTAGACAATGTCCTTAGCCACAGATTTGAAGTCTGCTTGGCTGTGAGATTCTTGCTCTGACCCTGGTCCCCAATCTTCGATGACCCTCCAGGGTCCTACAGACAGGAGTGACTTATGTTGCTCCCTATCTAACACAGCCCACTTGGCCACAGAAACTTTTAGGAAGCACAATCTTAAGCCCATTTCCCAGATTGTAAAACCAAAGGTCTTGCAAACCAAGACCACACAGCGAGTGAGAGATGGAGGTGGGCGGCTCAGATTCAACCCTCGGGTCCCCAACCTCTATCTCACCCCAGCACAAGCAACAGACACCCCAGCAAAGCTTCAAGACCCTGGAAGGTGGTTACCTGCTGAACTGCTGCTGGGAGTATCTTGGGTCCCCTGCTGTTTCCAGCAGTTGTTTCTGTTCAGGGTCCTGTGTCTCCAGCCGCTGCTGCCCAGTACCAGACTAAGTGCAGAGCCTGGCCCCCTGCCCTTTGCTTCCTTGTTGGGCCTGCTGGCTGAATACACAGAGCAGGGCAAACACGCGCCTGGGAGGAGTCCTCCCCTCCCCTGCCTGCCCCTTGGAAACGCGTCTCTTCCTGGATCCAGGTGCCTCTCCACCCAGTAAAAACAGAGCGCCTAAATTCTCTTACATTCATGCTTCCCAGGAACTTCAAGCATCCCATGCAGTATCCTTGACCCCGTGATCTGGGATGCAGCAACTCTCTGTGACAAGTGTACATGGCAGTAAGAGCAGGGAGAGGATGCTCTGTGAGGGTCTGCAGCTCTGTGTTCTTTTACCTGCACTGGTTCCAGGGTGCCATTTCCCCCATAACCTGACCATCTCACTAGAGGATGCCCTCCTCCTACACACACACACACACCCTGCACACACACACACTGTACACACACACACACACACACACACTGTACACACACCACACACATACCGCACACATACCCCGCACACAACACACCCCGCACACAATGTACACGCACATCCCCCCACACTGTACACACACACACACCCTGCACACACACTGTACACACACACCCTGCACACACACTGTACACACACACCCTGCACACACACACACTGTACACACACCACACACATACTGCACAACACCACACACGCACATACACGCCGTGCACACACACACACCACACACACTGCACACATACCACACACATACACACCATACACACAAACACACACCGCAAACACACATACACTGCACACACCACACATACATCACACACACCGTATATACACACACCACAACACACTGCACACATACTGCACACACATACTGCACATACACACACTACACACATACAGATGCCACACACACTGCACACACACACTGCACACACATACACTGCACACACACACACCGCACACACCACACACACACACACCGCACAATACCTAGTCCTGTGAAAGATCTGAAAACCAGAAGCCACTTAGACAAAGAGTGGCTTATTGCTGTAACAATGTGACATTACTGGCCAGAAGGTCACGACAGGAATTTTTATTTGTTTGTTTGCTTGTTTGACACAGGGTCTTGTTCAGTTTAAGGACATCATTTGATCCTCCCTCCTCTGCCTCCTCAGTGCTGGGACTCCAGGTATGCACACGCACCTCCACATCCAGGTTATGGGACTCAAGAGACGGGACTCAGGGCTTTGTGCAAGCCGGACAAGCCGCTCTACCAATGAGTTTCATCCTCAAGCCTAGACAGCTAGAGTGTGCACTGAGTTAAAGGGTCTCACAGGGATGTACACCATAAACGTGAGAGCGGGAGTGAGGAGGACACACAGGGATGAGGAGGGACACAAAATGTAAATGTATGTGTTATTTACAGACTTGCTGAGGAGTCTTGCAGTCACGACTCTGAGCTTCCTGATGGCCAGGGCAAAAGGGAATGTGTTAAGGACACTCCTGGGAAAACATTAAAGAGAAATGCAAGCCAGTAATTACCGCAGCTTCAGTCAATAACACAGTCAGGCAGGTGCTCATCGTGACTGTTTGCCCAGCATCAGGCTATATATATATATATGCTGGTGGGTGGGGCTCCTCGTCTACCTGTGCTTATTGTTACCTGACACAGAGTCCTAACAACATAAACACTAAACTCACAGAACACGAGTTTTGCTGGCTAAGAACAGTCGCAGCCTTTGAGTGCTGAAGTCAGAGCCAGAAAGCAGCAGAAATGTCACATAGGATTGATGTAAACTCAATTTCCAATTGGGAGCACTCAGCTTGGGACTATGCCCCAGGCATACAAGAAACCCCCTGCAGAGTGGCCCTAAGGGCACGCTGTGTCCAGCAAGCCTCTACCCTGGTGCTGGCTCAGACCTCGATTCTTCTGGACCAGCTAGGTGATTGTGAGTGAGTCACCAACTCCCCCAATGTTCTCCTGGCTGTGAGAGCCCTACATTCCTTTTGAATCTGACTTCACTGGGAAGTGCAGGTGGTGAAAGAGACTCCAAGGGCAGGTTCCAGAGCTGAGAGCTGCCCGGCTCTGTTCACCCTCATCTGCAGCTACCTACTGCCCTTCTCGTTGGGCCTCATTTGTGCTCGCGCTGGAATGGGATTTTGGCTGAGGATGCTCACTGAGCCTCGCCTCCCAGTGCCAGCAGGTTTTAGGCTGGCCCTCAGTGCTCAGTGCTTCAGTCAGCAGCTGTAGTGCTGGTTCCTGGTGTGTTACCAGCCCTGCATCCCTACAGCAGCTATAGTGTTTACTCTGGGTGTGTTACCAGTCCTGCATCACAACAGCAAAATGCCCGGGTGGGGGTTGCTTATAGAGAGAAAAGGTTCAGTTTGGACCATGACTTGGTTCCAGTTCATGATCAAATGGCCCCAGTGCTTCAAGAAGCATTTCACAGTGAGATGGAGTGGCTGAGCCAACTTGTTCACCTCCTGGGGGCAGGAAGTAAAGAGCTAGAGGAAGAGACAGGGAAGGACCCCATAATGCCCCTTGCAGATGGGTTCCCAAAGATTGAAGGGCCAGTAAGCCCGCCATACTCCCCCCCCCCTCAGTAAGACCCTACTTCCTCAAGGCCATGGCACTTCCGATAGCACCAGAGTGGGGAACAAGCTTGTACCTTGGGGCTTTCTAGGGGTCCCTTATCCCAACCATAGTTGCCGGCTATGGAGTTTGCAATGTGAAGAGAAAACAAGGCAGGCTTGTTCCAAAAGCAGGGAGAAGTACCGCGGAAGGAGCGAGAACAGGATTTCCCCTTCCGTCTACATCCACTACCCCACTATCCATGGTTGCTCAAGTCGCTGCAAGTTAAAACGGAGTCAGAAGTTTAAGCCATGAGTTTGGATCCTCCCTTCTCCTTTACACTGTGTAGATGGCTTGAAACACAAGGACCTCTGGCGTGGAACCCTAGAAACTTCACAAGGGCTCTCTCAGCAGCTTGTGTGTGTGCACGCACACGTCTATGTGCACATGTGTATGTATGTGTATATCCGTGTGCATGTGTGTTTGTGTATATGCAGGTGCATTTGTACATGTGTGTGCATGTATGTAGAGACCAGAGGTCAACCTTGGTTCCTGGTTCTCAAAAGCTGCTCACCTTCTCCTTTTGAGGGAGCCTTTTGCTAACTTGGAGTTCCCTGATTAGGCTGACCCCTGACCAGGTGACCCAAGAGCTCCAGGGATTCACTTGTCTTCTGCCTCTGCAGTGCTGGGGGTTACAAGTGTATAGCACCATGCTTGGCTGTTCCACATGGGCGGGGTTACAAGTGTGTAGCACCATGCTTGGCTGTTCCACATGGGCGGGGTTACAAGTGTGTAGCACCATGCTTGGCTGTTCCACATGGACGTCTGGGATTGGATTCACTTTACCAACTGAATTATCTCTCCAGCCCACATTTGTGGTTCTTAGAACTTATTCTCTTCCCCTCCGCGGGCCCTGTGTTTGGCGTCATACTGACTTGCCTACAAGCAGGCTAACTGCCAGGCTTGCTCAACACCCCCATGTGGATGGTGGCACCCTGAGTAGTTTGTGTGGAAGGGTGATAAGGGCAGCCATTGTGCATACACCCCACACACCTGTTATACACCATCAGCTTTACTTATAAAACCTCAGCTCAGAGATTACACTATTAAGAATACCAAGGGGGTGCCTGGAGAGACGGCTCAGTGATTAAGCACTCTTGGGACTCTTCCAAAGGATTCAAGTTCAGTTTCTATCACCCATGTTAGGAAGCTTAACACTGCCCGTAACTCCAGCTCCAGAGGATCTGACACCATCTTAAACTTTTCTAGATACCTGTACTCAGGTGCACAGACTCACACAAACAAAAACATATACACATAACTGAAAATAAAATAAATAGCTCAAAAGAAAGAAGACTTTCAAGGGGGCTAGGGAGGTGGTTCAGTCATGCAAAGGTGAGGACTGGGGTTGAGATCCCCACAACACTTGTACAAGCCAGGTGGGTATGGTGGTCCACCTGCAATCCTAGTGTGTGGGGCCAGAGGCAATGAGGAGCCAGAGCAAGCTGGGAGTCAGACCAGACTGAAACAGTGAACTCTGGGTTCAAATGAGAGACTCTGCCTCAATGTACAAAGTGGAGAGTGACCAAGGAAGATGCCCAGGGTCAGCCGCGGACCTTGTCTCAGGGTCACTATTGCTGCGATGAACTCCATGACCGAAGCAAGTTGGGGAGGAAAGGGTTTATTGAGCTTACACTGCCACATTATAGTCCATCACCCAGGGAAGTCATGACAGGAATGCAAATAAGGCGGGAGCTGATGCAGAGGCCATGGAGGGGTGCTGCTTATTGGCTTGTTCCCCATGACTTTCTCAGCCTGTTTTCTTACAGAATCAAGAACCACCAGTCTAGGGATGGTACCACAGTGGGCCGGGCACTCCTCTGATAATGACTGGAGGGTTGCCTATTCTCAATTGAAGCTCCTTCCTCTCACATGACTAGAGCTTGTGACATTGATGTAAAACTCACCAGTACAGACCTCCACATGCATGCACACACATGCACGCATGCCCCTATGTGTATGTACCCATATACATGTGATTCTCAAATATACACATATACACAGAACCCACACACACATACGGAAAGAAAGGAATTTCAGGATGGTGACCATGGATGGTAAGCAGAGTAGAACACCTTGGGTGGAGACAGCAGTGAGCCTCCAGAGCGCGGACTTTCTGACGAAGCGAAGACAAGCCGGACACTGAACAGAGCCACATGGCATACAGACTTGAGGTGCCCACAACACACCCCTGAGATGATTCACCTCTTAATCTTCTCTCCCTAGGATCTCCACCCGTCTTCAAATATTGACCGACCCACTCCGTTGTCAGCTCCTGTCTCCAGAGTCTGGATGGAGCTGGTTGCAGAAAAACTGCCAGAAATCCAACATATCCTAGCTAGCACCGTTCTCCAAGGTAGTCGCTAGCAGCCCAGCACACAGGCCATCCTCTCCCGTGTAGAGCTTTGCCTATGCTCACCGAGCCGCTGTCAGCTCTCTCTCTCTCTCTCTCTCTCTCTCTCTCTCTCTGTGTGTGTGTGTGTGTGTGTACAGGCCAGAGAACAGCCTTCATACAGGTCCTTAGGGGTCACTCACCATTTTTTGTTGCTGTTGAGTGATGTGGGAGGTGATGTATGTATGCTGTGAATATGTTTTATTGCCATTGGTTAATAAAGAAGTTGCTTTCGGTCAATGGCTTAATAGAGTAAAGCCGGAGTGAAAGAGATAAATAGAGAGAGTAGGTGGAGTCAGGGAGAAGACATGTAGCCCGGCAGGAGACTGATGCAGGACGCCAGATGGAACTTTACTGGGTAAGCCACAGTCATATGGTGAGACACAGATTAATGGAGATAGGTTAGTTTAGTGATGGAGAAGGGTCATCTGTCCATGTGTTACTTTCATTGATTAATAAAGAAACTACCTTGGCCCTTTGATAGGACAGAAAATTAGGTAGGTGGAGTAAACAGAACAGAATCCTGGGAAGAAGGGAAGTGAGGCAGACGCCATGATTCTTTGACCCGAGATGGATGTAGGCTGGAATCTTCCCGGTAAGCCACCACCTCATGGTGATACACAGATTATTAGAAATGGGTTAACCAAGATGTGAGAATTAGCCAATAAGAGGCTAGAGCTAATGGGCCAAGCAGTGTTTAAAAGAATACAGTTTCCGTGTAATTATTTTGGGTAAAGCTAGCTGGCCGCCAGGAGCTGGGCGGTGGGAAGCAGCCCGCCGCTCCTACTACAGTTTAGGATATAAGAGTTAGTTAAAAATAGGCTTAAGCTAGTGGCCAAACAGTATTGCAAATAATATAGTTTCTGCATGATTATTTTGAGGCAGTGGACAAATGACAGACAGTCTTTTGAAAGGTGGAGCAGAAAGAGAAATGCAAAGGTATTCAGGCAGCAAAATTCCTCTGCCCTGCTAAACCAAAACAGAACAAACCAACTTATTTTAAAAAACTCATAAAGGGAATTCAGAAACATTTATTCAATCAATGGTTAAATATAAGAGTTACATGTGCTTCAATATGCTGGCCGATGTGTCAAGTGTGTCTCTAAGGGCATTTTGCAATCTGTCATCTGCGATCTTCATGTTTTTGTCCGTGTTAGCTTTAGCTTGACAACTTGACACATGCTTAGAGTCACCTAGGAAAAGGGAACCTCAGCTGAAGAATTGCCTACACTACACTGACCTGGGGCTATGTCTGTGAGACCTTTTATTTTCTTCATTGCTAATTGATATCAGGGTCCAGCCCACTGTGGGTGGTGCCATCCCTTAAGCTGGTGGTTCTGGGCTGTCTAAGAAAGCTGGGTGAGCAAGTCAGAGGGAGCAAGCTAGTAAACAGTACCCCTTCATGGTTTCTGCTTTCTCTTTCTGCCCTGTGCTCCTGCTCTGGCTTCTCTCAACCATGGACTACAAGCTGTAAGATAAACTCTCTCTTCCCCAAGTTGCTTTTGGTCTTGGTGTTGACCACAACAGCAGAAAGCCAGCAGGAGCAATCTTATGATGTAAAGATAAAGACCTAAGTGAGACCTGTGGCCGTGCTATAAAGTGAACGCACGGGGATGTAACTAATCCCATCTCTTTCAAAGCTGTGGTGGTGTGTATGTGTGTACATAAATACAAACGTGGAAGATGATAGAATCTTTAAACTACATAACCGGCTGGAAGACACACAATATATATTTAGAGTTTTCACTCCACCTATGTTCACGCCTGTTGGATACTGGGTTGACAGCACACATGTCTTATGTGTTTAAAATACCATTATGAAGTCTTAAGATGTAATTGATTCCAAGATTTTACAAACAAAATTGTCATAAAAAGTCATGAAGTTAAAGAAGACACAAAGGAACTATTGATATAACTAAAATAACACCCCAGGTCTTAGGGCACGCCCTCCTCACCAGCTGTTCTGTCTTCACAGCTGCTGTTTTCAGGCTGCCGGGTCAGAGCTGCCACGGGCACACCCACCGCCACCTCCCGCCCCTGCTTCCTTTTTTCCTCTCACCAGCCTTCCTAACATCCTGTTAGGGTTCTCAAGGCTCTAGCAGGCTTTCTTTTGGGCCACGAACCAGCTCCCAAATCATGACACAAAGACGTATTGTTAGTTCTGAATGCTCAGTCTTAGCTTCTGCTTGTCCCACCAGCTCTTATAACTTAGATTAACCTGTTTCTTTCCATCTACGTTTTGCCTCAGGGTCTTTTACCTTTCTTTCCTTTAGTATGTTGTACTCTGACTGGTGGCTGCCTGGCTGGCTGGCTCGACTCTGTCCTCTCTAGCCTAAATTTCTCCTCCTATGCATTCTCTCTGCTGCCAGCCCTGCCTGCCCCTCTGCTGCCTAGCTATTGGCCGGTCAACTTTTTTACTAAACCAATCAGGTGGTTTAGGCAGGCAAAGCAACACATCTTTACATCATCAGACAAATGCAGCATAAACAAATGGAACACATCTTTGTCTAGTTAGAGTACTATTCTGTAACACCTGGCCCCCAGACTTTGTCTTACTGTTGGGGTTTTGTTGCCCCCTCCTCTTTTCTTGGCCTCTATGTATGGGCGCTGTGCACATGTGTGCGCGTGTGTGTGGAGGCCAGAGGTCATCCTCAGGTGTCATCCTCAGGATGCTGTCCCCTTGGTTTTTGAAACAGAGTCTCTCACTGGGCTGCAGCTTGCTAACTAGGGGAGCTTAGGCAAGTGAGCTCCAGGGACCTATCTCTGCCTCCCTGCAGCTGGAATTGGAAGAACTTTGTCTCCATAGCCGGGTTTGTTCTTTTTTTCTTTTTCTTTTTTATCCCCATGAGTTCTTGGACTCTCAGGACCTCATACTTGTACAAGCATTCTGATGGGACCATCTCCACCTCCTGGGCTCTTATCTTTCTGACTCCTAGGGCCATTTGAGCTAGCCCTACGCCCATCCGCCTCCCTGGTGCATGTAGGACAGCGTTTCAAGTTTAACATTTTGAGTCATGGATCTTTCCCTTGAGAAAAGGAGTTCCCTTCTTTGCCATATCAGGGTTGTCTTCAGTCTCTCCAGGGCTATCACTAGGAACTTGAGATGTCATCCCCCGAGGAGCAATAAAAGACTGCTCAGGCCATTGAAGCGGAAGCTAAGGAAATGCAGGGAAGATTGTCACAGGCCTGTGGGGACACCGATGATGTGTCTGTGTTCCTTTCCTCTTACTGCTGTCCCCAAACTTGAGTTCTCCACAGTCTCCATCCTGTCCCTCGCCTCCTATGCCATTACACATTTCCTGGAAAGGGATTCGCAATTTGCCATGTGAATCTGAAGAAGAAATCAGGGCAGCGAGATGGCTCAGCAGGTACAGGTTCTTTTCCTCTGAAGCTGGCAACCTGAGTTCAAGCCTCAGGACTCACACGTTGGAAAGAGAACCGCCTCCTGTGAGTTGTCCTCTGTCCACCAAGGGAGTGGCAGTTTTAGCACAAGTCTGAGGTTAGACCAGGGCAGGGTTGCTTTGTGAATTTTCTTGGTGTTCCTTAAGAGGCCACTATCAACTCTCATATATTTTTACAGTGTGGCTGATGGCTGAGAGCCAGTATCTAGCTATTTAGTCTTTGGAAACCCACAGAACGACAGCATGGTGACAGTCTTCATTCCTATCAGCAATGCTGTAGGCAGTTTCAGTCTTGTCTGTCTTAAAACGCTGTGACCCGGATGCCAATCTGAGCAAAGCTAGGCTTGGATTATAAAGGCTGTGCAACCTTGGGATGTTTCTTAATATCTCTGGCTCTGAATATTCTGTTTGTATGTTTGGGCAATGCTAACTGTTGCAATATTGGAAAATTTTATGAAGAGTATAGAATTAGTATTTAAAGTGTCCAGAACAATGGTTTTTTTGCATAAAAAAAAGGATAGGAAAGTTTGTAAAAACACCACACACACAGAACAGGAGCTATGTACAGGACAGTGGTTAAGAGTGACTGTATGGGAACCAGGTAGACATGGAGCATCCGTTTCTGCTCCCTCCTGCCTGTACACCCTTGGGGGAATTAATAACATCTGTGAGACTCCATCTGCTCTCTCTAAAGGAGCAGGAGCAGAGATTGAGGAGATGGCTCAGTCTGTAAAATGTTTGTTGCATAAGCATGAGGACCTGGGTTTGAATCCCCAGCACCCAGGTAAAAAGCCAGCACAATGCTGCATGCCTGCAACTCTGGCAATGAGGGAGGGGGGCAAAGACAGGTGGGTCCTTGAAGCTCGTTGCCAGTTGGTCCAACCAAGTCCATGGGCTCCGGGTCCAGTGAGAGACAGTGCCTCAAAAAGTAAGGTAGACATTGGCGCGCGCGCGCGCGCACACACACACACACACCATATGAGCCCATATCTACATGAGCATGCATGCACACATATACCACGCACTCAATAAAAAAATAAGTAAGGGATCCTCGTGGTTCTCTTTTTCCAGGATAGTGTGAAGTGGAGATGAGGTGCCCTGTGCCCTGTGCCCTGTTCTGGTTCTTTGTTTCATTCATGGTTATTATTCTTCAACTTCTGCTCCAGTTAAGGTGGCAAAAAAATATATAAAATTATATAACCACAGGCTGGAGAAATGACCCATGAGTTAGGAGAACTTGTTGCTCTTGCAGAGGACCTGGATTTGGTTTCCTAGCACCCACATGGGGCTCACAGTCATCTGTAACTCCAGTTTTAGGAGATCCAACGCCCTCTTCTGGCTTCCAGAGGCACTGTACCCACATGGTACACACAAATACATGTAAGCAAAAACTCATACCCATACAATAAAAATACATCTTAAAAAAGAGTTATGTAACCAGATATGCAAGGGAAAAGGGAAGCCCTGCACCCTGGCAATTCCCCATTCCCTGAAAATTCTTGAATGTTCATTAAGTGTTGGGAGTACCAAGGGGAAAGGGCCTCCAGCTAATGCTGGTGACAGACCTGTAGTGAAGGTAGTATTTGCTTCATTTGACCAGTGTGGGATGCTGCCTCATGACCTGCCCAAGGTAACACAGATGCAAAGGGGCAGAGACAGTAATTTAGATTCTTTTCTTTATTTTTGAGAATTTCATACTTGTATACAATGAAATCTGATCATTTTTACCCCCATCTCCCTAACTCACCCCATATCTTCTCTAACATGTTCTACATTCAACCTCATGCCATTTTTTTTAAAAGACTTCCCATTTGTACATGAGAATTCAACCAGCAACCACATCTTCAAAAATATAATCATCTTCTGTTCTCTCAGCTCTGCTCATTTTCCGGTTGCTCCTCGGTAAATGGGGGGCTGGGTGGTCCTGGAGATGATTTACCCATGCCATGCCAGGATTCTGGCTGGCTTGATTGTGTGCAAGGAACCACAGGTGTCAGAGGTTCACTAATGCAGTAGCCATGCTGTGTCCGGATCACATTTCACGCGTCCCTCCCCACCCTCCAGCTTTTACCCCCCACACCCAGAAGTTTCCTGAGCTTTGGCGATGCTGGAGTTGTAGCCAGAAGCTTCTGTCCCACCTGCTCTTGCATCTGCTCAGTCCCAAAGAAACACACATTGGGCGCACAATTAATAAAAACCCAGAGACTGACATTGGGATTCAACCTGAAGACCAGAAAAGCAAAGCATCCTGTCACTGGCTCTTACCTCTACCTCAGTCTGAAAATGGCGGTCCTGCCTCCAAAAATCCTCAGAATGAGACTGAGCCTGAAACCTAGCTCCTCCTGTCTTATATTCCTCTCTAGTGCAGGGATTAAAGGTGTGCACCACTATTGCCCAGTTTCTATGGCAAACTAGTGTGGCTACTGGGATTAAATGTGTGTGCCACTACTGCCTGATTTGTATGGCTGATCAGTGAGGCTGTTTTACTCTCTGAACTTCAGGCAAGCTTTATTTATTAAAATACAAATGAAACACCACTCCATGGCATCGATCAACACTTTCCCTGTGGAGCTGAAAACCAGTCTCCTGCTTGGCACTTTGACAATTACGAATCTGCACTGACTGTTGCTCACTCTCTGGCCAAGGCAGAGACTATCCCAGGGCTATGGGTATAAGAATAAATATTTAGAGGGCAATTTGGTAGTATGTCCTTTAGCGAGGCAACATCAGCAGGTTCTGCCCTAGGCTTATGACCTCCCGAGTCACGGGTTTTTGCTCAGGATTACAGTATCAGGCGTGATAATCGCTCCTGTGGAGCAGACATCAAATCCAGTCAGCAAGTGGTTAGCTACTCCACAACAGTCACGCTACTGTTATACCAGGGGTCATCTCTGTTATACCAGGGGTCATCTCTGTTAGGTCAGTATTACCGCGTGTGTGGTCTAGTGCTGGCTAAGATCATCAGCGGCCTTTCTCCCTATGCAACCTGCATAACGCCTTCCCGCTCTAGGAAAGCTTGCCAGCATCAGCGGAGTCTTTCTGTTGGTTTGGTATCGATTTCTCTATGACAAGGACGGTATTGGACCCCTGGGCACTCCCTTTTCCCATCTCCAAGCAGGTTCGGAGCCACATATCTCCTGCTTGTTGTCTGGGTAATGGATTGCGAGTCATTTACCTTCCCCCCTTCCCAAAGTTCAGCAAGACCTAGCCCACAGTAGGTGCTTTGTTAGCATCTGTGGGTCTTTGCCCCCTTTACTTTTTTTTTTTTTTTTTTTTTTTTTTTTTTTTTTTAACCACTCATAGGCTCTGGCACTGCACATTTTCAACATCCCCTCCTCTAGGCTTCTGAAAAAAAGATTTCTAACAAGCAGAAGCTGACGATTCTTGACCTTGCCATCCTCCATAGTGACACATTTATGGCTGCTGACTTCCCGGGAACTCTGTGTTTTTCTTGTCTGAGTTACAGTGTGCAAACTTTCTAGAGTGCCTGGCCCGTGGAAACAGCTGTCCGGGTACATGTGTGGTAAGTAGTTCTGCAAACAACAGCACGCCCTCACTGCCAAGTTTGCTTCCTGAGGCGGGTGGCTTTGGATTCCTAACACCTACTGCTAAAAGGAATGCATCTCAGTAGTTGCTTCGCCCCGCCCACACAGTTCCTCCTATGATTCATAACCACAAGTTACCCAGAGATCCTGGGAGCCATCCATGGCGAGGGTCAAAAGGAAATAGGTGTCATGTTTCAATAAACAGATGATCCAAGCAAGGGCCATCTCCAGAGAGACCCATTACAGTGAGTGGGAATGGCAGGACAGGACAGCATGAGGAACAGTCATGTCCCGAGGAGAGAGGATAGGCTGGAGTTGGTTACTTTAAGAACAGTAACTTTGTTTTTGAAACCTGGTCTCACAGGGTAGCACAGGCTAGACTGCATCTCGCTATGTAGCCTGGGTTTGGCTGGAAATTTCAGTTTTTTTGGCCTCCTGAGTTCTGAACCAGAGGCATGAGCTGTATACCCAGGGTAAGAGCAATAACTTTTTTGTTGAAGGATGCGTCAACTGGAGGTCCCCGCCCTCACTCCCCTGTCTCTAGTTTCTTGCTTGGCATATACCTCAGCCAAAGCAGCTAGGAGCCGAAGGGTGCAGAAGCTCATCACTGGGTGTGAATGCAGTTCATCTGGGGTGGTCACAGGAGGCAGGAGTGGGGAGAAGGTGAAGAGAAAACCCAGATGGACAAACTGACTTATATAGAGAGCAGGAGGGCCAAGACTAACCAGCTGCCTGGACTAGATGTTTCCAGAGATGCTGGTCCTGCTATCAGTCCCATAGTTGATCAACAGCCCTGTCCAGTGAGCCGCTCAACCAGCAGGCAGAGCTGAGCAAAGCCTCAAGTCAACATGAGTATCGCGCTGCCCCGTGATCCCAGAGACAAGATGTTTGTGAGGAAGTCAATTACAGAGGCCAGCAAAGAGAAGTGCTGGCTAAAGTTAAATAGAACTTGTCACTCATGTTTGTGATAGAGCCATTTCCTCATTCACTTTGTCAATAAGCAAGTCTTTTGTTTGGGGACAGTGGCCTGTAAAATGCCCAGGCTACCCCTGGCAGATGACAGCATCTGGAGATGTGAGTTCTGGACTTCTTTGTCCTCATCTACTGATTTTTTTTGTGTGTATCAGAATGAGGTTGTTTGTTCTAGGCTTGCTTACAAACCTGAAGCACTCGCTAGGGGTCATATAAAATATGACCTCAAAAAAATAAAATAAAATAAAATAAAATAAGGCCTTGGAATCAGGTGCATCTCAGTTCCCACATTTCCCAAAAGCCTTTGCTGTGCTCAAAGCCACCGAAAAAGACTGTGCATTCTTTGGAAGTTTTTTTTTTTTTTTAAATATTTATTTATTATGTATACAATATTCTGTCTGTGTATATGCCTGAAGGTCAGTAGAGGGCACCAAACCTCATTACAGATGGTTGTGAGCCACCATGTGGTTGCTGGGAATTGAACTCAGGACCTTTGGAAGAGCAGGCAATGCTCTTAACCACTGAGCCATCTCTTCAGTCCTCTTTGGAAGTTTTGAAGCATTCCTCAGACAAACCCCTTGGCTCGCTATCCAAACCCTTCAAATTAGAAAGAGTTGGTTTGGGGCTATGCTTTTTGAGGGCCATGATTGAATAAGCAAATCTTCAGAGACAGAGAGTATGAGGTGTTTTGGGGGGTGGCTGGAGAGATAGTTCCAGTGGTTAGGAGAGCTTGCTGCAAGTTCAATGCCCCATGATGGACATTGGTGGCTCCCAAAGGTTCATAAAGTCAGTGAATCTGTCGCCCTCTCCTGGCCACCATATGCAACTGTACTCAATGCACAGATTAAAAAAATGAAAAATAAATCTTCACAAAAATGTATTTCTAAATCCATATAGACAGGGTCCTGAGTTCTGTTCATTTCTTATTTTAATCACTTCTTCTTCTTTTGTCAAATCTATGCATTTTTAGGGAATTCTTTTGGCTCCAAGTAGCAGAATGCCAGAACACCGGGGTTCTAATGGTAACCCCCCTTATTTATTTCCTAAAAAGTCCACAGATTAGCAGCCCAGGGTGATGCAGTGGCTTGTTATCTTTCCATCTCGCCATGGACTCATGTTCTGAGCACAGGCTTTTGCTCCCAGTCCTGTCATAACCCATGGTGACCACCGACCCAAATGTCACACGGACACCGGAAGAGGAAGGATGGTAAAGAAGGGTCTGTCTCCCCGATGTGGCCTATCTGGATGTGAGCAGGGAGCTATTCCTAGAAACCCTAACCAGGTTTTCTTCTTGCTCAAGTCATGTTTGAGCCAATGGAATTACCTGTTCACCCGGAGACAGCTCGCTGGCAGCTGTCCCCTCGTCATGCCGCTACATGCTAGAGTTGACTTGAAGCAAGCTCCATTGTTCCTCCACGTACCTGGGAAAATGAGCAGGTCTCTGCCTACAAAGAGGGAGAGAATCAAATTCTGCTGCCACATGATCTTTGCCTCAGGGAGGACACCCATGGAGGGACTCGCTTTTAATGTACGAATTCTGAATCAAGACCCCTCTCTCACAAGAGCATCCGGGTTCTCTGTGTCTAGAGTTCGCCCTTCCCGGGATAAAGTTCTACATCTCAAGACCCCAAAGAGAAGTTTCTGGATATCCCAAAGACAACACGGCCGCTATTGACGGAGGCAGAGGTGCCTTTGACTCCGTAGTTCACAGTGCGTGCTGTGTGGAGCAGGGAGCCATCCTCCCAGGGATTCAAATCTGGGCAGTCATACTTCGTGTTAAAGTTTGCTGGAACTTTCTGTGTGTGTCCAAGGCTGAGAGTCTCCGAAAGAAGGGGCCTTATCGGTTCTTCCGGCTTCCTCTGTTAGCTAGTTCCGGGACGAGATTGCAAAGCAGGCTAGCTAATCTGCTGGGGGCGGGTGTTAGCCAAAGTTAGATGATGTGCACAAACAGGACACTGGGCGTGTTACTAAAACAAACACGGTGTAAACCACCGCGTGCCTTCAAATGCTGTACTGTGTCTCCCTCCCTCAACCGGCTTGTGGGCACATAACTCCGTGGTGTAAAAACCAGAGAGAAAAACATGAAACACCATTTCTAGATACGATCTGGACTCTTTATGCCTTCTCTGCTCCACCGTTCCAGGAGGAACAATGCCCCATTGAGGAAATTTGTGGCTTGAACGTGAGCTGGTTTTAATAACCCCTGCGTTCTGTTTGTGTGTAATTATTTAAACATCCTGGGCTGTCTTGAAATTAAGGCTTGCCTTCTCAAATCCATGGCATTAAAAGCCCAGAGAATTTATCCACATTGGAATCCCTCCCTGGAGTTCCAAATCGGAAGCCCTCCCTCAAACAGATGGGAGAAATTATGAATTCTAAGCAGTTTCTTTTTATGAACAATGTATTCTTGGAGTCAGGTGACTACCCTTCATGAATGATGGAGAACCCATCTTCAGGAGGGGTGGCCACTCTTTAGGAAGCAGCCTTGTGAGGTCACACACAGCCTGTTGTCCTTTGACATAGAAGATAATATTCCCTTCCCAGAATTGGCTCCTCATTCAGGTAAAAAATTGGAGTAAACATCACTGCCTGATTTTTAGGTGTGGTGCAATGTTATAGTTTGAAGCTTTGCAAAGAAATGGGACAGAAAAAGTTTGCGTGTTAAAACATCTTTTAGAGCTTATTACATAAGAAATTATTTAGGGGTACTTTTTACCGCTACTTTTTTTTTTTGGAAGGTTGAACAGCAGGGAGATTTAGAGCAGGATCTCTGTTCTCTCCACTTTTTGCTATGTTACTTTAAAAAAGTTACTTGGGTTCCCTGTGCCCAGATTCCCCAATGGAAGCAGGGAGCAGTGGTGTCAAATGTCCCCGCAGAGATACCTGGTGCGTCGCAGGTATAGACAGTATTGGTTGATGACAGTGGGCCAGGCACCACTAGGAGTGAATCAGGAAGCTGGCTTATTGGTTTATGTATGTATTCTTTATTTCAGTGAGTGCATGCATGTTTGTCCCTGTGTTCGAATGTGTGCACCCGCCACGGTATGGGTGGGGAGGTCAGAGGGCAGTTTGTGGGAGTTCTCTCCCTCCACCATGTGGGTTCCCAGGATCAAACCCAGGTTTGTGGGCAAGTGCCTTATCCACTGATCCATGTCACTGGCTCAACAAGATGAATTTTTCAAGACAGGGTTTCTCTGTAGCTATAGAGCCAGTTCTGGAACTAGCTCTTGTAGACCAGGCTGGCCTCGAACTCACAGAGATCCTCCTGCCTCTGCCTCCTGAGTGCTGGGATTAAAGGTGTGCCCCACTGCCGCCTGGCTCAACAAGCTGATTTTTTAAAACTACTCAGTAATTTCCTCAGGGAATACAAGTGAGCAGCTTGGTGGTGTCCAACATGGTCCTGTGTTTGCCCAGGTGTTAATTTACCTCAGTCATTCTAAAACAGTAACCAAACGCCACATGTACTTTCTGACATTGCCAACAGGTGGCGTAGTTAGATCGTAGTTTTAGGCGGCCGTATCTGGGGAGTCCTGCCCTGGGGTTAATTAACAAAAGCAAATTCCGGTGAGCCTCTGGGATAAACAGATGTGTATTTGTCAGTTAAAGAGACAGAAACAGATGAAGGAACTGTCCTGGCTACTGCCCTGGTTCTAAGATGTCAGTGTCCTGAATCTTTAGCCTCACTTTAGCCCCAACTTCACAATGAACCTTCCAATAGTTTAAGGTTCTGGGAGTCGAACGTTCTGCTAAATGGCTGCCAGGGTCTGTGATGGCAAAGCTGGGTTTTGTTATCGTGGTTAAGAAGAGCAGGGTAATAGCTAACTCCTGGCCTGAGCTTAAAGAAGTCTACTTTCCTGATGCCTCAGCTGTCTTAGCAAGCTTGCCTTCTGTCTGCACAAGGATGTGGACTTCTGGCAGGCTATACCCCCTGAGTGCAGGGGCGAGGGGTGGGGAATGCTGCTGGGGTGGACAGAAGCTAGATAGCAAGGGTTACAAGACAGAGCCATGTCCTGTGGCAAACTGTGAGCTGCTCAGAATGTCTTGTGTTTCCCAAGTCTGAGGGGAGGAGTTTTCTGAAAACCAAAGCTCATGAGCCTGGAGAAATGTCCCAGTCCATAATGTGCCTGCATTGCCAGTGTGAGCGCTTGGCTTCAGACCCCAGAATTCGTGTAGAAAGCTGTGTGAGACACTGAGTGCCTATAGTCCCAGGGCTTCAAGAAAGGAAGGGCAGATAGGGGCTCCCTGGACATCCATGGGCCAGATAGCCTGGGTTGGCTGTTCAGTTCCAGGCCAATGGGAAGCCATTTGTCAAACAAAAGGTAGAAGGACCAACACAAGAGCTTGTTAGCTGACTTGGACATGCTCAACTGCACACCTTAACCCCTGTGGGCACCTCCGCATACTCCCCTTGACAAAGTATGAGCCAAGAAGACCTTTCCCTGACTGACAGTGGCGCACACCTTTAATCCCAGCACTCGGGAGGCAGAGGTAGACGGATCTCTTGAGTTTGATGCCAGCCTGGTCTACAGAGTGAGTTCCAGGCCAGCCTGGGATACCACAGAGACACCCTGCCTTACATAACTATTATGATGCAGGGTGGTTGAAGCACAAATAATAAAAACCCAGAGAGAGAAATTGGGGGTCAACCTGAAGACCTGAAAAGCAAAGCAGCCAACCATTGGCTCTTTCCTCGACCTCAGGAAATGAAATGAAAGGAAATGGCGATCCTGCCTCCAGGAATCTCAGAATGAGACTGTGTCTGGGTGCTCTCTCCTCCCGTCTTATACTCCTCTCTAGGGCCCAGTTTCTATGGCAAACTAGTGTGGCTACTGGACTTAAAGGCGTGTGTCACCACTGCCTGGTCTGTAAGGCTGACCAGTGGAGCTGTTTAACTCTCTGATCTTCAGGGAAGCTTTATTTATTAAAATACAAACAAAATGCCATTACAGGCAGTAGTGGCACACACCTTTAATCCCAGCACTTAGAAGGGAGAGACAGGTGGACCTCTGTGAGTTAGAGGCCAGCTTGATTTACAGAGTGAGTTCCAGGACAGGCTCCAAAGCTACACAGAGAAACCTTGTCTCAAAAAACAAAACAAAACAAAACCCCCAAACAAAAAAGCTATAATAATAATAATAATAATAATATAACCTCACTCCAAGCCCTGTGCAGATTGTTGTGCTTCATGGGCTTTAGTGTAACTTCACCTGTGATAAAGGAGAAGCAGATCAGGCCACAGGCATTGTAGATGTGTGTATGTTCTAAACCTAGACACTTGCCCAGCAAATGGCTCGTCACCAATCATCTACCCCAGCCAACTGTTCTCAGACCAGCCCTCAGCCCCTCTCCATGTACCAGCATCCTCTCCTCCAGACAGGTGTCAGGTGTGCCATAGAACTCGGCCTCTCTCTTCCCTGACTGGAGGCACTGAGGTCCTTGGCTTTGCTCCTTCCCCTTGGGTCCCCAGTGGCCCCTCTCTCTAATACTCATAGAGACTAATTAGAATCACAGTGCGCATTTGCACAGAGCTGCACAGTGCTAACCCAAGACAGGTTCCCAAAGCAAAGCTATGGTGTGGAGCAATCTTTGTGTACACTGTGAACAGGAATTACTCTCATTGGTTAATGAGGAGCTGACTGGCCAATAGCTGGGCAGGTAGAGGGTAGGCAGGACTTGAGGACAAACAGAGAGCTCTGAGAGGAAGGAGGGCAGAGTCGCCAGGAGACATGGTAAGAAGCAAGATGAACATGCTGTGTTGAAAAAAGGTACCGCTGTATGGTTGAGCATTGGTAAAAAATATGGGTTAATTTAAGTTGTAAGAGCTAGTTAGAAAGAAGCCTAAGCTATCAGCCAAACATTTGTAATTGATATTTTGTCTCTGTGTGATTATTGGGGAGTCTGCGATCCTGACAAAAACCTCTTTGTACAAAGCTACTTCTGGCCTTGCCAAGCTCTCTCTGAGAGCTCATTTCAACCTTGAACTTGCTAGGAATGAAAAAGAGAGGAGAGTTTGGTGTGTCATTAGACTTCCCTTCCCCCAGTTACCTTGAGAAGTGGTCCAGCCTAGCACAGGTGAAAAGAGCGGTATATATTCGGAGGACCATACACCATACTTCATCTCATAGGTTTCTTAAACTATCACCCCTTCCCAGCAGGAAGGACAAGGACTGAGACACTGAGCCTTGGGTCTTTCAGCAAAGAAGAGGTAGCCATGGAGCTTGATGGCCTGGTCTGGAAAAACCATCTCGATATATGACATCCACCTAGAGACTCGAGTGAACCATGGCTCTGCACAGGAGGCAGCTTCCAGGCAAAGGCAGCGTGGAGCACAAAGGACTGGAGTGAGTTTGTGTGGCCAGGGCCAGGAAGAGCAAAGTGGTCCATGGAGTAGGTTGAGGAGAAGATGCAGGTTGAAGGTGATGGGGTCAGCGAGAAGGTCCCCTTCCATCATCCACTGTCAGTGTTTGGTCAGGACTTTTACCATCTTTCTGCTGCTGGGCCCACCTGGGGTGTATGGGGAAGGGCACCTTGATGAGTCAAAACAACCCTGAATACCTGGCCAATCCTCAAGTCACTGCAAATCTCCTCCTCTCCTCACCCCTCTCCCCTCTCCCTCCCCCTTTCTTTTCTCTCATGTTGTATCACAGATCTTTAAGTTTCTCCCTCCCAGGAGGGTGTGGTGCTTGCAAGAATTAAACTATCTGGGGTCATTTGAATGAGAATGGCCTCCATAGGTTCATAGATTTGCATACTTGGTTCCATTTGGTGGACCGATTTGGGTAGGATTAGGAGGTGTGGTCTTGTTGGAAGAGGTGTGTCACTGGGGGTGGGTTGTGAGTTTTTGAAAGTCCACGTCATTCCCAGATAGCGCTCTCACTCTGACTCATGGCTGTTGTCTCAAGGTGGCTCTCAATTACTATTCCAGCTCCGTGCCTGCCTGCCTACAGCCATGCTCCCTGCTGTGAAAATCATGGATTCACCCTTCGAAACTATAAGCTCCTAATGAACTTTCTTCTCCATGTTTCCTGGACCACGAGGCTTTTTCTTGGCAATTGAAAAGTAACCAAGACAAGTTTCACAGGAAGAGTTGTGACTACAGTGTATGTCACGGTGTGTGTGGTGGGGTGGTGGTGCGGTCTACCGAAAAATGTTGAAGTTCAAAGAGATGTTTTGAAATGATGGATTTTGTACTATGCTGAGGGGCTTCCTGAGACCAAGGCTCTCAGGACTGGCTCGATTCCTGAGGCTTCCACCATCTTCTTCAGGGATGAAATGTTTCAGTTTTAAGGGAGTCGCCACACAACATCCTGCACACAAAACGTGTACAAACACATGGGTCATGATTCCATGGCTTGCACTGTGGTGACCCCCTCACAGTGGTCACCACTCTCCCCTAGGTGAGACCTTGATCCACATCTGGCTCTCCAGGGGCACATCTCTGGACCCCCACTTATTAGCTAGGTCCTCTTGTCAGTGTACCGAGTTCCCTGAGCAAAATGACCAAGATACTTGAGCTGTCTGAGACCATGTGAGGATTAACCATGTAGAATACATCCTAGCACAAAGACCCATTGGTATTGTAACCCAGTGAAGGATTTCACACCTCAGTTCTTATCTTATGGAAGGAAAGAATTCAGCCAAGAGACACAGTTTATTTATGTAAAGTTTATTTAGTAAAGGAGAGAGAGAGAGGGAGAGAGAGAGAGCCCCCAGAAGGTAGTCCACAGGGCTGGGTTCTTCATGGCAGATTTTTTAAAATGTTTTACTGACTATTTATGAGGTAGGTGCTATATTCATGAGAGTGAGGGGACCCCTTCTCCCTCCTAATCCATGATGGTGCAGAACCCGCCCCCCATACTTTTAGGGTATTTCTCCCTATGATTCCTTTACAAGCCTGGAAGGAGCACTGGGGAGAACTCTAAGGTGAATGATGGATGAATCTGAGAGAAGACAGTTTTAGCTTGTGAGTCACAGAAATTGAAAAAGTGTCCTCTATTGTATTTTATATTGGTTTTTGAATACATGTTTTTTTCTGTCCTAGAAATCCCAGTGTGGCCTCAAACTCACAGACACCCACTTGCCTCGACTTCCCAAGTGCTGGGATTAAAGACATGTTCCCTTATGGCTTGGCTGCATCTTTCTTTTGATATCATGGGGTCCACACAGCTGCAGCATCAGAGACAATTAGCTGTAGAGGGGTGTCCTCATGTTCGGGAGACACATGGACTGGGGCTGAGCTGAGCCTCTTCATTTCCCTCATGTTTAACTCCCTGCATACGTGGTCTCAGTCCCACTCACTAAATATCATCCCCCTTGGTGTCACCACCACCAATTTCCTTCTCACTGCAGTGGTAGCAAGGCCCCATCACAGACCTTAGGGACTGTACAATTGATGAGATTAACATTCCCGTGAGACAAATGTGCTACATCTGTGCTGACCTTCAACTGAGTTAATAGAATGCAAATGGTATCAGTGATACAGGGGGTCTTCATCTTTGAGTGCAATCCAGAGACTGGGTGAGCAGATGCCATCGAAATTCTAGTAGGCCACTCTGAAGAAATAACACTTGACCTTTGACCTGTAGCGGCAGTGTGTGTTTCCTGGGCAGGCACACTGCCAAGAGTCAGCCTGCGATTATCAGTCATGGGTGTGCCTCAGTGGGGAGCATGGGGCATCCCCGGGCAGGGTCACTGAGGTTTTGGGGATGGTTGTTTTCTCCAGGTCACTGTGGTCACTGAGTGTGGAGAGCGTCCCCGCCTGTGACTGGGATAGACTGATGATGCTACAAAGTTCCCTTGCCAGTGTCTGAGTGCTGAGGGGAAAATGCCAAGTGCCAGGGCACTGAGTGCAAAGCCAGGTGGAGACGCTAGGCAGGCAAAGGTCATCAGGTCCACACGAAGAGAAGCAAATCTGCTTACTGAGGACCAAGTGTGCAGGCCAAACATGGCGTCAGGGATGTCATTGCCAGGTGAGTAAACTGAGTCATAGGGATTCTGTAGCACACCCCAGGACAAACCAGCATGGTAGAGAAACACCCAGATGTAAGACCAGAACTCTTTCTGTTTATGAGACAAGGCCTCATGTAGCCAATGTTGACCTCAACTGTCTCATGTAGCATCACTTTGATTTTCTGAACTCCATCTCCATCTTCCAAGTTCTAAAATTACAAATGTAGCCATCAAGCCCGGTTTCAGGCAGGACCAGGGACCAAAGCTAAGCTTTCACACATGGTAGCCAAGTACTTGACAGACAGAGCTCCATGCCCAGTCCAAACCTGCCTTCTGAATGAGGGTGTGAATGGAACTGACAGCCAGGCTTAGGCTCTGATGCTGTAATGTCACAGAGTGACCATGGGGAGCTGGACTTAAGAGCCCAGAGAAACAGACGAGGAGTGATCATTCAAAAATTCAAGCTGAACTTCACAATGACCCAGGAAGAGAGAGAACACAGGGAAGTGACAGCAGAGATGGAGTCACCACAGGAGAGGGTGGAAGATGAGGGTTGGGGAGTTTCCCATAAAGGTCCTGGGAGTTGAATCCTGAAGGAGAAAGAGAGGAGTTCAAAGCAAGCCCTGTGAGCACACAGCGGGGAAAGAGCCTGTGAGAAACCTTGAAGTACAAAGATCTTTGAGCGAATATAGTTGATTATTATTTTATGGATATGGGTGCTTTGTTTCAATGATGTCTGTATACTGTGTGTGTTCCTGGTGTCTGTGGAGGCCGGAAGATGGCACTGGATTCCCTGGAACTTGAGCTTAGATGGTTGTGAGCTGCCATGTTCTGGAAAACAAACCCTGTCTGCTGCAAGAGCAGCAGGTGCTGGTAACCATATGAAATTTTATCTAGTGAAGGATTTCTCACCTCATTTATTATCATCTGGAAGGAAAGAATTCAGTCAAGAGACATAGGTGTTTAAAAAGAAGTTTCCCTAGCAAAGCAAAGGAAAAGAGAAAAGCAGACAGACTGATGGAGAGATCATGGAATATTAGTTTAAGATGTGTTACATTCATTAATGCTGTGGAACATATTTTTAATGATGCAAAAATGTGTTACATTTGTTTAACTCTCTGAAGCTGTTACATTGCCTGCCTAAAACACCTAATTGATCAGATAAGGAGCTGTGTGGCCAATAGCTAGGCAGGAGAGGAATAGTTAGGTCTGCCGGACAGAGAGAATAAATAGAAGGTAGGTGAGTGGGAGGATCAAGAATGGGAGAAGGGAGAGCACACCTAGACCAGGTAACTAAATTGTGATGGAGCAAATCTCACTTTTGGGTATTTCTCTCCAAAATTCATTGAAAAGTGTACAGAGGGCATTGTGGGAAAGTACAAGGCAAACACCATCCCAAGGGAACACACACTCACAGATAGCGCACCATGGCAACTGGGAAAATGCCCTGCATCTTCTTTAGATATCGCGGGGTCCACACAGCTGCAGCATCAGAGACAATTAGCTGTAGAGGGGTGTCCTCATGTTCAGGAGACACATGGACTGGGGCTGAGCTGAGCCTCTTCATTTCCTTATGTTTAACTCCCTGCATACGTGGTCTCAGTCCCACTCACTAAATATCATCCCCCTTGGTGTCACCACCACCAATTTCCTTCTCACTGCAGTGGTAGCAAGGCCCCATCACAGACCTTAGGGACTGTACAATTGATGAGATTAACATTCCCGTGAGACAACTGTGTCACATCTGTGCTGACCTTCAGCTGAGTTAATCGAATACAAATGGGACCAGTGATACAGGGTGGTTTTCATCTTTGAGTGCAATCCACAGACTGGGTGAGCAGATGCCATTGACTATTCTAGTAGGCCACTCTGAAGAAATAGCTCTTGACCTTTGACCTGCAGCAACAGTGTGTGTTCCCTGGGCGGGCACACTGCCAAGAGTCAGCCTGGGTTTATCAGTCATGGGTGTGTCTCAGTGGGGAGCATGGGGCATCTCCGGGCAGGGTCACTGAGGTTTTGGAGAAGGTTGTTTTCTCCAGGTCACTGTGGTCACTGAGTGTGGAGAGCGTCTCCGCCTGTCACTGGGATAGATTGATAGTGCTACAAAATTCCCTCCCTAGTCAGTTTGTGTTTGCTCTGGGGAAAGTGCCAGGTGTCAGAGCAATGAGTGCAAAGCCATCAGAGGGTTCAAGCAGACAAGGGTCACCAGGTACACAGGTTGAGAAGTAAGGCTGTTTATCGATGACCAAGTGTGCAGGCCAAACATGGTGTCAGGGATGTCTTTGCCATGTCAGGAAACTAAGTCATCGGGGTTCTGAAGCACACCCCAAGACACACCATCATGATAGAGAAACACTAAGATGTAAGAGCAGAACCCCCTTCATTGTGAGACAGGGTTTCATGTAGCCCAAGCTGACATCAAACTTCTTGGTAAGTGTAGGATTCCTTTAAACTTCTGAACTTCCTGCCTTACCTTCTTGGTGCTGGGATTCCAGGTATGTCCCACACATGCTCAGTTTGTATGGTCCATGGAGTGGAGTCCATAGCTTAGTATGCTTGCTAAGAAAGCACTGTTCCAACTGAACTATGCTGTAGATACTGAGATGCAGAGTCCCCTAGAATACTGATGGGAACATCAGATGCTGTGACCCTGATGATGACCCATCTGGTCACTCTTACAAAAGCCCTGTGTGCCTGTGACCTGCAGTTCCCTAATGACATGACAAGGTACTCACAGGCATGTATGTGGTTCATGGTCATCATATACATACATACACACTCACACACACATATACATGCTAAGACAATATGAGATATTATATTAATACATGACATTATGAGATATATGATATATGTGTGTATATATATATATATGATAAGACAATATGAGATAGAAAACAGAAAAAAGATAAACATTGAGCATCAAGCTAATGGTTAAGTGCATGAGTTCAGTCATGCAGGCGATATGTTCAAATTAAAATCAAATGAATCTCAGGGACATATCAGCAAGGTAACATTGTTAAAGCAAGATACTGCATTTAAAAGCAAAGAAAGACAGGCCAAATGAAGCCCACAGACACCGCCAGGTACTGGTGATGTCCTGAGCTCATGGACTTGCAGAAGTGGGAAAAAGGCTCTGAAGCTAAACACCACAGTCTGAGATTGGGATGGGTGTGGCCTCTGGGAGAGAGACAGGGCAGGGGCTTGCCTTATGGAAAGATGCGAGCTCTGACCACATGCTGAAGTGTGAAAGTCCAAATAAAGCAGATGACCACTTCTTTCTATATGCTGAATATGTTTCTTATTTTTAAACAATGCTGTTTTATGACTGGCTTTTGCTGTCTTTTTTATGTGTAATGGGGCGGGCAGGGGAGTGCATGCCCTTGGAGATGAGAAACAGGGAATGGGGGCTTCTGGAGTTCCTTGGAGTTACAAGTGGGTGTGAGCCTCCTGCCACGGGTCCTGCACCCACACTCAGTCCTCTGGAAGGGCAGTAGATGCTCTTAACCAACTCTGGTCCTTGTGCTTGCCTAGAAGCTCTCTTAACTTATGGGCCATGTCTCCAGACCCTTGTTTTGTGTGGCTTGTTTTGAGACAGGGTGACTCTGTGCGTCTCAGACAGGCCTTGGACATGCAGGAATCCTGCTGTGGTCTGGTTGGCTCTGGAATTAAGACAGGAACTGCATTCCACTCTTTGCTTCTTTACTGCTTCAGCATTGTTCTGTACCTTCTGGAGCATCCTGGGCACAGGTCTAAGCCTCTCACAGAATGTTTTGGTTTTACAGATTCCAGTTTGGAAGGCCGAGACTTAAATTCTGGGTTCAGAAGTGAGGGGGTGGCGTGAGTTATCTCGTCAGTTCCCATGTGGCCCTGTGTGCTTGGGAGCCCTTTAGCCAAATGACTCACACATTCAGAGCCCAGAGGAGCATGTGGGAGCAGAACTCAGAGGGCGGGCCCACAGCATTCCCCGCTGCCAATCACTTGCCACTCCAGGACACCCTACCGCCCTCTTCAATGAATGAATTGAATCAACCGCCCCATTCTAGTTCAGAGGAAGTGAAGTGTGTGCAGAGATCACTGACCTACTGAGAGAGGGGTCAGAGAGGCCAGGGAGGCCAGTGGCTTCCCAGTTAAAGTGTGACTTCCGCAGAGGAGGACACAAGGCATTGAGTTCACAGAGTTATGTCAACGGAGCGAATCCCATGTGGTGACTCGCTCGGCCTGTGCCTAAGCCATCCTGGGGCAGGCAGCTTCGGCTTGAGGACTGCATAATCTTCAGGCTCAGCAGGCCGTGAGGTGTTCACACACGGTCTTAGCAGGCAAAGACTCATGTTGGGTGCCCCTTACCACCGCGAGGGAGCCAGGAGAGATCAAGCCAGTTATTCCCTCTGATGGATTGGTGGCGACTAATTCATTCCATTTTGTTATTTTTGTTTAAAGTTTTGTCTTACTGTAGTGAAGATGCTTATGGAAGGATCGATGCTCTTGGCAGACTTGCTTGTTCGTCTTAAGACGGGGTCTCCCTGTGTAGCCCAGGCTGGCCTGGCGCTCTTTCTTCCTCCACCTTAGCCTCCTGAGTGCTGAGATTTTAGTTATGCACTACCCACCCTATCCCTGACAGTCCTTTGAGTGCCATCGTCACCTATAGGCACGGTGCACAGAGGGCAGAGGTTGCCAAGCTTCAGTGTGCCCAGCACTGCCTCTCTGGCAAGTCCTTTCAGATGCAGAAGCCTGGCCCCCTGCCCCAGAGATGTACCTCATATGCACTTATTCTGAGGTCCATTAGTTACATTTTAAGATAATTAGGGGTGTGCGTGTCTGTGTGTATGTTTGTGTGTGCGTGTGCCTGTGTGTGCCCATGCTCAGACAATGACTCCCAAAGATCTGCCTGCATCTGCTTCCCAAGTCCCAGACTGGACGGTGTGCACCATGCCTGGCACCATCCATATATTAAAGTGCCACACCTACTTTGTAGAGAAATTGGTGGGAAAGAAGCAGGGAGATAAGATCCAGGATGTTCCAGGGAATCGTGACTCTGTTTTGGTCACCAGTGTTTCCCAGCGATCAGTACAGATCACTCTGTGTTTGTGGCATGAATGAATACATGGCTGGATGGGAGAACGCAAAACTACATCCCTTCAGATATCTTCATACCAAGTGCAGAAATCCCCTTTCAGTGATGGCAAATTCGCGCTGAGCTATGATGGGACTATGTTCCTCTGAATTAAGTCTCTTCTCTATTTCCTGTCTGAGGTAGTCCACAGAGGAAGTCTGCACAATTCAGAAAGGGAAGCGGAAGAGCAGACATTGTAAAGCCCTCTGGAGGCCCACAGTGGAAGGCCTTGCCTAGCTCTCACAGGCCGTGGCTGGGCCTGCCGGCTTCTTTCCTTGGCATTGGAGCAGTGACTGCTACAGCTCCCGATATCCATGTGCCTCGCTGCCTTTTCTCATTTGAATCCTGTTCTGTGCGGATAACTGCTTGACTTCATGGAGAGGGGCCGTCTTTCCTGCAGGTCACTCACATTGGGATGGGGAGGAGACACACAGTTTCGGGGCATCTTTGAGGTTTGGGGTTGTCCCCTGTCTCTCCTGCTTCATGCCCATCTTCTCTGCTGCACATCTTGCTGATCTCAGGAGCCAGCTAGGATAGAAACATGTGTCTCAACATCTCATAATTCACTCCCCCAATAATGTCTCCCTACCCTGACAATGTTCCCCTCCTCCTCTGCTTCCGAACACACCCTGAGCATGGTAACGAAATCGATGCACTTACTAATCCTGTAGTTTCTTGTGTTTTCCTATTCTAACGTTTTTAGAAAAATGTTAAAATAGTAAGGACAAGTAACTCTAAACCTCTTAGCTGTGCGGACACCAGTGAATCTCAGTAGTCATCAAGAAGAATGTTCTAGTGGGAGGGTGTCTCTCTCTCCCCCTCGGGGTCTCACAAAGATGTTTGTGTTGTTTGCTTGCCCAAGAAGGATGCAAGGCAGCATCTCAGGTCTCGTTTTGCAATATGTGAACCCAGTGACTCCAGGATGAGCTCAGAAGGTGATGTGGTTCGGCAGGCAATCATTGACAGACCCGCCCCCTGCGGGGCTCGGCTTGGAGGCTGCTGCCTTGCACGGCCTTCCTGTGACTAAAGGTCAGGCCCAGTTTGAAGCAAGGTGTAGCAGATTCTAATTATCTTGGATGAGTGAGAGAAAAAAAAATGGAGTTTCAGTGTCAAGCAGAGGCTTGCAGGTCAGATGCCTGTGTTTTCAAAGACCGGAAGAGTGGAACTCACGGACCGATGAGCAATAGGGGACGGGGGCAGCTTGCAGAGCTTAGACCTGTCCCATGGGAGCTCCAGGTCTGTCTCACCCATTCTCACATCCGGTCCTGGCACACACAAGGCAAGGGTTTGACCGTTGACTTCCATAGGCAACGGGAAAACATAATGAATTAGTTGGCACTGGAAACTGAATGTAGCATTTCACGTGCACGAGGCAGTGCTCAGCCAGGGGATTCGCGGTCCTGCTAATCCTTCTGCTTTGAGACTGGGTCTCGCTAAATTGCTCAGGTTGACTTTGAGCTTTGTAGCTCAGGCAAGATTTGAGCTTGTGGTCTGCCTCCCCCACTGACTTGAGTCTCCCCAGTAGTGGGATTGTGTATTTAGAGACCAAAGAGCTCAGATCGGCAAATTCTAGGACCCCACAAATACCCAGATTGGCACTCTGATCTTTTTACCTTCTTTAGTTGTTATGGGGAGCCCATCAGATTGTTAAGAACCAATTGAAAGTCTTTATTCCAGCTGGCTGGGACTATACACAGGTATTCGGGACTCAAGTGTAGTGTCCAGTGTTTACGGTAAAGGGTTTCTAAGGGCAAAAACCCCAGCCTGGTATCTCACTAGGCAGCTACAGGGGGAGGTTTTGTGCAAGCAAGCAGTTTAATAGGCACTAAGATAAATTAGCTGGGCCATCTTGACCTTGGCTTCCTAGAATAGAGCTAGGTCATTTCCCACAGGAGTCTCCATCAAGGAGATCAAATTCCAGTTATAGTTAAACCTAAAATGGCCTCATCAAGGATAAAAGATGGAGGAACCTCTGCACTGTTGTCTTGCCCTGTCACATGGGAATGTCTTTTGAGACTGTGAGGGGATGTTTCCTAGCTCAACAGAAGTGCAGAGGTCGTTCTCAACTCTTTTTTGTTTGTTTGTTCTTTTCTTCATTTCTGAGGTAAAAAAAATGGTAAAAATAGTAACGAACTAACAAAACAAGACAGAAATGAAGCACGATTAATAAAAACCCAGAGACAGATATTGGAGTTCAACCTGAAGACCAGAAAAACAAAACAGCCAGTCACTGGCTCTTACCTCGACCTCAGCCAGAAAATGGAGACCCTACCTCCAGACATCCCCAGAATGAGACTGATACTGAGAGCTGTCTCCTCTCATTTTAAATTCCTTTCTAGTTCTGGGTAGTGTGCACCACTACCACCTGGTTTCTATGGCAAACTAGTGTGGCTACTGGGATTAAAGGTGTGTGTCATCGTTGCTGGTCTGTAAGGCTAGCCAGTGGGGCTGTTTTACTCTCTGATCCCCAGGCAAGCTTTATTTATTAAAATACAAATGAAATGCCACTACACAAAAAACCCAACCTTCTCGTGACTTGTAGCATTTGCTGGCATCCCCAGTGTCCAGAGAGTCAGGGAAAAGAGTTGGAGAAGATGGACCAGCGGAGGACATAGGCACTATGAAACTGGGCAAGGAAGCTTTTGTTAGCCAGCACTGAGCAGGAAGCGGGCTCACACCTACACAGACAGATAAAGCCTTGAATACACAATACAAAACTCAAATCTGAAGATGAAATTCCTGAGTTTCTAGGACTTCCTGATGAAGTGTAACGCACGTCATGTGAGCTAAGCAAAAGATTTCTGAGGGCCACATGTGGCTGGGAACCTGTGTTAGTGACTGCTGCTGAAGAACCTTCTAGTGCCTCGCTCAGCTCCAAAACAGGGAACGCATGATCTCCTTTCCTCCCCATCCTCCTCTCTCTTCTCCCTCTCCCTCCCCCTCCCACACCTTCCCTTCTTGTCCTGAACCGCCAGTGCCTCTGCTGTACACATTTTCTTCACCCTGATTCAGGCCTTGCACAAAGATAATGTCTCACTTCTGTTTCCTTCCTGCCATTCACCAGCTTGTGTTTGTTCAGCCAGGAATTCAGGAGCTGTGAAGAACCAGAGAACATTTGAATTTTTCATGCCAGCACATTTTTTTTATTATTATTAAAGAATTTTGTTTTTATAGTAAACTAGATGGAAGATGTCCAGAGTCCGGGTTCAGAGAGTACAGAGACTTTCTGCTCAGAAGAACCCAAAATAAATTAGAAAAAAAAAAAACAGCTTGGCAAATCTTTAACCCCCCAGCACTATCCCTTCTTTCCACTGCCGTGGCCACTGTCATGCCAGCTCCCTCTGTACAGGGAATCCAGCGCCGACTTGGGGTGTAGAGGTCATTCCACTTTTCATGTCTAGTTTATTTTATGTCTTGACATTCATTCATTCATTCATTCATTCATTCATTCATTCATTCAAACATCTTTAAAGCAGAGCATATGACCAGCCTGACTCTAAGTCTGCAGACTCATGAACTCCAATTTCAAGAGCAGACGATTCATTTAAGACGGTTTCCCTAGGTGACAGCCCACATGCCCACTTTACTAATTAAGTCACCTGTACAAGGCGTGTATATTTTGTTTACATAGAGCAAGGCATTTTTAGAATGATCATACTTCAACCTGTTCAGAATGGGAAAATTTATTGGAATACACATTAATAGTCTGGGGTTGTAATTCATTGTCGGAATACTTGTCTGACTTGCATGGGGCCCTGGCTTCATCCCCAGCATGGTAGAAACCAGGTGTCATGGTGCACACCTGTTACCCCGGCACTCTGGGTGGAGACAGAAGTAGCCCATCGTCTCAGACGCAAGATTCGGGTCCACCATCGAGTACTGCCGTTGTGAGAGAGGACACAGGGGCTGACAGGTGCCATGGCAACTGGGTAGCGATCTGAGCCACTTCTCTGCCTCTACGCTCTGAGGCAGGGTCTTGAGTGTTGTTTCTGCCCAGCTGCACTCCCATCTAGTGGGTCTATGAGCTTTCAGCCTAGTCTTGGGGTCTCTGTTCTCATCTCATTTTAGGAGCTAGGGATTACATGTATGTCTTAATGCACCCAGCTTGGCTCTGCAACCACCTCACACTAGGAACTCTGGGATTGCAAGTCTGCTCCAGTGCACCCAGACGTTTTATGTGAGTCCTTGGGCTTGAACTTGTGTGCCTAGTGCTGTTAGCAGCTGAGCCATAACATTGATCTTGCTTGCACTTCTACTGACTTTGTATATTTTAAAACATTTGTTTTATTGTTTTTATCGCGCGCGCGCAAGTGTGTGTGGGGGGGTGTAGGTAGATATGTACACTTAAGTGTGGATGCTTGGGGAGCCCACACATCCCTGGAGCTGGAGTTGTCGGCAGCTGGATCACAATCTCCTCTTTTCAGCTCACAACCAAGAGAAGTCATGTGACATTCCTGACAGAAGTATACTCTGCATTGCTAGGAAAAAAATCCTAAGACAGCCGCTCCACCGGCACACAAAAATCCAATTAAAACATATTAAAACAAATTAAAAAGCCCATGATTTATTAAACGCAGCACTCTCGGGTGGCCAAGAGCATGGCAGGGGAGATAGAAAACAGGAGAGAACATGCAAACCCATGACCATGTGTTCCTCCTCTGGGAGCCCACTTAAATATCCTGTGGAAGTGGTCCTGAGGGAGGGGTCAGAACCTGGCATGCTGGGATTTGGAGTCCAGAGCAATGCAACTCCCAGGCCAGGGGGCTGGGAAGTATGCTCCCAA
This sequence comes from Chionomys nivalis, assembly GCF_950005125.1. Lineage (NCBI taxonomy): Eukaryota > Metazoa > Chordata > Mammalia > Rodentia > Cricetidae > Chionomys > Chionomys nivalis. The sequence continues at coordinate 8,158,550 of NC_080094.1, read as the reverse complement.
CTTAACAGCCACAGCACTGTGATAATTGGTGAACCTTGAACTCGGCCTTATTAGCTGTTATTGTGTTGGCAAAGACCCATGTCATGGACTGTGCATGTCCTGATAAATGTTCTCTATGAAATGGCTTGGCCTGGTGTATATACGTTTGGAATCTCAGAGGAAATAATCCCCACCCCCAGAACTGTATTAAAGTACATTTTGTAGTCAAATAGTTGCCCTTGGATGTATACATAAGACAAGCCCATGTGAAGGATGGGGCAGCTTACCTCGTGTCCTGCTGGTGTGATGGCCAGCGAGCCGGCTCATCTCTGCATTGCTGCTTTCTCCACCTGGCTACGCTCCTTAGCTGGAACCCCATTTCCCTTTGCCACTTTTCATTCCAGCTGGGTACCATGAAACGTAGCCACATCAGCCATTTTCTCTGTTTCCTTTCTGCCAGAGAGCATGGTATTATGGTCAGCACAAGAACTCTTGAGCCGGAGTGTCCAGGTTGGATTTCTTGGTGTTCCGTTCATTGGTTGTTTGATATGGGTGTGGTGAGATTTGGATGGAGTGGTTTAAATGGATGTGTGACTGACCTTGAGTAACTGGCAGAGTATGAGCCTGGGAATCTCAACCATGAAGCCTCTCTTGAGAACACATGCGCACATCCACATTTTGGTGATATTTCAAGGCCACACACCTCCTGACATGCATCCTGAGCACTCTTGTTAGGTCTTCTTGTCGCCAGACAGCTGGCAAGGGTCCATTTGTTGCTAACGCTCGCAGCAGCCAGCCCTTGAGACTGTGAGGTGTAAGGGCTGGACAGATGGACCCAGACGCTTACAAGTACAAAATCTAAGAGTCAGAGCTGACAGTAGAATTCAGACAGTCATAGCTCTGGTGCTTATGTTAGAGACTTACTGCTCTGGGACCTAGCCACTGGCCGCTCCAGCACTCTGCAGCTGTTATAATTCTCATCTCCCAAAAGCAGGAGCTGCAGCGGGCTGCAGGCTATATTGGATTGTGGTTTCTGGAGAGGCCTCAGGTGCTGGGACCCTCAGCTACTATCTCAGCTCTCTAACCTTGAGTGTTGAGAATTTCAGTCCCTGATGACATCTGTCATGATAGCTCTTGGGCTTAAAATATTAAGGCCCCTCTCTGGCCTCTACGATTGGCTGCATAGTTGAAGGTTCTAGTTTTTTATGAGGAAGACTCCTTCATGTTAGTGACTTATTCTTTTTTTTTCCTACAGGAGGAGAGAGAAGGAATTCTGAGAGAATTTATGCCTGACCATGCTGGTCGTGCCCAGTGGGGACAGCACGAAGGCTTCCTGTGTGTCCCAGAGCGAACTGGAGAAGGGACTTCTGAGTCATTTGTGTCCAGACACATCAGAGGTCCCAGACAGTTCTATACCTGTCTGTCTAGTGCCAAACCCAGCAAAGGGAACCAACATGGTAGCCTCCCTTCTACTCACTGAGTGGAGGGGAGATGGCGGGGTAAAAAGGTTGGCTAGAACTAGTTTGCTCCACACAGACAACATTCCTTCCTGTGAAGGCGAAATCATGTCTTCTCTTGCCAAATATGACCGGGTAATGAGATGATGTTGATTTTTGTCTCTGTCTCCTGGTGCCAGAGTAAGCTTTGAAAATGTTCATGAGTCTTAATCCTTATGAAGAATGTGACTGTCACTCAACAGGATAGGCAGGCAGTAAATACCTGGGCATGAATTCAAACAAGTCACAGCTAATTAAATTAAATTAGCTCTGACAATTAATTAAAATATATTACTTAAAAGAAATATGGAAAAAATAAATAGCCAAGATAAAAGGATGGCTTTGGGTTCCTTTTCAGAATAGTAGCTCAACACGTACATGTTTAAACCCTAGATGCTTTTGTTTCTCTCAAATTTCTTTTCTTTTTTTTTTTTTTAAAAGATTTTCTGGCCGGGCAGTGGTGGCGCACGCCTTTAATCCCAGCACTCGGGAGGCAGAGGCAGGCGGATCTCTGTAAGTTCGAGGCCAGCCTGGTCTACAAAGGGAGTTCCAGGAAAGGCTCCAAAGCTACAGAGAAACCCTGTCTCGAAAAACCAAAAAAAAAAAAAAAAAAAAAAAAAAAAAAAGATTTTCTGTATTTTTAAGTAAGTGTATGTGTGTCTATGTGGGTATGTGCACATGAGTGCAGTACCTGCAGAGGCCAGAAGAGAGCGCCAGACCTCCTGGAGCTGGAGTTACAGGCCTTTGTAGAAGCGTGCTTAGGTGGGAGGAAACCAAACTACTCTTCTGCAAGAGTGACTCTTTATCACAGCTGTCTCCAGCCCCCTGTTGAGTTGTTTTCGATGAGTTGTATACTCTATTTTTAGAGATAACGTGTAAGTCATTTTTACTCTTTTTTTCCTTTATAAGTCATCCAGAAATTTGGATCAAGGAAAGGAAGGATGTATATTACATTTTTTAAGAATTGCTAGTAAGAGCAGTTGAGCCAAGCTTCCAGCATCTGCAGCCTGCAAACGCTTAGTTCGAAGGAACAGTCTTCTGAGCTTTGTTCTGTAATCCAGTCTTGAAATTGCCACCCCCCTACCCCAGCCTCAGAAGTCCTGGAATTACAGGGGTGTACCACAAAGCCTGACCACATTTTCTTCTTACAAATGTGCAAAGTGTACTTTAGTGATGTGTATGATCACATAGACACTGGTGGACATATGTTCATCTCTACTGCCAATGCTGTGTCTGAAGGAACACTCAGAGAGGAGAAGCAGTGGAAAACGTTTTCATGACACCCCCTACTGGAAAGCGCCTTGCAGGTCACAGAGGTCCTGTTATATACAAAGAACTAATCTGCCCAGCCAAAGTCATTGAGTATTATTGATTCTTAATTGTCTCAATGTCCACATGAAAGGATGAACTCACTATGTTTCAGCAATGGTTTTCGGAAGAATTTAAAGTCTTCATCACAAAGAGTCCAAATTGTTTCTCCTTCAAAGCGAGAGCTCGTTTTCCTGGTTGACGCCTGGGACTGTTCTGCACGTAAGGGTCCTGCCGGCTACAGAGCTCTGATTCCCACACAGGGGGAGTCGCTTCCACACACTTTCAAGCCAGAGTAGCCCACCCACAGACACTGTGCAGCACATCGTGGGGTGGAAAATCCTCATTATCCCTGGATTTGATCTTTAATGACTAAAACACCTACCTGCGGAGTGTGCACAGCTTGTATCCCCATCATCAGGGTGAAGCTGCTGGGGGGTTAGTTGGCAATCATGTGATCATATTAGATGCTGAGCACTCAGGATGGGGCATGGAACAATGTATGATAGCAAAGAAATGAGAGATCATTCCTGTTTAAGCAGAGTTCTCTTTGAAGCCCTCAGGGAAGGCTTCCCAGGTAACTGGTCACTGCTACGGAGTGCGGAAGGAGCCATGACCTGCTGTATAGCGGGTTCCTAACAGACTGGGATCCGGGGCAGGGGTAGAGTGTGAAGTTCCTTCCAACCGTATGTCCTTATTATATTCTTCCTCATTAACAGACTACCCTGCTATCCCCATTCAGGGTGAGGATTGTTCCACTGCGCCTGGCTGCCCTCCCAGTGCTGAGTCATGAACGGCTGTTTGAAATCCTGCTAGGCGAAAGGTGCCTCTGTTCGCACCGTGGCTGCTCTCCCAGGTGGTCAGTTACACTCCACCTAGTGTTTCCTGTTGTCAGGACTTTGCCTTGTTTGTGTAAGCCCGGCTTCTAGAGCTTCCCCTGTTCTCGCATCTGCTCATTCACGGAGCCGTGGTTTATCTATGGCGATCTCTGTACGGATGGGGGCCATTGTATGCAACGGAGTAAGCAAAGTGAATAACCAAGACAGACTCCCTGCCAAGAAGATTCACAATTGCAAAACCCCCAGAAATTCAGGGGTATGTGTGAGGTAGATGTAAAGCCATCAGGTTGTTATGGTTTTGTGTTCTGGGGTCGTAAGGAATGTTGGGTTACCGGGCCAGGGGTGTGATTCACTGAAAGGAGATGGATTTGCTCGAGATGGACAGAGGACAGAGAATAAGAGACAGACAACACAAGAGGTGGAGGATGAGAGAGAAGGGGAAGGGAAGTAGAAAAAGGGAGCAGGGACATTTGTCCCGGAGGAGACTGACATAGAACAATGGCAGTTTATAAAGGCAAAGGGAACCCCCACGTTAGGATGAGGTGTTAATTTTAATTGGGTATCTTAATTAGGCGAGCCAAAGTGGGCTTTTGATTCTTGGACTTCAATACATTGATAGCTGGACCTTAGTAGTCAGCCTCAGGAGGAGGAATTGGCCAAATAAGGGAATAGACCTTGGTGACTGGTTTTAGGAATGTAATCTAATAGTTTTTAGCAAGGCAGAGGGAATGGGGGAGAAGGGCAAGGCCTTCCAGTGCCATGCTTGCCATGTTCAAGCCGGCCAGAGTCCCTTTGTTTACTATTTCGGTAACCCGTAATACCTCTTTCCTCATTTGTAAGAGGGAGAAACCCTCACTTTAGCCCATGATAAAGGAAAGATTAAAGAGGGAGAGAGTCCCGGGACCAGGGAGATGGCTCGGCAGGTAGGTGTGCTCACTTGGTAAACATGAAGATCAGAGTTTGAATCCCCAGCAGTCATGTAAAAAGCTGGGCCTCGTTACTTGTGCCTCTAACCTTGGCATTATGACATAGAGACTGTGCTCCTGAAATCTCACCTGCCAGTCAGTCTGACAAACAGTGAGCTCCAGTGAGACCCCCCCCTTTCTTAAGGCAATGAGGCAGAGAGCGGCTGAGAAAGAGGCCTTCAGTGTTGTAGCCCCCCTTCCCCCCCCTGCCCGCCCCCGGCCTTTGCATAGGCACTGTGATTTTGTGCTTCTGCAAACACGTGTTGACTTGAAGGGGTAGTGAGTTTCTTGAGATTTCGTAATGTTCGTTCAGGATCCCAGGTGCAAGCCTGTCCTATGCCTTCTTCTTCTGTTGGGTCACATTTAGCAGGCTCAGCGTCCATCCTCCCTGCTCAGGGGCACCAAAATCCCAGCACGAAAGTGCAATCAGCTCCCAGAGTCAAAAGACTAGTAAATTAACCACTACTGGGAAGATAGAAACGAAGTTTCAAGTTCTTTCGGTGAATCTTCTAGAAAATAAGAATGATAGCTACCTACCCTTGGTTCATTTGTTTGCTTGAGACAGGGTCTCAATGGCCTGGAATTTGGGATACAGCCCAAGCTGGCTTTGAACCCGTGGTCCCTCAGACTTCTGAAAGCCAGGATTTTAGAAGCCACACACAGCTGACACTAGCGAATCTTTGACTATCACCCGTTAGTTCAGGCTCTTTAGCACCTACTGTATACACACTAGCTTGCAGGCTCAGTTGGGTGAGTACCTTTGAAGCCTATCTGAGCCCCAGTTTTCATGGTTAAAAAAAAAAGATGACGCCAACAGCCAGACCAAGCCTGCAGACCGAGGATTCACCTTGGCACCTCAATTTTCTACAAACTGTCAGAAGTTGCTGGAAATTTGAGGGGGTATCCATTGGGCCACATAAATGCATGACAGTCACAGAGGGCAGGGTGGGATCTTTATTTTTTCCCACAGTAGCATTTACATCCCGTTAAGCAGAGGCTCCTAGTTATGTAATAAGAAATAAAATGTCTTAACTTATTTAAATATGTTAACTTATTTAACATATTTAACGAATCTGTCTCTAAAAACCACACTAACCACATCTGGTTCCCAAACCATTTCCCCCATTGACGTTGAGTGCTGATGTAAGGTCCACAGAAATGGCTATTATTGGAAGACACTACTTACTAGTCAATACATCTCCAGAGGAATTTGAACATTGGCAGGAAAGTCTGTGCATTCCCCAAGCTTTGCCTAATGCCCTGGTAAGATTCTTTCTAGATGGGCTAACGGGAAACTACACTTGGGGTCAGGAAAAACTTAATTACCTTGATGGTTCACAATTTGGTTGGTCTAAAGTATCTGGCCAGAAAGACAATTCTACTGTCAAGCCATATTGAAGAATGTGATCACTAGCAATTGGTAACTATTTCTACTAATCTCTGGGGTTTCAGCTTCTACTGTGGACATTTGTGAAGTCTCAGGGGAGATATAAACGTGAGTGGGAAGAATACATATTCATTTTGGCACTCCTTCTTGTGAACAGAGTTGGCATCTGATGCTTGGTATTTTGTTGTATTCTTCAAAGGTAGTTACAGTCAGAAAGTGTTAGTCATAGAACTCTAGATTGTACCTCCCAGCCAGGGTGCTGTCACCTCCAGGGAGATGTGTGACGTTTTTAGTTGTCGTAACTGAGAGAGAGTGCCCTTGGCTTCTAGTGTGGCTGAGGCCGAGTGGCTGTGGAATGTCCTATCATGCACAGGGCAGTCCCTCAGCAAAGAACCAGCTGGCCCTAAACTCCAGTAGTGCTGAGGTCAAGACACTCCGACCTGCAGAGAGTACATGCTGAGGATAAGTGCTGGTCTGTGGTGGTATCTTGTTTGTGCTGAAACAAATACAGCTCACCAGAGGATCAGAGTATGGAGGCCCCTTGCTTCTGAAGATTTCGGAGAGGTAAGAACTAGTGGCTGGCTCTTCGCCCCCTAGTATCTGACTCTGGGTTTTTATTTAATAAGACTAATTCATAGTGTGTTGAACTGTCCTGGATAGTTTATTAAAAGTAAATACTATGCAGATTCGAGGCAATGGCTCAGGTTGTAAAGCGTGAGAACCTGAGCTTGATTCCTCCCCCCACAATAGAAAACCTGACACAGTGGCTTGCCTTAGTAATCCTAGGGCTGGTGAAGGTTGAAGACAGGAGGCTCCCACAGGCTCCTTAGCCAGCCTGCCGAATCAGAGAGCTCCATGCGCAGCGAGAGACCCTGTTTCAGAAAGCAAACTGAGGGAGGGACTGAGGCAGATGCCTGTCCTCCACACATAAGCACATGCATGTACACACATGAGCACAGAAGCCTATGCAAGGTAAATAATGAAATGATAGTGTTTGAGACCTTGGACTTTATGAGGGGTGTTGTCGACTGTCCTGATCTCCGGATCTTAGGCAGATGAGCACAGCTGTCGTGAATTCACAAGGGCACAGGCGTGTCAGATTCGGAAGACACTTTTAAAGCAAGTTTCCTTGGGTTCACCTTCTTATTTAGCTTCTCTAGGATCACGAATTCTAGGCTCAATGTCCTTTATTTATGGCTAGAAACCAAATATGAGTGAGTACATCCCATGTTCCTCTTTTTGGGTCTGGCTTACCTCACTCAGGATAGTGTTTTCTATTTCCGTCCATTTGCATGCAAAATTCAAGAAGTCAATGTTTTTTACTGCTGCATCCTCCTGAACAGTAACCTTCATCAGGCAATGAAAGGAGACAGATACAAAGACCCACATTGGAGCACCGGACTGAAATCTCAAGGTCCAAATCAGGAGCAGAAGGAGAGAGAACATGAGCAAGGAACTCAGGACCACAAGGGGGGCACCCACACACTGAGACAATGGGGGATGTTCTATCAGGAACTCACCAAGGCCAGCTGGCCTGGGTCAGAAAAAGCATGGGATAAAACCGGACTCGCTGAACATAGTGGACAATGAGGACTACTGAGAACTCAAGAACAATGGCAATGGGTTTTTGATCCTACTGCACGTACTGGCTGTGTGGGAGCCTAGGCAGTTTGGATACTCCTCTTACTAGACTGGGATGGAGGTGGATGGTCTTTGGACTTCCCACAGGGCAGGGAACCCTGATTGCTCTTCGGGCTGACGAGGGAGGGGGACTTGGTTGGGGGAGGGAAATGGGAGGTGGTGGTGGGGAGGAGGCAGAATTCTTTAATAAATAAATAAATTAATTAAAAAAAAGTATTAAAGCAAGTTTCCTCATCCTCTGGCTCTTGTTACTTTCCCTCCTCCTTTACATGGTGTTCTCTGAATGCTGGGGTGGTGGTGGTGGTGTGTGTTTGTGTATGTGTGTGCATGTGTGTCCCGTGTGTGTGTGTGTGCGTGTGTGTGTGATATGTTAGTTTTTGCCAACTTAACACAAACCTAGACATACCCAAGGAGAAGAAACCTCAGTTGATGAATTGCCTTCATCAGGCTGGCCTATGGCTCTATCTGTGAGACATTTTCTTGCTTGCTAAATGCCATAGGTGGGCCTAGCCCTGTGTGGGCAGTGTCTTCCCTGAGGGAGGCCTGGGCTGTGGAACAGGGGTAGTTGAGCATGAGTCTGGCAGCGAATCACTTACCAGTGTTCCTCTTTGATTTCCTCTTCAAGCTCCATCCTTGGGGCCTGCAATGGCACCCATTGATGGCGAACCCATAAGCTGCAAGCGCCCCTTCTGTCCCTGAGTGGCTTCTGGTCTGGTCTTTATCACAGCAGCAGAAAAGCAGAAGAGTCATACAGGCCGCCCCTCATTTTTAAATAAAGTTTGTTATTCTCAGCTGTTAATTCTGTAACTCTCACCAAACATTTTAGAAGGGACATTTTAATTTTTTGGGTTTTTGAGACAGGGTTTCTCTGTGGTTTTGGAGCCTGTCCTGGAATGAGTTCTTGTAGACCAGGCTGGTCTCGAACTCACAGAGATCAGCCTGCCTCTGCCTCCCGAGTGCTGGGATTAAAGGTGTGCGCCACCACCGCCCGGCGACATTTTTTAAAAAATCTTATTTGCAGAAATTCTATGCCTAAGTGACAGGCACAAGTGTGAGCAACTGTGTGAGAATGACGTCCATCTTTGAAAGGCCGAAGCACAGATTTGGGCCCCACAGCAGTTTTCCGAGAACAGCCTGAAACAGACAACTGTGCTGAGGTCGACCTCGTGGTTGCTAACCCGTCCTTTCGCACCCCAGTCTTTGCCTCCATTCCTGTGATGTGTTTTAAAACATTGAAACTGTAACTATGTCTTTTTCGTCATCTAGTTTTGGAAGGAAAGGGTTCAACTTTTGTGTCTTTTGCCCAGGCTACAGAAATGGGGATGGCATGGGTGGGTGGGCAGGGGAAAGATAAACTAAAGGAAACACAGATAAATGAAATACCCAGGAGAGAGGGCTCAGCAGCTCAGAGTGCTGACCACTCTTTCAGGGGACCCCGGGGTTCAGTTCTCACCCGCATTACCCTGGGCAGCTCCCAGACACCTGGAACTCCAGCCCCAGGGGATCTGATGTTTCTGGTTGTCGTAGGCTCCTGTGTTCATGTGCACATACTCACACATGTACACATAGTTTTAAAAATCAAAATAAATCTTTAAAAAAGAAATTAAGACATTTACCATTGACATGAAGTACAGACCCCAAAGATTTGTCCTTTGTAAAATCTAAAAACTGTAGTCTGGTTTTTGAGGCATAGGGGAAGCATTAAAGGCAATGCTAAGAGCCAGGCGGCAGTGGTGACCCACACCTTTAATCCCAGCACTCTTGGGAGGCAGAGGCAGGTGGATCTCTGTGAGTTTGAGGCCAGCCTGGTCTACAGAGTGAGTTCTAGGACAGCCAGGGCTGTTACAAAGAGAAACCTTGTCTCAAAAAACCAAAACCAAAAACAAAAACAAAAAACAAAAAACCCAAAAAATTCCAAAACAAAACAAAAAACCACTGCTAAGAATAAAATCCCTTAAAATTGTAAGGTGTTTTAAAAACCACAAGAGAATATACCAAGCATCTCTGTAGCATGTTTGTAAGTCTGAGGCTGACAATTTTCTATAAAATAAAGCAACTCATTTAAACTGACCCCCAAAGACAAAGGAAACCTGAACAAAACTGCAGCCATGAGAGATTAGAAGTGGTTGCCAAACACCCATGGGGCCTGGACCAGGGCTGGCTAGCAGGCAGATGTGCTCCCAGGAGCCCCAGGGCTGGCTAGCAGGCAGATGTGCTCCCAGGAGCCCCAGGGCTGGTTAGCAGGCAGATGTGCTCCCAGGAGCCCCAGGGCTGGTTAGCAGGCAGATGTGCTCCCAGGAGCCCCAGGGCTGGCTAGCAGGCAGATGTGCTCCCAGGAGCCCTAGATCGCATTCATTGCTCAGTGGCTGCCATACTGAAATTCTTAATTTTTTAAAATTTAGAATCTCTCGTATTTATTTTGTTCTGGGCACTGCACATTATTTTACAAGCAAGATTCAAGTTATGTTTTAAGGTACAGATAATTTAAAGCCTTAAGAAAAGAAAAAAGTTACTGAATTTGTTTTTGACAAGATCAGTGTTACTGGTGTTCTTTGCAAACTTCCAAGGTCTCTTGGTAAAAGTCATGTAGAAATCTGTGGGAAGAATGTGACTTCATTGGACTTGCCAGGGTAGGAAGGACCCACTGAAGTTATTATATTGACCTATACAATGGATGTCCCCTCTTTCGGGGATGTTTACTGATTTTCTTCTGCTGCTTCCAACAAGGAACATGCTGGACAAGCTTTCTGTAGTTCGTGCTAGGGCAGTTGATGAGTTAACTATTTTAAGTTTTTCCGGAACTTGGAGACTTTTAAAGTCTTAATACGAATTTTTTTCCAGGTCACTGGCTAGTGAACCACGAACAGCTTTGGCAAGTTGACATGATGCTTGCCCAAAGGAGGACTCAGCAAGACTCTTCCGGAAGCTCTAAGAAAGCAGGTTGAATCGTATTGTTAGGAACCTCACCAAGCGGTTTTCTGTAGCTATGATCTAGCCAGCGCTGTTCCTCTAGTACATGGGTTGATTGTGGCGGATCTCTGTGAGTTCAAGGCCAGCGGGGTCTACAGAGTAAGTTCTAGGACAGCTAGGGCTGTTTCACAGAGAAACCCTGTCTCGAAAAACCAAAAGAAAAGAGAAAAAGAGAATTTCACTTGTTCATTTGAATTAATAATGTGTTTAAATTACTGAGTGAAAATCCACATCACCGCGACCTCAAAGTCCCGTGTCTCACCTTTCACCCACTTCTGTGCTTTCCTCCTTGCAAGGAGGACTTGTAGACCGGATTTTCTGTTTGTTGTTTTGTCTTTTTGTTTTGTTGAGGTAGGGTCTCAATATGTAGCTCTGGTTGGCTTGGGACTTACTATATCTGGAAGTCAAGGGTGGTACTACACATTAGTACTTGAAAGGTAAGTTGGGAACCACAGGTTCGAGGCCAGTCTGATCTACATGGAGAGACCCAGTAGGCGCTGGGTAATGGTCAGATGTTATTTCATAGCTCCAGCTTTGATATCAAGAATACTAGGTGAGCAAATAGAAAAACAGGCTGATTCCCTCTTCTGGCTCTGTTGACAAGCATTGCCCAGAACTTGGGAACCTTATCCTGTCTTCTCACCTAATTCCAGCGGCTTCTCTGGGCTTCTCTGGGCTGTTTCATAGGGCTGCCACCAGCCAATTGGTGGTGGAGTGTGTGTGTGTGTGACTTTCCTTATTGCTGTGCTAAAACACCAGACTAAACAACTTGAAGAAGGCAGGGTTTGTTTGGGCTCACGATTGAGGCTGTGGTCCATCCTGGTGGGGAAGGCATGGCTGCACCAAGCATGTGATGGGGATGCTCACACTGTGTCCACAGTGGGGAAGCAGAGGGATGGATGCTGGTGCCCAGCTGGTCTCCTCTTTATTCACTCCAGGACCCCAGCCCATGAGATGGGGCCACACACATTCTCTACTCAGTCACACCCAACTGAAAACACACCAGAAGATACGCCCAAGGTGTGTTTCCATGTTTGCTCAAAATCCCAGCAAATGACTGAAGAAGTATTCACCATAAATGAACTGAAATGTAAATTAAAGTAAATTCTACTCGTTGAAAGGAAAACAAATGCATGATGGATATGCATGGTGGAAATTGTAAAAGAGACAAATCTTTAAAAAGGGAAAAAGAGGGTGACGGATGCAGAAGGATAAAACAAACCATCCATTTTCCCAGTATGTAGAGAGAGCTCTTGGCTCCATATTAATCCATATTAATTTTTATGTTCTTAGCCTCTCCATCCCCCAGGGCAACTCTGTCACCTCCTCACTTTGTTCCAGGTTTGCTAAGAGCATCACATGCCATTTTCTCTTGGGAAAAGAATGAATACATGGCAGGGAAAGGGTTCTTCTGGGCAAGTCTAAGCCATTTGACAGCACTGGCATTCAGCACAGATGCTCCCAGAAGGTCTAGGGCTGAGATATTAGGGTGATCAGAGAGGTCTCCACTCATCCCGTGCCCCAGATAAAGAAGATGAAAGAGGCCTGGTGCCAACAAAGGAGGGTGTTGTTCAGAACCAACACGGGGTGGCAGTAAGTGGTTCTGCCACCGAGGTCAAGGTCCTGTGTGGGAGATTAGAGACAAACCAATACTCCAGCTTGAATCTCAGAATCGGAGTCTTGGCATTTAGTGGTCAGTTTATCCCCGACACCTGACGATAGGCTCATTGACCCACTTAGGCACTTCAAGGGCCACAGAGTAGGGGTAATGAGCAAGGGCTGTAGAGCCTCGGTGTGAACCCAAGGTTCCTGCTCACTGTGGCTCTCTGAGCAAGTTTAACTTCTCCACGCTGTTAACACAGGAAGTAGACTCCCAGCTTCTTGGAGAGGCTACTTGAGGATTAGTTGAGGCAAGGTAACGGAAGCTTCTAGAATGATTAGAAAACGCTTAACAAATATCAGTTACCTTATCCAGATGTTTTAGCTTCTATTCCCACCGCTGCAATGAAACACTTTGACAAAAATCAGGGGCAAAGGGTTTATTTTGACTCGGAGTTCAAGGCTCCAGGAGCTTGAAGCAGTTGGTCACCGCAATCTGCAGCAGAAGAGGACAGTGGGTGCATGCCATGGCTAGTTTCCTTTTTTCCATTTTACAGTCCAGGATCCCACCCAGAAAACGGTGCCATCCCAAACAGTGGGTCTTCTCACCTCAATTAGTGAATCAAGGTATTCCTCACAGGCTGACCTGGGGGCCCATCTCTCAGGTGGTTCTGGGTTCTGCCAAGTGATCACGCCAGACATCACACTGGATATTAGGACAGTTTAGTTTGCTGGTGAAGTGCATAGAGAATAGAAACATCTGGGGAAACAGTCTGCAGGTATCTGAAGCCAGCCATGGCAGGCGACTTAGAGTGAAGGCTGAGCCAAGGCCAGACACTTATGCCTCGTCTGTGCAGGGCTCTGGTGATCATTGATGGCATGCAGGCTTTTTTTTTTTTTTCTTTCGAGACAGGATCTGATGTACCCAGGCTAACCTTAAACTCCCTACATATTTGGGTATGATCTTGAGTTCCCGATCCTCCTGCAGCTACCTTCTGAATGCTGGCATTACTTGTGGTTTGCCTCAGGGTTTTTGAATCATACACATTGGATCTGATTTCTGTGAAAGCCAGAAGCATGCAAAGATTCATCCTGTCTTTGAGGTGTTACACTTTAATGCAGGAATAAACCAGTCAACTCAACAGACCAACAAAGAGCAGACAGACACTTGCCATTCCTCAGAAGAGAAAGGCAGCCTTCAAGGGTCTAGACATGTTGTCTTTAGTTTAGTCTCTCAATAATGCTGTCAAGCACATTGTGATGTTTTTGAAGGTGGAAAAATTGAAACCATGTGCCCAGCATCCCACAGTGGAGAACCTGGGATTCAGAGTGAAGCCACTCCCTCTGCACTCTGCCCTGGCCTCCTTAGTGGAACCACTGATCCATGCCACATTGTATGTGAGGTTGTTTTATATTGACATGATATCAGAGAAGCTACAAGAACAATACAAAAACTTCACATATACCATTCAACCAGACTTTGATTGTCTGTATTTCTTATTCCTCCTCCTCCCTACCTGGATGTCTGTTTCCTCCCTCCCCTCTTCTCTACACACCTACATCTGTAGTAGGAGGGGCTGCTTGTTGGTTCCCGGCTGCTCAGAGCCCCGAAATAATTACACAGAAACCGTATCACTTAAACCACTGCTTGGCCCATTAGCTCTAGCTTCTTATTGGCTAACTCTTACATATTAATTTAACCCATCTCCATTAATCTATGTATCGCCACCTGGCAGTGGCTTATCGGCTAAGTTCTGTCTGGCATCTGTCTCCAGCGGGGGCTACATGAATTCTCTCTGACTCCATCTCCTTTCTTCCAGCATTCTGTTTAGTTTTCCCTGTCTACCTCTATTCTTTTGCTCTATCAGGCCAAGCCAGTTTTCTTTATTAATTAACCAATTGTATTCACAGCATACAAAGGGGAAACCCCTATCATAAATCTAAAGATTAAATGCCCAGAGTATCTAAATTACCACACCTAGGACCCAGGTCTTGGTGTCTGAAAGCCATTCTCTGCTGAAACAAACTTGGATTTTTTTTTTTTTTAAAGGGAGAGGCTTCCTGAGCTGGAACAGGCCAGGTAGAAGAATGGATTGTGGTATCCTCTTGTTCCTGGTGATAGAAGGCTCAAAATGCAACACATTGAACACTCAGCGGGATCCACTGGTTAAGTAAGGGCAGCCTGAGTGTTACAAGGAATGGCAGTGACAGATTATAATCCATTTAACAATATTTTCCTCCAGCAAGTTCACACTGATGGGCAGTTCTGACAGAGTGCCAGCTAAGGAAGCCAGAGGGATGGATGGGCTCAGAAACATTGCTGGTGGGTACCCATCACTGAATCACATATTGTATGTCAAATTCAATGTGCATATTTTTAGTTTTTTAAATATTTGGCATAAAATCTCATCCAGAACACTGGGACTAAAATGGAGATTATTAATTGTTTTGACAATTTTCCAAGAGAGTTAAAGTTATAATTGCCACCAAGTCTCTTAGATACTATCTATTTGTAGAGAAAACTGATTATGCTTGTATTCCCACATCTCCTTGCCTCCAAGGCCCAGGACATTTTGTCTGACACTCCCTATCTCTATAAAAGGATGTGTTTCATTTCCACATCTTTGAGTGAGAAATATGAGTTCTGATGCCATTCTTCCTCTAAGTCAAGCTCTGAGCAAAATACATCCCCGTCCTTCTAAGCCTCATGAGAATACAGGGACATGGACACCAAGGAATGGCTTCTCTGTGGCAGAAACCCAGGTGTAACCATCATTTCTGAAAGCCGAGTTTCCTTGCTTATGCCAACTTGGACTTTGTAGGCCACAGAGCTCAAGGGTGTTTCTCTGGAGCAGAGGGACATGAGGGATTTGGGTTTGGAAATCAGCAGGCAGAGGCATGGTTCCCAAGGCTTACAGTAGCTCTCACACACTAAGCCTGGACCTTAGGATTCCACATCAACCGCGTTAGAGGGGGTTTCTGTTCCAAAAATGACATTATGTGATCCAGTCGGTTCAAGGGTCCACATGTGTTCTGCAAGTAACACATGCCAACATCCTGGAACCACATGACAGGGCAAGGAGCTTCCACTTTGAGATGCACACCAGAAACGAGGCTGGAATGTAGCCGAATCCATCTCTTGTCTACCATTCTGCTTCTGCTGGGGCTCCTGGATCCACATGAGCCTCTCTCTCCCAGTCAACCTTGTGCTCCAACTAGGAATGACTGATGGACCCTGGCTGAAGCTGGTTCAAAGGCCATTCCAGCCTACCTTTCCTCTGTCACCTGCTCTACAGTTTCTCTACCAATCACTCTCTTCTACCCAGAGGAGCAGCTCAGAAACACTTATGGCTCTAACCAGTAAGATCAGAGGAAATTCTAGGAGACATTCTCATGGAAAGGTAAGGGACAGCAGGCACCGTCCTGGCTCCAGTTTGACCCTCTGCTGCTCTTTTCCCTTCTTTGGGCCTTCTCTGGTCTCCCCGCACTCCCAGTGGCTGGCATCTGTAATATTCCTTAAAGACAATCCTTGAGCTGGTCTTGCCCATTGGACCTGGAGATAGTGAGAGCTGAGTGTGGCTAGGGATACATCCCCATCATATGTCTGTGTGACCTGAAGAGGGAAGTTCGGAAGGACTGGAAAAGAGGGGCAGAGTGCTGTGTGGTCAGAGTCCAGAGGCACTGGTGATAGCCGATGTGGGCTGAGCTATCCAGTCGGTGGATCTAGGCTTTAGGGGGCAGGGAAGGCCAGTTTGCAGAACTGGATCTTTATGTTAAAGGAGTGGAGAGCCGGTCAAAAAGTAGGAATGAGATGGAGTCAAGATTGAGAAGATTTGGGCATGGTTGTACGTGGCTGTAATCCTAGCACTCAGGAGATGGAGGCGAGATTAATAATTCAAGTTTGGCTTCAGAGCAAGTCTGAAGCCAGCCTGCATTACCTGAGGGAAGAGCAGAGCAAGAATGACAGAGACAGAAGGACAGAGAGACAGGGAGAGCCAGCCAGCCAACCAGCCAGCCAGCCAGCCAGCCAGCCAGCCAGACGCATGGACACACGCACGCACGTGCACACAGACACACACAGATGGAGGGCAAGAATTGATGGTGAGTTGCTGGAGCTATAACCGTGGTCAAGGGGAGAAACAGCAGAGGCTACAGCCGGTAGGATGGCGATGGTGGTTATACTATATTAATGTAAATATAAACAAATGTAAAATACCAGGTGTCCATGCGTTTGAACACTTGTTCCCCGCTGGTGCTGTTTTGGGAGGTGGGATCTAGCTGGAGGACCTCTAAGGGTTGTAGCCTAGTCCCACTCCCTTCTGGTGTGCAGAGATGTGAGCCAGCCACTTTCTGCTCCTCCTGCCCTAGCAGACACAGCCTGGCTCCTGCCTGCATACCTTCCCTGCCATGATGAACTGACTGTATCCTTACACTGGGAGCCAGATAAGTCCACCTCCCTTAGCTGTCTCTTGTCAGGTCATGGTGACCACATAAACACTGACATTGTGGTAGGAAATATGGACAAGTGACTTGAAAAGCCAGGAGGGGCAGAAACTGGAGTTTATTTTGTTATTAAGGGGCCCTCTTTCACCCGTGGGCTGTCAAAATCTGAACTTAATGACCACACAGTTTCTACTACTAAAACAACGTTCAACCCTTGAAGAGCAGTCGTCTGAGGCATAACAAAGAGAAAAAAAAATATCTCTGGTTTTTAAATTAAAAAAATCTTTCTTACTTTCAAAGAATTCAAAGATATAAAATATAAGGGCTGGCTAAAGGGCTTGGTGGTAAAGGTGCTTGCTGCTAAGCTTGAGAACGGGTTTCATCCTGAGTACATGCATGCTGAAAAGAGAGAACTGACTCCCTAAGTTGTCTTCTGACCTCCCCAGGTGTGATGTGGCAGGGGTTCCCTTCAATAAATGAATGAATGAGTAAATGGAATAATTTTTTTTTTTGAAAGACAAACGGATAAAAACGAAATCTGACAACAAGGGTGCACTTGTTTATTTTACCTTTTATTTTCTGGCAGTCCCGGGGCTTGAACCCAGGCCTCACATAGACTAGGCGAACACTCTTGCCATGGAATTACATCTTTAGTCTCTGGATTGATAACTCTAAAAATAATCTCACGAGAGAGAAGGTACATACCTCTACTAGCCATACACACATTCAGATGTACATATGGATGCATATTTCGAATTATCCTAAAACCATAACCTCAGAGGGAAATCTTTACCAAATATACAGACATAAACAGTAAACCTCTATAGAAAACAGTGCTGGTTAGAAAATGCGCAAGTCACGCGTAAACATTTCTAAGTTTGTGAGCCTTGCATAATTCCACATTTTGCGCTGATGACATCATGCTTTCCCAGGGGGCTCAAGTAACACTACACAAGCTGCACAGCTAGTCTCGAAGTACACATCTATTACCGTTATCACATTGAATAGACAAAGGAATTAAGGCACAAAAAGCCTTATTCTTAGAGTTTTAATGAGTACCTTTGAGCGGTGACTAAATCTCAGGACACAGCCCCACACTGCAGACCCTAAATTGGGTACCCTGTGTTGTCTCTGTGAAAGCAGACTAAAGCCTAGAGCCCACTGTCACACATGCATGCACACTCACACACACGTGCTAGCACACACACATGCATGCATACTCACACACACGTGCTAGCACACACACATACATGCACACTCACACACACGTGCTAGCACACACATGCATGCACACTCACACACACGTGCTAGCACACGCACATGCATGCACACTCACACACACGTGCTAGCACACGCACATGCATGCACACTCACACACACGTGCTAGCACACGCACATGCATGCACACTCACACACACGTGCTAGCACACGCACAGCTTAGAAACTGCTGATTTCATTCATCCACACTCCAAGACCGTGGAGGAAAGGGTACCAATGACATAAAAGTTACAGTGTCCCCTGCATGAGCAAGGCATTCTCAAACAAGGAGCTGGCTTCACTAAAGAACTTCTCAAAATAGTCAGTCTGTAATTGCTAACCACATTTCCCCTTGTGTGCAGGAAAATTAGCTGTATGAGAGCCTTTACCTAACGTTTAGTTCTGTTGACAGCTGATGTTTCCTCAAAAATGGCATGAAACAGAGTTATAATAAATGAATAAGTGGGCTGTCAGACCATCTCAGATCCCCAGATAATTAAGCCATCGTAGGTCTTTCTTTGTAAACTGGCAATGAGAATTAAGGATGCTTCTTTGGGCTTGGGAGCAGAAACGCTTAGCAACCTTTGCTAGAATGGCTGACCGTCAGGAATGGCTGACTATTGGCCTCCTAGTGATATCAAAGAAGAGGGATGGGCAGCAGGTTCTTGAACAAGTCCACAGAAGGGAGGAGGGTTGTGATTGGCTGATGTAAACCAGTGGTGAGGTCTGGGGGTGGGCCCACTTCATGGGCTTCCCTGAGCTGACAGGTCTCTGTAAACATCATTGAGTAGACAATAGCTTCTAGAATAGTTCTACAGAAGGCACTGTGTGCCATCCACGGCAGGCTGTCCCAGGCTCAGGTTCTTGACGTTTGCCATCTAGGAACACCGAAGCCATAAGCACCGTTCTTGCAGAAAGGGAAAGATTGCTGGTCTTTATCTCGGTGGAAAAAAAATCTGGAAAATCAAGTAGACACCCATTATAAGTCACACAGGATACTTCAATCATCCAAAAACAAAAAACTAAAATTAAGATTACCACAGGTATCTGCCAAAAGTGCAGCTGACTGACTGAAATGTGCCCTCTGGCCTTGCTGATGCCTGGGGCTTGTAATTAACACTCCTTCCGCATCACCACTTCATGTGGCCTCTCAGAGTTTGACATGTTTTCTGTCACTTGCAGACACCATGGAAGTATTTCTGTATTTCTTGGGACCTCATTCAGAAGCTCTAACAATAACTGTGTTACTCTAAATAATCCACCCACTTCCATGGCTTCCTCTCCTGACCTTAATCACATTGTTGGAAAGACAGAGCTGGAGAGGCTGGCTCAAGCACGAACATGTGCCTGTCAAGCCACAGGTTGAGATGTCACCATCTCACTTCTGGCCACATTACTGGTTTTGAGTTCATTGCAATGTACACAAGGAGAGACCAACCAGACTGGCAAAGCTCGGGGTTTACTGCAGAAGCGATTTCTTAGCATAGGGCTTCAGTGACATAGTCAGGCCCAAGTTAAAAGAAAGAAAACAGTTCAGTAGTTTAAAAAAGAAACAGTACGTGGGGCTAGTGAGATGGCTTCATGGCAAAGAACACTTGCTGCACTTGCAGAGGACCCGAGCTGGGTTCCCAGCACCCATGTCATCTGGGCAGCTCACAGTCACCTATAACTGCAGATCCAGGGCATCTGATGCCCTCTTCTGACTTAAGTGGGTATCCACACTCCTGTGGCATGCAAACATACACATTCATAATAAAATCTATTAAAAAGAAAGGAAGGAAGAAGGAGGAAGAGGGGGGAGGCAGGAAGAAATAAAGATAAGTCTAGACATCTTCAAGCTAGGCTCACTTCTGGCCAGGTAAGGCACCTGAGGGCATCAGGGACCCAGACACTCACCTTAGCATCCTACCGTGGACAGAATGCAATGGGCAGTTCCCGGTTGGGTACCAGGATGCCGAGATGCAGCATCTCGACTGGTTCATTGTCTGTAGCCACAATCTTATATTTTTGGATGATCTGTAACACACATTGAGATGAAAGCAGAATTAACTCTCTCTCTCCATGCCTTGTGGAATAGCCCAGAATGTGGTTCTAGAAACCCAGTGAACTTTTACCCAGCAAAGAGCCAAGTGGAGCTGCAGCTCAGCTAGTCGGCGCCCGATGCACATCCTCTTCCCAAGACCAAATGGGAGGTGGGCAAAGGGATTGATCTTTTTCTCTTTTTGAAGCCAGCGTTCAGGTTTAAACTGATTGGAATCTTCAAAGTTGTCTTCACTGGAGCCCAGTACCTGGGTATTTAGCATTAACACTGTCTAAAAACACACAGAAAGAGATGATACTTTAAAAAAAATCAGAAGCAAAAATAATTCACAGAAACACAATCATGATGGTTGTATTCCTTGACATATGTTAGTGAGAGTATGATATATATGTATATGTGTGGGGTAGCACATGTACCCATGTGCACATGCAGAGGCAAGAGGAGGGTACCTGATGTCCTCTATCACACTTTACCTTAGTCCTTTGAGACAGGGTTACTCCATGAACCTTGATTTAAGCTGGCAGTCAGCAAGGCCCACTGAACCTCTGTCTGTCCTGCACAATGCTGACCCAAACAAAATCCGATTTTCTACATGGGTATTGGGGATTCAAGCCCAGGTCCTCACACATGAACAGCATAATCTGACCTACTGAAACCCCTCCCCAGTCCCAGAGCTCCTCATGTTAGGGTTTCATGCTCATGATCACCTCCTCTCTCTCCATTTTCTGGATGAAGAGGAGGGTGAATCTTTCTACGGCTCTCCAGAATGAATGTTCTCCTGGTAAAAAGTTTTGGGAAGATGGGACAAACACTTGGGAAGTGAAACCATGTCAAAGTTTTGCTAAGGAACAGGTATGCAAATATACTCACTCCTTTGGGCAAAGTGTATTCACCCAGAACCGTCGGCTTGTCGAGAGTCCGAGTTGTAAATGGTACACTTGGGGTAAGCCTGAAAAATCACAACCGGAGCTGTAAAGGTGGCCACAGACCACTCTCTGATGTGGCATTAGGAACAGAGACAGAATGAGAAGCAGAGGTGCTGTCAAAAGTCCAGTCAGGGTGAGAAAGAAACCCTCTCTCTTATCCTGAGGGGCTACTGGCCACCGGCAGCTGCTGGGGAACCGAGGGAAGGTGAAGGATCTGCGCGGAGTTGGGGAAGGGGTGAATATGATCAAGATACAGTGTATGAGTCCACAAAGAATTCAGTTTTTATAAAAAAACAAATCCCTCATTCTCAATATGTTTGTCACTTCTTTCTTATCATGTCAGTTATACAAGGCTGGCAGGTGGCTCATCGATTATTCTGTTCCCTTCTACAAGGCTGGCTAGTGGCTCATCGATTATTCTGTTCCATTCAATCTGTGTGCATCTCACGCCTCACCCAAAGCCTGCATCCCTTCTACTCTATGGCTGTCTGTTCTCCACAAAGGTGGTGCTGTTTCCTTCTGATCCGAAGGCTGGAAGTTTGCTTTCCAGGAAGAGCTAGAGGCTAGAAGACAAAGAGGTCTGTCTCTGTGTCTTCTTCCTCCGCCTTCATCTCCAACCCTACAACCACAGCTGGCTCCCTCCTACTGACAGCGTCCATCACAGGCAGGCTGTAGGGCTGGCCCCTGAGGTCTGGAAAGTGATGAAAGGCCCTTCTCTCTAGTTTGATAGATGCCTATAATCAGCCAGGGGAGGTATCTTCAGGGGAGCCATCTAGAGGTGTCACTGTTATGTTCTAAGAGAATTCTTTTCTAGTGACACAATGTATTGCCCAAAGCAAAAGAGATCCTTTCTCAAGTATTGACTCAGAGGCCTGTCCTTACCTCATGGACTCTTTTAGACAGGCCTTTAAGTAGGGCATATTCCTCACATCTTCCGCCCGGGGCGTCTGGTTCTCGGGCAACATGCTCTGGATTTCCAGAAGAAGTCTCTCTTGCACGCGGGGATTCCGGGATAGATTGTAGAGAACCCACATCAAGCTGTTGGCTGTCTGAAAGGCAAACAGATTAATCCACCATCAGGTGAGCAAAAGGTCACGTTTAGAACCAGAACGGAACTGCTTGAGCGTGAACAAATGCGCGTACTACTGACAAGAGCTGGGTAAATTTAGGGACTATTGGGGCTCATTTCTGGGTTGTGGTATACTTTACTGCTCCATGAGGTGTTGCCACTAGGGGGAAACTGGAGCAAGATACAAAGATGTCCTCTATTTATACCCCCCTCCCCAGACCTAAATGAGACTCCAGCATGGCCTCAAAATAAAAATTAAAGTAGAACTTATTTAGTGGGCAAAACCTGATGTAAGATTGAGTACAGAAAGGGCAGAAACGCTCTAGTGGTGCCAATGAAAGGCTTTCTAAAGACATTTTCCCAGTGCGATTGAAGGCACAACGCATTGCCTTTCTGGAACCTAATACAAGGTCTTTTGGCTACACCCTAAATCACCCACGGACATGAAAAGGGTTCTAGCCACATGCAAAATGTCTTCATTTGAGAATGCAATACCCTGCCAAAAAAGGATGGGGGATAGGGGATAAATTCTAATATAGAATTGAGTATGCTAAGAAGCCTACAGAGGCTGTTTTTGGCAAAGGCTGGTGGCCTTTTAAGGGGATCTTTGGTGTCTTTCCTGGAGGTAATAAGGAATAGTCACCATAGTCACCAGCAGAAGTGAGATGCATGTGGGCTCCTCAGCTGACTTAAACCCAACAGTCTCCTAATCATGGTGGTCATGTCCTCCCTCTCCAGACACCAAGGCTGTGGGACCAACGCCATGGCCCACTCCCACACTAATGGGCAGAGCACAAGACGGGTCAGAGCCAGCTGGTATTTATTATTTTTGGAAGAACATGCCTCCCAGGCAGGCTTCTTCATGTCAGAGGGCCAGTGGCTTCGGTTGCAAATAAATCGTGGATGGCATTATTACAGGAGCAGGAAGAGGGTGGGGCCTCCACATCAAAGGCAATGGAGCCTCTCTGATCCGCCCAAGGTGGCTTTCAGAATAAAGGGGACTGGAAAGGAAATGGATCAGGTGTGTGACCATAACAGCAAGTGGCTCACCACAAGTGTCAAATAGGGCTCCACGGGGCTGGGTAAGTTCAGTTTCACCACATCCAGGGGACACTGTCTGGGCCCCTCAGGAAGACGGCAGAGCTTAATTCCAGGGGAAGGGGGTAAGGAAACCTCAAGGGCTCAGCCTGTCCTGGCATGACCTTGGTTGGGAGGGGCACCTGTCTCCTTAACTGACCTCTCTAGCAAACTCGCTCTCCACCCACCAGCCTTAGTCCACTTGTCAAAGCCTAAACTGGCCGCCAGCTTACTCCCTTGCTTAGGAAATGTTCCTTCATGGCAAATACCACTATCTGAGGTAGCCGTGTGTGTACCTCCACACCCCTCTCTCCTCCCCGCTGCCATCTAAGTTCTACGAGGCACAAGACTTTGCCTCTCATTCCTAGTGGTCTTTTAAGGGCCGAGCACATGGTAGGCGCTCTATAGTTCTCTCTCTTTCATTTGCTCAGTAAGCGTTCGTTGACCATGTGCTCCTTTGTGTCCCTGGAACGACGCTGCAGACAAAGCAAGGCCACAGCTTTCACAGAATTCACAGTTCAAACAGAGGAGCCATGGCCCTTGTTGCTGTGTGGAAAGGCCTGCCACTCAATCTCACAGGGAGATCAGATCACTCACTGCTTCTGTCAGTCTCCTGCAGTGAGGGGGAGAAAGGGGTTTGTTCCTAATACAGGAACCCTGCCTTTCTCCTTCCAGAAGCCACGAAAGGGGAAAATGCAAAGAAGCCGTCAACCGGTTTCGGCCTGGAGGCTTTAAGGGGCACAGAACGTGGGACTTTGAGGAGTCTGAGTACCTGTCACACCAGTGACAGCTTAAGACAGGAATGGGAGGCGGCTGCATGGAGAATCTAGGAGAATCAGCTGGTGGATTGCACACGAGCTGCTGCATAAATCAAAACCAAGCCGCCCCAAGCTCATCTTGTTTGTACTTTTAAGTAGTAAAAGTATTATTGGTCTGGAGGACTGTATTCTGATTTTAATCTCATCTTATTTAAAATATAATCAGCTACAGGTAGTCACCATGGGGGTAGTCTGAGTTATTACTAAAAGACATCCGTGTGTGTAGTGTGTATGTGCTCATGTCGGGGAACATGTATATACACACATGTGGAGGTTGGAGGCTGACATCAGGCATCTTCCGTAACCACTCTCTCCCTTATTGTTTGAGGCGGAGTCAATATTGATTTCCGCAGCTGCTTAAAAACTCAGTGTTTAGCCAAGCAAGTCCCCACCCACCCTCACCGTCTCCACCGCAGCAAGCTGGAGCTCCGTGACAGCCGCGTACAGTTCTTTCTTGGAAAGATGATTGCGGTGGTAAATGTCGCAAAGGAAATCTGCGCCAGGCTGCTGGGAATATTTCTCCAAGCGGTTGTTGATGCAAGGCTTTACTGTGTGACAGAATCAGAAGGAAAGAGAGCCTGAAAATTCCGATGAGGGCAAGAACCCAAGAAGACCTTGCGACACTGAGTCTTTTCAGGGACACTGACAATTTACTAGGCAGGTGTCCAGTGACTATTCTCGCTACACTGGCAAGTACTGGTCAAGGCCGACCCTTCTCAGGACTTCTCAGGATCCACCGGGCATCTTCTAAGAGTGTTGATTCAGAATCAGTGATCGGGGAGCCTGAAGCCAGTCTCTCTCTTTCTTCAGACTGGGACTCACTATGTAGTCCTAGCTGGTCTGGAGCTTGGTCTGGAGCTTGCTCTGTAGCCCAGACTGGCCTCAGCTATCTGCCTGTCTCTGTCTCTAGAGTGCTGGTACCACCCATATAGTGCACACACCACCATGTATGGCCTTGAAGTCTGCATTTCTATCAAGCCCTGCGCAGGTGCTCCTGGTCTATAGTCACCTTCTGACGAACAAGAGCT
Organism: Chionomys nivalis; assembly: GCF_950005125.1. Classification (NCBI taxonomy): domain Eukaryota; kingdom Metazoa; phylum Chordata; class Mammalia; order Rodentia; family Cricetidae; genus Chionomys; species Chionomys nivalis. The sequence continues at coordinate 8,133,707 of NC_080094.1, read as the reverse complement.
CAGTCCCAGAAGGGATCAGCATGAGAGGGGATGAGAACTGGCCTTATGTGCATGTTCCAAACTTGGCTGTGGACATTATTAACCATACACACAAGTACAGTGCCTGGGAACACTGTTAACACTCAAACTATTTAGCATTTATGAAACACTCAGACAACTGTCTCTCTCACTCCAATTCGTTATATGGGCCAACACCAAGTTAAAATCTCCATGGAGCTAGTGGACAGGGTGATTGCCTGTGGTGTAGCTCACATTTCAGTCTGAAGCCTTGGGAAAGTTACTTCAGTGTGTCTCAGAACCATTGCTTGGGGACTCTTGGAAGAGTTGACGGTGTGGGTTTGCTTAAGGGTTAAACATATACAGGATTCCTAATGTCCCATGTCATGGAGCAGAAATAGCCCTAACCACCAAAATACTGTAATCTACCCAATGTTTGTGTGCACTAAACGTTGTACCTAAGTGAGAATTGCTGTCATTTGTTATTTTAAAGATGGAGCAATCAAAGATGAAAACGTGGTGACACACACGGACTCAAGGCTGTCTCTGAAACTCTTCTTTGAGCCACCTTCAGCTGGCAGAGTGGATGACAGAAAGCTGCTTCCCGCTGCCCCGCTATGCTCATGACTTTGGAAAGCTGTAGAGAGGAGCAGAAGCATGGCCATGGGAAGATCATGAAGACCCAGTCAGGTAGATCACTTGAGGCCTGTCCTGGGCATAGCGTCAGGACAACTGGATTGCCGTGGGCAGTGGAAAGGGAGGCCTTTTACCTGATTTGAAAATGGTGTCCCAGGCCAGAGTGTGCGCCTGCCACACTTTGGTGTTGAGGCTCTTGTGCAGCTCCACGGGGGTCACCATCATCTTCCCAAACGTGCTCATCATCTGGAAGAAACACAAGAATTTGGACCCTGCATTCTTCTCTCTAAGCCAGCGTTCTCTCGGAGGGGGAGGATCCTAAATCAGACTTCTGCATCTCCAAAGGGTGGGGTTCAAAGGCCCTCCAGCTCCCTCATATCTCAAAGATGGCTTTGTGCTCTGTGTTTAATAAAAAGTATCAGTCTCATGACCCTTCTGATACACACACATACACACACATTCATACATATACACACATACACACAAACACACACACAAATACACACATTCATACATACACACACATATACACACACATTTGGTTATATTAGGAATCAAACCTAGGGCCTTTTGGTTGCTAAAAAGGCATCCATTATAGAGCTAAGCTATATTCCTTTTGTTTTATTTTTTTATTTTGAGACAAAGGATCATTACATTCCTAGGCTGCCCTTGCACTCACTCTGAGGCCCCAACCCATGTCAAACTTGGAATTAGGTTGCCTCAGCACCTCGACCAAGCAGCTGGTATGACAGGCCTGTGCCACCACCCCAGTTTTTATATGGTCTAATTGCAAAGGAAGAAGAAAGAACTGGAAAACTATAATTTGTCTATTGAGTCCAGCTTCTTAATACCACAGAATCCTTAGCTAATCCCAAATCAATTTCACTGCATCTATGATATCTCAAGTTACCCACACTATTCAAAACTGTTAAATCTGAAACATTCTGAAACTTTAAAAAAAAAGGTACCTTTGAACTAAGTGACCGTTAGTCGAGACACCTTCAGTACGTTTAAAATGATTTTTTGTAGTAAAATAACTTTGCTTAGACTGATCAATAATAGGCTTTTTGTATGTTTGTGATTGGTGCACATGAATATATTAAAATATAGATATCAAAGTGAATGGACTAATTATGAAAACACATACGTGTGTACACTCCTCCTTGGAGACGCAGGGACAAGCTCTGTTAGGCTGCCCAGGGAGATGGCTTACCGTTTTGATAGCCGTAATGAAGGTCAGAGCTTCTTCCTCAGCATTCTTCTGAAGGAGCCCAAATCTCTTCTCGTACAACACGAGGCAGATGCCTATCATTGAGAATAATCGCTACTGTTATTTAATAGTAGCATGCCAGAGTCTATGACTAGCCAGCTATTAAAGACTGAGTCCTCTGTCTCATGACATTGTGGTCTCTTCTGGAAGGAAACCAACATTTCAAAGAGTGAGAAAGGAGGCCAAGGACACTCTCTTCTGCCTCCAGACATCATTTCTGGGAACAAATGACCCATGAGCTTCCCATCCTGACAAGAGATGCACTGTCCACATCAGTCACAGGGAGGTGAGGTCAGAGGCAGATCACTGGCTCAGAAACCTGCGCTGCTTTGACTCAGGCTGTTGGAGATGCAGAAGTCACCATGAGAAAAAGGGCTGGAAAAGAATGAGCTAAGGACTAAGTTCCCGTACCTACCAGGTACTGGACCAGCACAGGACAAGTGTTTCTCTGTTCTGTTTTCCATTTAATAATGTTGTTTAGGCTCAACCTATTTTCAAATAAGATTCCTTAGTCTTTAAAACTTTTTACATAGAAAAATTTGAATTCTAGGATACACATGTCCCCTGAATTAGATGTGGTGACTGAACATGTTGTTTTAATTACTTTCTCCTTGACTGTGTGTCCACACGGGGATGTATGTGGGTTGGTGTGGGTGGCAGCATCTGCAACAGTGTTTAGTTCCCATGATGCTTTGCATCTGTACCATAGCATTAATCTAAGAATGGCGACGTTGTCATACATGACCATGATACATTACTAATGTCCCTGAGAGCTTGACCCATTCTTTATTAGATCCACTATGTGCTTGTTTGGAAAGCCCCCCACTGTCTTAAAGCGTACCTTCTGTAACTGTTCACTTTCCTGACTGAACGCATCCTGTTTAAGATTTCAATAGCCTTTTTATCCCACAAGGCCTGGCTTGGGTACCACCAGGAGCCTGTGGCACAGCTCTGGGACGTCCCCTGACTGTGAAGCAGTGTCCACCACTTATTCTCACAGCCATGTGGACAATTGTGAAGCTGATCTTGAAGTTACGGGGCGTTACTGTTTCCCTTCAAGGTAAACCTAGATCAGTGATTGGGAATGTTCCCTGACAGTCTACTAAATGCAGAGGCTTTAAGCGCTCATGGCAAATCCTGTATAGGAAGAGTCACGAATGGATAAAGATCGTTTAGAAAATGACCATTCACAAAAACTACAGTAAAATCAACATCAAACTTCCTTATTCATGAACACCTAGGTTTAATAACTAGTTGGCCCTCTCTGGGGAAGTTACTTAAGATCACAAGGTTTTGGGCTTATCAGCATGGAATGGCACCACAGACACAGCAGTTCTGACCCACTCGCACATCCTTGTGGTTTTGAAGACAAGGCAGAGAGGTGGATTCAGCCAGGAAGCGCTGCTTTCCCAATTGTGGGCATTATTTGGGTGTACACTGCAAACTCATGCCACGAAGTTTGTACGCCTGCGCAAATGCAGTTGTTGTTCGTACAAGGCCAACTTTTCTCTTGCTCTTACCCCAGTTTACCTCTGACTTGTACAACGCTTTTTCCCTAAGGCAACTTCAGTTTTATCCAGGGCATCCAGGTAAGAAATCAGGTCTATAGGCAAGAAATCAAGGTGGATCTGGAATTTTGATAATAATCCTGAGGCCCCAGGACAGCTTCAGTAGCTACGTGACCCAGTTTTTGATAAAGGAAAATAAACATTCCCCCTGTATTTTTGAAACAGGATATTGCTGTGTAGCCCAGGCTAGCCTTGAGTTCATGTCCATTTCCCTGCCCTAGTTCCCTCAATGCTAGGACTACAGGCAAGAGCTACCACACCAATCTACCAATCTACTCTTTTGACTTTTTAGATTTCTCTCTCTCTCTCTCTCTCTCTCTCTCTCTCTCTCTCTCTCTCTCTGTGTGTGTGTGTGTGTGTCTGTGTAAAGTGTGTGATTATACATGCCCCACACTGAGTGAGCATGTGGATATTAGAGGACAACCTTTGATGCTGGTCCTTCCTTTTACCTTGTTGGAGACAGGGTCTCCTGTGGATTGTGATTTCATACACCAGTCTAGCTGGCCTGGGAGCTTCCGGGTATTCCCTTCCCCCTGCCTCCCATGTTGCCACAGGAGCACTGGGATCACAGACTTGTGCTCCTGTGTCTGACTTGGTGTGAGTTCTGGAGATTTGAACTCAGGTCTTCATGTTTGCACACGGACCTTTTTCTGCTCAGTTTCCTCCCCATCGCTCTCTTAGGTCTCTAAATGCAAAGGCAGCAAAGTAGTCTATTTTTTATCTCCCGGTTTCCCTGTTGTCTCTGCATAGAGTGCAGAGGCAAAGGGAGGGGCAGCTGCTGTTGCTTTTCCTCCAGCCAACACGCTAAGAGCATCCTTCACACTTGTGCCTGGGTGGGGGCTTTGCACTCCCGACTCCACTATCTGGAACTCTCATCCAAAGAGGCCTTTCCAACTTCCTCTTTTCCTGACTTTTGTTTTCTTAGTGGAGAGGACTCCCCTCAGCGAGAAACATGTGAGGCCCACACTTCTGCTCTTTGGTCCTTTAAATGTCCTGTATCTGTCACTTTGGAATTATAGCTTTGTGAAGCCAAAGACACGGTCCACTTTGTCCCTCGCAGTGTCCCTAGTACTTAACAGTGGCTGGCATATAGGATTTGTTTAATAAATGCTTGTTGGATGACTTAATAAACAACCTATACTACAGGTCATAACTAATATGGGTTTGTATGGCTTAGTCCATCTATCGTTATGGAAGTGTAAGAAGAGCTCAGTTTCATCCCCCAGATCTCTTGCAAACTTAAATGAACAAGACTACAAAGTCAACTTACTTTCAAAGGACCATTTGTTCAGCTCACTGTACAAGTCTTTGATACGGCCACCTTCATCACGCAGCTCATCTATTCTCCCCATAAAATCGGCCAAGACCTTGAAAGAAAGCAACCAGGAAAGATACACCTTTACGTCACTGAAGGGACAAAGTTCAAGCTCGGGAGTTCATTGGAGGGTATCTCTGCTGTTGGTGGTGACTGGCACTAATTATATACTGTCTTCTCCAGGTCTGTCCCTCACTGTTTCCTAAGCTCTTCCTGTCGCCACAGAAACTCAAGCTTCAGGCTCATCTTAAGGGTATTTCTGGCAATTGTCTTATGTTCGTGTGTGTGTGTGTATGTATGTGTGTGAGAGAGAGAGAGAGAGAGAGATATGTATATATGTGTATGTATGTATGTAGGTGGGTGGCATGTGTCAATGTGCTCATGTGTGGAGGGCAGTGGTTGACATTTGGTGTCTACTTAAGTTGCTCCACATCCGAATGTTTGAGACAGGGTCTCTCATTGAACCTGGAGTTCTGAAATGTGGCTGAGCAGCCAGGCCAATGAGCTCCTAGGGATCCTCCTGTTTCTACCCCCACTCCCGCAGACACCAGTACTGGGATTTGAACTTGATGATTGGAGTACACACATGCACACCAGTTCTGGGGTTTGAACTCAGATCTCTATGAAAGAGTGCAAGCCCTTTACTGGCTGAGCCGTCTCCCCAGCTCTGGTACTGATCCTCTAAGAAGAAAAGCATCCTTTGTGGGCAGACTGGGTGAAGCCAAGGGTGGAGTCAGACCAACTGGAACAGTTGTTCAGGGACTGTGGTGAAGTTGAGAGGGGCATCTCCACGCTGCACTCCACATCTGGGCAGAAGCCTGTCTTCCCATCAGTTGTTTGTGTGAAGTATGTGGAATTTGGAGCCAGGAAACCTACAGGTTCTGGACATAGCTTCCTCAGTAGATAGAGCTGCAACTTTGGGACAGTCATACATGGTCTCTAGCTGCTGGACTCCAAAACCAGAGCCTGAGGTGACTCAGGCCTCACACTTGTGAAGTGTGTCTGGGACCACACGTGGTTATAAAGTGTGTTATCTTAGCTGACCTGCACTGCAACCTCGCAAGGCAGGAGGCACAGCCATTGCTCACATTTTCCACATCACAGATGAGAAACAGTTCAGACACTACGTTACTTGTCCAAATAACTGAACACCTGCTAAGCTATACCCGAGAGAAGGGGTGAATGGTCGGAGGCCTGCAGGTAACAAACGGGCATGCTTAGCTTGCTTATGTAATGCATTTAAATGTAATTTGAATTTTATGTAAAAAAGTCAAGGGAAGAAAAAAGAAAGCAAGAAAGAAGGAAACCTGAGCATGGGGTTTCACCTTTAACCCAAGACTAGGGAGGCAGAAGCAGGTGGATCTATATAAATTTGAAGAAAGTCTGGTATACATAGAAAACTCCAAGCCAGTAGGGATTACATGCAGGGAGGCCCTGTCTCAAAGAAAAAAAAAAAAGAAAGAAAGAAAGAAAAGAAAAGAAAGACAACCCAAGAGATTTCACACACATGTATGGATTTCCACAACCTGGCTTATTAACACATCCCTATTACTACCACAAGATGACCCCGGGTGTGTACCACCACATGACAATAGCTAGCTGGGTTTGGAGCAGACAGCCCCTCTAGAAAAGGCTTAACTAGGGCTGGGGAGATGGCTCAGAGGTTAAGAGCACTGGTTGCTCTCCTAGAGGTCCTGAGTTCAATTCCCAGCAACCACATGTGGCTCATAACTATCTGTAACGAGATTTGGTGCCCTCTCCCTTCAGGCATATATGCAGGCAGAACACTGTATACATAATAAATAAATCTTTAAAAAAAAAAAAGAAAAAAAGAAAAGACTTAACTACGCAGCTTGCTAAACGTCTGACTTGGGGCTTGCATCACTGTGTCATATTAATTATCCGGCTTTTAGGAGCTCCTAAGCTGTATGGAGCCCATCTGGGTCCAGGTCCGACTCAAATCAACCTCCAATGTGAACAAGAATAAGAAGAGACCACAACTGCGTGGCCCCTGTTGGCTCGATGCTGTTGCTAAAGTCCTTTAGCATGGTATAAAGCCCTTCTTAAGGGTAAGGTTTGCCCATTGTCGGGGATCTTTTCCGGATCATCCATTGGCACGGAATGTGAAATCTCCGGACACATCATCCCATTTCATCCCCCTCCATTGTCAGAAGACTAGCCTACAGGAGCACTTCCCACTTGGTACCCTCACTCTCGCCTCACCTATTCTGACTGCAAAGGCCCCTCAAACGTTGTGACCCAAAGACTAATCGGCAGCTCTCTGTCCTGGAGAGCCAGGGAAAGCTGACCCTAGTACACACACACCTCATTGATCTTATTGTCCAGTTTCATGATCTCCACCGGCTTCATCAGTTTCTTTTGGAAGGCGCTGCGGATCCTCTGCCACTCTCTTCCTTCCCTGCGGAGACGGAGACGGATTGCGTTTAGGGAGCCCGGAAGGAAGCAGCGCAGCGATTCGCAGAGCACCCGGGAGTAAGCTAACCCTGCCGGTAGCCAGGGAAATTCTCAGGAATTTTAGCACGCTTTTAGCACGCTTTGAATATGCGCCGCTGTCCATTAGGGACCCGAGAGGGGATCCCAGCGTCCCTCTGCTCCCTGGGGAGCTGATGGCTGTTCATGGTCGATGGGGAAGGGATAGTCATTTTTCTTCAGTAGTATAGGCTCCTACCAAGTTGACAGGGCTCTAAATAACCCCATTCATGCTTGTGCAAGCAATCTCAGGGAATCATAAACACCAACAAAGAGACATGAAAATTGGATGGGGAGTTGTTGGGACTGGGTAGAGTCTCCGCGGGAGTGAGAGGGGGATTAAAGAGAAGACGCATGATGAAAGCGACCAGAAACTATATATGTGTATATACATATATATTATATACATTATATACACTTGATTTGACATAGGGTTAAATCTTGCCCATATTGATACTAGGAACATGAAGCTAAATTAAAAGAGATTGGAGCTTTAGGTATGTCCTGGTGGGGAGGCAGGCATGTGTGCATCCCCTCACTATAAAGCTCTTTGTGGGGGGGACCCATGTCTACACTATAATTAGAGGATTGCACAGGCGCTCATTGGAGCAGGGGCTTTTGTATTCGTTCTGCATTAGGAAAGTCCAACCCTAGGAAACTCTAACTACCCCCTTCCCTACTGCCCTGCATGTCCTGGCCTCCACCGTCTCCACCCCCGCAGAGGACACTCACAGGATCAGCAGCCCGTAGCCCTCGTTGCGGTGGTCCCGATAGGCTTTCCAGGGTTTGATCTCCAGTCTCTGGGGATGTGCGCTCTCCGTCCGGTATAGAGCTTCTAGCAGGCTCGGCGAGCCCAGATGCACCGAGTCGAAGGAGCCTAGCTTCATCCGGAAAATCTGGCCGTACTTCTTGTGGTACTCTACCTGCAGAGGGACGGGCCAAATGCCATCAGCACGCACCCTTTGGTGCTAGGGGCGCTTTTTCCTTGAGCCGCTGCTGGGCCGCCTGAGCTCCCTTTCCCCTCACCCCCGCCTGGCCACTCCGACCAGAAGGAATAGGGAAGAGGGGAGTGACAAGTTATTTACCAGAGTGTCATGCTGTTTCTTCAGGCCACCTTTCCAAAGAATCTCCAGTAGACTGCCTAGTAGTGGCCAGTTGGTTGGTCCAGGCAGGGAGGTGGCGCCCCGACTCTCACCACCTGTCACCAGCGGGCAGAGGGGTACCTCTTTTGGCTCTCGGGAAGCGTATGCCTTGGATGTCACCCTTCTAGGGGGCTGCCCAAGGTCCCGCAGCCGCCTCAGGAAGGAGATCAGAGAACGCCTTTTGTCAATGGGGCAGCTCATAGTAGCAGGAGACACATGGGTTACGAGGAGGAGCAGGCACTGGAAGGGGTAAAGTGTTTTGGAGGTGGTGTTGGGTTCTGAAGTCTTGGCGATTTGGGAAGAGAGGCAAACAGAACCCGGTGTGGTGGAGTGGTATAGAGCAGGAGGGACTTCCAAGAGGCAGATGCCCAGGGATGCTGCAAAGTTCAGCGGCTTAGGGCACAGGTGTCTGCCCTGAGCTGGCCACAGGGGCTGGAGAAGAGCAGCCGGGGTTTGGTAGCTCTTAGTCGAGTCCTCTGTGGGTTTCCAAATTTGACTTCTCCCGTCTGAAGCCACAGGGTGTCAAGGAGGGTAGAAGAGATGCCGCCAGGTCGGATGTACCTCGGTGTGTCTCTTCAAGCTCCCAGACTCAGGGACCTCGTATTTATGGATATAGGGCATGTCGGGATGGCCAATGAGCATGCTGAGTAGGGCGGAGGGGGACCTGCTGGCAAAGCTGGGAGGGACGCGGGGAGGGGGGGACGGGAGTGAGAAGAGGATGGAGTCAGCAAGGTGAATGAGGGCGCCAAGGCCTAGGGTGACCGATGCGCTGCGCACCGTGTACTCCACCCCGGAGATAACTCGGGCAAGGCGCGTCGAGCCCAGGGTTCAGCGAGTGCGTTGCGAGCGCGCCTCCCTGCCCTCCTGCAGGCTGCAGCTGGCCTTGCAGCTGCCCGAAGCTGTGCTTGCACAATCGCCACGCAGGGCGGGCAAGGTCCCTGAGGACAGCCGGTAAGGCCGCCCGCGCCTGCCAAGCGAGTGGAGAGCGCGATTCTTCCAGCATCCCGGGAGACAGGTTTACGCAGCCTGAGCTGGATTACAGTTGGACGAAAGTTGCCTTTTTGAGCGCCTAAAGAAGGAGGGGACTTGAGACTAGTATAGAATGCATCAAAAGGGAGGCTGTGACCTTCTCACCATGGGTCTTAAGTTAGGCAGGAAAGTCCAGTACTGTTTGCAGAATTTCTTTACCAGATTCCTAGATGCTTCAGAGAGGGCTGTTAGGGAACTGAATAAACCAATGCGTGTTACATAGGTGTGTGTCCCCAGTTCCATCAATAAAGGGTGCTAGTGGCGTTAGCTCTTCTGGAGCTTGAGGAATGAGCTGGAGGGCTTAGTTTCCTTTGGACAGCTTTCCTCACTTTCCCTAAGCCTTTCCTTCTGGCGATCCACACACCCCGTGCAGAGCAGAGGCACCCACAGATTCCCAAGAACCCGACTCCCCACCTAAAGTCCACCTAAAGCAAGCGGAGCGACTCGCAGACGTAGTCGTGCTCTTGTGGCTAGCTACAATAGGACGGAACTCACTTTCTTAATTTTGGAAAGGAAATTGCTCTTTGCTGGTTCCAAGTGACTCACATTGTTTCCTGCTGACCCAGTGCAAAGCCACCAGCACTCAGGTAGGAGTCAGACTTCCTCCTGCCTGCTTTTCAGTCACCTGACCTAAGGTTATTGTGACCCAGGCTCTAGCAATGTTTCCCTGTGAAGTCTTCTGTAAACATCTGCTGTTTCCAAAAAATCTTTTGCAATGTGATTTGTGATTTGAGCTCCAATACTGTCATTTCGAATTTGTTCTAAGAGGCCAGGGTGAATCAAAAACAGTAGCTATAAATAAATAATGATTTAGATGTGATCTACTAACTAGACCAATTTAAATATGCATTGCAGTGTACGTAGGGCACAGCTATAAATTTACATAGTCTTTTGGGTGTTCATGAAATATACATCTTATTATATGTAATGTAGTGCAAGCCAGATACTATACGAAGGTACCATACACTATATTTTTGAGAGCTTGTGACAAAATAGGAATTTTGCACCCAAATTTCTATTTAAAATTTCACCTCAGCTCCATGTGGAAAACACAAAAGCTGAAAACAGATGCAGCCTCACCCCCCCACACATACCCTTAAGAAATTAAACACCCTCCCTGCCCATTGTCACAGACATCAGTGGCCCCAGCGACATTCACACCCGGCAGTTTCTGACCCAGCCTGACTGTTCAGCATAGACATCCACGTGCATCATTGTTTCTACCGCTTTCATGAGAGACAGTGTCTCATAGCCAAGGCTAGCTCAGACTCCTCATTCTCCTGGCTCCACCCCTAGATTGCTAAAATGACAGGTTTGTTCCACCATGCTGAGCACTACCTATATGAGACTATTGGAACTCTTCCTTCAACGACAATGTCTTTCCCAAAAAGGATGGGGTTAGAATGCTTTCCTTTGGGTATCTGGCATAGAGTGTATAGAGTGTGGTGTAAGTGGTCTCGTGCTGTTGGTGATGGAAAAGGACATCCCTAGAGGGAGGGTCTGTTTCAGTATCTCTTCTGACAGTGTCTGGATGTTGTAAAGACTGATGTGTGGCAACTGTCTTCCTAGTTCAGCTAGTGAGCTATTTTTCCTTATTCTGCTTTTATTTTGTGTGCTTAAGAAGGAGACAAGTTTCAGATGACGTAGAGTAGAAGCATATATACAGTATGACAAAATAACCTTAGTTTGGATCAATATACAAAAATCCATACAAATGTAAAAATTTGAGACTAGGTTTTTTTTTTTTTTTTTTTTTTTTTAGTTTGAAGTAGATTCAGGGCTGGAGAGATGGCTCAGAGGTTAAGAGTACTGGCTGCTCTTCCAGAGGTCCTGAGTTCAATTCCCAGGAACCACATGGTGGCTCACAACCATCTGTAATGAGATCTGGTGCCCTCTTCTGGCCTGCAAGTATACACGCGAGCAGAACACTGTATATGTAATAAACCTTAAAAAAAGCAAAGTAGATTCAGTAATCTATCCTTTTATCCTATCAATTCTATATCTTCCTCTTTCTTTTCAGAACAAGATCCCTGAATCTAATTTTCTTTCCTTCATTTCTTCTTTGACCATAACCAATAGCAGGAACTTTAGTGCTTTTTGTTTTGTTTTGGAGACAGGGTCTTACTATGTCTCCCTGGATGCCCTGGAACTTGCTATGTTGAGCAGGCTGGTCTTGAACTCACAGAGATCTTCCTGCTTCTGCCTCTCAAGTGCTGGGATTAATCTCATGTGCCACACTCATAGCTAGGGTCGCACTTCTTCATGTATTCCAAAAAATAAACTTAGGAGGACAGGAGATGACCAGTTAGCGTATACGTAGGAGTGTACACTACTATTCATGAAAGAAAATGGCTGTTCATGGAAGTTTGTGTCTCATGTGCACTGGAGAAAGTTCCCAGCCATTGCTATCCTGGACAAAAGTGGAAAGAAAGCATAAAGTTCACTGAAAGTCTATTGAGTAGAACATTCCTCAGTCCCTGAAGAGGCTCATAACACCGGACGGTTATGTTGTGCAGTCTCAGGGACTCATCCGTCTCCCTTGGCTTCATGCTTACTTCATTTCATAGCCTCTGTGAGCCATGCAGCCAGGGGTTCTTTCAGGATTTCCTAATGAAGATTCTGGAAGTGGCTCCTAAGTGCCAACCTCATCTCCAAGACTGGTTCCAGGAAGTCTTAACTAAGTCCTGAAAAGATTAATTAGACCCTAGCCTTTCTACTATGCAACCACACATGACATTTTGTGTGTGTATGTGTGTGCATGTGTATGTATGTATGAGTGTGCATGTGTGCGGTATGCTCCTGTGCAGTGTGTGTGAGCATATATGCTTATATGTGTGAATGTGTGTGTGTGCTTGCACATGTATGTGGTATAACCTGTTGGAAGGCAAAGGCTTGATCTTCTGTACTAGGAAACACAAAACTCTTAAATATATGGATTGGGAATACAGCTCAAGCTTCAAACTTTGACTGCCCCAGGGCGAGAGTTTCAGAGCCACTTTTTGACTGTGGAAAGTCGGAGGGCTGACTTTTCTTTTCTTGAGCAGAGAGTGTTGGAAACAACAGTGCAGCCAAACACAAACATAAGAGAAATGAGGACGGTAGCAGCAGAGGCTCCTGTGAGGACCCTGCAGATAAAGCCCTTAGCAAAATGAGGCGTGCAGGAATTCACTGTGCAGTGTGCATGTATAGCAGGCCCTGCTCTTTGAAGCTACATGGAAGGAGGTGTTGCGATCATTATTTCCGTGCTCAATTAAACAGCTGTAATTTGTGCTTATGGTGCCGGGCTTTGGAGACATGACCTCATGCACGCCAAAGAAGCACTCTTCCACTCAACAAGGTCTCTAGATCTTTAACTGTTTTGAGGCAGGGTTTCACTGAGTTGCTTAGGCTGGGCTCAAACTTGCCATCTTCTTGCTTTGGGCCATCCAAGCAGCTGACATCATGTCGTTTAGTTTAGCAAACTGTGCGGTTGCGTTGAGCTGAAGTAGACAAGTAAAGAGGGTCCCAGTGAGGACAAAGCTAAGCTCAGTCATTCAACAGCACATACACCAGAGTCAGTTTCCCCTCGCTTGAAGTCACAGCGATGCTTCCAGAAAACTGAACTTACTCCACAGGGTTTTTTTCTGAAAGTGACAGGAGCAGGCCCTTGGCATGAATCTAACTGCCCATGGAATTCATAACTATAGAAAAGGGACTCTTGGATCACTGAAGCCATAATATTTATGGCTTTTCTCCTGTGTTTTTCTGCCCAGTTACTTACATCTCCTTGAAATTGTAAGCTGTTGTCTTTTTGTTGATTATCCGTCCTCTAACACATGACACAGGCTGTTTCTGTTGAATAGCACCCAATAAGCAAATAATAGGCAATTGATTACTGATTATTTCCTCATTCTCCAGTAAAACCCAGAGAGTTTAGTAACAATATACCTCTTGTTTTCTGAGGAAGTTTTTGGTAAACCCTGAGGATGCTCAGTGTTTGACACAACAAAAATAACAGTTTGGGCCAGGTTGGACTGAAACAGTGTTTCTCCAGCTCACTGGCTTGTGGGCTGGGGAAGGTGTCTGGCTTCTCTGAACCCAGTTTCCTCATTGGCAACACTGGACATCATTGCACGCTCATCCCCGGTAGGCTAAGATGAGGAATTAAAAGTCCAGGTGAAACACTGCCTGTTGACTTAGATGGGCGTTCCTGGGCACAGACTAACCTTTTCCAGAGCCCTGCAGCAAACCACCAAGCATTCACCTTACCAGGAGACTGATACATGAAGTACTTCTGTCGTCAGGGAAAGGAAATGCCTGGTGGCGCGAACGTGGATGCTCCACCGCTGTTTGTTGATCGCCATACAGAGGACCACCGAAACAATTCCAGATCAATTCTGGAAGAGTCCCTTTCTCTTAAAAAATTTAAAAAAGCTCCGTCAACTGAGTATGTACTCAAACTTCGTGTGGTAGCAATTGCCCAACTGTCCTTATGACAGAGGTTGTACTACTGGCTTGTCTACCCAGGGAGAGCAGCTGTGAGAGCCCTTCTGTTCTCCTTCTTAGGAGTGTGTGGCAATGAGGAGGGGCTGGCTCCGGCTTCAAGGTCACCACAGCGTGGGTAGGATAATTGGAATCCTATGTGTTTACACGTGAGCATCCAGATTCTTCCACCGTGGTGGCATTTCCCATTGAAAATTAGTTTAGTAGACATCTCCAGAGATTGCTCGATCTGTTTTCACTCTCTCCAGTCAAAATGGAATTCTTTGGAGGAGTCCTCAGCAGACCTGGCTGAGTGCCAGGCACCAGCCCCAGCCAGCACTGTGTGTCAGGGATGAACAAGAATAGGGAGGCCTGTTGAGTGAGGGTGCACCCTCTGCACTCTAACCAAAGTCAAATAACACACTCACACTTGAAAGCTAGGAAAGAGCCGACCGCCATCCTCCCGACTTCTGTAGTGGATGGGTTTGCGTCACTGCTGGGTGCTCTTTCTCTGCCACACAGAGATGGAAAACAGTCATTTCTTGTTACTGTTTACCTTCCCCACTCTGGTAGGTCTGCTGGACCAGCTACAGCTGTCCTCATTGAGGGTCCTACAGCTAGCGGCTGGGAGCTGGATTCCTCTTGAAGGCTCCTCCTTCATGTCTGTCAGTGCTCACCAGCTGAGGCGGGGTGGCGGGTCTCAAGGTCTCATTGTCTAGGACTCATTGTTTATGGCAGTTCAAGTTTGTTTCAGTTTCGTGGCAACAAAGACACCGAACTGAAGCATCCCATTTGAACTCTTGGAAGGGAGGGTTGAGAGAATGCACAGTATAAGCTTACACACACACACACACACACACACACACACACGAGAGAGAGAGAGAGAGAGAGACAAAGAGACAGAGAGAGACAGACAGAGAGAGAGGCCTGAGCCTGGTGTGGGTTTTTGAAACCTCAAAGCCCACTCTGAATTTCACACCCCCTCAAGACCACACCTCCTAATCCTCCCACGGTCTACCACCTGGGAAGTAAGCATTCCAATCTGTGAGCCCATTGTGCCCATTCTCATTCAGAAGGCCACACCCATCAATGAAGAATCTTAACAAAGCTTAAAATAAGCAATATGAATCACCCACCACCGTTTCCAGTTAGGTGGAATTGCTGCAAAGCTTTTATGGAAATTTAATAAACACTGAAATGGAATCATTTTTTGAAATAAAAAATGTGCTAATCATGGACTACTTAATGTCATAAAATTAGACATAAAGGTTCTATTTTGGGGTATGAATTAGAGACTTATCAAAGTTCAACACACATCAATTACTTTTTCTTTCCTTCTGTTTTAAGTGGGATTGGTAAAGAGGATGGTTTCACTTTAGAATTAAAACCTTCAGAGAGATCCACATGATTTATTCTAGTCAGAAAAGTAAATCGGATGTCTTCAGGTAAATGAATTCCTTGACTCCTGACACTAACAGATTCGCAGAGATACTCAGCTCACGCCACGTGACAAACATCTATTGGCCCTATTTTCCTTTTCTCCATTCTTCAATTTACCTCTTGGGCTGGCTCCGTTCCCAAGTGAATTCACTCCTGTAGCAAGTGCAGCCCCAAACTGAAATGAAGGATATTGACGGAGGAAGATGGAACAGATGCTAGGAGGAAAGCCTTCTATTCAGCGGGAGCAATTCTCCAGTCAAAAATCAAACAGAGAATCTGATGTACCCAGTTTGTTTCCAACCCCCATTGGCGGAGAGACTTAACAAAGTGAAGCCTGTTTATTTTTTTTTTGTTTTTGTTTTTTTTTTTGGTTTTTCGAGACAGGGTTTCTCTGTAGCTTTGGAGCCTGTCCTGGAACTAGCTCTTGTAGACCAGGCTGGCCTCGAACTCCCAGAGATCCGCTTGCCTCTGCCTCCCAAGTGCTGGGATTAAAGGCATGTGCCACCACCGCCCGACTCAAAGCAAAGCCTGCAATGAGCTAAAATAGGAAAACACATCTATCAAGAAAAACAACACATGCATTATTTAAGTTGTTTTAATGTGTAAGAAAGTCACTCAAATAAATCTCCCTTAGTTTGCAAACTAAGTAGCGACCACTCTAATGCTGGTACCCCTGGAGAGTGAGGTTCTGCACACATTTGGATTCTAATCTGTTAAAGTCAAACTTCATCTGATTAAAAAAGAAGAAAATGGGCGTGTGAGTCGGAAACCTCTTTACAAACAAGAGAGCATATGCCTTCACATACCTTAAAATAAGGTGAGTTAATTATCAAAAGCATATGCACATCATTAGGAAACAGCTTAAGTGAGCAAAATAATTCCCAATAATAAAATGTATAGATTCAGTGCATAAATATAGTCTCTTGTAGCATCATGGTTTAGGGGATCTGAGCCCATCACACAGATGACTATACCCGTGGGCAGGAACTATAGTTAATTAGTGGCTTCTTAGAAACCCCAGGCAGACACAAAGGGCTGACTTAGATCTTATTTATCCCTTGTCTTTGATAACTGGGCTGTATGATTAAGCCCATTTGGGGTGTGAGTATTAGCTGATCTTCTCTGCTGATTTTTGAACAACAGATCATCTTGTAGTGAACTAGAAGCTTCCTATGTTTTATGGAAATAATCTATCAACATTAAAAGAAATTTGAGAAAGATCAACTAAGAAAAAAAAATAAGCCACCCCTCTTAGCAACTGTTAAGAGTTCTGTGGATTTCTTCCTGTGTATTCTATTTATTGTTAGGTTTTGAATTTTTAGTTGGGATCACAATATGCAAATTTTATGGCTTGCTTTTATTGTGTATCATTGTGTACGGCATATCATATTATACACTGATTAATATTAGTATTATTTTTTATCTGAAAGTTTAAAAATCCATAGCCACCACGCTCCACACCTACGATGATATGGACAGCACAATGCACTAGATAGGTGAGGGAGAAGAGAGAGGAGAGAGAGAGATCTGTTTGCCTCTGAGGACGGCGATTATAGGTGTGCAACATCAATGCCGATTTACATGGTACTGGGTGTTGCGAGTATTTCAGCGCAGGTGTGTGGGTTCACACGGGTCCGTGAAATGAAGACTCAGAGACACATGAGAAAGAACCTCTGCGGCTGCAGGGGCTCAGTCTGGGTGAACTGAAGCCTTTCTCTTCACCTTTGGCATCTTTATTTTTTTCCTATATTTACACTTTAGCTAGTAGATTTCCATATCTCAAAACAAACTGAATGAAGCTTCCGACAGTACAATGCCAAGTGCAAGGTAACCCGATTCATGAGATACCCCGCTTTTCTGGGTTTCCTCTAAACTATGTTTTGCATGGATTTTAAATCCATGGGAAACTCTCAGACAAGATTCACACAGGGCCCACAAAAGTATCTGTAACACAAAGGATGGATTAGGTGTTGACTGAGCTTTTCTGTCCAGCCTGGTCCTGCAGTTGTTCAGTCCCAAATAAACACATAGAAGTCTACATTAATTATAAACTGGTTGGCCTATTAGCTCAGTCTTCTTATTAACTCTTATAACTTTTATTAGCCCATAATTCTTGTCTGTGTTAGACACGTGGCTTGGTACCTTTTTCAGCAAGGCAGTAACAACTTGCTTGCTCTGTGTCTGGGTGACAACTGCAGACTGACCCTTTCCTCTTCCCAGAATTCTCCTGTTCTGGTCACCTTGCCTCTACTTCCCGCCTGGTCGCCCAGCCTACACTGGTCAAGCAGTGTTTTATTAAATACAATTGACAGGATACCATTGTCCCATAGCAGATTAGGGGCTGAGTAAAAACTCCAGAGCTAGGCCAAGTATAGCCCAGCAGGGTTTCATGGCTAGTGAGGGTTACTTGCTAACCCTCTGGGGCTAGGCCAGCATGAATTTCTGCCAAAATTGGGAATTTGAATTCAGAGCTTTGTGCATGCTAGGCAAGCATTCTACCTGCTGGGCCACATTCCCAGGCCAGTTCACATAGGGCACCCAGGACAAGCCCAGATCTTGCCTGCTCTTCTCTTTCTCTTCTTTTCCCTCTGGCACGAGTTACCGCCCACTCATCCCTACTCATTGCCATTGGCGGTTGTTCCATTCATTATGCTGGTTGCTATTCTGGCACCGGAGCTCAGCGCAGCTCTGATGTCCTCTCTCAGCCTGTGGCTCAGCATGGCCAATGTACAAACTGCACAAGTTCCCCAAGTGTGGGGTCTGTAAAGCAGGAAGCATGAACATGAGCACAGTGGGCAGATGCTCTGTAGCAACTCACAAAGAAAGGGCAGCTTTTTCCCCCTTTACACAGAATTCCACCCCAGAGCTGGCTGTTTATCCACACCTCACCACAGCCTCAAGAATATTGCCACATATCCCGGTCTTCTTGATTTTCTTGTCTGGGGTTTTGAGGAATAACATTTTACTACATGTGCAAACAGCACAATATTTTCTAACAGGATCCATCAGAGGAACTAGGAAAACGATGCAGCAAACCTTGGGAATGACACTGAAGACACCTTGCTTACTGGCTGGCTCCTAAAATCTCCCCAACTCTGGGTCCAAGTCTCTGAACTCAACATGTTTTCACTGTGACTTCTGAGAGCTCCCGGGCCCTCTGCCTGGGTACCCAGGCCTCTGGGAACCCATTCCTTGCAGTGCCCCCCACACCTCCACTGTTTTTCTGGGTGCTTTCACTGCACTGCTGAATCTGATTGTCTTAAGCTGGGCTCGCATTGACTTGGTGAATCTGACTGACTTTTTCTGAACAGGTGGAGTCTTTGAAGGATGCTAGGTGGCTGAGGTCTGGCTTTTAGAATGCAGGTGTAAGAATGAACCCTAGAGAAAGATCCAAAGTGCTTTAGGAGAGTATACATATCTAAGCTGTCCACATCAGTGCAAATCAGACCTGTTTGTGATCCACAGCTGTGTGTGTGTGCATGCACACACGCGTGCCCAGCTAAGTGCAGAGTGTGAGTCCCCATTGGATGGATCACACCAGGGAATGGGTGATTCCTTTCTCAAAGTTACAGTTGCTCGGCCAGGTACCACTGATGTAAGCAGATTAATTAGTGGTTTACTTTTCTTTTCTTTTTCTTTCTTTCTTTTTTTTAAATCTTTTTTTTTTGTGGTTCTGGGGACTGAACTCAAAGTATTCTGGAAGCTGGTGAAGCCCTCTGCCTAAGCTGTACATAGAGCCAGAGAATGAATGGTCTATTCCACACAGGTCTAAAATTCCCATATATTCAGGATATCTTTGAAAAAATATGTTTCTTACCAGGTAAAAAGAAATTACAAACTGTAACTAACAAGAGGTGACTATATTTTGGCCCTGAGAGCGGCTTGCTTGATTTGGGGTCCTCCTACTTTGTAGTACTTTGCAGTACTAAGGCTTTGTACAGAAGAAAAATGAAAGTTTGGAGTCATGGTGCCCTCTGGTGACGAAGTGAGGTTATTCAGGAGACCAGCCTACAGGCCCACAGTTTGTGTGAGGCTCATGGTACTCCTCCTAGGAGAAGTTAAAAAAAAAAAAAAGCAAACACAAATATGGACTCTTGAACACCGTAACTCAATGAATGCCCCAGCGGCTATCCTGCATTTCACATTACCCTCTAATCCTTAAACACACAGCTGCTTATTCTTAAATTCTTTCATGCTTTTATTTACTCATTAACAAACAGGTGTTTCCCTTGGCACTTCTGGTTTAGTAGAAGAGAAAGAGTTCCCAGGGAAATGGCCAGAAAGAACTATAGAGTTGCTTGCTGGGGTGGGAGTGTATAAGGCAAGAGTCTGTATTAGTCTATGCTGCTATAACAAAGAAGCCCCGGGACTGGGTAACTGTAATTCATAAGCAATAGAAATGTACTTCTCAGCACTGTGGAGAAGAACGAGCCCAAAGCAAGGTGCTGGAAGATTCTGTGTGTGGAGAGGGGTCTGGCCTCTTCATCCAAGATGGTGCTCTGCTCCTGTATCTTCTGGAGGAAAAGGACCCTGTGACCTCTTAGCAGAGGTCGAAAAGAAAGAACCCACCATCCCCCATCTTTTTGTAGTTAACCTCAAACCTGGGTTCTAAGAGCTGTACTCCTTGGCCCAGGATCAGATGGACGAGCTAGTGTCTGGCTGCGGTGGCCAGTGGGGGAGTCTCTGAAACCATGGCATGCTGACTGGACCAAAGGCCTTTAAGTTCTCTATGTTCCTCCCAGTACTACCCCAGTCCTGTAAGGAACCTCAGCAAACCCATTGGTTCACTAAATTCGACTCTTGTGGTGTCCTTACTTTGTTTCTTCATTGGTTCCCTGTCTAGGTGAGTAGACGTTTGTCCATGACTCTCCAGGAAAGATGTCACACAATAATCAGAGAGGAAGCCTAGTTTGAGTTAGACACTACGTGCTGTGGAAAGACATGAGAATTTCAAACCTTGTCAGGGCAAAATAATTTACAAAAAAATTTAATCCGAATACAAATTCTCATGAGGTAGACTTGACAGCGTGGGGAACACAGTCATGATCCTTGGGCGCCCCCTGCAGGCACAAGATCAAATTACTTCCTGCTCGCGAGATTTGCCCATTCCTGCCGCTCAGACTTACTGGCTCCCTCGCCAAGCAGAGTGAGCGTAGAGGCATGCTGCAGGTTTTTTTTTTTTTTTTTTTTTTTTTTTTTTTTTTAATTCTTCTTCTTTTTGGGGGGTGGAGGGAGGGAGCACCAACATACATACTGCCACAAAACAACCAATACGCTCATTATCCCCGTGTGACATACTCTAAAGCTGGGGCGTGTTTGTACACACTAGTGAACGTTGGTTTCCAGTGGATTTTGTGTTTTCTGTATCTTTTTGCATGCCTCCCCAGCGGAGTTCTCACGACAGAGTTGCATATACTCCTTATCTTTTTGTGCATGCTTGTGGGGCACACGATCCTTATTTCAGTATTTGGTTCAGTCTGTCTCCTATCGCTAGATGGCAAGTTATAAGAGGACAGGGTGTTTTTTCTGTTTTTGATATGCAGCATCCCCAGTGCCTGGCATCTTTTTGGTCCAATCAATGCACCACTGGCTACAGAGTCTCCACTGACCTGTAGCCAGACACTAGCTCTCCCTTCTGAGCTGCTCCAAGGGTTCCAGAGTCAAGGATCATCTGCGGTTTGTGGTGTTAAACAAATGAGTTCCTTTAAAGTGGAGTCACTGGGAGCCTCAGGTGCCGAGATTCAACTTTCTGTGTGCAGCTGCTAAGGAACAGAGTGCAAATAGCAAAGACTCCTCGGGGGGTGTGTTAGAACTTCTGTCTGAGGAGTCTGAGTTCATTTTATCTAGAGAGCCTGCTGGTAAGCTCACAATGAGCAAGGAATGCATTGTAATAATAGGAGACAGACTGTAATCAAATGGGTACATACATTATATACTACAATATATACACAACCTGTGGGTCATGACCCATGGGGGCGTTCGTTGAAGGACTTTTTCACAGTGCTCACATATCAGTTATCCTGTATAGTAGATATTTACATTACAATTCATAATATTAGGAAAATTGCAGTTATGAAGTAGCAATGAAATAATTTTATGGCTGGGGGCCAGCATAGTATCGCAGTACGAGGAACTGTATTAAAGCGCTCGGCATTAGGAAGGCTGAGAAACACTGCACTGTAAGCAGACAGTTGAGCTCTGTTCCCCTCCCTCCGTTGCTCCGTTGCGTGCCCGTGTGAGGACTGATACCTGAAGAAGCCACGGGAGGGACGGCCGAGGCACAGAGTGCCCAGTCCGGTGCCCAGCCCAGTGCTCAGTCCGGTGCCCAGCCCGGTGCTCAGTCCGGTGCCCAGTCCGGTTCCCAGCCCAGTGCCCAGCCCGGTGCCCACTCCAGTGTCCAGTCCAGTGCCATGCCCGCATTGCCTGCTGCTCAAGCCCATCCCTGTCCCACATCACATGGTTGTAGGTGAGATGGTGCCTCTGGCCCCAGTGTTCTCAGCTCTTTTGCCCTCAGAGCTCAGAGCTCTGTGTTTCCCAGCATGATGTCTCAAAGCTCAAGGACGTTAACAGTGGTCCTGGTCGCTGAGGAAAGCCTCCTGCGCACCCGGCCTCTGGGTGGACAGCCTTCTCAAGCTACCAAATTTGAGCTAGTGGCAGACATTATGCTGAACCAGTTTAATTTTAAATACTTAAAAGAATTCATTTCAGCTGCCCATGGTGGAACTCACTTTTGATTGCAGCACTGGCAGAGAGGCAAGAGGATCTCTGTGAGTTCAAGGCCAACTTGGTCTATGTAGCTAGTCCCAGGAAAGTCAGAACTACTTAAAGAGACATCGTTTCCAATAAACAAATAATTAGATAAAAATAAAAATAAATTTAAAATCCAATTATCTTCCAGCAACCTATCATCTGAGCTGTTGAGTCTGTTATATTGCTCTAGAGTCTTTTAGGGTCACTGCCTTTGGCTTCATCCCCTCCTGGCTGCTCATTCCATTCTAGTGTGTCCTCTGCAGTGGCCAGTGGCACACAAGTTAAGGCCAACTTCAAGTGTGGTCTGCATGCCAGTGCCTTCAGCAGCTTGTAGCTTTCCCTGGCCCTTTTTTTTTTTTTTTTTTTTTATTTCCAATGTGGGCGCTGGGTATCGAACTCGGGCTGATGCCTGAGTGTAAACACTTTACCGAAGGAGCCGGAGCCACGCCCCCAACCTCCGTAGCTCCTTTTTAGGCAGCACTGCCACTTCAAAGCTTGTTGAAGAACTGGGAAAAGACTTTCTCCCTCCTCCCGGCCCGCCCAGCTGGGTGGCACCCAGCGCTCCCTCTGCTGCTCGTGGCTGGACTCTCAGGCCGGACTTGGTGTTTATGCCGGCCGAGAGGAAAGCCGCCTGTCCCTTTAATTGGAAGGTACCAACTCTTTCCAGGTTATAGTTCCTTCCTGAGTCCTTGTCCTCGGAATTCACCGTCAGAGACCTCGTTGGAAGCAGTGTGGAGACAGGGCTGTGCTTCAGGGAGGGTTTGGCTCATCGGACCCCGAGAGCGACCTCGCGGGGGTGGCACGCGCCCGGCTGGTCTTCCCCTCCCGTCCCGTGGTCCAGTCCAAGATGGCGGCCACCATGAAGAAGGCGGTGAGTGTGGCGGGGCTGGGGTCCCGGGCGGCGTGGGCGCGGCGGTGGGGGTCTGAGGAGATGCGGGATGGGGTGGGGGTCGAGGAGACGAGGGGCGCGGGTGGCCGGGGGTCTGAGGAGATGCGGTATCGGAGGGGCCGGGGCCACGGGATGCGCAGTGCGGGGAAAGCGTCTAACCTGCCCGGGCTCGTGCGTCTCCTCCTCCGGGACCGGGTTGGTCTCTGCATCCCGGGGGACCCAGTGCCGCAGCCTCTGGGCTCCGTCCACGCTCCTTGCCCCGGTGCCCTTCAGGCGAAGGCTGATGTTGGTTGACGTTAGAGGAGCCGGCCCGAGGGAGCGCGATGCTTACCCCGGATTTCCCCAGCTCCTTAGGAAGGTCGCGGGTCCCCTCATCCCCCCCCCCCACTCCACTCCCCGCACTTGACAGTTAGCCATCCCCTGGTGGCTCATCTGGCAAGGTGCTGTGTCAGGGGATTTTCGTCTGTTCCCAAACCACGGCTCTTTATTATTTTATTATAAAACGACACCCGGTAATTTGTGCCTGGGGCTCACTCAGTGTGGTGTCTTAGCACACCTTTAGAAGACTTGGTCTTCCGTGTGTGTTATGGCCTGAAGATGATTTTGAATTTCTGATTCTTCTACCTCCACCACCCAGCTTGCAGTTGCTGGGATTACAGGTGTTTGCCACCACATCTGGCTTTTGGTGTGCTGGTGGGGTGAGTCAAGGGCCTCATTCATGATGGGCAACTATACTACATGGCTGTCTGATCCTCTGCTCAACTTCCACGTGGGCATTATAACCCAAAGGGATTTCCACATGTGCAATCTAAGTAGAAAAAAGAAAATCGCAGGAAAAAAACAAAATAACAGTTGGGGTTCTACCGCGTGTTCGGTACTGTTCTTAGTGTTTGGGTGTTGTTTATTTTTATCTACTATTTAAACCTTTGGGGGATTCTGTTTTTATCCTTATTTAGCTGATGAGGAAACTGAAGTACAGAAGAAAAGCTGGGATTTAAACAGCATTCTCCGTCCAGGCTCTTTGTTTTTAAGTGTGTGTATGTGTGTGTGTTTAAGGGGAGTCCTATCTGCCTTTCATCCCCCCCCCTTTTTTTTTAAGACAGGGTTTCTCTGTAGCATTGGTGCCCCTCCTGTCTCTTGTAGACCAGGCTGGCCTCGAACTCACAGAGATCTTCCTGCCTCTGCCCCCCCGAGTGTTGGGATTAAAGGTGTGCGTCACCACAGCCCAGTTAATCCTACTTTTTTTAAGACCCCTTGAGAATGTCGTTGGTGTTCTTGCTATCTAGTGACCACTGAAGGGTGACGGTCAGCCCTTCCAGTTTGTGCAAGAATGGATGATCGCCGAGACTGGGAACGTTTCGCACAAAATCTTAGACAGTAGTAGCAGAGTATGGTCCGGGACCCTGGTGATTTGGCCAAGTAGGAAATGGGTTCCTCTTGTCTTTTTTGTTAGATTGGGCCCCAAATGTTATACTGTTTAGTTATATGATAAACACTGAGGTTTGTTCTTGGTTTTGTGTTTTTGTTGGTTTGTTTCTTTGGGTTTTTTTTTTTTTTTTTTTTTGAGACAAGGTGTCACTGTGTAGCCTTGGCTGGTCTGTAGCAGAGTTTGGACTGTCAACTGAAACTGGTGAGAATTTTTTTCTGGGCACCCAACTCTCAGTACCTAAACTTGGTTTGCTTCCCCTGACACTCCCAGAAGATGTTACAAGAAAAGGGTATTGTCAAGACTCGGGCCGGGCGATGGTGGCGCACGCCTTTAATCCCAGCACTCGGGAGGCAGAGGCAGGCGGATCTCTGTGAGTTCGAGACCAGCCTGGTCTACAAGAGCTAGTTCCAGGACAGGCTCCAAAGCCACAGAGAAACCCTGTCTCGAAAAACCAAAAAAAAAAAAAAAAAAAAAAAAAAAAAAAAAAAAAAAAAGACTCGGGGAATTTTACTTTTGGCTCTAGAGCAAGTCATGTCTCTTATACCTAGCAGAACTCCCTTGCATCTGTCATGATCCCTTCCGCCATTCTTCCCTTCCTTCATTTATTTTTAATGGGGTCTCATTAGCTCAGGCTGGCCTCAGCCACTTTGCAGCTGCGGATGAACTTGGACTCTCGATCCCCCTGCCTCCACTTCCTGACTGCTAGGCCGCTGCAGGTTTGTTCCACTCCACCTGATTTTATACAGTTCTGGGGGTGGACCTCGGCTTCACATGTGCGGGCGAGCACTTCAGCAGCAGAGCTAGCCTTGTATCGAACCTTGGAAGCAATACTGATCCGACAAAGCCCTTAGCTATCATTTGTTGAAGGGTGATTGCACACCCAGGCCCTGTGCTTGGTACTCATTTTACCATCCCTGCAAAGGTAGGAGTACCTTCTTCATTTCACAGATGACAGACAGATCAGGGGTAGCTCCAGGGATCTGAGCAAATTACCTAAAGTTCTGCATGCGCGGTTTGGAGTGTGCCCTGCCTCTCTTTCAGTGCTGCCTTCAATACTAGAAAAGAACTGGTCTCAGCAGTTGCTGCAACTGGCTTCAGTTAAGACAGGAGTTGCTTGCCCTCTGATGAAAGCTACCAAGACCCTTCCAGAGAATGTGCACGCTGTATCCTGGGATGCTCACCTTGTCATCTTTGGTCCCAGGATAGCTGTGAATGTGGCCCAGTACATCTGTAGATGGTATCATGTCACAGTGTCGAAAGGTTGGACACCCCTGCTGTGCCTACCTATTGTGCATATGATGTGGGGGCCTCAACCAACTTCTTGATGTCTTTGCATCCCAGCTAAAAGTTACTGTCTCCCTGCCAGAGTGTAGTTCAAGAAATGTAGACGCAGGGTGGGGGGCAGCTGTATGGTAGAGTGCTTGCCCAGCTTGCCCCCTTGGTTCTTCCCCTAGCACCTTAAAAAGAAACAAGATGTGTTATAGGAGCGGCTGCCTTCAGGGCCTACAGGTGCCAGTTTCTTAGCTGCTGCTGGGGACCACCCCCTGACACAGGGTGAAGTAGCACCCTGCCTTTAACTCACTGACTACAGTCTTTAACCACTGGGAGAAAATCCACTTCAAGGAACTGGGTCCTACGGGTGCCAAGTGCCTGCTGTTTGGTAGGGCTACACCAGGAAATGCTTGCTTTGGGAAGATAGAAAATAGCCAACCAACTTGAAACACTTTTTGTCATCCAAATATTAATAGTCTGATCTGTCATATTCCAGTATCAGATCAGATTCCAGTTCCGAAACGTCTCTGCCCAGTTGCTTGTCAAACAGGGCCTCAACCTTTCTAATACTGCGACCCATTAATACAGTTTCTCATGCTGTGGTGACCCCAACCATAAAATTATTTTTGTTGCTACTTCCTAATTAATTTTGCTTCTGTTATGAATTATAATGTAAATATCTGTGTTTTCCGATAGTCTTAGGTGACCCCTGTGAAAAGGTTGCTCAACCTCCCCCCCATAAGGACATGACCTCTGTAAATGCCTTCTAGGGCTTGGAGGCTCACTGTGGAAACAAAACACTGTAAACGTCCAAAGTAAACAGAAGTCTTCAGGGTTCTCTGTCTAGAAGATTGGGAATTCTCGCAGGCAAAGCAACCAGGATGCCAGTCTGTCTGCCTTGGGGTTGCTCAGTGTCTAGTGCTCCTCCTTGTGTTGATAGAAGCTCCAGTGTTGAACCTCCATGCCGTGCACACCACGGTGGGAAGCGCTCTTCCGGCAGGCACTTTGGGTCTGGTGCAGAGCTCTTCCTAGGTTGAGAGCCTGATGACCTGTCTCTGTCCAGACCACTGAGCTGTGCTGTCTTTCATTCTCTGGAGAAGTCTGTGTGCGCTCACCTCGTGCCATAGCTTACTGGAGACCAGGAGCCAGTGCAGTGTGGTTGTTGAGAGTTAGTGTCGCTGCTGGCAGAACCAGCCGTTCTTACTGTCCCTGGATTGATTAGTTCCAATCTGAGATGTTATCTGTAAGTGTGAATATATATAAGTGTAGCTTCATTGGGAAAGTTTTAGTTTTGTTTGTATGTGTGTGTGCATGTGGGCACACGAGGGCTTCGGGTGCCCTGGAGCTGGCATTACAACAGTTGTGAGCTGCCTGGTGTGGGTGCTGAGAACTGAGCTCAGGTCCTTTGGAAGAGCAGCAGGCATTCCTAGCCATGACATCTCTATCTCTCTAGTACTCCGAGCTTTCTGAGATACGGTTTCTCTATGTATCTAAAGCTAGCTTCAGACTTGTAATCCTCCTGCCTCAGTCACTCATGCTGAGATGGGCATCATGCCCAACTTGTAGGACCTTTCTTTACACACACACACTTTTACTACCTTTTAAGCTATTGTCAATACTCCTGTCCTTATTTTAATAAGTTCTCTGTAAGGAGAGGTTGGTATTTAGTTTCCTTTCTGTATACACTGAAACCCCTCTAAGATTCTGAAGCAATTCAAGAACTTCTTGCCACACCTTCTAACTGAATAGGAATTCTCATACCTGAACATGTATGGGCATTCATATGTATACTTGACTCTGAGGACAGATCGCCTGCATTTAAATCAAAGTCTATTCATTTACTGGCCATGTGGTTGGCACAAGGTATCTAAACTCTGGGTCACTGGTCATCTGTGAAGTGGTGACATTGGTGAAGCCCTGTGGGGTGGGGGATTAGCAGGGTTCTCAGCACGTGGGAGGAGCTCAGGCAGCGTTAGCTGTTCTTGTTATTTCATAGATAATTTGTTGTCTACCTACTTAGCTTTGTCTCCAGCTCTGTCACATCAAGTGTTAGGTATGAAACGTTCAATTTCGTCACCTTGTAGTGGGCTCACTGCATTAACATAAACACAGATTTTAACTGTATGAACTAGAACTGCTGAAATTCATGGTGACTCTCTAGCAGTGTGTCAGGTTGAGAGCTGGAGAAGGACTGTGTTCCTGCCAGTACAATGCACTCATACGATTTGTACCTCAAAGACAGTCTGCAAGATTCACTAAGGGGGTTTGACTGTGGAACATTTTGATTCCTGGGGATGTCTTGGTGAAACAGTGACCCAGCTTGGAAAATTCTGCCTTTGGGCAAGTTGACTTTTCTTTTTATCATCATTATCACCGTCATCATCAGGACTTTTATATTTCTTTATATTATACTTCTTTATATTTCAAATATTTGTTCACAGTGGTCCTATAGAATAATGAGAAGATGGTAGAGACAGAACAGCTCGTGAGTGACACACTGCCGAGTCTCATGGCCTTGAGCCTCCGCTGTCTTAGCATGGGTGGTGTATTTGTTCACTGCAGCACAGTGTAAGCTGCCGACCTACAGGAAACTAAATATCTTTTTCAGGCTGCAGAAGATGTCAATGTTACTTTCGAAGATCAACAAAAAATAAACAAATTTGCTCGAAATACAAGTCGGATCACAGAGCTAAAGGAGGAAATAGAAGTGAAGAAGGTACTGATGCACACATCTGTTTTAGAAGGTCATACTGTAACCCTTAACACTGAACTGTGTTTAGCGAGTGTTTGCTTCCTCATGGCTCCTTGTCCCTGGTGACACTGTCTGCCATCACTGGAGACACTGTCTATCTGATCAGTTAAATACAAAGTTTGCTTTTCTTTGTTTTGAGGTAGAGTTCTGCTTTGTCAAACTGTTCTGCAGTTTACTGTGTAGCTGAGGCTAGCCTCAAACTCGTAGTCCTGCCTCAGCCTCCTAACTTGTCTGGTTATAGGTGACTACAAACCCAGCTCGAGAGGTCATTTGTGCTCCTAAGGGGGCGGGTAACAGTGAGCGAGACTTTTGAGTCTATTGCGGTATCCCCAGTGCAGTTCTGTACCCATGCCTGAGGGCTTGCCTGGGGATAAACTGCACTTGTGTTTACTGATCCTGCAGCCCTACATGTTGTAATAATGGAGTGGCGGGGCTGCGTCCCCGGCACCCGGCCGCCCGCATGGCTAGCTTATGCCCCGAAATAATTACACGGAAACTGTATTCTTTTAAACACTGCTTGGCCCATTAGTTTTAGCCTCTTATTGGCTAGCTCTTACATATTGATCTAACCCATTTTTAATATTCTGTGTAGCACCACGAGCTGGCTTACCAGGAAAGATCTTAACCTGTGTCTGTCTGGAGTGGGAGAATCATGGCGACTCCCTTACTCGGCTTCTTTCTCCCAGCATTCTGTCTGACTACCCCGCCTACCTAATTTTCTGTCCTATTAAAGGGGCCAAGGCAGTTTCTTTATTACTTAACCAATGAAACAACAGATAGAAAAATGACCCACCTCCATCACCTACAGACAGGCGCAGGGTCAGAGCTGCTGCGCATGTCCTATGACTCGGACAAGCGAGACCGAGAGTGTACCTGTCATCTGGTGTTTTGGTCTATTTCTGTGAGATGACAGGATTTGCAGTGTGGGAAACTGTTAAATAGAAGTGAGTGGTCATGGCCTCTGCTGACTACCACAGAGAAATAAGAGCCTTGGGACATTCTAGAGCTACCCGGAAGATGCTCTGCTGGCTCCGAGTGAGTCCATGGACGCATCTCCATGTCTGACAGTAGCTAGGGTGCTGGTCCCTCAGAGAGCCTATGTCCCTGCATTGCTCTACTCTTAGTTCCGTCAGGAAATCTTGACCGTGTTCCATGGCTGTTCTCGTGCCTGACAGAAACACCTTCAGAATTTAGAAGATGCCTGCGACGACATCATGCTGGCAGATGACGACTGCCTGATGATCCCGTACCAGATCGGAGACGTCTTCATTAGCCACTCTCAAGAAGAAACCCAAGAAATGTTAGAAGAAGCAAAGGTATGTGGGCATCTTGTCCCGGGTGACGGAATCTAACTCTCAGATTGGGAAGCCTGGCATAAAGAACACGTGACTGCAGGAGGAAGGAGTAGTGGTGCCTGCTAGCACTTACGTGTTTGGGGCAGCAGCCCAGGCTCTGAGCACTCGCAGGTGTGGTTTTATTCAATCCAAATAGCACAATTTAGAGTGAGGAGCAGAGGCCCAGAGAAGTTTCAGGACTTAGAAAATGGCACACGGCTGTGGTTGTCCGGCCCCCAGAACTTTGGTTCCAGCTGAGACCATGGAGGATGCAGTAGCACGTTACACAGTTGAAAGGAATCCCTGGGAGCCGCCCCATCTGAGGGCACTGTCAGTGGTGAACCTGCTCTGTTAGCCTCCCCTCCCCGTGTGTGTGTCGTCCCCCCCCCCCCCCCCCCCCCCGTAACTGCTCTCTGGATCAGTTAACATGGTGCCGGAGCATTTTTTCTATTGGATGTTTGTTTATATAGCATAGCACACTGAGTGGGAACCATGCAGGCCTCCAACACCCTACTGTCTTATGACTTGTTTGAGGCCATCTTAATATTGTGTTGATGGGCATTGATTTGTTCACTGTGCCCTTATTAGCGTTCATTTGTTTCCGATATTTTGATGTAGTAATGTTCCCCTGAGGGATCTTATGCGTAAGTCTTTTTAGTTCATATTACATACCACCACAGTTCCCCCTCCCTCCCCCTCACTTCCCCCCAGCCCCTCCCCACCCCCCACTCCCTCATGCCTCAGAAAGGGTAAGGCCTCCTCCCCTCATCAAGGCTGAGCAAGGTATCTCACCATAAGGAATGGGCTCCAGAAAGCCAGCTCCTACACCAGGGGTGGGAGCCCCACAAACGGACCAAGTCACACAGCTGTCAGCCGCGTGTAGAGAGGCCTAGTTCAGTCCCGTGCAGGCTCCCAGGAGCTTGGGTCAGCTGTCTCTGTGTGTCCCCGTCATGATCTTGACCCCCCCCTCCCATGCATAAGTCTTGGTTCACATCTCTGTGTGTCCCCCATCATGATCTTGACCCCCCCACCCCCATGCATAAGTCTTGGCTCACATTTAGAAGCTTGTTTTCAGGAAATAAGGAGAAGTGTGGTTCTGGGGTTGAAGCTGCTGCTTTAGCAGTGCCTAGTGAGAGGGCATCCAGCCCTTGGTGAGAAGTGGGTCACAGTCGCCCCAACAGTGTTGTTTCATTAGCTCGACTGTTACTTAAAATGGTAGTCTCTGCTTCAGCTTTCTCAGTCTTCCAGAGACGGAATCTGCGTCTGATAAACCTTGAGAAGAGGCCGGAGAGTTGACTCGGTGGTTATGAGCACTGGCTGCTTCTCCAGGGGCCCCGAATTCAAGTCTCAGCAGAGACTGGGAATGTAGCCATGACACCACGATGAGCTAGTACCGGCCTGGGTTAAATGTTTGCACGTTCAGACTTTGGTCTTGGGTCCAGTTATTGCTGTCAGTTTGCTCCTGACCGGTTTGGAGCTCTTTCCCTAAAATTCCTGTCAAATACAACTCCACCCATGTATAAGTCATCCAGCTGAAGGCAATTAATTTAACTGTTTCTTTTCCAGAGAACTCTGCAAGAAGAGATCGACGCCTTAGAGTCCAGAGTGGCGTCCATCCAGCGGGTATTAGCCGACTTGAAAGTGCAGTTATACGCAAAGTTTGGCAGCAACATAAACCTGGAGGCGGATGAAAGCTAAACATTTTATAATACTTTTTTTTACCTTGTTTAATAAACTTGAATATTGTCTTAAATGATAATTTCCCTTCTTTAAATGAAACAGAAGAAAACTTTCTTTTTTAAATTTTTCATTTAATTAATGGAAACTTGCCTATTTTCACATGTCTTGCTTATTTATTTTATATTTTTAAAAGAAGACAGTATTCATGTATGTATTTTGCATAATGATTATATCAATTTTAGGGGCTTTATGTCATGTTATTAAAAGCAGTTAAACACTCTTTGTTTCTACATTATCATTTAAAATTCTTGCAATTTTCAATCTTAAGGAACCTTAGGAAGCTGGGCTAAAGGGATTGGTGACCTCAGGGCAAGATCCTGCCCAGCTAGGTTTTCAGTTTACAAAGCAACTAAAGAAAAACTTAGTGGGTGTGGCAACACACAATTTTTAATCCCAGCACTCGGGAGGCAGAGGCGTGAGGCAGGAGGATCTCTCTGAGTTCAAGGTCTATAGAGAGATTCTGGACAGCCAAGGCTACACTGAGAAACAAAAAAGAAAAGAAAAGAAACCTTAGGACCAATGATTGGGTAAGAGCGCTCCCCAACAAGTCTGAGGGCAGAGTTTGATCCCTGGGACCCACATGGTGGAAGGAGAGAAGCTGCTCCCCTAAATTGTCCTCCACACGCACCCCCCATAAAATGTAATGAAGTAGCTGCAGATATTTCAGGCAAGGAGAAGAAGGGTCATTTTTAAAAGATTATTTTTAGCATCTGTGTATGCACTGTGTGTGTAGTCGCCATGGGGCTAGAAGGTAGGAGCTCCCTTGGATCTGAAGGCATTGGCAGTCGGGAACCTCAGTATGTGGGTGCTGGGAACTAACCCCAGGTCTTCTCTAAGAGCAGAGTTAGCTCTCCTGCCTCCAGGAGAAGTTTATGTCTTTTGAGATAGGATCTCTCACTCTGTAGTCCTAGTTAGGCTGAAACTCATCTGCCTGCCTTTTAAGGCTTTTGTAACACGTGTATCTCCGTATTTCGGATATTGGTAATATCTGGACTGATGATTCATGTCAATCTTCTTACACATGGAAAAGCAGACGTTTTAGAAATTGGCGGGGTGGTGACACATGCCTTTAATCCTAGCTCTCGGAAGGCAGAGGCAGATCTCTGTGAGTTTGAGGCCAGCCTGGTCTACAAGAACAAGTTCCAGGACAGGCCCCAAAGCTACAGAGAAGCACTGTCTTGAGGGGGCTGGGGGCGATGAATGAACGGACGGATGGACATGGGACCAAAGAAACAACAACAAAAACAAGAAATTGAGGTCTATAGAAAGAATTTTTTTTTTAAAGGCATTTGTGTGTGGGGTGGGGGTGGGGGTTGTGCAGAGGTCAGAGACTACTTTTGGAGATTATCCCGGTCCACCTCATAGGCTTGGGATTGAACTCAGGTTGTCAGACTTAGCTGCAGGCACCTTTACCTGCTGAGCCATCTGCTGCTCCCAAAATGTTCACGCTTTTAATTAGAGTTAGTTTTAGATTTGTAGTGCTTTGTGATCAAATATTCATATTCATAAAGATGTAGAAATCAGGCCACTGTGTTTAAAAGCAAGGCTTATTTTTGAGGTGCAAACACTCTCAATCCCTCCTTAAGAGACATGTCTTAGTAACTTGTCTGTTCCTGTTAGAAAATAGCATGGCCAAGGCAACTTACAAAAGGAACAGTTTAAGAGTTTGTCGACGGGGTGGTGGTGGGGGGCATGGCAGCAGGAAGCAGAGACTGAACTGGACTTACTCCAGCCAGGCCACAGCTCCTCATCACCCTTCAAACACCTGCACCTGAGGGGATAGTTCTTCAGACCACCAGTGTGTCCTGGAGTTGGGAGGCCTGTGCGCTCCCTTCCCAGCAGATGGCACTCATGTACAGAATACCCAGGGAAATGTCATCATGTAAGAACTCAGGGGAAGATGGGGCTACTTTCAGGATTGATAGAATTTTAGAAGAGATTATTTAAACCCCAAGGGTCAGTATTGCAATGTGATATTTTTGGTAAATGTAAATAAGCTTAAAGATGGATGGATATATAATTTCTAAATTCTCAACAAAGACACTTGTTTTAAGATTTATTAAATAGTAAATATTTAATATTTAGTGCAGGTGCCTGTTGAAGCCAGGAGAGGGCGTCATATCCTCTGGAGCTGGAGTTACAGGCAGTTGGGAGCTGCTTGATGAGTGATCAAAGATGCTGGAAGCCAAACGTGGGTCTCTGAAAGCAGCAAGCAGTCCTAACCCCTACCTCTTTAGCATCAAGGTAGACTTATTTATTTATTTTGAGATGAGTTCTTTAATATATTCCTCTGGCTGTCCTGAAATTTGTTATATAGATTATGCTGGCCCTGAACTCAATGGAGATCTGTTATGAGAATCTTATCTATGCTGTGGTCCGTTGTTTAATTAGAGTCAGGCGTTGGTTCAAAAGGCAGGGTTTACATTCAGCTGGTCGGGATGGATTCTAGAGTTTTCCCAGACTCTGGTTCTTTTTTTTTTTTTACATGTTGTCCCTGAGTTTTATATTATAATAAACGTTAGAAGACATCACTATAGTGATCCACATGCCTCTGCCTCCTAAATGCTTGAATTGAAGCTATGCACCACCAGGCCTGGCGTTCAAGTCAAGCTTAAATTGCTGCAAGAAGATTCTAGCAAATGACTCAAGGATTTTTCTTCTTCAAGCATTTGGTTAACGTGCTGTTAGAGAAATAAGGCTGGGAGGTAATCCAGTCAGGAGATGGGTAACAAATTAGCCTGGTCAATATAATGAGGCTGTCTCAAAAGCCCAAACCAGGGTTTGGGAAGCTAGCTCAGTGGTTAAATGTCAAGAGCCAATGCTGCTCTTGTAGAGGACCCAGCACCCATACTGGGTAGCTCACATCCACCTCGAACTCAAGCCCCAGGCATCTGACATCGTCTTCTGACCTCCAGGGGCACCTGTACCCACACCCAGAAACATATACATCATTGAAAATAAAATGTAAAAAACAAAACCCAAATCAAGAAGGAGGTTTGGGCATGAGGGTTCTGCCCCAGATATAGATCAGTGCTACCATAACCATTTACTATAGAATGAATCTCGTCCCTCTTGATTGCCCTTCTACCTTCCTTGGTATGGCACAGCCAGAAGGCCCTGCTAGATGCTGGCTGTGTGCCCTGGAGCTGCCCAACCTCAGGGTTGTAAGAAGGCAGACAGTTCTTTAAAAATTACCTGCCCCAGGCAATTGGGTTAATCATACAAACGAACTAAAACATAAGCCTGGGGTGATTCTGAAACAGAAAGCTGGCCTGATTCAAATAATTTTATCCTTTAGGGGTCAGCAGGGGCACCAGAGCCCCACCCGACAGTCTGTAGCACAGCCCCATCCGTGGACCAGGTAACCTACAGGAGCATCCTGTTATTGGACCCAAGGACTTAGGGGTGGAGGGTGGCTGGAGGCACCCTGGCTTCTGGGAGGGAACAGATCATAAAAGATTAAATTGTGGGTGATGTGAAAATATTCTTGAAGGAAGTTAGTATGGAGGGAAGAAGGCAAGCTGCAGCCAAACACTGGTGCTGGGCGGAAGGCAAAGCCTTAAAAGGATCAAGCAGTGTGTCAGTTACCTGTGTCTCCAGGGCCGGATCCTGGCCCCCGCAGCCCTGACAAGCTGGGCTTGGCCACTTGTCCTTAATAGGCCAATGCAATAGTGGAAACAGAGCGGAGGGAGATTTCTTCTGTGGCTGCAGTGGGAAGAGGGGCGGATAAACAGGTACAGCGACCTCACCCAACCCAAGTCTGCCTTTGAGAGCGCTGAGGTGAGACTTAGGCTTAAATACACAGCAAGGAACATGGGTAGGTAAGCGATTCCGGTCAAAGCGTGTTTCTGCCCTCCTCCCCCAGCTGACTATCTCTGCCTCAGCTCCAGTCTGTCCTGCAAGGGGTCAGGCAGGCTGTCAGAGCTCTGTGAAACGGTCCAGGAAACAAGCACTCTGTCTGGTGGCTCCGGGCCACAGCTCCTTTTCTTTTACTCTGGGGGACATGCCAGTTCTTGGGGGACATTTGCCCCAACACTAATAGCTAAAATGAGGGGCAGAGAGCCTCCTTAGAATGTCATCGTTTCTGCCAGGACAGTTACAAAAGACTGGATCCTGGCGGCCCTAAGAGGCGAGGCTCATGGAAGACAACAGGCAAGAAATACTCAAAAGCAGGGAAAGGAGAAGAGAAACAATGAGGTCTTCCAAGTTCTGACATGGGGAATCTGGTCAGGTAGATGGTAAGAGGCACACAGAACCGAGAGTCCTGGCCTTTGTGGATCCATCTCTCCTTAGTAGTCGAGGAGAGGATCCATTTATCTTTGTTATCACTCCAGTCTTCCCTGCAACGTGGTAGAACAAGTTTGTCAGAAAATGTGAAATCTCTCCTTGAGGAGGCAGCATAAAGACAAGACTGCCCTTGGGCTGGCACAGGTCCTTAGGCTTTCCCTTCCCCAGCATGAGACTCCTGGGGAATTGGTTTCTTTTTTTAAAATGTACTTTGTGTGTGTGTGTATGTGTGTGTGTGTGTGTGTGTGAGAGAGAGAGAGAGAGAGAGAGGGAGAGAGAGAGAGAGAGAGAGGGAGAGAGAGAGAGGGAGGGAGGGAGAGAGAGAGAGAGAGGAGAAGAAAAGGAAAAGGAGAGAACAAGAGACGAGAGAGAGGGACATACCGAGGGCCAGAAGCCAGGCAGCCACCAGACAGATGGACAGAGACGGCAGGAAAGTAAGATATACAGAAAGAAAAAATTTAAAAGGCCCAAGGCAAAGCATAGATGAAGAGAAACAGGTTAAGTTATAAGAGGTAGCAAGAAAAGATCTAAACTAAGGCCAGTCATTCAAAACTATAGTCTATGTCATCATTTGGGAGCTGGTTGGTGGCCTAAAAGAAAGTCTGCTACACTGGGCTCTTAAGAAAGCAGACTGAGCAAGTCATGAGCGAGCCAGTAAGCAGCACCCTCCATGGTCTCTGCATCAGCTCCTGCCTCCAGGCTCCTTCCCTGGTTTGAGTTCTGTCCTGACTTCCTTCAGTGATGGACTCATGACTATGCATGGATGTTTTGTGTGATTTGATCTGATACAGAATGGAGTTAGAAACAGAGAATTAATGAAATACTACAAAATGGTAGAACCCCTATAGCCCTTGTATAAATAATGAGCCATGCCTTCAGGCTTGCTGCAGAAGACACAGCTCTACTCTCAGGTGAAATAGTTTGTTGGTGCTTATCTAAATAGTCCGAGAAAGTAACATAGAACACAGGCTTTCTTGAAAGTAAATATCTATTTGCTTAGAGTCTGAACAAAATACCTCAAGTGAAAGGGGTTCCGGGGTACCATCCCTCCTGATAGAGACAGCAGAGTGGCAGGAGCTTGAGGGAGCTGGTCAGCTGGTCACATGCATCCCTAGTCAAGAAGCAGAGAGCAATGAATGCGCAGGTTACTCAGCTCCCTTTCTGCATTCATTACATAGTCTGTGATCCTAGCCTAGGAATGGCGCAGCCCACTGTGGACAGGTCTTCCACCTCTATCTACTCATCAAGATAACCCCTGACAGGTGCGCCCAGAGGCCCATCTCCTAGGTGATTCTGGACTCTGAGACTGACACTAACCCTCACACTGTCCACGTGAAGCCTCTCAGTTTTCAAATGTTAGCAAACTATTCAACGATAAGACACTGGCAGAAGAAGAAAACAAAGCCTCAATGACAAACGTCAGCAAACTCTAGTGCACAAACCAGCACCACACAACAGCTCAAAAGGAAACAGCAGCAGCAGCAGCAGCAGCAGCAGGGATCCATGCACGCTGACTACAACCCTTTCAATTAACTAATTAACTGCAGAATAAAATCAAATCTTGCCTATCTCAGATTTTTAATCAAACATTATTCAGTAATGTTTCCTATCTTCCCCTTTAAATAAATAAGCATTTCAAGGATTTAAGAAAAATAATATCCAAGGAATGGGTAACTCTGGCTTTTCCTTCGCCTTGTTTAGTTGCGACGCTGTGAGGAGTTCAAAGAGATTACAAAGACCACTCAAAGGGAAAACAGTTCAAAAAATGGAGCGTATGGAATTTTTGAAAAGATGGTCAGAAATCTAAACAAATTTCACCGCCACCAGAGAGTCTGTCAGTCATTCCATAAGGAAGAGACGTTATTAACCTTTGGATGCGCAGCTGCTTCTTTTGTTTGCTTTTTTTTTTTTTTAATTGACAGTTTCTGGAAAACCGCTAAAACTATCCACCCATTTCAATTAAATTTTGGAAGCTCATGGTCCCCTCTTTCCAAAGGCTACAATCTGGCACATAACCATAGCAGTACCTTTTGATCTCATGGCCCAGCAGGTGAGCTGACAGAGCATTCTAATGCTTTCCTCACTATGACTCTCGTTATCACTGATGGCTCCGGGAGGAGGTGACGCTAACCACACTGTGTGGAAGGGAGAGAGTAGGTAGAGCTCTTTTTGGGATCTAGAGTGGCTCTCAGGTGTGCTGTATGTAATGTTTGGGGTCTCCTCGAATTAAACTGGGGCTGATGGGAACCTTGGAGATTTTATAGAATTCAAAGTTTAGAGAAAGGAGCCGGGCGGTGGTGGCACACGCCTTTAATCCCAGCACTCGGGAGGCAGAGGCAGGAGGATCTCTGTGAGTTCTAGACCAGCCTGGTCTACAGAGCTAGTTCCAGGACAGGCTCCAAAGCCACAGAGAAACCCTGTCTCGAAAAACCAAAAAAAAAAAAAAAAGTTTAGAGAAAGGAGAACTGAGGTCCACAGTGGTTGACTCTATGAGTCAAGAGTGAAGCAGAATGAACTTTAATTCCATACCAGTGGTAGACAAGCTTCTTACTCTTACTCAACCCCCATGACCCCCACCCTTTGGTGTGCATGCCTCTCTCTCTCTCTCTCTCTCTCTCTCTCTCTCTCTCTCTCCCTCTCGAGACAGGATTTCTCTGTAGCTTTGGAGCCTGTCCTGGAACTCACTTTATAGACCAGGCTGGCCTTGAACTCACAAACTTTTCCTCCCAAGTGCTGGGATTAAAGGCATGTGCCAGCTTCGCCAGGCACTCTCTCTTCCTCTTGCATGCTTCCTCTGATGAGGCTAATTAGCTGGTGTGTGTGAGACAGATGCGGGGGGGGGGATTGAGACCCTCCATCTTAAGACCCCATGAATAACAAGACGAGCCTAAAATGAGAGCCTTCAGGGGGAGACAATGGCTCTGGCCTATGCCTTGATTGAATCTTTGTGGGAAATTATAGCACACAGGTACCCAGCTAGATTGGTAGACCAGGGAACTCCAGGAATTCCATCTTCACCTTCCCAGTGTTTGGATGGCAGGCACCTTCCTCAACTTTTTTATGTGGGTGCTTGGGATTCAAAGTCAGGGCCTTATATATGCAAGCACTTTACTGATTACCTCCTAAGACACATTCTCTTCTTTGGGGGGCAGTAGGGTCTTACAGCTCAGACTAGCTTTTATACTTCCTATATAACCAAGGATGACCCCAAACTCCTGATCCTCCTGCATTTCTGCTGAATTCTGCGATGTTGGTGTGTGCATCACATCTGGCTCTCTTATCTTCACGATTTTATGAGGGGAGCGGCATCGTTCCATTTAACAGGGAAGCTGCAGCATGGAGAGTTTAAGTTAGATCTAAGTGAGTTCACATTGGTGGGGGTAAGGACACATGTTGCTTTCGCAAAGGACCTGGATACGGTTCCCAGCACACACATGGCAGCCCCTAATCATCTCTAAGTCCAGTTACAGAGCACCAGATGCACTCTTCTGACCTCTGCAGGCACCAAGCACATATGTGGTCTGAAGACATATATGAACACAAAACATTCACATACGTAAAATAAAAATAAATGAGTCCTTAAATAAAAGATGCCCTTGGAAGATGTCATTGGCAGACAGAAGCAGAAACACGGTGCTGGCATAAGATGCTGAGTTTGAGTCTGCCTTGTACCCACTTGGCTGTCCGGACCCCAGAAGGAAGAGATGGGAGCTAATGAGATGCCGTGTGTGTCCTGTCCCAGCCTGCTCATCGCTCAATGCCTGGCTGCTGCTGTTGCTGTTGTTATTTCAGATGATCATTGTCTTCCGTCTTTGCATTGCATTGACTGTCAACAGCAACTCTTGCCATAATCAAGATGTTACGAGGTGTGGCTGGAATTCTTTAGGGTATCTGTCTAGGGATGAGGCATGCATTGTACAGGATTAGCCTCAGAACCCAACTGTCACCTTCCTCATCAGATCTGCTGTGTCAACTTGAAAAATATTACAACTGGGCCTGTGGACGGTCACATTCCCTCAAAGAAGGAGAAGAGGATGAGGAAGGTCGTTGAACCCTCACCCAAGTATACAGCCATTCCTCCCAGTTCTGCCCTAATTGCAGATTGCATTTAGGTCTTGGGAGGGGCTAGGGTATGTAGACTGGGAAGGACTAGAGTAAGGGACACATCTACACAGTCATGGGGAAGCCATCATTCATGATAGGGGTTGGCTTTCCAGTGTGGCTGCTTTGGGGTCACCCATGCTCCTGCCTGTAACCCCTCACCCATGCTCTGTAAAGGAAACCCCATAAGTTCATTGTTTCTCCAGGGGACCTTTTTCACGAAATAGAACTTTGGTCGCTAGAATCAAGGAAGGGAGGAGAGAGCCATTGCCTAGATGCCCACCCCCGTCCAACCCCAACCTAGGGGAGAAATTCTCACGACAGCATATTACATAAATGGCTCGCGAGAGGCCCCTCTACCATGTCCCACTCTGGCAACTAGTGTGACTTTGACTCTATTCAAAAATTTGACTTTTCTAGAAGAGGCTAAGCGTGGCCAGAAAGCAGTTCATTCTTCGTTATGCCAGAGAGCGAAGGAAAACATGTCCCACTTTCTGAGGGAGTGTGTGTGTGTGTGTGTGTGTGTGCGCGCGCGCACGCGCGCACACACGCCCCGGCCCACCCATCTCTCTTTTGGGCTTGGTTACTTTATAAGTGCAGGGAAATAATGGAATTAAGCCTCCTCTTTCTCTTGTGCTGTAAACCTCTAGAGGGGTTGCTGCAAATGTCGTACTGACTTTGTTTCCTGAAAAACAATTTTCCCGTCGTCAGCCTGATGGGCTCCTTTGACACAGTGTATTATTAGTCCGTGATGAATTCTTTAAAGACCATCAAAGTGTATACCGCGGTGTATTTTTATCGCTTCACCACCTCACAGTGAATTTCCCACTCACTCCGGGGCTCTTTTCTGAGTCACTAATTATTCATAAAAGCTGGCAAGATTGCTTTATTTTATCCTGATGAAATGCATTAAAGTTTAAGGAAAACCCTTCGCTGAGCTTAAAATGCCAAAGAGATGTTAGGAAATGAAAAACCATTTCCAGTTAAAATGTGAATTAAAAAAGAAGAAGAAAGGAAAAGGAGGTGCGAGAAGGCAGGTGGTGCTTAGAAATGGTTATAGCATGGGGGCCACTGAGAGGGAAAGGAGGGGGACAGCAGGGGGTGGGCTGGGTGTTCATGGCTTCCTACCATCACTGTACAAGGTGTCTTGAAAACCACCCTGGAAATGGGCGGGGATGGCTGAAACGGGGCAGCAAAGACAGGGCTATTGCAGGGAGCCTCTTCGATGTCCCCTTCTCTCTCTAATTCACTTAGAAAGAAAAGAGCTAAAAAGACTCCGATGCCATAGCTATGTCCACCAAGAAGTCGCTAGCTTAAGCTCACTAAATAGAGTGGCATGTTTTTGTGTGTTCAGATGCACGTGGGTCTGTGTGGGTGACATTCCTTCTCATCAACCTTGTTTAATGAGACAAGATCTCTCGCTGCTCTAGCTTGCCAAGGAGGCTGGGCTGGTGGGTCAGTGAGCACCAGGGATCTACCTGTCTCTGCCTCCCCTGCACTGGAACCACAAATGGGACATCACTCCTCGTTTCTCTTTGGGTGAACTCTGGTGGTTACTCTATGATGTCTCAGAAGGTGACACTCCTCTCTTTAATAACAGGCAAGTCACCCGTTCTCCAACACCCCATATTTGATCCTTAACCAATGTCATGTTCCTGAGTGTAACCATAACCACTCACCGTGCTGTGCCCTGCTACCTTGTCAAAACTACACTTTCTCTTGCCTGGGATATACCTAACCTCGGTACCAGCTTTTTTCTCATTTCCTTGACAAAGTTGGGCAAAAGCAACTTGAGGAAGGAAGTGCTTACTTTGGCTCGTGGTTTTAAGGTGCCTGTCTAGCACAGTGGCAGGGACTTGAGGTGGCTGCTCACGCTGAAACAGAAGAAGGCTGGTGCATGGCTCACATTCCCTTTATTCACGGTGGGAGGGACCCCAGTCCACAGGAGAGTGTCAGCCATGGAGGGTGGGCTCAGCTAAATATTTCTAGAGACTCAAACCGGCTCACCTCTTGTATGATCCAAGAAGTGGTCCTTCAAAATCAACCAGCACAGCATCCGGTGTGTTCTGTTTGTCTTCTGGTATCCGAGCTTGCTTTTCTATTATGCGTGAAGAACAGCCACGGCCATCATTAAAAAGTAAATTAAATTGTATTGTTCTCCAGTTTAAAATCCTCCAGTGGCTTCTAACTGTGCTTCTAATTAAATCTGTGCTAATTACCGGGTCTTATAAGCCTTAGATCACAGGGTAGGAGACTGAGCCAAATCTCACCTGGTACCATAAGTGGAGTTTACTGCAGTATAACTACACCCATTCATTTACATATTGTCTATGGCAAGGTTTACTTCTAAGACGGCAGAACTGAGTCATTTCATGAAGACCAAAGGACTTACAGAATCTAACTACTACGGCCTGGCTCTGTGAGAAGGGGCCTATTAGCCCACTCCAGATGGCGTGACCCTGCCTCCCTGGGTGACTTCAGCTCCCCACCACCTCTTGCACTCTCTGCTGCCACCAGAGCCTTCCCTTTCCTTGACCTCCCAGCTTTGCTTCCACTGCAGAGCTTCAGTGTGCGTGCGATAGTTAGGCTCTGCCTGGAATGTCCTCCACGTTACTCCCCGGCTTCATCCAAGCCAGGATGAAACGTCCCCTGGTTGTTTGTGCCACTGTTTGTCACACAGCTAATGGATTGTTTCCATCAACATCCACGTTCTGTAGAATCAAGGCTTTGGGTGTTTATGCATGTTGGGTGTGTGTGTGTGTGTGGTGTGCTTGTGTATGTATACATACATATATGTATGTAGAGACCAGATTTTTGGGCGTCTCCCTCAACTAATTGCTGTCTCTTTTATTTTTTCCTCACTGAGCCTGGAGCTCACTGACTAGATTAGTCTGGCTGCTCCAGAGATCTACCTATTTCTGCTTCCCCACTGGGAATCAGGCACACGCCACCACATTTGCCTTTTTACATCAGTGCTGGGGACTTGAACTTAAGTCCTCATGTTTGGGGAGCAAACTCTTTCCTGACTGAGCCATCTACCCAGTCCCAGAGTCAAGGACCTTAAATGGTTAGTCCTTTGTTTAATCCATAACAGTACAGGCTATCATAGGTGCTCAGCGGATACTTTTTGGGTAAGTTTAACTTAGTAACTGGCTCAGTGCCAGGCATCCAGGATGGACTCATGAATTTTGGTCCCCAGGTTCTACCTGAGAACTGAGCTGGAAGGCAAGCATTTTTGGCC
The DNA here is from genome assembly GCF_950005125.1 of Chionomys nivalis. Lineage (NCBI taxonomy): Eukaryota > Metazoa > Chordata > Mammalia > Rodentia > Cricetidae > Chionomys > Chionomys nivalis. The sequence goes on along the minus strand of NC_080094.1, from coordinate 8,090,564 downwards.
ACAGCTTATATCAAAGGCACTGAGAGCCAGTGAACCCCTGAGGTGAGATTGTAGGTTCTGGGGCCCAGCATCTCCAGTTCTGGACTTCACAATGGAAGCTATGTTTTCCTTTCCTCCATTTTCTTTCTGCTTTGTGAGACCCTGGAACTCACCTGGAAAGAGATGACACTGTAAATTACATGCTGTCCTCTAACACAGTACACACACACACACATACACACATACACACCCACACCCATGTGCACACACATATACACACACATACACACCCACACCCATGTGCACACACATATATACACACATACACACGTTCATGTGCACACACATACACACACTCATGTGCACACACACATATACACATATGCTGGCTCATATGCTCACATACACACTTGCACAAGCACACAATACATACATACACCTTAAGTATAATTTAAGGGCTTTTTTTAAGATGAGAAAAACTTAGATATGGGCTCGGTATTATATAGTATCAAGGATTTAGTAACTCTTGCTGATGACAATGGCTTTGAGGTCACCTAAGTCCCCATTTTCCTTGGAGAAGTGTATTAAAATACAAAGGGTTGCAATGATATGGTGGCCGAGGTTTGTATTAAAGAGACTTAGCCACAGCATTGGTAGAGAAACGATCACGTGATTCCCATTTTGCAGAAAGGAGGAGGAAGACTTAGTGCTTTTGCAGATTCTGCAGATGCTATCAGGGTTGGCACCACATCAGCCATCTCAAAGATGGTCTCCTGCTGTTCTCAGAACCACTGTTCTCTGAACCTTACAGGAACATTTAGGGAGTGAGAAAACTTAATCCATGCCCTCCTGGCTTCCTTGACCACTCATGGAGAATCTAATGTGTTTAGGGCATACAGCTATGAGACCTGCGGCTAAGGATGAATTGGGGTGAGAGGATACTCAACATTCTACTAAAGAACTACAGGGGGACCCTAGGACCTGTGGAGAATACAGAACACATCAAGACACCCCAAGTCTTCCTCTGCTATGGCTCTTCCCATCTCACCCTTCTTGCTTCCATCTCTGCCCTCTGGTCAGGAAGTCTGGGAACCAGAGAGTGTCACAAGTAGGCGGGGATTGAGAGATAGCACTCTAGACAGAATCGCAAATCTGTGTACTTGAAGTCAGATTTTCATTTTTGTCTTTCCCATCCTTCATCTTCACTGTGTTCAATGAAGCCAAGAACATAAACAGGCAGATGGTCGGAGTGGGCGGGAGTCCGAGCGGAGTGCTGTGAGCGCCCACCTCCTCCTCAGTTTGTGCTAGCAACATCCCAGCTTCCTGGCGAGCCTGAAGGCACCTTCCTGGCACCAGTGCCAAAATGTGTGAAGGTCTCCGAATCCGTAAGCCTTTGCCTGAGTGGCCTTCCGGTAAGAGTCTCAGACGGGAAAGATCTTGGTGACTGGCAGCCAGCAACCACTCACGACGGCTGAAGGGTGGGAGAGCCCTGCATGCTGGTACCAGGAGCCCTCACGATCTGTCCAGAGGATTTTCCTGTTCTCAGCACCACTCTGCTCTCTTGGTGCTTCCAGCTTCCTAGGGAATGAGAACGGGTCAAGTGACAGACATGCAGCCCCTCCTCCTTTGCAGAGTTTATTGTGTGTAAAGCACATTGTGTACAACTTGTCACAGACCTGGGGGTCCTTTCTGCCTGCCCTGGGAATCAACAGCTGGCTTACGCAGCTGATGGTATGATACGGCTGTGCTTGTCCATCTCTGATCGTTTAATGCTTTCGATAATCTGCTGCTGTTTTGTTTATTTAAGACAGGGTCTCACTACATAGCCCTGGCTGGCCTGGAACTTACTGTGTACACCAGGCTGGTCTTGAACTCAGAGAAATTAGCCTGCCTCTAGAATGCTGGGATGAAAGGTGGGCCCCACTACACCCAGCCTCAATCTTTTCAAAAGTGTGGTGTGTGTTGGGAAGAGGCATTGGAGAATATTTGTTAAAGATGTGTTACATTTTTTTATGCTGTGGGCCATTTATTTTAATGATGCAAAGATGTGTTGCATTCTTTTATGTTGCATTTATTTAACTCTGTGAAGCTGCGTTACTTTACCTGTCTAAAACACCCGATGGTCCGTCAATATAGCTGAACAGTCAATAGCGAGGCAGGAGAAGGGATGGGTGGAACTGGCAGGCAAAGAGAATAAAAAGGAGGAGAAATCTTGGAGGAAAAGATCTAGGAGCGAGAGAGGGAGGACTCCCGGGGCTAGTCACTCAGCCTTAAAGCCAGACATGGAAAAAGAAGGAAAGAAAGGATATACAGAAATAGAGAAAGGTAGAAGCCCAGAGGCAAAGGGTAGACAGGATAATTTAAGTTAAGAAAAGCTGGCTAGGAACAAGCCAAGCTAAGGTTTGGTATTCATAAGAAAGAATAAGACTCCATGTGATTTATTTGGGAGCTGGGTGGCAGGGCCCCAAAGAGCCAAAGAGTGAAAAAACAATCAACAACAGAGGGGAGGGCGTCTGTGGAGGTCAGGGGACAGCCTTGCGGAGTAGGTTCTTTCCTTGTGCATTTCCGTGGGTTCCGGAGGTCGAACCCAGATTGTCAGGGTTGCCTGGCAGATGCCCTTTCCTGCTGAGCCATCTTTTTAGTCCATTTCTGGCACTCTTCTGGCAAATGGTCTTTTTTTAGATAGGCGAAATGGTGTGCCATAAATCACACACTTACTAGGTAGTTGGTACTCAGTTCACACCTGGAAGCTGGTCTCTAGTTCTGTCCCCAGCTAACCACTGTGCACTGCAGGTTTCCCTATGTAATGTGCACACAGACCTGAACAAGTTCAGAGTAATTATAGATATTACAATAATCCTTATAACAAGATGGCAACCTTTTTAGGCAGAGAGGAGGGAGAGAGAGGGGAAGAGGTGTCTTTGGACAGTGTGGGGTTGAGTGGATAGTGGAATTGATTTCCATTTCCCTGTTCCCTCACCAGGTAAAATTTGGTGACGTTTGGAGACAGTTCTGCCTAAGCAGCCCGATGTGAGTACTGCTGACATCTCAAAGGGGAGGAGCTAAAGATGCCATTAATCTTTTTGTCACAAGGGACAGCACCTTGTAAGGCAGGGACAACATCCTGTAAGGCAGGGATTTACCCAGTTCTAAATGTCAGCAAGGGCCATCAGCGACGCCCTGCCCGGCGAATGGTGAACACAGTACTGTTGTTTAAGATGCATTTTTTTCCTCAGTGAACTGGAAATCAGCTGCCCAGAGCCTCTACCCTATAGCCACTCCTCAGAGATGAGCATCTGAGTCTGCGCCTTCTGGAAGCCTTTCTGATGTACACAGACCTTTAAAACAAATTCTGCTCCATCTGGCTTATTCTGCTTTCTTTTCTACTCCTTTCTTAGTCAGCCCTTCCCAGGAAATGCTAATGTCTGCCTGGGATGACAGATTTAGGCCAAAACCATGTCTCATAAAAAGCTATGAGAAACACTTGAAAGTTAAAAAGAAAAAGTGTGAATTTTACATGTCTTCCTAGACGGGATTTAAACCATGCATTTTTTGGGCCCTTTCATGGTGTGCCAACCTTCTATCCAGCTGCTAAACCTCCCTATTCTGTTGTCTTGACTTTAGGCTTTTATTTTACTAAGTTTTTGAGCCCAATCTCACGTAGCCCAGGCCAGCCTTAAACTCAATATGTACCAGAGGTTGCTCTTGAATTCCTGATTCTCCTGCCTCTCCTTCCCGAGTGCTAGACCATAGGCAAGGGTCACCATGCCCATGATGCCCATGGCCCAGTGGGTTTCTATTTCTTTTAGCTCTCTGTAGGGCACCCTTTTGTTTATTTTGTAATTTCTTTTTCATTACATTTATTTACACAGATAGAGAGAGGGAGAGGTAAAAAGGAGGGAAGGAGAGAGAGAGAGAGAGAGAGAGAGAGAGAGAGAGAGAGAGAGAGAGGTGCTTTTGTGCCACGGCTTGCATGCATATTGAGGTCAAGGACAGCTTTGAGGACTGTGACCAGGTCTCTCCTTTTACTGTATGTATCCTGGGGAATCAAACTCAGGTTGTCAGGCTTGGCAGCAAATGCCTTTACCTACTGAGCCTTCTTACCAACCCTTATTTTACGGCATTTTTAAAAAGTTTAATAGATTTATTTGCATTATTTGATGTCTGTGCACCATGTACATGCAGTGCTCACAGAAGTCAGAAGAGGGCTTCAGATCCCCGGAACTGGAATTACAGGCAATTGTGAGCCACTGTGCCGGCTGGGAATCGAACCCTCCTGGTCCTCTGGGAAAGTAGCCAGTGCTCTTAAGCACTGAGCCATCTCTCCAGCCTGCTGATATTCTTCATTACTCATTTTATTGACCAGAAACTTGAGGCACAGAGAGGTTGCAGAGAGTCCCCGTCATCAGGAAGGGCAGCCTATGTGCTGCTCCCGCCCTGTGAAATCTCATTCTGTAAAGCCAATGGTTGACTTCCTTGAATTCTCCTCCAGTTGCTATGCTCTCTCTGAAAGGATGGAGCTTGTGCTGGAGCACGAAGGGTGCAAACCCCGGGGAGCATGCCCATGGAGGAGGAAAAAGGGACGAGGAGGTGAGTAGGTGTGTGGACTGTCCCAAATGCCTGCTTTGCAAAGGATGCTTCCTACCCCAAGTATGTGCCATCAAACTGGACCCCCGGGCTGTGTCTTCAGAGTTAGGAAACACTGCTCTGGGGAACATAGTAGTCCTAACTTATCTTCAGTTTAACTTTTCCTCTGGGTTCAGCTACCCACAGTTCACTGCAGTCCAAAAAACGTACATGGCAAATTCTAAAAGTAAACAGTTTCATTTAGGTTTTTAGTGGCATGCTGACTTGAGTGACATAATGAATCTCAGATCACCCTGCCCCAATCTGCCTGGGAGGGAGTCACCCCTTTGTTTATGTCCTCAAGGAAGCTTGGTGCTGTGTCACGGGCCTGCGCCACTCGCTGCACACGGCCTCATAACGTAGGCACTGTGTCAGCTCGTACCGTCCTGATGGGAGGGTACAGCAATGAGACCTTTAGAGAGAGAAGGAGACCCCAGCCCCCCAGCTCTGGGCACAATGCATGCCTACAGGTTCTTCCTGGTTCTTATGGTTGCAAATCTCTGCTATTAATGTCGACACACACACACACCACAGCTTACATCTCAAAATGAAAGGGAAATGGATTATTCTGGGGCCAAATTTGAATGACTGTGGCCATGGGTCACCCCGGGTTTCACATCCCTGATGTGGAAGCATTTTCAGGGAGCTTATAACAAAATAAAGGAAGTCATAAATATATTGGTACCCACCCAGCAGGGAGATGGTTACAGCAAAATAGGGGTATCTCTCTTAGAGACTCAGATGCTATCTGATGATTTAACTTTTAATAATAGAGTCCCAAATGTTTTTGTTTATTAAGATGTTAGTTCGTCCACAGAGGTGGGCGAGTGATGACTGTTCAGGGGACTGAAGCTAGTGCCCTGGAAAGAACCAGCACATTCTAACCTTTCCACATGACCAGTTCTAACCAGTTCTTGTAGATGCAGCTTCTTTCCAGGAATTACTAACTATAAGGAAAAGGAGAAAAGGCACAGTTCAGTTTGTGTAAAGGACACTAACATGGAATTGCCCTTCAGGAATGAGTTTTTTTTGACCCAACCAGTGTTCTCTGGACACGACAGGACTTTTGTACTTGTGAACTCACAGCCGCTGTCCATGCCTGTACCAGACCGGTATTAGATCAAGCCAGGCAGCATGGAGCATGGAGGGGCTCATGATCCCCCACCCCCAATTGAAGAACCACAGACAGTTGATAGCTTCTAGGAGGGGGAGACTCAGTTGCCTTTAAGGGTGTGGCCCCTGGTAGGTCAGTCACATTCCTGGGGATGGCCCCATGAACATTTGGGCAGCACAGATTGTACTTGATAGGATCTGGAAAACAAGAATACAAAATGCTGGGGGTGGGTGTGAGTGGGAAGGGGGAGTAGGAGATAGCTGTGATCAACAAATGTTGTATGTATGTATGATGTTCAAGGAATAAAGATATTATTTTTTAAAAAGTGTTTTATTAGGAGGAAGGACTCAAGGGCATGATTGGACTTTGGACTGAGACAGGATTAGAAATAAATGACAACATTAAAGACAATACAAGGCCTTAAAGGGAAGGAGAGACTTACCTTAAAATCTGGAAAAGAGCAAGAATAAGAGAAATAGGAAAAGAGAAAGCCAGAGAGAGAGAGAGAGAGAGAGAGAGAGAGAGAGAGAGAGAGAGAATGAATTGCAGGGTGTGTCACCTGATTTCTTATGACTGTGTTTTCTGGCCTCTTAAGAGCGACCTAGAGGATGGCCTAATATTCCTGTGTCTAGAAAATAAATTGAACTCTGTCATAGTTATCTGTGATATACATAGAAAAATAATCCCTAGTTATATGTAAGGTTGGCTACTATAGGCAGTTTCAAATATTCACCGGGGAGGGGTGTCTCTGAATATACCCATTGGGAGCCTGGAGAGATGGCTGTGTTTGTCCCCCAAGTCCTTACTTATATCATCAGTTTTGATAGCTAGCTGAAGCTATTTACAGAAAGATTGCAACAGGAGGCCTTTTGGAGGTCTGAACCTGAGAAGCGCTAATTGCCAACATCTGCCCTGTGGGAATTAAGGGACGGCAGTGTGGGGTTAATGGCCAGATGTTTAGGAGGCAGGAGAGCTATGCGCATAACCTGCTGTTGGAAGGGTCAGGCTCAGGGGTTGCAGAGATGAAACTGAAGGTGGCAGAGCTGTGGGAGGGAAATCCAGGGCACCACAATGGACCAAGGTGACCTTTCTTTTATGAGGGAAGTATAATCAGGCTTGTGGTTAAAAACCATCAACAGAAAAGATGGATAAAAAAAAAAATAAAAGGTCTCCAAACTTCTGTGGAGTCCCAAGAACTGCTCAGAGCTTTTCTTGACCCCAGTGATTGCTCTGAGTACAGAGGACTGTCAGCGAGGCATTTTATGGAGAGTCTTTGCCAAGTCTCCTGTATTCCAGACATCTCACTGCCCTGGGTTATCTTGTGTAACAGAGCTCTTTCCTGTATGTGTACACGTGTGTATATATATCTGTGTGTATTGTGTATGTGTATATGTATGCATGTCTGTGTATGTGTGTGTTGCACAAATACATTGCCTGACTTAACAGCAAAGGGGAAAACACATTAAACCTGGCTTTCATCATTCTTGGCAGCAGAGTTCGCAGTCAAATCAGGGACTAATACGCTAGTTGGTGAGATAGCACATCTGTTGGAGGCTCTCGCTGCCAAGCCTACTGACCTGAGTTCATTCCCTCAGACCCACACGGTAGAAAGAGAGAAGTGACTCCTGTATACTATCCCGACCCATGCCCACTCCCACAAACAAATGCAAACAAAATAAACAAAATGAAATATTACCTTCAAAGTACAAGAGAGCTGGCTCCTGGTTATGACTGAACTCGGGTCATTGGTTTGGTGGCAGACATATTTACCCACAGAGCTATCTTGCCAGCCCCTATGTAATTTTTTTTTTAAATCTCATATTTTCTAGTTTTCATCTCTGAAAGTCTTACTAGGTTCTCCATTCAATTGCTTCTATGTACTGAGCTTCCCCCCCCCGAGTCTGTTTGTGGGCACGCATCCTCTCAGTGCTGTGTGACTGCCTTTCAAAGTGTGTGCTGGTGGCCTTCGGGTTGTAAGGACCCCCAAGGGATGAATCTCCTGCCATAGAAGCTGTGAATGGGAGCTCTGTCCTGACCACCTTCAGCACACACCAAGCATCCTCACCTGTGGAACTTTGAGCAGCTCTGTGAGGGTGGGAAGGGACTCTTAGAGGATATTCCCAAAAGAGTTCTGATGTGGTACACGCATAATTTTAAAATGAGAGCTTATTGTTTCCCCTTTCTCCAATGTCATCCCTTTCTTTTTAAGTATGAAACAAAAATTAAAAATCCTGTTGTAGTTAAAAGCTAAATTTCTTTCTCTCTCTTACACACACACACACACACACACACACACACACACACACACTAATTATACCAACCAGGAACCCAATTAAGGTTCTTGGCTTCTCTGTTCAATCACGGAGGAACTAGGAACATTACCAGTTTCCCTCTGAAATGAGGAGACTCTAAAATACTGGGAGCCTGACATCTTTCCAGTTCTACAGTAAGTGCTATAGAAAGGCTGCCTCCCACCCCCACCCCGCCCAGAAACGGAGCTCAGAACTCTGAGCTCAAGGTTGCCCAGAGTTTGGAGTGGCAATGGCAAGCTCGGCTCCAAGCCCTCTAAATCCCAGCTGCTTTCTTTACTTTCTCTGCTTCTCAGCTTCCCGACATGGACATCGAGGAGAAATGCACAAGACACCTTTCGAGCAGTCTGTAAGTCCGTAGACATATCCTTCCTAATGATTTCATTAATTACATTGTTGAAAAAAGTCTTTCCTGCTTTTAAAACAGTCGATTGAAGGTGGATTAAATGTCACTCTTACTATCAGGCTACTCACGCATGGAAAGGAAGTTGGCGAGATCATCGGAAAGAAAGGAGACTCTGTTGAGAAGATACGCAAGGAGAGTGGTGTTCTTTTTCACATCTCAGAAAAGAACTGTCCAGAGAGAATTATCACTTTGGCTGGACCGACTAATGCGATCTTCAAAGCCTTTGCTATGATCATTGATAAACTGGAAGAGGACATATGTGGCTCTGTGACCAATAGCACAGCTGCCAGCAGACCCCCCAGTTACCTTACAGCTCGTGGTCCCTGCTAGTCAGTGTGGCTCTCTCATTGGAAAAGGGGGTTGTGAGATCAAGGAAATAGGAGAGAAAACAGGAACTCAGGTCCAGGTGGCAGGGGATGTGCTCCCCAGCTCAACTGAGCGGGCAATCACTACTGTTGGCATTTCACAATCCATCACTGAGTGTGTCAAACAGCTCTGCGTGGTCATGGTGAAGTCCCCCCCAAAGGGCATGGCCATCCCATACCAGCCCAAGCCCTCGAGTTCTCCAGTCATCTTTGCAGGTGGCCAGGTCTATATCATTCAAGGACAGTATGCCATTCCCCAGACAGACTTGACTAAGCTGCACCAGTTGGCAACACAACATTCTCATTTTCCCATGACCCATGGCAACACCGGATTCAGTGGCATCAGATCCAGCTCTCCAGAGGTGAAAGGCTATTGGGCAGGGTTGAATACATCTGCTCAAACTACTTCTCATGAACTCACCATTCCAAATGATTTGATTGGCTGCATAACTGGGTGTCAGGGCACCCAAATCAATGAGATCCGTCAGATGTCTGGGGCGCAGATCAAAATTGCAAACCCAGTGGAAGAATCTGATAGGCAGGTCACCATCACTGGGTCTGCTGCCAGCATCAGCCTGGCTCAGTATCTAATCAATGTCAGCTTTCCTCGGAGACAGGTGGCATGGGGAGCAGCTAGAACAGTGCAGATTCATCCACAATCCCTTTCTGCTGTTCACCACCACCCATGATCCATCTGTTTAGTTTCTGAACAGTCAGCGATTTCAGTTTATAAATTTTCAGTTTCTACACACTTTATCATTCACTCATGATTTTTTAATCGAAAGTGTTTTAATTCTTTCTCTGTTCAGCAGTTACGCTGAGATATCCATATTTAGTTTTATAAGCCTCTCCCCCCCTTTTCCTTTTTTGGGTTTTTTTTTTGGCTCATGAATTTTTGTTTGTCATGGAAATGTAAAAGTGGAATATTAATACATTTCAGTTTAGTTATGTAATGTCAGGAATTTTTTTTAAAAAATTAAAAGATGAAAAAAATAGTCAAGCATAGGACAGCTTGTGTAAATAACCTTCCCAGCTCCACTAATTCCTCGACAGAAACAGCAAACCTTCCTTCACAGTGATCGCCATAGCTGTGAGTAGATTGGCCCAGAGAGGCCTTCAGTGGGAAAATCTGGTAATTATAGTTAGCAAATAGCCCTTTGCCAGCAGAGCATCCTTCTTAAAAACTCCACAAAAATAGTTCTAGTGAAAATATAGAGGCATAATCTGTGAAGTCCTGAAGACCACATGACCCAGTTAGGCAGGTCTCTACGGAGGTGTTTGTCTAAAATACTCCATAAAAGGAGCCTCGTTGTGGCAGTCTGGGGGAAAGGGAGCCTTGGTTCTCGAGGGGCAAGCAGAAGATAATACAATAAAGGGTAAAAGAAGTGACATTGAATTACTAGTGAGGTTACCGAGAACAGGAGAAGGAAGTATGACAATGGTTAGTGTTGACTGGAAAGTTGACATCATCTGAAAACAAAAGTATCACTAAATATGAAGCTAGGAATTTTCAAAAACGATGAAGACAGTTCATTACCCAGTGGAGGCCTTCCTAGACTATGTAGTGAGTTCAAGGCTAGTCTGAGCAATTTACTGAGATTTGGAAAAAAGAGGGCTGGACTTACAGTTCAGTTGTAGAGTGCTTGCCTAACAGCACAAACTCCCTAAGGTTCAAGCCCCAGAAACACAAACACACACTCACACACACTCACACACACACTCACACGCACACCCCTGTGTGGTCGCCCATGTACGTATAATGTCAAGTGCTGTGGACTATTCACTTGAATACCTCCATCCATGTAACACTACCTTTTCTAATAAACCGTCTGCCTTCTAGCCTCTTCAATTTTTATACCCGGAAACCATCTAGGGCTTCTACCTGAGAGCTGAACAATCTGTTCCTGCACCTTGAGGTGAGGCATTCGGGAGAAGCAGCCGAGCTGCCTGTCAGAACCCACCCACTTCAACGTGTTCCCCCTTCCAGGGGAGTTGACAGTCCCCCAGTGGAACACAGCTACGTTCATCTCAGACCTGCGCTGTAATTAGTGGATTTCTTAATTACACAGTGCACGCATTGCTTCATGCAGGGGAGGACCGGGAGGAAAACGCTGCTGCCCGTGGAGACGGAGGCACAGTCTCGCAGATGGTTTGAACTCCAGGTAGTCTGCAGGCAGCTCTGATCTGATGGTTTCTCCTGGAGTGGAGGTCTCTCAAAGACGACCCTTTACATCTCAGTTAAAACACAGCTCCTTCTGCTTCTGCCCACGACGACTTAATGACAAGGCAGAGTTATTATGTGTTATTTGCTGGGGATCTGAGGGCTCTGCATATCTACTTAAGCTGGGTGTGATACTGTATGTCAGGGGTGTGTGAACGCATTACCTGAGGGTCACAGGATCCAGTCAATATGTGTCTCACACACCTTTCTTCCCACCTCCATCTGCTTCTTTTCAGTCTTGCAATCTCAGATCCTAACACCCCCCAAGCTAATTTTTAGGGCCTAGCTAGAAGACTGATATGTGATAGATGGGGGCATCCTGACCATGGCTGGAGTGTTTCTAAGTAGGAGACAATGTCCATTTGTTTGGTGCATGAGATCCACCTCTCAGGAATGAACCCTTTGGTCTATAAAGTGCGCTGGGGATCAGAATGCTCTGCTATTGCTCTCCAGATGCTGGTGGGAGCCACAGAACTCTTGGTTCAGAAACAAGAGGCCTTTGCTAATCAGAGGATCCCAGGCAGCATGAGCCGCCAGAGCTTCCTGGGTGTGTAAGGTCTCTTCTTCTCAGGGTCCCTGGCAAGACTGGGAAGCAGCACATTTAGATGCTGCCCAAGGTGTGTGTGTGTGTGTGTGTGTGTGTGTATACCTGTGTGCACTTGTGTGTATGTGTGTACTCGTGTGCACATTTGGATATGTGTGTGAGTGCATGCATTTGTTTTGTGTGCATTTTTGTGTGTGTGCATACAGGCCACAGCTAAGAAAGCCTGAGCTGAGAAATCCAGGCTTTTAAAGAAGTAAGTAGCAAATCTGCCCAAACATTTCCAAGAACTAAACATTTTCCTTCTTCTATTGGTCAAAAACCCATTTACCTCCTGCCCCTGAGTAAGCAACTCTGTGTCCCAAGGCCTTTGTTTCATAGTCTATGCAAAGGCAGCCTGGAACAAAATCTGACAATAGTATTTTTTTTAAACAACAACAACCCCCCCCCCAAAAAAAAAACCAAAACCAAAACCAAAAAAAACTTGTGACACTGGAGAGATAGCTCAATTGGCACTGTGATTGCCCTACAAACATGGACCTGAATTTGATCCCCAACACATACATAAATATCCAGGCATGGTGCTACTGAACTGTAACCCCAGGGCAGGGAAGTGGGGTAAATTCAGGTAGATCTCCAGAACTCTACGGGCATACAGCCTAACTGAATTAATGAGCTCCAGGGTCAGCTAGAGACCCTGTCTCAGACAAGGAGGCAGTGAGGCAGAGGAAGGGTCCCAGTGATCTTTGTGAGGGGCCCCAAAGTGCAGAAGCATGGGCCCTGATGGAGAAATGTCACCTGAGCACCGTGGGAAGGAACCTGGCAGAAGGTGGCTCACTGGTATCACGATACACACTTTTCAAGCATGAAATACTGACAGTTATTGTTAAATAAAGGCCTCTTTACCGGCTCAGCTGTACCAACAATCAACCGACAGTAGCACAAGGCTTTGCCTAAAGAGTGCGGTCTGCCCTCACACAGTGACATCACGCTTAACACATCCTCACTTAAAATGCCAATTAAAGTATGATTTATCTCAAATAAATGTCCCCTTCATTTTTAATTGCCGTACGCTGTGTCAGTCACTGTGTTGGTGTGGGAAACAAGACCATTAAGGGATTATTTGTCTTCTATGCTGTGAGACAAGGCCCCACAGGAGCCAGCTCCCGACTGCCTCTAATTGGAAAGGAAGCGGGAACAGGGAAGTCGTGGGTTATTTTACTCATCTAAGATGTGGCTCTGCACATTGTTCTCGTTTCAGGGAGTCGGCATCGCCTCACTTTTGACAAAGGAGAAAGTAAAGGTTTCTTTTCCATGTCAAGCTCCATATAGGATGCCGTAATTACAGGATTTCTTTCTTCAGCCTGGCCAGGAGGAGCACAGGTAGCATAGCTCCTGCAGGCATCCCTGCCTTCATTACGGTAATCCTGCTCTTGTTTAACTTTCTTTTTAGTGTCTGTTGATTAAGCTCTGTGATGACCTTTATTTTACTGATTCCATTGTCCATGCAAATTCACAGTTCTCCCCTCAAAGAGACCCAGAGATGGCTTAACCTGGAGCAAATATGAGTGATCCCGGCCCAGGGACTTACATTTTTGTCCTTTTCAAATACCATGGTCCACAGGGCAAGCAGTTTCATGAGGGTTTTATAGCAACAGAACAAAGAAAAGTCATAGACCAAGACTCTTTTCAAATCCATTGGTGGGAGCAATAAATGGGCTCTCCTGCAAAGTGCAGGGGCCTCAGCTCTGGGTCTTGTGTGCTATCAGATGTGTGCTCAGCCTTTGGTTGGCAGAGAATAGGGTTTTGTTAAATTAGTATGTTCCAAGGTTTGATGTTTATCAGAGTGTTGGGTCTGACACAGAGGGGGTGAAGGTGTAGCTGTTTAGGGGGCAGAAGACAGCCCCAAAGAAGCTGGCATTAGGCTCTGGACCTGCAGCCTTCCACCCTCTCCGCAGTCTTTGACATTTTAATCCATTACTCATCCTTCATAAACACAGGCTCTTTCCAGTTCTCTTTTTACTACCAAATGTATCGGAAGATTTTTCAAAACAAAGATTTAATTTCCAAATTTTATATAACTTAAACAATTGAGCTTATTTGGTAGCAATTTGCTGGCTTCCTGTGTTGCTCTGAAACACTAGCCAGAGTTATTTTTTTCCCTGTTTAAAACAATCATGGTCAAATATTCCCTCAGTGTCTCTCTCTCTCTTTTCCTTATTTCATCTATCTCCTGGAGTCTTGAAGGAAAGAGGATCAAAAAAAAAAAAGTCTTGAGAAGACTATGTTGTGATTTACTTTAAAGTGTCTATTTAAGTTAAGATGTCTGGTGTTGGACCTGGTGAGGTCACTCAGAGGCTGGAAAATCTTAGTTCGATCCTGGGCGACCTCACTAAGCTCAACACCAGCGGACAACGCTGTGCACTCATCCCTATTGTCCTCTGACCTCCCCATAATAATGACTGCACAGAGTTGTTTTCTGACCTCCACAGTGATGAGTGCACAGAGTTGTCCTCTGACCTTCACAGTAATGAGTGCACACGTTGTCGTCTGTCCTCCACATGTGCACCCCGAGCAACCATGTTGGATCCCTTAAAAGTTGTCACTTTTTGCTTTCTTCCATCCCACAGCTATTAGCAGGGAGCTCTGAAGTGTCACTAACAAGAGTGACAGGGACCAGACAAGTCATTTTCCCTTGATAATAGTTAAATCTTCTTGAGACTGAGGGTGTAAAGATATGTCCATGCCTGTTCATGTCCTGGCTACTTTCCAGGAAGAAATACACGCAGCAAAAATAAGGTCCTTCCCGCAACTTGAGATCTTCATCATCAATGGTGGCTGCCTGGCACTCTTGGTCTGTGACCTGGATATAAAAACATCAACAAAGGTAATTCAGGACACGTGAGTCAGTTTCCTCATTGAAGGGTAATGTATTCTAAACTAATTCCACCATTAATAACCACTGAAAATATACGAAAGACACTTCGCTGATTTCAGCAGTGTGTCATAACCCCGTTTATTGGCTCTTCAGTGACTTTGGGAGGCATCTGATGAGATTTACAGGGAAGTCTGACCGCAGGATGTGCAGAGTGGTGATTGGGATGCATCTGGGGCTTTGAAGCTTAACCTCGCTAATAATAAAATCAAGAGTGTGATTTGATTGGCTGTACTGTGATCTGCAGCAGCAAATATGTAATTTCCAGGTGCGGCTCGTCTTTGTCTATTGAATGAAATAATTGAATTTGCCCTTTTGCTGCCAAGGTAAGATTACCGCTAGGGTGACTGGTGATACACTTGTCTCTGTCTCGTTCCATTTCCTTTATTTCACTTCATTTTGTTGATTTTTGTCCACAGAAACAGCCAGATGCTGAGTGACTCCTGCACACGACTGACTTGAGCAGGGGTTCACAGAGTGTTTCCCTTGTTTGTTTTCCATGGCAAGAAATCAACCTGGGTTTTGGTTAAGATGAACTATGATGAACTATACCGACCCAAAAGTGGCAGGACCATACTGCTAACATCGTTTCCTTTCCTTTCTACTATTTTCCTTTCAATTTTTACTTACTTCTTTTCGTTTTTGTTTCACCTCCTCTCCTATTTATTGTTTTCTGAAAAGGACATGGAGTTTTTGAATTTTTTCTATTGCATTTATTAATTTACGTGTGTGTGTGTGTGTGTGTGTGTGTGTGTGAGAGAGAGAGAGAGAGAGAGAGAGAGACACTCACCATGGTGCGTGTGTGGAGCTCGGAAGACAACTGGCAGGAGTCAGTTCTTTCCTTCCACCACGGAGGTTCTGAGGTTTGAACTCAGATCATTAGGCTTGGTGGCAGGCACCATTATCCATTGAGCTATCTCACTGACCCTTTCTTTTCTATTTATCTAATTTCACTCCAAAACTAAATGCAAAGACATCACAGAGATATGACAAATATAACTGCACAATGGGGGAAGAAAACAGGGGAGTTAGGGATTGGTAAGTATTGGAGTGTTCCAAAAATACTATTCTCTCCCTTTTCCATTCAGAACCATTGTTTGCAGATAATTAAAGGGGATGTAATTAAACCTAGGATTTTGGACAGATCATGACCACGGCCATGTCTCTTTTGTTATACGTGCTGTTCTCCACGAGAAGGGTGGCATCACTGTTTCCCATTTTATAGAAAGGGAAGACAGTTTCTCCTATTGGCATGGCATTCATGCCATCTCCTCCACAGGAAGAGCCTTTGTCCACAAGTCCAGCAGGCACTAGGTTGGGGGACTTCCTGGCAGGTTCTGTAGCTGCTGTGCAAGACACAGACATGCAGGAGTCTCTGAGACAGGCTGACTCAGGGGCCATCCGTTTGGTACCAAGCAGGGAGCCTGCCTCTCTCTAAAACATAAGCTTCGCCCAGTAGGTTTGGCCCATGCTATTAACTCCCATCCCCTCAGTACCTGGCAAAGGACTCAATAAAGGTCTGTTGGCTGAACGAATGAATAAACACAAACTCAGAAAAATGAGATGGCGCCAGTTTAATTTGGGCTTAGAGGAACATTTCAGATTTACTTACGTTTTTATTATTATTGTGTTTTTTTGGTGCCAGCTCAGGTCTACTCTAGATCTCAGGCATTTTGAAGGAGTAGGTTCAGAGAGCTAAGAGACAGGATTTCTGCAATTTAAAGGAGCTCTCTCTCTCTCTCTCTCTCTCTCTCTCTCTCTCTCTCTCTCTCTCTCTCTCCCCCTCTCTCCATTAAGAACCTGATTCTTTTTCTAGATAGTTATTAACTTTAGTAAATTTGCCTGTTGGGAGAAGACAGAGGGAACGAATGGCCTTCTGCTTAAGTATCTTTTACCTGAATTTAATTTCATCAGTGCACAGCCTTGAATAATATGAAATAACAGAATAACGGGAAAAGCAATCAGGACCGAGGGGTGCAGAGCTCTGACTTTCCCTTACTTTTGCTTCCTCCCATCTCTTCCGTCCCTTCCATCTCTTCCCTTCCTCCCTCCTTCCCCTCTTCCTTCCTTCCCCTCTTCCTTCCTTCCTTCCTTCCTTCCTTCCTTCCTTCCTTCCTTCCTTCCTTCCTTCCTTCCCTCCCCTCCCCCTTCTCCCCTCCCCTCCCTCCCTCTCTCTCTCTCTCTCTCTCTCTCTCATTGGGTTCCAAGTTTTCAGCTCATTTCATTTCCAAAGAGGCACTACATTAAAAGAAAAGTTTTATTTTATTTTTACTCGCGTGTGTATGTGTATGTGTGACTATGTGTGTGTGACTATGTGTGTGTGCATGTGGGTACCTACAAAGGCCCAAAGAGAGCATCAGATCCCCTGGAGCTGTAGTTACAGTCAGTTGTGAATGACTCAAACCACTGAGCCATCTCTCCAACCCCAAGGGGAAACATTTTTGCTTGTCCCTCTTGGACGTACTGAATGTAGTCCAATTTTTCTGTCTGCTTTCCCACGAGTACTTCTTATGATTAAATATGCAATTGGGACTCAAAGCACGAGAAATTTTGCCATCAGGATGAGGCTGCCCTGCTGGCGACAGATTTAAATGTCAACACTGCTGAATGGAAGCAGAAGTGGGACTTTGTGCTGAGCCTGGAGAACCATCCACTAACCACCCCTAACCAAATCTGAGGAGATCTGAGGGCAGCATACAGACAGCCATTCCATGCAGGCTCATGATGGAATTATCCTGGCTGATTTCAGGAATGATCTATGCACTGCCAGTATGTAGATACCATGCAAATGGTATTATTTTGCCTTGTTTATCAGCATGCCATAGCATTGCTCCTGCTTGGCACTTCTCATTGCAAATCTGACATTCTCAGGCCATCTGACAAGTCTTTGCCTGGACTGCTGTGATGTAGTTATGAAAAATACATTCATTTGTCTGTATGGAGAGGATTTAAAAACACAGTGTTTGTTACTACTGTCTGGGTACTAAAACATGTGGTCATCAGTCAACCAGAAAATAATCTCTTCCCCACCCATTGGCAACCTTTTTTGATTTCCAAAAGTCTAAATTGTAGTCAGATTTTTTTAGGGACACCAGCTCACAAAAATGACAGGGAGACTTATTAACTATGAAAGCTTGGCTTTCACTTAGGTTTGCTTGACTAGCTCTTATAACTTAAACTAATATGCTTATGTTAAGCTATGTTCTGCCATGCGACTCATGCCTGTTACCTTTCCTCCTGCACATATGGCTTGCTCTGTATTTCCTGATGTCTCTGCCTTTTTCTTCCCAGAGTTCTCTCTCTGCCCTGAAGACCTGTCTATACCACCCGCCTCGTTATTGGCCATTCAGCTTTTTACTACACTCATTATGGCAATACATTTTCACACAGTTGTACAAATATCCCACAACATTTCCTCATTTCTGTCTAAACAAAAAGAAAAGGTTAAACTCTAACACTGTAAAATTGTATACAATAAGGACAGTTATCAAGTAAGGATTACATTTACAATGTCTAGTCCATTTGCTTTTGGCAAATTTGGAGAATTTATTATTTATCTTATCTTGAGGAGTTCAAAGTTTTGTACTTAATTTATTTCTTATTATAACTTGTATTACCAATCTAAACTATCTTTTTGACCTCAAAACATTTTCTTAGATAAACAACTTAAGTTTTTATGTCTCTCAACCTTATACACTTTTATACTTTTGTGAATTTCTTTTTTGTGTGTGAATTTATTTTCTGAATTTGGTAACAAGGAAAACTGTAAGTATAATTATCTAATCTTTAACTCTATCAGAGACCCAGGAAGGATATAATATTATATGAAAAAACAGAATGTGCAGTGCAAACAACTTCCAAAGCTGTAGGAATGTCAGAAACAACTGGTTGCCTGGATAGTCACCCAAGTTTCCTCTGTAATACTTGGGCATCCATATTCAGCCTACAGACCTAGAATATCAGATAGACCTTTCTGTGAAGCAGGAATTTTTGAAAAACTGTCCTACCTTGTCTTGCCAAAGTTCGGCAGTTGCTTTCTTTTGTGTCCTGCTTGTCAAGTTTGGACATCATATGGTCACTAGTTGAGGAAAGGGCAGTTTCTTGTTCAATGATTAGCTTTGCCACATTGAAAGAGAGTTCCGAATGGAGGTTCTTTGATGCCCATCATCTTCTCTGAAGTAGATTGGTACTTCCAGGAGCAGATGTGTCTCATTGTCATGAAAAGTCTTAGGCTATTAAAACATCTTAAATACCATATTATGTAGCTCTCTGAAGTGTTTGAAGACCACTTGTCTATCTAAAATATGGCTCTGTTTGACCTTGAAAGCATATCTAATGTGACTACAAGTTTGATTGTTATAGTTGACTGCTAACCTGTATTTCTTTATTATTCTAAATAGTTTGCAATAGCAATTTCAAGGACTAGAAATTTACATTACATTGTTAAATGAACCACATAGGTACAGTACCTTAAACAAGAATAGAAATGTATGTACAGTATTTTCTAACAAAAATAACCTTCAGTTTATATCAATTTACAATAATGCATACCAATATAAAATGTATAAGACTTGTAGTTGCTTTTTTAGTTTAAAAGTAGATTCAATAATCTACACTTTTATCCTATTATTTCTATATCCCCCTTTTTTTTCTTTTCAGAATGAGATACCTGAATTTAATTTCCTTTGTTTAGTGTCCTCCTTGGTCATGACCATTAACAACTTGTGACCAACAACCCTAAGTAATGACAAACATCTGTAGCCAATCGGTGACCAAAAAATCACCCAGCCAACCTCTTGGGAGTGTGGGCATGATGTTCTCTATACTACTTCTTGTTGTCTAGGGTTGATGACTTCTTTTTTTTTTCCCTTAGGGTGATGACATCCCCATAGGGGTATGCTGGTATTGCAGACATGTCCTAACAATTTGCTAGCTCACCTTACAGGATGAGACTGAAGTTCAGACAATAATGGGTCCATAGTGTGGAAGATCAGAAGTCACGGCAGGAAGACTCCAGGAAGCTAATGAATCATCAAACCAGGTGCCAAAGATGGAAGTGACCACCTAGAAGCTGAGTGTGATCATCATGGTAGATCCACCTGGCTGTGGTCTGAGAGCCCCACACACTTGGATCACTATTTCCCACCATGGCATTAAACTCCAGACCAGACTGTCTCCCATGTCACACCTGCAGGTCCACATCCCTGCCACAACTATGGAAAAGACTCCTACCAAGAGCAGCATGTCCGAATCTCTAGCAAACAGGCTTCCAGGTTTCTGGATTTCTCACTGAGGAAGAGGGTTTTCTATCTTGGGCATGTCAAAATGCTCCTGGTGTCCACACATTCTGTTTCCATCCTCCTTCCCTGACACCTCCAGGTGCACCAGAGAGCTTGGCTGTAGGCTTGTGCTTTTGAACACTCCCTTCTAGAGCTTGAAGAGGGGACCCAGACTCCTCTCCAGAACACTCTTTGTCTCTGGGGCTGGAGCCTGAAATCTTCTTAGGTCCCCCACGACACTGGGGAATCTAAGTCTGTCCATGGCAGAAACAGTTCTTCTAGTGAACTCATTCCCCCTAACCACCTATCTCCATGTTCCTCTGGAGCCCTCATCTGAGACCTTCCATACAGCTTAATCTACTCAGCAAGTTCTGACCCAAGCTGGGAAGTCGGGTCTCTCATTGTTGCTAAAGTGGCTGAGCATTCAGGAAGTATTTTGTCTATCCATCATCAAGATCATTAAAAAAATTCCCAAGTGAGTGAATAAAATTAGTCTTTACCTCTTTAACCTTGGATATTTGGAATTATTTTATCTCTAACTTTGATATCTTCATCTACACAGTTGAAATTTTAGTTTGCATTGAGTTGACCATCTTTTCTTACACACACACACACACACACACACACACACACACACACACACACACAGAGTAATCTATTTTTTCCTCCAATTTTTTCATTTGCTAAAATTAAAACATAATGCCAGAATCCAGCCTGTATCACTATGAGTAGCAGGCTGTGTGGTAGCTGCTTTTTATGAAGGCACTAAGATAGCTTTAATTCTCTTTCTCACTGAATATATCTAACAAGAAGAATTTACTATTAAGTTCTGAAGTTCTGCCTAAAATATGTCTCCTGTAACAGATGGTGGCAGTTGTTTCTATACGAAGAGAGGTAAGATGCCATTGATGGAAAGATGCATTCACTGTCAAACAATAGGTTCGAGGTTCCTCACGGCTTGGATGGATTTTCTTCAGGATGTAAGTGATGGGAGCGTACCACAAAGCTCGGACATTTGCTCAGAGGTGGCTCTAGGTGGAGTGCATCTGGACCTCAGGGGTGACTGGGTTCAGAGACTCGTGCCGTAAATACTATTATAGTCTTTGCCCCCTTTTCTGTGGCATTCTGGTCCGTTTATTCAAGGTTTCCTTGACCTCCCCTCTTTGGGGACCCCTGGTTTTATTGCAAGCCTCTGGGAGCTCCCTGAAGTTCATCAGTTTCATTTCTGGAATATTTTGGTCCAGACTACATTAGGAGCCCATACCAGGCCAATAAAACCCAGGACAGGCTACTGCGACATCATTGTCCTGGGCCCAGTTTTGCAGATAGCTCAAAGCAGAAATCACCGAGAGGAGGCAAGGAGCAGCTTGAGAAGGCTAGGGTTGACGTACGGCACTAGCAGATAAAACGGTTTTGTGAATATGGAAATCCTAGCAGCAAGCTCTAGTCTGTTTTGCCTTAAGAGTCTGAACTCCTATTGTGTGGGTCGGTCCTGGCAGATGACAGCGTTTGTGTTCTCATGCAGAGGAGTTAAATATCCCTGGGCTGTGGATGTGCTTAGTGGGCAATGTTTAAGATGATCTCAGGTGCTAAGAATGCTCATTTTGTTCTTCATTCTTTGCAGTCTGCTTTCCGTGCGTTACATGGCCAATCTGGAATCTCTAAGCTCTGGAACTCTTCTGTGTCTGGCTTTTTTTTCTCAGAGACTAGAGTGGCAGCAGTGGACAGGCGGCCAGAAGGGCAGCAGAAAGTGCTCTTTCGTGCTGTAGACATTCAAGCCCAAGGTATAGGGATCCTTAGACCTTACTCCAATCCCCAGCCCCCATCTATTAAGGGCAAACTAAGAGTAGCAGCATGTATCTGGAGCTCCAGGACTGGGAGGGTAGAGATGGGAGGATCCCTGGCAGCTAGATTAGATGAATCAGCGAGCTCCAGGTTCAGTGAGAGATGCTGTCTCCAAACATAAGCTGGGGAGTGACAGCAGGACACCTCTCAGCCTCCGGCAAGCACAAGCACATGTGTGCGCACACATGCCGTAGAATATTATTTTAAGATGTGCTACATTTATTCACGCTGTGGAACATTTGTTTCTTGCTGCTAAGATGTGTTGCATTCTTTTACGCTGCATTTGTTTAACTCTGTGAAGCTGTGATACTTTGCCTGTCTAAAACACCTGATGGTCTAATAAAGAGCTGAACAGCCAATAGGGAGGCAGGGGAAAGGATAGATAAGGCTGACAGACTGAGAGGACAAACAGAAGGAGAAATCAGAGATCAAGGGAAAGAAGAAGGAGCAGGATGGAACAAGGAGAGGAGGATGCTAGGGGCCAGCCAGTCAGCCAGCCACCCAGCCACCCAGCCAGCCAGCCACCCAGTCAGCCAGCCAGCCAGCCAGCCAGCCAGCCAGCCAGCCAGCCAGCCACCCAGCCAGCCAGCCAGCCATGGAGTAAAAATGAAAGTAAAGATACACAGAAGTAAGAAAGGGGTAAATCCCCGAGGCAAAGGGTAGATGGGATAATTTAAGATAAAAAAGCTGGCTAGAAGCAAGACAAGCTAAGGTTGAGTAATTTATAAGAAAGAATAGGACTCTGTGTGTAATTTATTTGGGAGCTGGGTGGTGGACCCCCAAAGACCAAAGAGGTAAGAGCAAAAGAGTAAAGAAAACAACACACAGGAGCATGTACCACACATAAGGCAGACTTAACACTGGTCCTCTGCTATTTGTGCTTTGTTGCATTCTGGAACAAAATATCAAAAATGTAGAGACTGGATGTAAAGAGCAGAGGATAGGAGGGTTCTGTGACACGCTGTCTTTTTGATATGACACGGTTGTCACACTCATGAACTTGGAGCAGGTTACCTTCTCAAGATCTGCCCGAGATCAAGCAAACCAGAATCACAACATAGGTGGAGTAGACGACCTCTAGGCTGCACTCCTTCCTGAAGAGCTGTTGGCATCAGGCAGTTGTTGGAGGAGGGAGAACAATTTGTTTTTGAGGATACAGCCAATTGTGTGTTTCCCGTGCTCCAGTGAATGGCCCCACACCCGTGCACATATGAGCAATGCTAACTGGATGTAGTGGGTTATAAAAGACATGAAATTAGGAAATATGTTGAGAAGGATGTGAGGGAGTTGGTATGGGGAAATAAGACATGTATAATTGTATTTCATTATATACGTATATGATATTCTCAAGAATAGAGGAAGTTTTTTTAAAAAATACAAATTGAAATGGTCATAATTGAGTATTTATTTATTTATTTATTTATTTAAAAGTTCTACCTCCTCCCCTCCTCCAATTTCCGTCCCACATAATTGAGTTTTTAATTTGTTACTGTTATAGCAAACACAAAACCACAATAAATACATTTGAGGATGTTTCATAGGGCAGTTCTTGAGCTAACTAATTTTATGTTAACTTGACACAGGTTAGAGTCATTTCTCAATTGGGAAATTCTTCCACAATATCAGACTGTAGGCAAATCTGTAGAACATTTTCTTAACTAGTGATTCATGGGGGAGGGCTCAGGCTATTGTGGGTGGTGCCATGCCTGGGCTGGTGGTCCTGGGTTCTATAAGCAGGTTGAGTAAGCCATGAGGAGCAAGCCAGTAAGCAGCACCCTCCGTGGCCTCTGCATCAGCTCAGGCCTCCAGGTTCCTGCCCTGTTAAATTCCTGTCCTGGCTTCCTTCAATGATGAACATTGATTTGCAAGTGTAAGCTAAATAAACTCTTTCTTCCCCAACTTGCTTTGTTCATGGTGTTTTACTATAACAATGATAACCCTATCTAGGGCAGAAATTGGTACCAGGACAGTAGGGATTTGCTATGAGAGACCTGACCATACTATTTTGGGTAGGATCATGGAAAGACTTTGGAACTTTGGGCTAGAAAAGTCACTAAGAGTTGAGTGCTCAGTGAGCTGTTCTGTAGGAGCTTGGAAGACAGAATGTTGAGAGCAGTGTAGGTGATGGAAGCCTGGCTTGTGACATTTCAGAGGGAAGCAGAGACTCCATCAGGCCATTTGTGGAAAGAATTTGTGGTAGCCTTGCCAGCTGGAGCTGAAGAATTAACTGTGAAACAAGAGACCAGGACCGCTAAAGTAAACTTTGTTTTGCTGGGACAATGGATGTTGGTCAACTGGGGTTGAAGAATTGGCTGTGATTAAGAAGAGACCAATGTCACTGAGGTGAAATCTTCCGGGAAATGTTTCCCAAGAGCTGGGGTGTGGCTATCAGCTAAGGATCCCTATATAAGCTGCCCCTGAGCACAATAAAGTTGGCATTCTTGTATCAAGGATGACCTGTGTTCCCATGTCTCTGTCTGTGTGCATGTGTTTTAAAGTTTTTTAAGTCTCCAGCTTAGTTTCTGGCTCACGTAAACTGTAGAGCATAGAGCAGACGTTGTGTTTATACACCCAAGATGCTTTGGTCATGGTGTTTATCATTGCAGTGATAACCCTGACTAGGACAATTCTAGGGACACAAATTTGGGGCAGTTTTGGTTTTACTATCTGACACGGTTGTCATCTCTGGAGGATCTCTGAATTTATGCTGCACTACAGAGCATCATGGGAGTCATTGGAAAGACTGAGCAAGACACCTCAAGGAAGAGTGTAAGATGTTATGAATGGTATGTTAGGATGTATAGAAGAAATGGACATTTAGGCTGAGGAGATGGCTCAATTGTAAAAGGCTTGCAGCACACACACGAGGCCCTGCAGATAGATTGTCAGGACCCTTGTAGAAGCTGGGTCCATACATACCTGTAGCCCTGGTGCTGGAAGTGAACACAGGAGGATCATGGGGCTTGCTGGCCAATATAGCTGAGATAGCAAGATCCAGGTGAGAGACTCTGTCTCCAAAAGTAAGATGGATGGTGATTGAGAAAACACCCTGAACTCAACCCCTGTTTCCCACATTGCTCCTACAGCGTATCATATGTTTTTGATTTTAATAATACAACAGGAAAGTTCTCTTATAATTGTAGAACGATCATTGTATTATTAACATTTAGTTGTCTAATTTGCAAATTAGACTTCATCATAGGTATGCATATATGCAGAAAGACAGCAATACAGAGTTGTATTGTCTAAGTTTTGAGGTATCTTTTGGGAGTGGGTGTCTTAGAATGTATTTATTGTGGACAGGAGAGACTTCTGTCATATCTGCTCATGTGCACCAGTGCAGACATCCATTCTCCCACACAGATGCTTGCTACACTCAACCCCAGAGCAGCTTTTGAGAGATGATTGTAGATGAACTTTATGCATCAAAACAGAAACTATGGTGGAGGGGACTGTTGGCCTATGGTTCTGGTACCCAAGTGTGAGTAACAAGCTTAATATTTGTTATGCTGTAGATTCTTATTTGGTTCAGTGCTTTCATGATCATATTTTAGCTTGTAAGTCCCAGCATATGTTAAAGCCTTGACCCTAAATACTGAAGCTATGTCATTAGAGCTAGATCAGGCTAGTCTCTCGAATCTTGTATGAGGACGGTGGTGAACTGACCTGGTGAGTTCTGCCACGTCTATTTGTGGTTAAGTAGTTAATGTCGATTGTAAATGAAGGGTGCTTGAGCTGGGCAATTAATCAGGTACTTAGGCATTTTAAAACACTAACTACACAATCTAATGACTGTGTCCAATGATAGGATAGGTAATAGGAAACACTGCTAACTGATGTCTGGGGAGCTTGAGTGCTTCCTGAATATTTTTCTTGTTGTTCCAGTCTAGGAAGATCAATATTCTAGAAACATGTGACTCCTATGTGTTTCTCTCTCTGTGTGTGTGTCTCTCTCTGCCTCTCTCTGTCTCTCTCGGTCTCTCCTCTGTGTGTGTGTATGTAAGATAGCTACTCTTAGAGGTAGGGAAGGCAGGCAGGATAGAGTGTTGCTTTTCTAGTAGGCTGCTCATACCTTGGTAATGAGCCATGGAAACAGCATTTTCCAAGGCACTGCACTGTCCTCTCATGACCCCTTTAACTCTGAAGAGCTCTTGCTCAAACCAGTGAATGTCACAGGGACATCAGACTCGACCTGCATGAAGCATTCTGCCACCGGGTTTGCACTGCAGCAAGATGTAAGAAATAAGTAAAATTGGAAGGTGCATGTTAGTGGGGAAGTTTTGTCCTGGCTACAGTGAATGCCACAAAGAAACCTGACCTAGAACTTTCTGAACACTAATATCTGACCCAAAGCTATTTTGTGCAGTTGTGAGTGATGATTCTCCCCTCACCACAACACAGTTTACACACAAGTTAGGGTAGACAACCGTGGCTGAGCATCAATCAGTTGGTCCGTCTAAGCACTGATACCTGTTGAGACCTCAGCAAACATTTGTGTGCTCTGAGACAATTTCAGAACTTAAGGATATGCCCACAGTGCCATAGATCTGTGCCCTTTGCATGTTTATCTCCTTGCTTTTGGTTTCATTAGGGTTTACTGTGACATGAGCTCCATATAAAGATTATAAAGGCTGAAGTGTATGGTGCACCAGCTGACTCATTCAGTCAACCCCAGCTCTGCTTTTGTGGGGCTTCTGTGATTTCAGAGTGCTATAAAGAAGCTTAGAGGAATGCAAATAATTCACATCTGTCAAAAAGGAAATTGAGTTTGGTAAAATGCAGTTGTTATTGCCCTGGAGATATTTAACTGTTTTGCATTTTGAGTTTAAGGTGGCTTGTAAACTCATTTCTCTTTATCCAACTATGAAGTGTGACACTCTGACTCTTTTGGAACCAGTTGTAACTTCAACTGATCCCCTTATCAGAAAGTTTAAACTTTGGCACACATTCACTTAATCCATGTATGTCACAATTATATTATGCTTTTAGAGTTTTCCTTGAACACTAACTAGGTTACCATACTCTTAGTTATAGTTGACTGGATTCATTATTAGTTGTCCAACTGTATCATCTCTTGGATAGTTAGGTTCACACCTCTGGTCTACTCCTCTGTTTCCTTGACTGTAGCCTGAGGATAACTGTAGTATCTAGCCATGTTATTATGTAGTTTAAGTGATAGAATATGCAGAAGGTACAAATACATACGATCAACACTAGAAAGTCATGATTTGTATTGATTATCAATATTTATGGCACAGCAACTCTTTGATACTATAGAGAAACTATATATTATTCATGGCCTCTGGATTCTTGGAGCTCACAGCCTACTAATTGAAGATTTTTCGTCTTGCAAATGAAAATACAAGCAGAAGAAAAGATGCAACTCATGCCTTTCCGCTGTTCAAGTTGCTTTCTTATAGACCAATGCATGATGCCAGCATTGCATTTAGACTTTTACTATCCTCCCTAAAAGTTTATCTCCAAGTTAATCTCTGCTCATGAACTATTTGAATGAAGTTGTAAGTTTTAATCTCTTTCTACTTAATGTGCTTGAGATTAAGCATTATTTCCAAAAGTCAAAATGAACTATGTTTCCTTGAGGGAAATGTCGTCAGTTCCTAAAATGCCAGGCCAGGGGCATTCCCAAAGCTTGCTACTGGAAATGTGGTCCATGCTCAACAGTATTTGGTATTCCAAGAAGGATCCCCTTAAAAACATAGGGGCTTCATAAGTTCCTCCATGATCCAAGTTGGAATGTTGACTGCCTTGGTCTTGTGTAGGCCTCATAGGGCCAGACAACCACAGCTGCTGGGGGTTCCTGTGTGTAATGGTCCTGTCATGGCCTGAAGACACTGTTTTGCCACAGTTATCCCTGATCTCTGACTCTTACAGTCTTTCCACCCTCTCTTCTACTGGTTTCCTGAGCAGTGGGGGAGGAAGAAGTTTGATACGAGTGTTCCATTTATGGCCGAGTACCCTATAGGTACTAATTCTCAGTTCTTTGACCAGTGGAAAACCCCTGTATTAACTGCTGTTCCCTGAAAAAAAAAAAGATTCTCTGATGAGGGTTGAGGGCTGTATTAATACATGGATATAAAGAAAAAATATTTAGAAGGCAGTTTAATACTCTATCCATTTAGCAAATTAATAGTAGTAGGCTTTCTCCCAACTCTTATGACCTCCCCAGTCATTGGTTCTTATCCAAGTTTGTAATGCCAGATATGAGCTTACTCCTCTAGAACAGGCCTTAATTCCAAGCAGGAAGTGGTTGGTTATGCCAAACACTCATGCCTCTGTTGCACCAATGGGTATATCATGCCAGGCTGGTCATTATTGTATCCTTGGCTGAGGCGCTATAGGCAATTGATGACTGCTAGGAAAGGGTGTTATCAGTTATATGTTGTAATAAGGCTGCTTGTTGGTTCCCTGAGGCTCAGCCCTGAAATAATCACACAGAAACCATATTATTCACAATACTGTTTGGCCAATAGCTTAAGCATATTTCTGGCTAAGTCATATCCTAAACTAACCCATCTCTATTAATCTGTGTATTGCCACGTGGCTGTGGCTTACCAGGTAAAATTCCATCTGGCGTCTGTCTCTGGTGGGGGCTACATGGCTTCTCCTTAACTCCTCCTTCCTTCTCTCAGTTTAGTTCCCCCCCACCCCCCGCCTAGCTCTGTTCTCCCCTATCAGGTCAAGCCAGTTTTCCTCATTAATTAACCAGTTGTATCCGTGTATGAAAATCCTGAAGAAATACAAGATACTCTTTAAGGAAAAGAAAAGCGCAGAAGTTCAAGAGATAACCTGGACTTACTGGTAAGAATCTATGCTTGATCCTCAGAAAATTTGGATGTATGCAAGTCTGAGAATGTTCTAGACGTCTTTCCTGATTGCCACCCCTTGCTGAGCGTTCTGCAGGAGCTGCCCTCAGTGATCAGTGCTGTTCACACGCACCTATTTCTCTTCTCTATTGTAAACTTGGGGCAGGGGAGTGGGGCTCCTTCCCACGCACTCATCCTTGGCTGTTAGCCCTGCTGCTGCAAACAGCACTTGCGGATCCTGAAGGCCGGTTGGCTTTCCTGCATGGGGTTGAGCTTCCCTACACTGTCAGCTCTGCAGAGCTCAGCCTGGAGCTGAGTATCTCCCAGCACCACCCCTCCACCTATTCCTTTTGAGACTTGTATGCAGTTCTGCTGACAGCTCCCATCTTGGCCTTCTGTTTCCTTCTCCTGCCTGCATTCCGCGGCCCAAAGTAGCAAGAGTTTTTGTTAGGATGCCATGAAGAAGTGTATCTAATCGGATGTGGGAGATGTGGTCAGAAAGCAGGGAATAAATTGTTAGAGTCTCCCTTCAATCTGCCATTTTAACGTCAGTGCTAAGGGAAGCAGGTAGGGGATGGAGAGACGATACATGGCCTGTGTGCATGAGTACAGACAAAGCTTCCTTTCTTCCACGGATACCCAGCGAGAGGGAAAGCTGTCAGTGGTGATTGTCTGGGGGCAATGTGCACATTTCCAGGTTCCGCTCTGTGAATTGAAAAACCAACTTTGCTATTATAGACGCATCAGTGTGATCGCCTTGACTCAGCTGGCAATGACGACATCTGTTCCAGCCAAAGGTCTCCCAGCTGAGACCCAACGAGCTTGCCAAATTGTTTCATTTCTTCTATTGTCAGATCTCATTGGCTTTCTTTGCCTTGTTTGTGCTTTCCTGCAATACCTTAAGTATATTAGCCATAAATACTAGTATTGTTTTTCTACCCCCAAAATTGAAGTCAAGAAGTCACGGGATAGTCATCCATCATGAGCTGTGGCTCGGTGACTTGGAGCAGAACGCCGAAGAGCAGCAAAGGCAGACTGTGCGGAGGTGGCTGAACACAGGCAGGCTACAGGGAAGGAGATCAAAGAAAACAGAAGCCTCCTCTCATGGCTGTAGAACTATGGGGATGACTTCTCCCCTAGGACCCACGGGAAGACATCCGGTGCCTGGCACTTGTACTTTCTGTCTTATTCACTTGAGGTACGGACTCCCACTGAACCCAAAGCTTGTTGTGTTGGCAGTCAGTGAGCTCAGGGATCTTCCTGTCTTCCTGACCCAGGCCTCCTCCCATCACTGCAGTTATAAGTGCATGCAAGACTATGCCTGGCTTTTTGCATGGGTACTGAGATCTGGACTTAGGTCTTCATGCTTGCGAAACAAGAGCCGTGTCTCCAGCCCCCAAACCATTGCGTTATTGAGCAGAGTTACTTCGGTCATGTGTGCTTCTATGTAACTTCCATGCATCCTAGTATTACTACTGGGTGTCTGAGATGAGCCTTTTAAATTAGTGGGCCAACTATAAGCCTGTACACCTGCACTCTTAGCTTCCCGAGAATCAAGCAAACACAGACAGGCAAAGCAGAAACTAACAAGTGCTAATACTGGATGCTCCCCGATGCAACCAGCCCTGAAGCTGGTTTTCGTTCTTATTTCTAATGTGTTACAGTTGACATAAGCTTATATTGAGCAATGTTTAAAAAGACTTATTATATATATTATATATATATAATATATATATATAATAACACACATATATATGAGTGTTCTGTCTGCATGTATGACTGCAGACCAGAAGAGGGCATCAGACCCCCACTATGGATGGTTGTGAGCCACCGTGTAGTTGCTGGGAATTGAACTTGGGGCCTCTGGAAGAGCAGTCAGTGCTCTTAACTGCTGAGCCTTGTAGTGTCATTTCATTTGTATTTTAATAAATAAAGCTTGCCTGAAGTTCAGAGAGCAAAACAGCCCCACTGGGCAGCCTTACAGACCAGGCTGCAGTGACACACACCTTTAATCCCAGTAGCCACACTAGTTTGCCATAGAAACCAGGCAGTGCATGCAATAAGTCTTAGTAGGGCATGCCTTTAATCCCAGTAGCTGGTTGCTTTGCTTTTCTGATCCTCAGGTTGAACCCCAATTTCACTCTCTGAGTTTCAATTAATCATGCATCAGAGCTACCTCTTCAGCCTATACTAAACATTTTTTAAAAACTCATCCTTAAGAATCCATTTTAATACCCTCTTCCAACATATTGTCTGGCCAGGTAATTTTTTGTTTTGTTTTAGACAGAAATTGTGCAATTCACTGAAAAGCAAAATCTTTCAGAAAAGCGCATTGACTAGATACTGAGGACCATACCTCTTACTACATGAAGTTATAATGTAAGAATAGACGTATAGACTGTGCATTCTGTGGGAACCATCCCTTGTCGTGTAAGACCGGTAACTAGGCTAGTGTGATGGTTTCAATAAGAAAAGTCCCCAAAGGACTCAGGTGATTAAATTCTTGGTCTGCAGGGGTGGTGGGGACTTTGGGGAGGTGTAGCCTTGCTGGAGGAAGTATGACTATAGAGGCCATACTTCCTGTTTGCCCTTTCTGCTCCTGATTGCACTGAAGAATGACATGAACTCTCAGCTTCCTGCTTCCTGTTCCTGCTGCCATGCCTGCGGCTTGCTACAGAGCTTCATCGCCACCCTGGGCTCATTCCTCTGAGAGCAACCCAGATGCTGTGCTTTCCGAAAGTTGCCTTGGGAATGGTATTTCACTGCGGCAGGAAAGTAGCAAATGCAATCAGTTTAATGTTTCTGTGAAGTCCAGTTCATTG
Organism: Chionomys nivalis; assembly: GCF_950005125.1. Taxonomy (NCBI): domain Eukaryota; kingdom Metazoa; phylum Chordata; class Mammalia; order Rodentia; family Cricetidae; genus Chionomys; species Chionomys nivalis. Next base: position 8,059,298 of record NC_080094.1, on the reverse strand, counting down.
TGGTAAAAGCACTTAATATGAGAAAATTCCTCAAAGAAGAATTTGACATGTACATCACACTGGTTTTGACTGCAGGTACAAGAACTTTGTAGAATGTTTTCATGGTGCTCAACAGAAGCTGTGTGACCCACGACTGGTAATTCCTCACTTTCCCTACTTCTTAGCCCCAGACACCTAGCATCCCACTCTTCCGTTCAGGGAATTTAGCTGTGTTAGGCATCTCAGACAGATGAATCCATGCAGTTTCTTCCTTATGTGTCTGGCTTAATTCATTAAGCGTAGTGTCCGTCTTATCGCACACATCACCGTAACCTACACCATTTCCTTCTGAAAGGATGAGTAGTGTCCCATTTGATTTCATGTCGCGAATGTTTCCTTCCCTGTCTTCAGGAAACGAAGTGCTTTTCATCATTAAAATGAAAAGCAAACGTGACAGGACCAATCCCATCCAGAGCAAACATTTGGGGTAGATGGAGAGGTCAAGGAGGGAGGCAGAAGGTCACAGAGAGTAAACCAAATCACAGCCCCACTGACGGCTGAACACAGAACAAGGTTAAGAGCAAAGGGCCAAGTACGAATCCAGAGTCGGCTGTCTGTCTGTCTTCCCTGAAGATGTAAGACCTGAAAACAATTCCATGTGCAAGGAGTAATCCATAATTTGCGTCTTTAATGTTATAGAAAATGAGATCCAGGCATGGAAAAGCACTTAGCGTATTTTATTCATCAGTGTTCCTTCTCTGTCTGCAGAACACTCTCGCCACCCGTCTCTCTCTCTCTCTCTCTCTCTCTCTCTCTCTCTCTCTCTCTCTATTGCCTTCGGGTAGCTTCCACGTGTTGGCTCAAGTTGCGCTCTTCTGTATACCTCTCTGAGGTCCTTCAGCAGGGGCGGGTGTGGTGCCAACAATGCGGACAGAGCAGTGAAGGACTGTGGGATGGGTGCGTGAAGGATCTGTCCTGAAAGGGTATGCCGTGGCAAAGTCACAGCCAGTCAGTTCTCTCCTGGAGACCTCGGAAAAGAGCAGCTTACAAATGGCTTTGCAGAGCTAGTGTTGTGTCAGGTCACAGGGTGGAGTTTACACTTGTGTTGATTCGGGTTTTTTTTTTTTCTTTTCTTTTTTTATTCTTTTTTAATTAAAATTTCCAACTGCTCCCCGTTTCCCATTTCCCTCCCCCTCCTCCCACATATTGCCCCCTCCCCCCACTCCCCTCCCCCTATCCCCACTCCTCTTCTCCTCCCCCTAGTCCACTCCCCCTCCCTCTCGATACTGAAGAGCAGTCCAAATTCCCTGCTCTACAGGAAGACCAAGGTCCTCCCACTTCTATCTAGGTCCAGGAAGGTGAGCATCCAAACAGGCTACGCTCCCACAAAGCCAGTTCATTATTAGGATCGAAACCTAGTGCCATTGTCCTTGGCTTCTCATCAGCCTTCATTGTCCGCCTTGTTCAGAGAGTCCAGTTTCAACCCATGCTTATTCAGTCCCAGTCCAGCTGGCCTTGGAGAGCTCCCAATAGATCAGTTCCACTGTCACTGTGGGTGGGTGCACGCCTCGTGGTCCTGATTTCCTTGATTCGGGTTTTAAAAGAGGTAATTCCAAGGGAGTTGGAGAGATGGCTCAACAGGAAAGAGCACTTGCTCTTGCAGACAATTTGAGTTTGATGCCAAGCACTCTCATTTGGTGGTTTATAACCACCTGTAACTCTAGTTCCTGGGGATCAGGTGTCCCCTTCTGGCTTCGGCAGGAAGTAGATATTCACATACTTAATTAAACATGAACCTTAAAAAAAAAAAAAACCTTAACTTCAGCAAACAATGTTGAAAGGGGTAGTAGAAAGATGATGTTTGATGGCCTGTGTTTCTGCCATGGACAGTGATCACCCTCTTATGTGCTAATGCTTTGAGGGGCAGAATCTCAATGCCCATACAGATATAGCTGGAGGGTGGGCCAATGATTTTTATTTTAATTATTTATTAGCGAGGAAATCAATAAACTGTTACCATTGGTTTAAAGGCCCATCAAAAGAGCAGACTGATCTATAGTCCATCAAATGCTGAAATGAATTTGTCTAATGGATGTAAAATTGGTCAATATCCATTGGCTGAAGGGCTCTTCGCCAAGTCCTGGATTTAGGGATGAAGTATCGTTGTGTCTTGTTTCAAAACTGTGTGTGATGCACAGTCCGCAAGGGTCTGGCTCATCTGCAGGAACTGAAAGGAAGAAATGCAGAAAAGCTTTGGCGTGGGCCCAGCAGTCCTGTCTATCACTGCTTCTGAGGGTTGTTGGCTGGAATTCATGTAGACATGCCTAGTTACAGCCAAGAGAAAGCACTGTTCTCCTTGAGGAGCCAGGGAGAAAAGGAAACATGGGGCTGGGGAGATGGGTCCCTTGGTAAAATGCTTGCTGTGTAAACATGAGGACCTGAGTTCAATCCCTCAACCTCAATCAAATGCTGGCAAGGGGTATGAGCTTATAGTCCCAGCCCTGGGAAGTGAGGCAGGTGGAATCCTGGGGTTCACTGGCTAATTAGAAACCCTGCTTCAAAAAGAAAGGTCAATATTTCTTGAAGAATGACATCCAAAGTTGACCTCTGGTTTTCACATACATGCAAACATGCACATGAATGCACACACACACACACACACACACACACACACACACACTGTACAAGGCATTATGTGGGATGGAGGAATACAGCTGCTTGCAAACAAACATTCTCAGAGAAGCCAGTTTCCTCTGTCCTGGAGAAGCTGCTTACACAATAATACCGTCAAGAGACTTGTAAAATTTTTATTTTTGTTTTTATTTTTAGTGTGTAATGGGTGTATATGTCGGAGCGGGTGGATATGTGTGCATGCATGCACACACATGTGCATGTGTGCCTGTGGAGGCCAGAAGGGTATGTCAAAGCCTCAGGCTGGAAGCACAGGCAGTTGTGGGCTGCCCAGCATGGGTGACAGGAATCAGTTGCAGTCCTCTGGAAGAGCAGCAAGCTCCCTCACCCCGAGCCGTCTCTCCAGTCCCATTGTGAGTTATTAAAGAAGGGCTTAACTTGGTGACAAGCTCAAAGAAAATGGGGCATGGTGTTAACATTTAGAAATATATTTTCAGGCCAAGCCTAATCAAAGAAGAAAGTGTGGCAGAGGGAGCTTGCAGCAGCTGTACATCAGGTTAAGCCATTCTGGGTTCAGCTGAAATCAGATATAATACTAAAAAAAAAAAAATAAAAAATAAAAAAAATGACTTTCTGGGCAAAGTTGAAAGTTTAGATCTGGCACGTTTAAATTACCATCTCCTTCCTTCTTGTAGGCACTTCTAACTCCATAGTGATAGTGGAATCTGAGACAACCCAGGTGCTTATGTTAACTGAGGTCAGTATTACAGGCACTGTTTATATGTGTTCCTAGATTTTTCTATAAAAACCATGGCCTGGTGGCACTGCTTTGGCTATTTCTTAAGCATTTCCTTAGACACGGAGGTGAAGTAAAGAAGTAGATGACAGGAGCTTTAATTAACCCAATTAATCAGCAGTGCTGTTGGGCACCATTTCCCTCCAGGAGCCACTGTGTCCATGCACGCAGTACAGACCTACAATGCAATTAGCATTTATCTATTGTTCTTAGCTCACAGTGGGAAAATGCAAGCCCTAAGCACATTTGCTCCTGCACCTACCGTGTAATTTTCATGTCTTGCAATTTGAAGAATTCAAAACCATATCACAGAGGGGTAAATCATTCCTTTCAAAATCCAGCAATAGAACCTGCCACGAAGGTCAAAATTACCTAGACAGAGAGAGCTAATCCCTCTGTGTAAGCTGAAACTAGGGTGTGTGTTAACATGTAGGTTTATTGAAATATTGACTTTTAACCCATAAGTTTTTATAGATGATTAAATAAATAGGTCAAGAGAATGGGTTTAACTCATATCTGGGAACAAAGAGAACAACCAAAGCAAGTCTGATTTCTTGGTACCAATTTTTTCAGTAGCTTCTGGTGCCACTGTCTTGAAATATCCCAAAACAATATTCTTTGGTTGTATATGTGTGAGTACGTGTGTGTATGGGTACACATGTGTATGTATATGTGTGTGGTGTGAATGTGTGTATGTACACATGTGTATAGAGTGGATGGGGTAGATGAATGTGCTTGTGTGTATGCATGTGTGTGTGTGTATAGGTGTAGCTCAGAAGACAACACTTGTGTCATTCCTTAGAAGCTGTGCGCTGAGGCAGGATTTCCCTCTGTTTATTGTGAATATTTTTTTTATTACCATTGGTTATTAATAAAGAAGCTGTTTTAGCCAATGCCTTAGTAGAGTAAAGCCAGGCAGGAAATCCAAACTGAGATATAGAGAGAAAGTAGGCAGAATTGAGGAGATGCCATGTAGCTGCCGAAGGAGAAAGATGCCAGCTGCCAGCCAGAATCTTACTAGTAAGCCACAGCCTCGTGGCAATACACAAAATAATAGAAATGAGTTAATTTAAGATGTAAGAGTTATCTAGAAATATGCTTAAGCTGTTGGCCTCTGTTTCTACAGAAGATAAAAACCTGTGGATTCCTTACCAGCCAATATGGTTTGATCAAGCAAGAGCCCCTGAAGCAATGGCCCAGATGGTCCAACATCCATAACAGCCTTAGGACTGCTGGCTGAGATGGACCTACCACACAGGATACCCTATAAAAGACCTGATTAACAACACCCACAATCAGCAGAGAGTAGTCTAGAAAACAACCCAAATTCACTAAATAATTGTTTATAAATGTTTGTTTACATTTAAAGGGGGGACATGCTATAGAGATGAATGTTGACAGAGATTTCTGTGCCACCAAGTCCCACAGCCATTTGGTCCCAAACATACACACAGAGGCTTACATTAATTATAAACTGGTTGACCTATTAGCTCAGGCTTCTTATTAACTCATTTTTAAAAGATTTATTTAATTATTTTATGTATATGAGTGCTCTGTCTGCATATCCACCTGCACACCAGAAGAGGGCGTCTGAACTCACTACAGATGGTTATGAGCCACCATGTGACTGCTGGCAATTGAACCACATGCGTTTTTACACATATAGAAACACACAGAGAGACTGCACATGTATGAAATAAGCCTAGCGACTGTTTCAAACTAATGGATGTTGGACCAATCTCTAGACACCTTCCAAACCCAAGTTTCCTCACATTTGATGTTCACACCCACGCTTTCCTACACTCTGCTATCTCTGTGGCTTGCACTGCTCTTGGGATAGAGAGGTGAGCAGAGGAGACAGGGTCCTCTCTTGAATGCCTCTTAGGTTCTCCTAGGGAATAGACACAAGGACCTCCTTGGAGGCAAAATATGTTAAATCCGATAGTAGGAACTAGTATGGTCACAAGAATTATAATTTCAGGTCAGAATTTAGAGAGGTCATGGGCCAAGAAAATCAGGAGACGACAGGGCAGGAAGGGGTAGCATTAGTGAAACATATGTAATGTCTGTTGACAGTTGAGCTAAGAACAGTTGCAATTATTAACCAACTGGATGAACCATTTTAATAATGAAGGGATGTGGTCACAGATACTTTTAACTACCAACTTCACAGTTTTCCTGTACACCTTTTTGTTGCTTAGAAGTAGAAAAATCAATAAAATATTTTAAGCACTGAAAGATCACATTTTAAAATGTAATTCAGTGATGGATATGGAAGGAAAACAGTTTCATGGGAAATGGCAAAGCATTTAAGATGTCTAAGTGATGACGTGCAGCTCTTTTGTGGGTGCTTGGTGTGGCTAACTGAAGGTGTTAAAGTATATTGATATTCCTTCTGAGAGTGTGGGCTGGGAAGATGGCCCAGTGGATGGCATGCTTGCTGTACAAAGGTGAAGACCAGGATTTTGTTCCCCAGAAGTCACTCAAATGTCAAATAGGCATGGTGGCCTGTCTGTAATTCCGTCATTCAGAAGGAAGCAGAGTCAGAGGAGGCTAGAAGCTAGGCTAACTGTATCCACCAGCGTACGTTTTAACTGAGGGACTCTGCCTTAATACATAAGGTGATGAGCCATTGGGAAGACTCTTGGTGTAAACCTCAGGCGTCTACATGGACACGCTCACATACTCACCCCCACACGTGTGAAAATGCCGAAAGATGAAGAGAGATGTCTGAAGCACAATTAATAAAAACCCAGACAGAGAAATAGGGGTTCAGCCTGAAGATCCGTAAAGCTAAACAGCCAACCACTGGCTCTTACCTCGACCTCAGTCTGAAATGACAATCCTGCCTCCAGGAATCTAAGGATGAGACTGAGACTGAGGGCTGTCTCCTTCTGTTTTATATTCCTCTCTAGTTCTGGGATTAAAGGCACACACTGCCCAGTTTCTATGGCAAAGTAGTGTGGCTACTGGGATTAAAGGTGTATGTTACTGCTTCCTGGTCTGTAAGGCTGGCCAGTGTGGCTGTTTTACCCTCTGAACTTTAGGCAAGCTTTGTTTATTAAAATAAATATAAAATGTCACTACAGATGGCTCAGTGGTTAAGAACACTGGCTGCTCTTCAGAGGTCCTGAGTTCAATTCCCAGCAACCACATGGTGACTCACAACCATCTGTAATGAGATCTGGTGCCCTCTTCTGGCCTGCAGGCATACATGCAGGCAGAACAGTGTATACATAATAAACAAATCTTTAAAAGAAAAAGAGCGAAGCCACTTTTAACACAATGGCTATCTTCTTTTTCCATAAATGACACCCTTTTCAATGCATGGTCCAGAAGATGTGGGCATGAACAAAGTATTTCAAAGGCTTTGGAGAGCTTTCATGGTTCATTTTCACGGAGGGCTAGAGGGCACAAAACAGTGGAAAACCTTGTCACACTACATGTGTGAACCAGATTATTTCATTCCCTGCCTAAAGTCCCATTGTCAGTGTGAGTCCTCATGGAGTCCTGGTCTGTTTGTCTGCATAGAGGAAATGCCGATACTTAAATCATGCAGTTGTGAGGATGAGAACACGTGATACCAACAACTGGGAACTTACCATGAGCATGGCACGTTTTTAGTTCTGTAGACCAGGTTGCTCCCAAACTTGCTATTAATTTCTGAGGCTGAAGGAGCCCTCCTCAGCATGGTAGTTAGGACCTGCTCTATCCAGTATCCCAAGGGAGATTGATACAGGGCCTCTAACCCATGTGGCTCCAACCTCACACCTGTTAAAAGGGACTTTTAGGAAGCATCCTTTGGACAGTTTTGCAGGCAGCCATGGGACATACCTAGGAAATGTACAACATCAATTAGCATGCATATTAACTGTCAATCTTATTCTCAAAAAAACTAATTTAGAACTGCCTCCCCAGCTTCTTTTCAAAACCTAATTTGGAATTGTCCGGCTCTCTCTTCTGATAGCAAAAGACACTTCTTTCCTAATCACATTGCATAATCAGAACGTGATTCTCATTTATTGCCTAATGGTTGGGTATTAAACACAAGGAGCAGTCATCTCCTGTGTGTACTTGTTGAAGTTTTTAATATTTTCATTGATTTTTAATTAAAATGAAAGCTATATATTCAATTATTATTGTGGCTATGCCATTAAGTCCCCAGGAGCAGAGGACAAAATGCACAGGAGAGATGAATAGGAAAGGGGAGTAGCTATGCCTTCAAAGGGGAGGAGCTATGCCTTCAAAGCTGCCATCGGCATTTCACATTTGAGAGAGAAGCTCAATGGTTTATTGATAAAACAGTTCTCTGTGCCTGGCTTTTGCTGCTAGTTCATTCAATGGCTCTATACTTAGAGATGGGAGCCGCCTTGGCCTCTCAGTGATACCAAGATAAATGACTCAACTGTTTATCTTCCTTCAAAATGCTAGGACGGCCTTGAGTGTAGAGGGGCAGTGACTGTCTTAATGAGATCCTAATAAACTCCGTGCAAGGGGCCGGAGATCTGTACTCGCTCATGACATGTCCGTTCAGCCATAGTCTCCTGAGGCTGGAAAGCGTCCTTCCAGAATCTGGCTTGCTCCATAAATCACATCCTCCGGGCCATAAACACCCAGGTCACCACAGAGTTATGGGTGAAACTTTATGTTGAAACATAACGAAACACAGGCCACTTGCATGCCCGTCAAATGAAGCCCCCATAGTTCAGCAGTTACAAGCCCAGAATGCAATCTACCCAATGACAGTTCGGAAGATAAAACGTTGTATAACTCAGCCATGAACTAAATCTATGGGAGCCGTAGGCCTGATCTGTGGTCCTCTGAGACTCTCTATTGCTCACTGTGTCAACATCGCTCGTGAGTTACGTGTCTGTGTGTTCCTTGCGAGTATAAATCCCAGTCTCTCTGGTGCCATTGTATGTAGTTAGATCATCTGTGTGACGACCTTTCCCATGGGTCGAGGGGAAAAGGAGACACTTTACAGTTGCTTAAAAAATGTGCATGGTTTCCTGGCACAAGGACAATGATCAAGGGTCCAGAGAATCGCGACTTGTTTCCCAATTCCTGCTCATGTTGAATATTTCAATCTAAGTGCCATTTCAGTTGAGATATTTTCCTGCCCTGATCTTGCCTTCTGCATGGTTCTTGTTAAATTAAGAGTCAGAAACTAAAAGAATACTCTTTGTCAAGATGATTTTCCGTGGTTTCACTGGGACTGTGTGAACTTTCACATACATCATTAGGGCTCGGCACAAATGATTTAGGTCCTCTTCCCCTTGGGTTTAAAAAGAAATGAGGATTTTAAGGATCTGTGTTTGCCAGAAATGGTCAGTCAATACGTTGAGTTATGGTTGTCTTAGTTAGCTTTAACTGATAACTTGACTCTGCCTGGAGCTATCTAAGAGGGAAATCTCAACTGGGAGATTTCCAGTATCAGACTGGTCTGTCTGTGAGGGGATTGTCTTGATGGTTAATTGATGTAGCAAGACCCTAGCTCATTGTGGGCTGCACCATCCCTAGGCTGGCAGTTCTGGGTTTTATGAGAAAGCTAGCTATGCCTGGATCTGTGAGCAAACCAGTAACCAATATTCTTCCATGATTTCTGCTTGTTTTCCTATCCTGACTGTTCTTGTTGACGGCCTGTGGCCTGGATGTAGAAGCGAAACAAGTGCTTTCCTCCATGAAACTGCTTTAGCCAATGTCTTCTTTGACTTATTTATTTGTATCACAGCCACAGAAAGCAAATCAGAGTGATGCCCGCTGACTGAAGATTAAGACTGTCACAGCATGGATGTCCGCTTTCGTACCAGGGCCCTGTGAACCCTTTTCAATTCAGTTTGCAGCTGCATCACCTGCTCTTCACAGAGCTTGCGACCACAAACCTGCTCCACACTGCTCCCCTCACCCTGCCCAGAGCTCCATCTCTGCTTTTGCACAAGTGCTTGTGTCTGCCGGCTTATACTGTCTCTAGACACAGTCCTCCTTCTCCAAGCTCCCACTCATACATGCTTGTGTGCCTTCATTGATATATTCCTTCATGATTCCATTTATGACCATCTAGTATGTTCTATCCAGTACGTGTAATAGGAGCAGATGTTGGGAAATTATTATAAAGCTTTCCTTATTATAAAACTCACAACAATCGATTGAGAGGCCTTTCAAGGCTGGACCAGTATCTGTTTCTTCTAGTATCTCTGGAACATAGAGTATAGCTGAAAGAAGAGGTGAGACTGTGGTCCTGAGTCAGACAGACCAGGATGTCAGCCCGGTTCTCCTATGGAAATGAATTGCTGAACCTTCCTGGACTTCCATATCATCCTCTCTGAACTGGAGACACAATTCCTATTGTGTTGAATGGTTTTGAATATTCAATAAGGTCATATATGAAGCCAGCATCTCTAGCTGTCATGTGATAAGCTATATAATCATAGCCAGCTGTTATTCTCATAACTGCGTGCTAAGCATTTACACAGATGCCTGTTTAAACTGCCATGTTAATATGACAGAGCCCCTTCTTTCTGACCGAGAAGGACATAAGCACCTATAGTTCTACCTTCCTCCAAGAGTGACATCCCTGGAACGAGATAGACAATCTATAAGTAGGAGAACACAAATGCAGGCATGATGGTGCACATGCACATACAAACACACAGACGCACACACAAAAGCACCAACACATACATGAACATGTATATACGGACCAAAAAAAAGTGAAGCCCTGAATTTTGGCACAAAGATAAACAATCAAATGTAAGCACATCATGGACCCACAGTCTAAAAATGTTAACTCTTACCCCCCACCTTTAGTTGTTTCATGGAGACAGACAATTGAAGTGGGGGAGAGCTTAGTGTGAAATTCTCATGTACTTCCAGCTGAGTTTGTGCTTCCTCCTCCAACGCCTGCCTTTGCTCAGGGAGCTGGGATTCAAGATTCCCTCTGAGAACAGGTAACAGAGCTGTTTTCTATGTCTTTCCTTGAGCAATAGTGTGGTTAGCAGGATGAATAATTGTCTTCTTGTGTATAATTCTTCTAATATAATGTCATAATAAATGATGCATGCCTCCCAACACCTGGAGGCTGGAATTCAAATCTGAACCAAAGCCACAAAAGTAGATGGCATTGTCTCTATGCAACCTGTATCAGTAGATACTTCATATGGTTGACCGTGTCTCTGGGGGATACTTGGTGCAGTAAAGGCCAAGGTCTCAGGTATAGTTGGAGTGAGGGTTTACCAAGTGAGTTGAGGGAGGCAGCAAAGAGAGCCCTGTATGCACACCAAGTGTCAAATGCAGGGATAGTCACTACTGCTGTTTGTCACAGCTGAAAGAGCAAAACAACCTCATTTCTTATCAACAGCGGGGCCAGAGAGTAAACTGCGATTCCTTCAGAGCCGAGTACACCTTGGCAAATCTGTGTAAGTTCCACATTCACAGCAAGATGAGGAGCAACATGCCACACCGAGGCTGCGTTCATCTCCCTCCTTAAAGAAGAGGGACCCACACATGCGACACAGGGAAGTACAAAATCTACCATGTATGTGCTGCTGTGATCTCTCTGAAAGGAAGGAGAAGGCACGGGAAGTAAGGTGCAAGTCAAGTTATATTAGAGTTTCTTTTAAAATATAGATAAAAGAGTTAAACTTTATAAAATATTAATCATTAAATCTTGCTGCCTTGTAAATTGCCGGCATTTCTGAATGATTTTTTTTAAATAATGACATATCAAATGAAGGAGCAGGTATGTTCAAGGCATTTCTTGCAATGTTAGGAACGTAACAGCCCCTATTACAGAATACGTCAAATACGGGCAGTTTTTTCCCAAACTTAACCATAACTGAAGTTATAACATGAAAGAATGTTTTGTAATTTGATGAATTTTTTTTCAGTCACAAAAAAGGCTTCCAGGTCCTGGAGCTGCTTAGTTGTTCAGAGCATTTTCTGCTCCTCCTACAAAGGACCAGGGTTCGGTTCCCAGCACCCGCATAGGTGGCTCACAAGCAGCTGTAACCTCATCTCCAAAATCCTGATACCCCATTATGGCTTCTGTAGGCACTGTACTCACACATGCAAATACTCACACATAGACACATGCATACACATGTATAATTTTATTAAAAAATAATTAAAAAGGCTTATAGGGAGACAAGAACAAATAGCTTCCTCCTCCTCTTTTCCAGTGGAAGCCCAACCTTCAGAGTTCGGCTGGGTGTCTCCATCCTTCAGCCCTATTCAACACCGCTCTTAGGAAATGTATTCCTGCATCTTGTTCTATCACCAGCTTAGTCCCCAATGTGCTATGGCTGCAATAGTAAACGGCCACAGGTTGAGTGGCTTAATCAATAATTTATTTTCCCACAGTGCTACAGGCTGGAAGTCTATAGCAGAGGTTTCAGCTTGACTGATTTCTTCTGCACCTTTTCTCCTCGGCTTTTAGGCAGCCTGGTTCCCTAGGTAGCCTCCTACCGCCCTCCTATGGTCTCTAACACCCTCATCTCCCCTACAAGAAATAACTCAGGGTGCTAGGAGACCGTGATAAAAATCTCATTTTAATTTGTCTTTAAGGCTAGGGTTAAAAAGATTAAAAATTAAGATGACAAAGTTTGGGGAACCGAGGAAGATGAAGAAGAGGGCTGTGTAGAAGGTAACCAAGCCAGACAGATAAGATAAAGAACAAGGTTGTGGACCAGTGACTATAGGCTGGCTCTTCTCTTCCCAAAGTCCTGGAGGTCTATATGTAAGGTTCTGTTGTCTTTCCGTGTATCCTTGCTTCTAAGGCATCTAGTGACTACACAGCAAATCACACACACGGGTGTTTCCTAAGAAGCAGCTACAATGAGAACGCTCCCTAGACAAGGAGCTAAATATGAGGTAACTAAGGAAGAAGGCAGCTACATCTTGGAGGCTGGGACTCTCTACCAAGACTCTCTACCAAAGGATAGCAACAAACTGATCATGTAAGTGTGAGAACAAAGGGCGCTTAGTACAATTAACAACTAGAGAAACACCTGCAAGGCTGTGGTGGTCACACCCACCCTGGCTGACAGCTAGCAGCCAGCAAGAAGTCAAGAGCATCAGCTACGAAAGTGCAGATGACCAGAGGAAGGGTTCAGTTACTCCCAACTGTGACCAGAGGAAGGGTTCAGCTACTCCCAACTGTGTGGGCAACACATGCCTATCTCTCCTGTTGGGCCATGGGACAGGCACAGAGTGTGTGACTCTTCTATTTGATTGGCTCATGATAGCCTAGAAAATTAACTGATCTCGAGAGGTGACTTCAGCTTTTGTCCAACTTTTGCTATAACTCTATGAAAACCCTAAAGAAGTAAATTTTATGCTTTTTTTCTCTCTTGGGCACACCTCCCACTCTTTAGTGTCTCACTTTTCCTAAATTTCTCAATTTCCTTCAGCTTCTCACTTTTGGGTAAAAATTCTTACTAAAGCCTGCTTCTGCTTTGCATATGCTGTGAAGATCTACATAATTAACCTTCATTGGTACAGACATAAACTCAGAGTCACTGTCCAGGTTTATTTTTGCTGACTGTGAGTGTCTGGCATCTTAGGCTCTAGGGTCATGTACAACTGAGCCATAAAAGATCCCATTGTTCTAGGAAAAAAACACGTTCTGTCTCTTTCCCTGTCATCTATCTATCTATCTATCTATCTATCTATCTATCTATCTATCTATCTATCTATCTATCTATCTATCTATCTATCTATCATCTACCATCTATCTATCTTTATCTATCTATCTATCTATCTATCTATCTATCTATCTATCTATCTATCTATCTATCTATCTATCTATCTATCATCTACCATCTATCTATCTTTATCTATCTATCTATCTATCTATCTATCTATCTATCTATCTATCTATCTGTCATCTACTATCTATCTATCTTTATCTATCATCTATCTATCTATCTATCTATCTATCTATCTATCTATCTATCTATCTATCTATCTATCTTTATCTATCATCTGTCATCCACCCATCTATCTATTTCTCCATCCACCTATCAACTTTCTATCTATTGTCTATCATCATCACCATTGTTTATTATCTGTGAATTACACATTATACTATCAGGATTTATGCCCTTTTGGAACTTTATACTCAAGCCTGTTTGGAAATGGAACTTTTGCAAGTGTAACTTGATAAGGTCCTACCTGATTAGAGTTATTCCTAAGTCTAGCGACTGATATATCCTTATAAGGAAGAGGGGCTACATAGAAAGAAACCTAGAAAGGGTAGTATATGGAGATGGGGCAAAGACTGGTGTACTATGACTATAAGTCAAAGTTTTCAGGCATTTGATGACCACTATCAGCTAGGCTCAGAGCACATTTTGCTGAAGCATACAGGAGGAATGTATTCTGCCCACATCCCTCTCCATCTGTGATAGAACACACTGCTTTATTTTTATCAATTCAATTTGTAGTAAGTATGTATGTGCATGGTTGTGTGTGCAATTCAGAGTACATGTGTGCCATGGACAACCTGGGTATTCATCTTCCTCTTGCACCATGTTTGAGATAGCATCTCTTGTTTGCTGCTGTGTGTGCCAGACTAGCTGGTCCCTGAGCATCTGGGGATTCTCAAGTTTCTGCCTCCTATCTTGTCGTATAGGATTACAGATGTATGCACGCAGTCAAAATACCCATGCACATATATAAAATGAAAAGAATGTGATGAAATGGAGAAGCAGTTGAAGAAGACACCTGATGTTAACCTCTGACCTCCACCCTCACACGTGTACAAAAAGATGAAAGTCTTAATTACTAGATTCCTGTAAAAATAAAATACTTAGGACCTCGCCTACCCCATTCTTTATCACATCCATCAAAATAACCCTAGCTGTGTAATGCAAAGTAGTTCATTGTCTTGGACATGCAGAGGAAGTGTGTGCATTTTTAGAGCTTTGAAATAATCTCCACACTTCACATTGCATGATCTTCAAGCATCAAACAAAGGAAATGGTTCTTTTTTTCCCCCTTTGAAAACTCATTTGATATAACTATAGCAATTAGACTTTCTTTTTGATTCCAGAGTCCTCTCAGATGCTATGATCCCTTATGAGCCCGGAAGTAATTTGATATGCGAGCTTCCTGATGTAGTTATTTTAGACTGCCCACGATGTCAGCAATTATTCTGATTTTGCATTTTGTCTGGTACGAGTTATGCCTCAGACTGTTTAATTAGATCACATGTGGGCAGAGGAGATTAACACCTTGACACTGATGGTTTGAGTCATGCTTACAGTTTTAAAGTGACCATTGTAGATTGTGATTCAGTGAACATCTCTCTATCTTATCAGAAATATTAGTAAGAGAGGAAAAACACATGTAATGATGAAGATGATTTCATCAGCCACTACCGAAAATGATTCTAAATGATATTTTTATAAACCAAATAGCAAACAACTTTATTCCCTCAGCCATCTTCTGGGAAAAGGCTTGTAACTGAATGGTTAGAAGTTGAAGTTCACCCTTGCAACACGGCAAAAAGGAGCTCTTAGCTGTCCTCTTTTTACTAAGCAAGCAGTGATTAATTATCAAGGTAAGCTATAAAGTGGACAAGAAAGCAGAAGGCTAAATAAATAGAAAGAGAGATCTGGTGCCTTCTCTCCTCCATGAGCACCTGCCGTCATGTGCCCATACACACAGATACACAGACACACACAGACAGACACATATACACAAATATCAAAGTAAATATATATATTTTGCATGATGTACTACCCATTGTAATGCTACTGGCACCAATAATACTGAAAGAAGAATTAAGCCCTCTTTTTAAATCTGGTTCTCACTTAGTGCCAGGTATTATGTTCACAGTTTATTCTCATTTCCCTGACTCTGAGAGTGCTCTCAACACTTTCAGTGTGCAGAGGATTAATTCCAGCTAGGAAGGTATTTTGTTTAAGGGGAGTTAAACATAGGAACAGTTCTCAAGCTAGATTGCCCAGCCTGTAGATCTACATCTCAGCTTCTACCCTGTCCTGGAGGAGACCAAAGCTTTACGAGGTCAGTGCTGGCCAATGAGTGACTATGCCCATGTTCCAAAGCTGCCATGGTGACCCAGAGGGGACTGGTGGAATGGCATGTGCACAAACACATAATAAATACATTAAAACTAATAAAAAAAACAAACCCAGGGGCTAGAGACATGACTCAGTGGTTAAGAACATGTATGAAGTCAGGCATGATGGCATACCCTTTAATCCCAGCACAAGCAGAACTCTATGAGTTCAAGGCCAGGCTGGTGTGCATAGTGAGACTCTGTCTCAAAGTGGGGAGGGTTAGAAAGAGAGAGAGAGAGAGAGAGAGAGAGAGAGAACGCACACTTGCAGAGGAGAAGAGTTCATACAGGTTGTCTCATAAACATCAGTAACTCTAGCTCCATGGGAACCCAATGCCCTCTTCTGGCCTTTGAAGGAACCTGCACACATGTGCACATACCCACATATAGGCACACGTGTGTATACAATTCAATAAAATTTAATCCTCTGTCTTAGTTATGGTTAGTATTGCTGTGATGAAACACCATGACCAAGGCAAGTTGGGGAGGAAAGGGTTTATTTGGTTTACATTTCCACATCACTGTTCATCATCAAAGAGAGTCAGGATAGGGACTCAAGCAGGGCAGGAACCTGGAGGCAGGAGCTGATGCAGAGACCATGGAGGAGTGCTGCTTACTGGCTTGCTCCTGGTGGCTTACTCAGTCTACTTTCTTAAACAACCCAGGACCACCAACCCAGGTGTGGCCCCACCCATAATGGGCTGGGCCTTCCCATATCAATCACTAATTAGGAAAATACTCTATAGCTCTGTCTTATGGGGGCATTGTCTCAACTGAGGTTCCCTCCTTTCAGATGACTCTAGCTTGTCTCAAGTTGACATAAAACTAGATAGGACATCCTCCCTTCAAACAATCCCTCAAAGGCTTGGAAAGGCAATGAGCTTCTAGCCAGCGGACCTTAGAGAGTGGCATGCCCAGAGAGAGCACGGAAGTTTCACAGTCCTGCTTCTCCTCTGGAGCTTTTCATCTGAGTCCTTTTTAATGTCCTTTATAATAAACATAGGTAACATGTTCCTCCTTGTTCTGTGATCTACTCTAGCAAGCAGATCAAATCCTCAGGGAGGATTGTGGGAACCTTTGCCATAGTTGGCTGTATAAACTTTATATAACTTGTGCTTGTATCTGGTGCTTGAAGTGAAGAAGCAGTGTTGTAAAACCGAGCCCTTACCCTCTGGGATCTGATACCAGCTCCCATCAGGCTGAGTTAGCTAAAGGACCCCTGATAGTGTCCACGAATATTCAGCTGCAGAGCTCTGCGGTGTGGGGTGTCTTAGCTACTTTTCTATTGCTGTGACAAAATACTAGGACCTAGACAACTGATCAAAGTGTTTAACTGGGCTCATGGTTTTGGAAAGCCGGAGTCCAAGAGGATGGAGCAAAGGCATGGTAGCAGGAGCAGCTTAGAATTCACATCTTGATCTATAAGCAGGAGTCAGAGAGACCATATAAAAGGCATGAATCTTTGGAAGCATCTCCTAGTCTTCCTCAAAAAGTCCAAGACTGGGGACCAAGTCTTCAAACATATGAGCCTATGGGGGGGCATTCTTATTTAACTCATGACAGCGGGGAGAACCTAGGGTGCGTGGGTGCCTATGTTGTGAGAAAGGAGAGCCTGAGTTTCTCCTAATATATCTTCTTACAGAGCCAAGCCCATGCTTTTTGCCTTGCTACTGCTACCATTCCTTCTTAAAAAAAAACAGGATCTCACAGGTCAGCTTCCAGCTTCCATGTGATGGGCAGGCAAGATGAAAGTGTGTGTTTACGAAGTCTGAATGATTCTCAGGACCTGGCATGACACTGTGGCTTGTTTATGTGTTATTTCTCTGTAAAATCAGCTCCTTGGTTAAGTGCGATGTAAGTCCTCTGCTTTGGGCACTGGATGTTAATGATGATGCTGTTTTTGCTGTTACCTAGAAACAGTCAGTTGAACTCATGTTATCTGTACTAGAGGAAGTTGTCCAGAATTTGCATGGGGGTTTCTGTAGCCAGATAGTAGAACAATGGGAAGACAAGGCAGGCAAAACATATCAATTTGGGGCTGGACGGGTGTCTCTGAGGTTGGGAAAGTTTGCTGTTCTTCCATAGGATCCAGGTTCAGTTCCCACATGATAGCTAACAACTCTCTGAAACTCTAGGTCCAGGAGATTTAATACCTTCTTCTGCTGTTAGTTGCTAGTTATTGTAGTTTGAATGTAACTGGTCCCCATAATCTCATAGGGAGTGGCACTATTAGGAGGCGTGGCTTTGTTGGAGTGGGTATGGCCTTGTTGGAGGAAGTGAGTCACTGTGGAAGCGGGCTTCGAGGATTCCTATGTCTGACAGTTGTATAACTTGGTCTACTTGTGGGATTCCTAGCAATGGGAGCGGAGCTTGTCCCTGATACTTTGGCAGTCTTTTGGGAACCCGTTTCTCATACTGGGCTGCCTTTTTCAGGCTTTATATGAGAAGAGGAACTTAATCCTACCTCAACTTGATATGCCATGCTTTGTTGACATCCATGGGAGGCCTGCCCCTTTCTGAAAAGAAATAGAGAAGAGGTGGGGGGGGCAGAAGGGAAGTGAGGGCAGGGAATGGGAGGAGAGCAGGGAGGGGAAACTGTGGTTTGGATGCAAAAATAAATGAAATTTTAAAACCCTTTGGTTTGTCACTGGGATCATAGAAGAAGGTGGTAGGCATTGCTGAGTTCCCCCTCCACTCAAGGAAAAACTTCTTGTGACAGTCCATAGGAAGATCTCTCTCTCTTCTCTCTCTCTCTCTCTCTCTCTCTCTCTCTCTCTCTCTCTCTCTCTCTCTCTCTCTCTCGGAGATAATAGACGGGAGAGAGTCCTTTGGAAGAAAGCCACACTTACCTTCCTTTTTATTGAAAAGACTGAATCCACAAAAGAGCCCTTTACTTCCTGATTAAGATTTAGATCTGATAATAAAAAGGAAAATGAAGATAATCCATATTTTATGCCCCAGCCTCTCTGGCAGTGATTAATATTTCTTCATGCCCCGAGGACAGAGCAGAAGCTATTGTCTCCCAGTCATTTGTGGATATGAAATACAGTTCCCAGCGGTGCACGATAGATCGGCAGTGCAGGTTTATGGTCTTTCTCCACCGTGCTTTCTCAGAGATCTTGATTTCTTCTTGGATTAATTGCTCAGGTATTTTGTAGTTATTTTGTTCACAGAAATAATCTTGTGTTGAATTGCAATTGAATCTTAGTACAAATAAACTCCTGTAACAAGAGACTTCTTCTGGCCGGTGAGATGGCTTAGAGGGTGAAGGTGCTTGCTGTGTACACCTGGTGTCCTGAGTTTGATCCCTGGAACCCACAAAAAGGTGGACAGAGAGAACTGACTTCACAAAGTTCTCTTCCAACCACGACTTGAGCTCTGAGACCCATGCACCCTCTCCTGCCATGTGGCTGTCTCACAATGATGATAATGCTGCTGTTGCTGCTGCTCCTGCTGCTGCTGCTGCTGTTGCTCCTGCTGCTGCTGCTTCTGCTCCTGCTGCTGTTGCTCCTGTTCCTGCTGTTGCTGCTGTTGCTGCAACCAAAGCCTTCCTCTTTGGTGATGCAGTATACTTGGACATAGCCTTTATATGAGAAGTATTTTTAAGAGCTTGGTAGATGGTTATTTATTTATTTATTTTTATTTTATTCTTTTTTAATTAAAATTTCCGCCTCCTCCCCGTTTCCCATTTCCCTTCCCCTCCTCCCACATATTGCCCCCTCCCCCCACTCCCCTCCCCCATCCCCACTCCTTTTCTCCTCCCCCCACTCCATTCCCCCTCCCTCTCGATACTGAAGAGCAGTCCAAATTCCCTGCCCTGCGGGAAGACCAAGGTCCTCCTACTTCTATCTAGGTCCAGGAAGGTGAACATCCAAACAGGCTAAGCTCCCACAAAGCCAGCTCATGTATTAGGATCAAAACCTAGTTCCATTGTCCTTGGCTTCTCATCAGCCTTCATTGTCCACCATGTTCAGAGAGTCCAGTTTCAACCCATGCTTATTCAGTCCCAGTCCAGCTGGCCTTGGTGGGCTCCCAATAGATCAGTTCCACTGTCACAGTGGGTGGGTGCACCCCTCGTGGTCCTGACTTCCTTGCTCATGTTCTCCCTCCTTCTGCTCCTCATTTGGACCTTAAGAGCTCAGTCCGTTGCTCCAAATTGGGTCTCTGTCTCTATCTCGATCCATCGCCAGATGAAGGTTCTAAGGTGATATGCAAGATATTGAAGCTCAGCTCAGCACATGCCTGGGACTTTGAGGAATGTGTCTTATCTGGTAACTAGTTCATCAATGCACAATTGTATTTAAAATGAGCAAATGCTTGCAAGGATGGGATTATGACTTCCTTTTCTCACTGTAATGTTTCAAAAGATAAATATTCCCCATAAGGATGTGTGTTTAAACACTTCATTCCCAGGGGTAGTGCTAGTTAAGGAGGTTATAGAATCTTGAGAGGGTGGAATATTGCTAGATGAAATACCTCCCCAGGAGTGGGGTTTGAGGACTTAAATCCTCACCCCACTCCCCGTTCTTTTTCTGTTTCTGGTGTGTAGATGAAGTGTGATCAGCCAGCTTCCTGATTCTGCCACCAAGCCACGCCCTCCTCGCCATGATGGAATCTATCTCTCTGGAGATGTAAGCTAAAACAACCCTTTCTTCCTTATCTTATTCTTCGGTCGTGTTTTTCCACAGCAGCAGAAAAGGGACCGTAACACTCGTTTATTCTGACATCTCAGTTGGTACATGAGGATAATCTGAGGAACAAAATCATTTTGTTGTGGGACCTTAATATCGTCACACCACCCTGAGACCCTTCGTTTATCCAAGTGACTCTCTTTCTGCATGTTCAATAGTGTTTATTGAGACATAGTTTAAGAACATGTGAAGAAATGAAGGAGAGTGGTGGGGCAGAGAGAAGAAGAAAGAAAAGGACTAGGGAGTAATGGAGGAAAGAAAAACCCCAATCTTCCCAAGTTAAAGGATATTTGAATAAGTCATAAGGTGTTTTTAGAAGGAATATTGTGCAGGTATTTAGAAGGGCAGTCGGTAGTTTTGTGTGTTGTGTGATATTGAACTCTTGGCTTTTTGAGGGCCCCACTACCCAGCTCCCAAATAAATCACACATGGAGGCATATCATTACTTATAAATGCCCAGCCTTAGCTTGGCTTGTTCCTACTCAACTTTTCTTATCTTAAATTAACCCATCTACCTTTTTCCTCTGGGCTTTTATCTTTCTAATTTATGTATATCTTACTATCCTTCTTATTCCATGGCTGACTAGGTGGCTGGGTGGGTTGGTGGCTGACTGGCTGACTGGCTGGGTGGCCGAGTGGCTGAGTGGCTGGCTCCTGATGTCTTCTTCTCCTTGTTCTCTCATTGTTTTTCCTCCTCCTCATTTCTCCTTCTATTTATCATCCCTGCCTGCCAGCCCCACCTATTCTTACTCCTGCCTTGCTATTAGCCATTCAGGTCTTCATTAAACCATCAGGTGTATTAGACAGTCAAAGGATCAAAACTTCACAGAGTTAAACAAATGCAGCATAAATGAAAGTCACATATCTTAAAATAATATTCCCCAACATTTGTGGACTTACTTGGTACATCCGTGGCATATTAAATCACAAATGCAAATTGTAACATCATTTACATAGTATACAGTCACACACATACAAATACATACATGCACATGCACATACACATGTGCATACACATGCACACATATGCACACACACACACACACACACACACACACACGCACTTGTTCTTGACTTTATGAAATGCCAAACTGTGGGGAGATGTGAACAGCCAGCTTCCTACTCCCGTCACCATTCCTTCCCTGACACGATGGTCTCTACTGAAAGTCCACATGAAGCTTTCATCCCCTCAGCTGCTTTTTGCCAGGGTATTTTCTCACCACAACAGCAGTCCAAGTTGTTCTGGGACACAATCCTCCTGCCTCCTCCTCCAAAGGGCTGGGATTAGAGGTATGTGCCATCATACCTGTCTCTATTTTTTCTATTATAATTAATGCCATAATGAACATTTAAGTGAAGTTGACCTAATGATCAAGCGAGCATTTTTGATTGTTGAATAAAAGTTTAAAAATCAAATAAAACCTCCCTTATTTTGAATGGATGCCAACAGCAACATTTAAAAGTCATAAAGTAGCTTATGATGTTTTTAATGAATCTGTTACAGAGGAAGCACATAAATACTGACCTCCGCTTCGTTATGCACCAGCCTTTCCTCCGACAGCAACTGTGCACCACTCTGTGTTGTTTTATCGCCCGCTGGCTCTCCCGTGGTTACTTAAGGGCATCGTAAAACAAGACACCAGATGGGCTTGACACCTAAATAATCTAAGTCCTGCTCATTAAAGCCAAGATCAATAACGTGGTAAAGACTTTAACACAGATTTCTTACTTACCATCTAATTCAGTGGTTCTCAACCTTCCTAATGCCGAGACCCTTTAATACAGGTCCTCATGTTGTGGTGACCCCAACCATAACATTATTTTCATTGCTGCTTCATAACTGTAATTTTGTTACTGCCACAAATCGTAATGTATATTGTGTTTTCTTATGGTCTTAGATGACCTCTGTGAAAGGGTCGTTCGACTCCCAAAGGGTCATAACCTACAGATTGAGAATTCTAGCTGGAATGCCATGAATTTCAGGAGGACAGTTATTACTGGTTGAAACTCAGCAGAATTGCCACATTCCTGAGTCACAGCTCTGTAGTCAGCCCTTCTAGCTCTGTAGTCAGCCTTTCTAGCTCTGTAGTCAGCCTTTCTAGCCCTGTAGTCAGTCTCTCTCTAGGTTTGGGGCACTAATTGTCCTGGAGGATGTAGACTTACCTTCTAGTCAACTCAGCTCTGTAGTGAAGAGGCTAGCAGGCCTGCTTTTTGTCCCACCCGGCTCCTGCATGGTTAGCTTTACACCCGAAATAACAACACACAAATTGTATTCATTTAAACACTGTTTGGCCTACTAGCTCCAGCCTCTTACTGGCTAACTCTCACATCTTGATTAACCCATTTCTAATAATCTGTGTAGCACCATGAGGTGGCGGCTTACTGGGAAGGATTTTAGCCTATGTCTGTCTTGGGTCGGGGAATCATGGCGACTGACTCACTTCCCTTCTTCCCAGCATTCTGTTCTGTCTACTCAACCCACCTATGTTCTGATCTATCAGGCCAAGCAATTTCTTTATTAACCAATGAAAGTAACACATAGACAGAGGGCCCACCTACATCACAGCTCCCCTGTTCACATATCTCTTCTTTGGAGCAGGTGTTTGTGTCAATTCCCTACCTGAGACAAATCCTGCCTTGTTACTAATTACTGAGGTATATTATTATACAAATAAAATACAAGATGTCCAGTTAACTTTAGGTTTCAGATAAAAGAACCAAATAGATTTTCAGTAATAGTATTTCTCATACAGCATGGGGAAAATACTTATATTAGAAATGTATTTGCTTTTCCCTCTTTCTTAAAGATTTAACAGAGTGTTGAACAATTTCTATCAGATGACAGATCACAGAACTCAGAGTAACCAGATATTATTGTACATAGTCAGTTGAATGTTTATTTTTGTTAGTAGCCTCATTCTAGCTCATTCTAAGAGAACACACTCTATGCTGGCTTTGTAGGGGATGCCACTACCGATGGCTTGCTGACCTAATGGTTTAGAGTAACAGAAATTTGTTATCTCTCAATTCTGGAAGCTGGACATTGAAAATCACAGTGTGGACAGAGTCATGTTTTGTTCAAAGTCTCCAAAGAAGAGCCTTTCTTCTGCCTGCAACCTTGGTTGGCTCCTACCGTCCCCTAGGTTTATCAGTTCCTTTTCTCATAGTTGTGACAAAACCTTTAGCACCAAACAACTGAAAGGGGAAGGGTTTATCCTGGCTCATATGTCAACGGGAAATGCTATCATGGGAGGAAATTGATGACAACAGAAGTTTTGGTCACGTGGCATCTGCAGTCAGGAAGCAGAGAGTGAACAGGAAGTGGAAGTAGGCTATAAAACCTCAAGGCCCTCCCCTTGGTGGAGGGGAGGAAGTGACCCACTTCCTCCAGTGAGGTTCTACTTCCTGAAGGTTCTGCAACCTTTTGCAACAGCGTCATCATTTGGGGACCAGTGGTGTTCAACTGCTTGAGTCCTTGGGGCACAGTTCACATGCGAGTCACAGTGGTTGGCGTTTGGCCCCATGACTTCCACATCTACATCTGTCTTCAAGTGTTCTCTTGGCCATGTTTCTGCATGCCTTTTGCTTTTCAGAGTCTTATAATAACATAGGTCATCATGTCTTATGCTGGTCCTCACCTGTAGTGCTTCAACTATTTGACTTAATTCCCTCTACAAAGATCACCCCTTTTTTTTTCTTTCAAAGAAGGCACTGTTTGCTCCTGATGGCCGAGTCTTTGGGAGAGGATGCAATTCACTAAAGCGGTGCTGTGCGGGAGTTACACAGTCCAGGTCCCAGCCCACAGAACTGTGCTGGTCACAGTCATCTTACCTATGAACCCAACTTCAAAGAAAAAAAAATCCCTCAAAGATGTGCACAGAGACCTGTCTCCTGGGTGATTCTAGGTCCTGTCAAGTTGACAGTCAATATTAATTATTGACATATAATTAAATACTTACCCACCCACTGACTTTCCCAGTCACTCAGTAAACATGTATTTGACACAGAAGAAGTTAAGCTGGGCACCAGTGTTCTTTTTTGACTTCCTGATTATGAATGCAATGTAACTGATCTCCTCACACTCCTGATACAAAGCCTTCCCTGCACGACTGTACCCTCCAACTGTGATCCCAAACTAACCCTCCTTTTGCTAATTTTCTTTTGTTAAGTGTTTTGTCACAGTAACCAGGAAAGAATAACACACCCATTACATGCCAAGGATGGAAGAGAACTGGGGAGATGTTTGTGTTTCAGGGTTCCTGAAGGATGCTTAGCTAGGAAGGAAGGCTGGAGAAAGTGTTCTAGCAATCAGGAGACACATGGGGGTCCACAGAGGAGAGGCCATCAGCAGACACAATTATTCTGTTTTCTTTTCCAAACTGGAAACAGTGGAATTAGAAGGATGCCAGTGACTGCAGAACACTGTTTTAAATCCCTGTGGACTTTAACCAACATGGCTGACATGCCAGGAGAAAGCAGCATGTGATGCTATCAGAAAGGCATTTGCATAATTTTTTGATAAACATTCACAGGCTCCCATGAACATCCTCCCTTTGGAGTTAATTGCCATGAAGGATGAACCCATGTTTTCAGGGCTGCCTCCATGGGCATACAGTCTGCGCAATCACCCCGTGCTTAGAAGACCCCCTCCCCAGTTTAATGTTCTACTGTTATAAAGCCAATGTACTGTATGACTAACTTTTATAATTTTATATAGTAAGGTTTTAAAAAAGGCACCAGTATATATTCAAAGAATGCTTATTTTGCATATGCTTGTTTCTTTTTATCTTGTGGTTCTAGGTTTTTTTTATTAATTCGAATGATTTTTTTTTGCCTTATGACTTTATATTTTACATTTACTCAGAAGCTTTGGCCCATCCCCAATATCGATTTTTTTATTTTTTTCTTTTGATGGTATCAGGCTGAAAAACAAACAAAATGAAAATGCCAATGCTCATTGAATCACACAATATAAATCTCAACTCCCCCAAGGTCCTGGAATCAGAGATCTAGTTCACAGATTATTTCTTCCAATAAATTTTCTCTGGAGATGGGCTATGCAAATTTCTCTCTGCCACAGATGCAAAACAATTATTATTCCTAGAAGTAAACAAACTGTGTGCCTGAAAAACAGCCCAGGTTCCCAGTAGCCAATCAGATTCACAAATAGGATTACAGCTTTCTCCTTGGCAAACTGGCCAGAATGATTGGGTCCAACCCGCAGAACCTAGGGATTACTAGACTGCGTCTTCAGTGAAGATAATGAAATATTCTCTTGCCAGGTCAGATGATGTATTTGTTAAGCACTATATTGATTTATTTAATTTTTTTGTATTTTTTTATGCTTGCTGTCAACATGGTCATCTTGTATAATAAACTTATGTCCAAGGAGAAGTTAAATTTATATAAATAAATAAACTCTTTTGAATTTTGAAGTTTGTTGACCCAGAGCAAATGAGTGTTTGGTGATCCCTCATGGACGTCACTATATTTTGCAGTACGAGTTTCTGAAAGACATTTTTAATAATCTGGCATAACAGGATTTAGTTGCTAGGTGTCATGAGATAATAGTCATCTGATTTCATGTCTGAGTCTGAGCTTCCCTCATGGAGATGCCATGCAGGATTTCTGTGAGATGAGAGCTCTCTCCTCCATTGGTCATGGTATTCTCATTTGATTTTGTCTTTTTTCCTCCCTGTGTGGCATACGTATATGAATACATATATGTGTGAGGTATGCTTACATGTGCGTGTGCGTATGGAGGCCAGACGTCCACACCAAGTGCCCTCTTCCAGCGTTCTCCACCTTACATTTTGAGACAGGATCTCTCACTGAGGCTGGGGCCCATCATTTCAGTTGGATCCTTTAACCAGTGGTCCCCAGAGTTCCTACTGTCTCTGCCTCTGCCGTGCTGGGAACGCAGAAGTGTGCTGCCACACCCTACGTTTGCGTGGGTGCTGGGGATAAGTCTTCCTAATTGTGAGGCACTGTTTCCACTGAGCTGTCTTCTTCAAACTCCCTGTTTCTTGATTTGCATGAGCAAGGCTGCCCTTGCACAAATCCTCAAGGCTAGTATTCCCTTAGCTACAACCAACAGGAAACATATTTGGTGTTTTAGACTGCCCCGCACCCCCACCCCGGAGCCCCAACAGGAAAGGCTCCGGGAGTGGAAAGGGCCAGCTCTGCTCCTCCTTCCCTGGCATCAGCCGACTCTACCAGAGTTTGTGTGTCTCTTCCACGATGTGCTGAGCAGGTGTCGTCCAGGGTCCTCCTGGACAGTTCCACTGGTTCTGTGAGTTCTAAAACTCACAAGGAAATATTTTGTCAGTAAAAACCACCTGCTCCTGGGGAGCAATCAAAAAGCAATAAGGCATCGTTTTCCAGGCTCTAATAACCATAACCTGTTTTAACTATTGCACATTAGAATATCCATAAGAGCCTTGGTCATTTGTTATAAGTTTTCAAATCTTCCTCTTTCAGTGAAGATATTCACAAAGGTCAGAACTGCTGTCAGCCCCCAGTGATAAAGAGCCGGATGGTGCTTGGGGAAATGGCAGTTCCCACAGCGTTAAGGACTATAAACTTTTTAAATTGAATTGTAAAAGTTTATAACTAATAAAGAAACTCCTTTAGATGAATTTAATGCTATTTGGTCGTTTGAAATATTCCACAGACGGAAACAGATGGTAAGGTCGTGAAATGGGCATCATAAAATGTGAGTGCATTCTCCGTGTTGAAGATGTAGCGATGTAGTCATGGAGCAGGTAATTATCTGCTTTCGACTGAAGTCGGATGCTTTGGCAGCTCACGTGACGGGAAGATGGTCCCCGACTTCTGCTTCCAGCTCAGGAGCCAAGGAAAGTCAACAGATATCCTCTTAGTAAGCTTGAGATAGTAAATGTCTCCTCCCATTTTCTTCAAGTGACTTAGATCAGTTCCTTTCTTGAGCTGGTAAGGAGATGGCCACTTTAGATAGTATATGCTCAACTATGTTCATAGCAGCATTGTTTGTAATAGCCAGAACCTGGAAACAACCTAGATGCCCTTCAATGGAAGAATGGATGAAGAAAGTATGGAGTATATACATATTAGAGTACTACTCAGCAGTAAAAAACAATGACATCTTGAATTTTGGATACAAATGGATGGAAATAGAAAACACTATCCTGAATGAGGTAAGCCAGACCCAAAAAGAGGAACATGGGATGTACTCACTCATAATAGGTTTCTAGCCATAAATAAAGGACATTGAGCCTATAATTCGTGATCCTAGAGAAGTTAAATAAGAAGGTGAACCCAAAGAAAAACATATAGTCATCCTCCTGGATATTAACCTTCATCAGGCGATGAAAGGAGACAGAGACAGAGACCCACATTGGAGCACCGGACTGAAATCCCAAGGTCCAAATCAGGAGCATACACTGGTTTTCTGCTTTTATATTAGAACAAAGATGAATATGCCCTAAATTGAGACATTTTTTCCATTTTAAATCTCAACATTTTAGTCTCCATATTTATAGATCACTAAAAAATAGGTCTGCTTATGTTTATTTGAAAACAAGACCCCTCCAAAATATGTACTAGCTTTAAATGATGGTCCCTCATCATTATCAACATGAGTGCATGGAGAATTACCTAGAAGATATACCCCTGTGTGTCTGAAGGTGCTTCCCGAGAATTTTACCTGAGGAAGGAGATCTCTGCTAAACACTGAAGTGCCATCTCATGATCTAGAGTCACAGACTGAACAGGAAGGAGAAAACAAGCTGGTCATAAGCATTTACCCCTCTCTGCTTCTTGATGATGAGCACAATGTGACCAGTTGCCCAAGTGCCCACTGCCATGATGTACTGTGCCCTTCAAACCATGAGACAAAGCAAATCCTTCCTTCTTGAGTTGCCTCTGTAAGGATGCTGATCCAAGTCCACTAAACAAATATCAGGTTTCTGATCATCTGTCTCTCAGCAGCGCACATGTGTCTATTAGGGGAGACCTATGCATGGCTTTTAAGTGGAAAGACATTTATAGTTGTTGAGCAATGTGGTCTGTTAAAGAACAAGAAGAGCCAGCAACAGGTAGCTGAGCTTTTAAGGGCTGAATTATGACCAGAGCAGAGTCCTGTACTGTAGGCCTGATCCCCAGGACCTTGGGATGTGATTATGTCTGCCAAATAGAACTCAGGACTTCATGCAAAAATGAATCAGAGACGGTCCTTGGTTCCAAGCAGAACATCCACATCAACCCTACCACCATCAAGAGTCAGTGAACATTCCAGAAGAGGAGGCGGGAGAAATGCAAGGAACAGAGAACAGGAGGGGTGCTGTGAGATGCTGTCCTTGGCCATGAGGTCATGATACTGTTACCATGTTCATGGACTCTTAGCACATGTGATACTTGTACAAGAACAATACAGGATCAAATCAGCCTAAATCCCAGCAGAAACCAGCAGACGATCCTCTATCCCCAGCCCTTACTGAGGAGCTATTTGCCATGGATATCTGCCAGGGGAGACAGAGTCATTCTCTTTTGAGGATGTGGTCACTGGGAGGTTTCCCATGATCCAATGAATGCCTCGTATCAAGCACATAGTAACAATATCCACTGGACATGGAGGGCTATAGAAGAAAGATGGGAAGTTTGGGAGAAAGCATATTGGGAGAATATGGGGAGGATTGAAGAGGGAAATGGTGAACAGATAAGATCATATTTTGCAAACACATATGAAGTCCTCAAAAATAAAGATAGTAGAGGAATTGAAATTTAAAAACATTAATGGGTCATTGAACAATGTTTTGTATTCACACAGGATTGAAAAAAAGTCTCAGTAAAGTAAAATCAAACTCTTTCCAGGTAGGGGACTTTTCAGAGACCTTAAGTACAAGCACAGTTGTACCTTTCTAGATGCCCACAGTGTAGGCAGAGTTCTCTACTTATATGTCTGCTGAGCCTATTATCCTGCAGCCAGCTCGTTCTGGAATGCCTGTAAAGAAACGATGACTTAGCTGTTTTGCACCATCTGTTTGCCAAGCGGCACAAGCGTGATCCCGGCAGACAGTCCCACTCGCCTGGGGCGGCAGTTGTGAATCCTGTCTGATCTCTCCTGAAAGTCGGAAAACGTTCCTCCTGAATAGAGTTTCAACCAATGTGGAAGAAACAAATGGCTTCCCTACTGCTCGCACTTCTGCCCCATCTGTGTCAGGAAGCACCATAAAAAGAAAGTTAGGCTCCTGCAGCAATAAATATGCAAATTCCAGCTTTCCTCAGCAATGGCTAGGGAGGGCATCGTCTCCCCCTTTGCCACCACAGAGTCCCTAAGCAAGCATAAAAGTGTTGACAAAGCATTTTAAAGTCATCTAGATGGCTTTTGCTTGAATGCTAACAATCTGTGAACCACGTTCACAAGGTATTTGGGTAAACTGTCTTCTTCCTCCCCTCCCTCCACCATACACTCTTTCTTCCCTCCCCTCTCTCCTTTTTCCCTCCCTCTCTCTCATTCATCTCTTTCTGTCCTTCCTCTCCTCCTCTCCCCTTTTCATTTCTTATTCCTAGGCAGTGTTGTTGTTGGATGGACAAATCAAAGTTCTTCTAGTTAGCTGCCTGCCAAACTCAGGTTGCTGCCAGGGAATCTCTTTCTATGCCGTTGGTGGGGGATGGGTTGATATGTGTTATCCACCGTTTAATCTTTCATTCCAGCTTTCTGTTGATGTCAAAGGAGCTTTGCCTGTGGAAGGATGAGGTTCTGTTTCTGGCATATAAAATGTTCTGTGTGGCTCCTGGCTTCTGTGCCTGAGTGAATCCTGGACCAAACATATTCTGTACAACTGTTGGTGTTAGCAAAGGGAGAGTAGCGCTGTCTCATATGGCACCAAAGCTGCAGACTGAGAAGGAGAAAATCTTGTGGATGATGCTCAAATAGAGATCTCAGGTCTGATGTTTAAGATCAAGGAGGACTGTGTTCTGAGATTCGCATGGTGCCTTCGTGACTGAGCCTTCTCCACATGCATTATTGTAAGTCTACAGGAGACTCAAAGCAAGGGGGATGGAGGCAAAGCATGACCATGTATCTGTATTAGGACTTGGTAGATTCTCGACAGGACAGTGCTCCTGCACACTTTATTAACAGCCATGCAGGTTCTGCACTGCAGCCTGAACTCCTGCTGTCTGTCAGCCTGTGACCAGGGGAATAGCTGCATACATGAACACACAGAAAGTACTTCCATCCATCCATCCATCCATCCATCCATCCATCCATCCATCTATCTATCTATCTATCTATCTTTCTATCTATCTATCTTTCTATCTATCATCTATTTATTTTTCTGTCTGTCTGTCTATCTATTTGAGTGCTGGGATTAAAGGCATGTGCCACTTCAATAGCAGCTCGTAAAAGGAAGGATTCCCCTGCCATGAATGCCTGTCCATTCTAGCTTAGCTTTAGAGTTACCTGTCAGGTCTACTTCAGCCATGACTGATACTGTAACTTCCTACTATAAATTAGTAGCTGATACTGGCTTCAGAGTGAGGGTCTTGACTCTTTGCTCTCAGCTCATCCTTGAGAGAGCTGAGGTGGGAGGCAGACCAGAGCTGAGACAGGCTCACCTAGTAGCCTGACAGAGACCAGGCCTTAGTTTTGGTTGACTAAAATGGGACAGAGCTAAACAAACAATCCTCAGAAAAGTCACAACTTAGGAGCAACCAGTCAGCAGGTGGCACCCCATGGCTTCTTTGCTGACTCAGCAGGCATGCCCAGGCTCCTGATAACTAAAGATAGCTTTCCCTACCCTGCTGCTGGAAGGGCCCTAACCACTAGGACCTCCCACCAATCAGCCCCCAGACTAATCTTTCCTCAACCGATCAGCCTCAGATTAATCCCTCCTCCCTGGAATTCCCCACACTCTACTTTAAAGGAGCTTGTGACCTTCTTTGGGGGTCGCCATTTGCCACCCCAGCATTAGAATTCATAAAGCGCTCCTGCTATTGCATATGGCTGTTGGTCTCCCCTTGGGAGCTTCTCTGGATCCTAACAACGCTCACCTGTACGACTTTGGGCTACTGTGTGTGAACCTCACATTCCTAGTCTGTGGCAGGAAGCCTGATTCAGACCAGGTGGGAGGCCAACTTTGTGTGATTCTAGGTGTATTGGAAGTACCTGACCCATGTTACAAATTGGCAACAAATTGGTTCTGTGTTCATATCAGGTAGACTAGGTTGTGCTCATACACTTTGTGGTAAAGAATTGGCATCAGCATTCATAAAGCCAGCTTCAAGTCCACAAGGAAAATGTAATATATTTAAGAGCATTCTCAAGACATCACCACTACACCGACCTCCACTGATCATCTGTGGAAACACATAGTTGAGAGTGAACAGCACAGGAAGCTTTCCAAATATTTATTCTTAAGTAATTGATCAAGGTGACATTCTGAATCTCAATGGGGCAGTTTTGCTCCTTCAGGGGACTCAGCAATGCCCAGAGAGATTTTTTGATTCTTCCGAGGAGGAATGGATCATTGTTACTGGCTTCTAGAAGGTGAAGAGCAGACACACTGGTAAGTGTCTTGCAATGCACAATTCTTTTCTCCAATAGGGTAAATTCTCTACACTAGAGGAGAGTTTTA
Organism: Chionomys nivalis; assembly: GCF_950005125.1. Taxonomy (NCBI): domain Eukaryota; kingdom Metazoa; phylum Chordata; class Mammalia; order Rodentia; family Cricetidae; genus Chionomys; species Chionomys nivalis. Next base: position 8,027,501 of record NC_080094.1, on the reverse strand, counting down.
TTTTGTTTTGTAAGTGTATGGCTTAGGGTTAGGATGTGGTCCAGTTGGTAGAATGCTTTCTTAGAATTTGTGAAGTCATGGGTTTGATCTCAGCTTGGTGTAGCCTGGATATTGTGGCATGCATCTGTGAATTCTCACTCTCTAGAGATAGAAGCAGGAGGATCAAGAATTCAAAGTCATCCTTAACTACAGTGAGTTTGAGTTCAATCTGGGATTCATGAGACCCTGCCTCAAAAAGGAGTGTGGCTCATGTCAGATTCTCTCAGAGTCAACACATCTTAGAGAGAAATGACTCATAGTAAACTTGTTTCCAGCGTCTGTAATACTTCGAACTGAAGGGGTCTTTTTTTTTTTTTTTTTTTTTTTTGTCTGAAAATCTCAGTAACAGACAGCAGGTTATGGAGATGTTTCCTGGGATGTGTTTTTAAGAATGCAGGATCAGGACAGAGCCTCAGTCTAAAAGCCCCAGACAAATAACCTGCTCAGGAATGTCTTTGTTGGTTTTAAATTTTTAAACTGTGTGTTCACATATGCATCTGTGAGTATATGCATGTGAATGTAGTACCTATGGAGGCCAGATACTGGATTCCATGTAGCTAGAGTTACAAGTGATTGTGAGCTTCCCAATAGGTGTGATATAAATTGAACCCAGGTTCTCTGTAAGAGCTGCAGGTATTCTTAACCACTGAGCTATTTCTCTAGCCTCTCAGGAATATTTTTAATGGATCAAAACAAACAAACAAGACAACCCAGAGGTACTGCTTGGTAAGAACCCTGATAAAGTAAGACTGAAATAATTAGGAAGAACTCTTTGCATTTAGAAGATATTATTTAGGAAATCCATAAAACAGATTTGTAAGGTAGGCAGAGAAAATGAATTCTAGAGAGTGACAATGATGGTGGTGGTGGTGATGATGATGGTGATGATGATGGCGATGATGGTGATGATAATGGTAATGATGATGGTGATGATGATGGTAATGATGGTGATAATGATGGTGATGATGATGATGGTGATGATGGTAATGATGGTGATGATGATGGTGATGATGATGGTAATGATGGTGATGATGATGATGATGGTAATGATGGTGATGATGGTGATGATAATGGTAATGATGGTGATGATGATGGTGATGATGATGGTAATGATGGTAATGATGGTGATGATGATGGCGATGATGGTGATGATGGTGATGATGGTAATGATGGTGATGATGATGATGATGATGGTGATAATGGTGATGATGGTAATGATGGTGATGATGGTGATGATGGTGATGATGATGGTGATGATGATGATGATGGTGATGATGGTAATGATGGTGATGATAATGATGGTGATGATGGTAAGAATGGAGATGATGGTGATGATGATGGTAATGATAATGATGATGATGGTGGTGATGATGATGATGGTGATAGTGGTGATGATGATGATGGTGGTGGTAACAGTTATGGGTGATGATGATAATGAAGTTGTTGGTGATGATGACAGTGATGGCTAATCATAATTACAGTGATGATGATAATGTTAGTGATGACAGCTATTTGTTAAATGTGGATGTGTTGTCAATAATGCCAGTTGAACAAGAAAAAGAGAAATGGGCTCTAGAGTTCCCCTCCCAGCAGAATCACCTGCTAGCAGTATAAGGCTGAGCCGTTCCTTTTTTCTGGTGTATCTTACATTTTAGGGCATAACATGGGCGTGTTGTAGTGTCTGGTTACTCTTGTTGTGACCTTGATTGTCTGTGATAGGACCTACAAGAAATACACCTGGGTGGGTGTTTCCTCAGAGAGGTGTGGAAAAACCCTCCCCCAGAGTGGGAGGCACCTTCTGGTGACAGACAGCATATAGAGAGGTCTAGGGGAAGCTGTGGCCTTTTGCCTGACTACCTGGACTCTTGCTGATGAGGGCATCTACCCTCACACAGCCTCCATTCTTTGCTGCCATCAGAACCCAGTCTCTTCAGTCTTCCCATGAGGACTGAAGACCAGGGGCTCTCCAGGAACCCTCCAGTCCTTCAGGGACAGATCGGACAACTGAGGTGTCTAGGGCTGAGAGGCTACTACTCTGGAGAGCAGGTGGTCATTATCAGACTACCTAAACTGACTGTGTAAACCAATCTAATGAACCTTTTTATAAAAAAAAAATCACTCTATCGGGTCCTCTAGAGAGCCCTGATTAATACCGACAGCATAATGCCTTGAATTGTTTGGAGAATTAAACAGCAGAATGACGGATGTGTTTGCCTCTAGTAAATGTGAGTAAAAAAAATAATTCCAGTAACCCAGAAACAGGGTAAAACGAAATGGTTAAAGATGAGGAAACTGGGTCCGGAAGTGCTTCTATCACTCATATCCCCACATCAGGCGGTTCAGTTGGGCTGGGTTCTAGGATCCATTGCGTAGGCATTTGGTAAGCCTTGAAGAAGACTTGGCAGATGCTAGGGAAAGCAAGCACCTGTGGCAGAGAAGACAAAACACAAAAGAAATGGAAAAACCAGAACCCTCCTTCCCCCTTAGGTTCTGTGACCCGAGGAATTAAGTGAGCAAAGACAGCACACCAGGAGAAACACTTATCTCATCGGAAGAGAAGTGTCACGGATGTGGAGTCCCGAGAGGTGCAGTCAGATCTGGAGGCTTAGGGTCCATTTTGACAAAGGGCTATGAATTTGTGGAGAGCTTATGGACAGATTAAGAAGGATCTGAGCCTGTAAAGGAGATGAACTCTGGGAGGGTAAATAATGGGAAAATGCATGGAAGGTAGGTGCTGTGATGGTTAATTTTCTAGGTTTGCTTGCTTCTTATTTATTTAGTGTGTGTGTGTGACATATCCATGTGGGTGCTTGCAGAAACCAAGCGGTCATTGGATGTAGGAGATAATCTTTGTTACCTGAGACGGGAGTACTCTCCCACCATGGGCGACATCCGTTCCCTATGCAGGGGGTCCTGGATTACATGAGAGTGGAGCAAGGAGGCTGAGCACAAGCATGCAAGTATTCATTTATCACTGTCTTCTTTTACCTGTGGGTTTGCATGGCATGCTGCTTCAAGGTCCAGCTGCCTAGAAATCCCTGCAGTGTTGGGTGGAGACCCAGATTGTGAGCCAAAGAAACCCCTTTCTCCCTTAATTTGCTTTTCTCAGGACATTTTATCACAGGAAACAAAGTTAACACAAAGGTTAAAATAAAGGTAGCAGGTGTGTTCTACAGGTTTTTCCCATACCCTTTGGGAGTCTAGTGACCTTGCCCTGATTGAGAATTCTCTCTCTCCTTCCTTCAGGAGAAAGGCCACAAGTGAAACAGAAAGGGTGGGGACTGGGGTCTGGAGACCCTTTGTGAAAGCTCCCAAAATTAGTATATGCAAAACTAAAAACAGTTGGCAAATAGGAAGGCTGGAACCTCACCCCAAACCAGTGTTCACTAAATCCAGCCACTGGCACAAGTGCAGAGGCAGTCCAGGGTCTGAAGGCAGCCACGAGATCAATGTGGTACTAAAATGCATACTCCTGGGTGGAGATATAAGATGCTAATAAGACAAAGTTTTATAGCTGTACGCAGGAGGATGCCCACACTATGCAAAGGAGCTCAGAGCCTTAACTATGCCAGTGACCCCAAAGGTCTCACATTACGTCATGTGACATAATATTCCCGTTCCTTCCTGCAATGGATTATTGGAGCTGGTGAATTTTCTCCCTTTGCTCCAGCCTATATCCTCCCTAAGAAACTTCTCTGTTTCTGCCATAACTGTGTTTCTCGTCTCAATTCTTTGAGATAAAAGAACTGGAATTTCCGGTGGGTGCCCTCTAAACCCCGATATCTACAGGTATTAGGCAGGCATCTTAACAGAGGCAAGAGTGGGGAGAACTTCCTTTTCTGCCCCCCTCACTGCTTCTCCATTGCCCTCTGCTCAAAGCGACCCTTCTGCCATGGTGAAATATGTTGGGGCTGATTGCTCTGACACACTTGACTGTGAAATAAGGACATTTTTCCGCTTCA